>NW_028152234.1:42500-681000 GCF_964638095.1 Poromitra crassiceps | reverse complement strand
TGTCCAGCTTTTTTGTAGAATGATTTCCATTTTTCCTGTTTGCGTAGGGTGAGCTGTTGTCTGATTTGATTCTGGAGCCTGTTTATTTCTGCTTTGGTATCTGGTGATCTGTGTTTGAAGTAGTGTCTGCATAGTTTTCTTTTACTTTTGATCAGGTGTAGGATGTGGGCTGGGAGCTGTTGCAGTGGTATGGAGGTGGTGATTAATGGGATGCATGTGTCACGTGCCTGGGTGAGAATTGAACCAATATGTGTGGCCAGTTGGTCCAGTGAGTGGTGGTCATGTGGGATCTGGGTGGTTTCTATGGTTTGTTCGGTGATGTGCTTCCTGTAGTTTTCCCAGTTGGCTTTTTTGAAGTTGAACCGTGGTTGCTGTGGTATGTGTTGGAGTGTGAGAGAGAAAGTGGCGAGGATGGGGAGGTGGTCGCTGCCAATGTCGTGGCTCACAGTGAAGTTTTGGAGAGTGGCTGAGAGGTCCGGTGATGAGAGTGCCAGGTCCAGTATGTCCATGGATGAGTTGGCAGAGTGAAAGAATGTAGGTTCGTCATTATTGAGAATGGTGAGGTTGGTAGTGTCCAATATTTCTTTAAGTGCTGTTCCAGATTTATTTGTAGTGTTGCAGTTAACACGTTAACTGCCAACGACGTACTGATACGTCAAGCAGAATCCAACCGTTGACTGCCAGCGACGTATGGATACGTCAAAAAAATCGTTTTTTTTTTTTTGACGGTGGGGCGTTGATCAATCCCTTTTACGTCTCCTATACAATTATTGGAGGTATTGAATGTGTATAATCTATTTTACCGACCCACTAAGTGTTGACAGTGCTCCCCCAGACGAGCGAAATCAAAGAAAAAGGGAGCAAGCCATTCAAGGAAATGGCGAGGCGATT
Organism: Poromitra crassiceps; assembly: GCF_964638095.1. Taxonomy (NCBI): domain Eukaryota; kingdom Metazoa; phylum Chordata; class Actinopteri; order Beryciformes; family Melamphaidae; genus Poromitra; species Poromitra crassiceps. The sequence continues at coordinate 680,109 of NW_028152234.1, read as the reverse complement.
TTACAGTATTACATTCTCATGAAAATGGTTGGGGGAAAACGCTCTCGTTTTCGCGCTGATTGCTGGCGATGCGGGATTGCAAATTTACATAATACATTACAGGTGGAACACACTTTGAAACACGCAGCATAAATATGACCAGAATCGCAAAAGCTTCTCTCAACCAAAACTCCCAAGAAGCGAGCGAGTCCATGCCGACTTCCTCAAACAGCAGCCTGCAGACAGGCACAGGACAGCAGCAAAAGCACTGAGACTGTGACGGCCGCTGCAGCAAAGAAGAGGGAGGAGTTGCAGCAACTCTGTCTCTCGCTCTCTCCCTCCCTCTCTCTCTCTCTCTCTCTCTCGCTCTCTCTCTCTCCCTCCCTCCCTCTCTCTCTCTCTCTCTCTCTCTCCCTCTCCCCCTCTCACTAGGATTAAACCTAGTGCGTCTCCCTCCCGAGAGGGAGGGAGAGAGAGAGAGAGGGAGGGAGAGCGAGAGGGAGGGAGAGAGAGAGAGAGAGAGAGAGAGAGGGAGGGAGAGCGAGGGGAAGGGAGAGAGAGAGAGAGAGAGAGAGAGCGAGAGGGGGAGGGAGAGAGAGAGAGAGAGAGAGCCAAAAATGAATGGTTAAAGTGACAGCTCTATCGAATTTCACAAAAAGCCGTTTATCTCTGAATATTTTTTCTGATGCTAAAACCATGCTGTATTCAACTGCTAATGCTTACATAACTACTAACTCTACAAACTAACTCTTTTAGACAGAGAAAGTACACATTCTATTAGTACTTTTGAGATATTGTATGTTCACAAACTCCAAGCAGAAAATAATCCTCGGCGCTTGTAAAATGAGCCACAATCCTCAAAAAACGGCTTGGCAGAAGCTACCTACAGCAAGAAAAAAACGGCTGGCAGTCAATGTGTTAAAATCCTTGTGCTTAGCATTAAAATCTCCCAGTATGAGTACATTACTGTTGCTATTGGTGATGGCTTGGATGAGTTTTTCAGATGTTTGTATTCCAGGAGGACAGTATATGGATGTAATGAGAAGAGTAGTTGATTGATTTAAAAACAGTGTGGCGGCCATGTACTCATTGTTGGAGAGTTCTTCTTGAGTGAGGTTAAAATCGGTTTCCTTGTAGTCTGTGCCCTGTTTGATTAAAAGTGCCACACCCCCCCATGGCCCACTGGACGTTCCTTCCTTAAAATGTTAAAACCATCCATTTTAAAAGGTGTGACTTTGCTGAGGAGGGTTTCGTTGATGGAGGCTACTGTGACCTGTTTTTCAGCTAAAATTTGTTTCAGTTCGCTTTTGTTTTTCCTTATTCCCCTGATATTGGTGTGTAAAAAGGTCGTAGCCATAAAATAAGGTTAAAAGAAATTGAATAAATTAAATGAGCGGTTAAAAAGATGGGACTGTTAAAAAGTTGGTGTTCTTTCTGATGCTTTCTAGGATTTTCTGGATTGTGTTCTCATCCTTGCATAACAGTCTGAGGTCTTCCTGTATTTTGGTGAGGTTTGTGCTGGGGTCCTGGGGGGTCGGTGGTATGGCTTGGGGCATCGGTGGGTTGGCGGTGTTGGGGGGGAACTGGAACTTTAAGTGATTTTGTGGCCGAGAGCTTCTTGGTGCTGTGGTGGTGAGGGCTAAGTAGGTGGGGCAGTTTTTGGAGATGGAGGGGTGCTTGCCATCACAGTTGGCGCATTTAGAGTCTGATCTGTCCTTGGTGCATTGTTTGTGGTGATGGTTACCTGAACATCTGAGACATGTGACTGGGATCGGATCAGTTCTTCGTAGATGGATTTGTTGGTGGTGAAGATGCCATGGTTGATGTTGTCTATGACTACTGGTATGAGTGAGGGGCTTTTGGGTGAGTCTGGGTGATCTGATCTTGCTCTTTTCTTGGGGTTGAATGATAAATGTACACTGTATTTCTCCATGTTTTGTTGAACAGTCTCTGAGAAGGTGGCTGAGTGGGGGAGTATGGGGGGTGTTTCCATAGGGTTGCCATTCACCAGGGATGTGCTCATGTGTCCAATGATGTTTTGCAGCTGTGGGATGTAGTGGGCAAGTGGAGTTGATTGGATGTTTTTGCTGAGTTCTGTGAATAGTTGTTGGAGTTTGTCCAGCAGAGTTGCTAGGACCTGGGTTTCGGCGGAAATGTGGGGTTGAGGGGTTAGTGCTGATTTAGTGCTGGTTGGAGTGGTGAGGGGGGTGGGGCGCACTGGTGTTTCCTTAAATGATTTGGTCTCATGTGGTCTAGCTAGCAAGATCTTTCTAGTTTTAAATAGTGGATGCACTCAGGTGAGCAAATCATGCAAATCTCTGCCTCATTGTTCAGACAAGTTTCAATGATCTTAACAATGGCTACAAAAAGACCCCAGTGATCGGACTGGATTAATAGATGGCCATCATCTCAAATTCATGCAGATCATTGCCATTGATGAGTGGTCATTCAGTCTTATTACTTGATGAACAACATTGCCACCTTATGGCCAGTAGCCTAGAACAATTGTTTTCTGCAGGCCTCTCAAAGCAGTTCTGTAAGGAACACCATTCAATAGCTACCCCAACAAAAGCACTTTCTGTTAAATATATTTGGAAATGCCTCTGGTAAGGTGGCTATCATGGCATATCTATCACCAGGTCTGATTTTGTCTAAAAAGTGTAGTCTTTCAATGCACAATAATACCCCAACTTCATAGCACTTTCTGTGATATGGTAAGAGAGTGGCTAAAGTTGACGTGTAATTCTCACTGATTTATGTCTAAAATATAGATGTAAGCATAACAATTATTAAATTGGTTATGTGGTATGGCTCCAGCAAGGGTCTCACCACAACCAAGACAACCCCAAAGAGAAGCACTTATGAACACAAGAATCAGCGATGCCTCAGTTTGAAGTGATCCGAGTGTGGTTCCAACAAAACTGACGTCTGTCTAGCAGCCTGGTTAGTTGCATCAGTCATGTAAAACTACCAACAAGTAGCACTTGCTGAATTCAAAGGTCAAGTCAATGCTCAACTTAACTCATTCAGGGCCAGTTTAGGACTGCCAATATTTAGCACAGGCCAAAGATTTTCATAATTGTTGGTCATCTTTCAAGACCCACAGTAAATTATCTATTAGCACCAGAGTGATTTGCAATACCTCAAAATGAAGATGTACGTCTCTGGGTTCACCAGGAAAAAAAAGTGAGCTTTTAGCATGTTCTGTACTCTACTTATAGCCATTTATATACACCCTGTTTTCCCCCAGAAGGTCTCCCAGAAAAAATAAACAGGAGAAAAGGCAATTTTTGTAAAAGGGCACAATCTCAGGCATAACTCACTCTCAATTCTTTTATTTTGAACTGTATTGACATCAGACATGTAAATATTATTCGTTAGGACACAAATGACAAAAAAAAAAAATATATATATATATATATATACACATGAAGTGCTTTTTTTTACATTCAACAATACAGTTTACTCGGTGTGAGTGAGTGTGCAGACAGACAGACAGACAGACAGACAGACACACCGACAGACAGACAGACAGACAGACAGACAGACAGACACACACACACACACACACACACACACACGATCCCCCTTTTAGATTTCTAAGCCCACATAGGATAAGCAATAACCACGCCCTGTGGCGCTGGGATTGGCCAGGAGCAACACTGGAGGGCACGCAGCCCAGCGATTTCATGAAGCAACTGAAGAGCTCTTGAGAAGGACAGCGGGCTGCTGTGACTGCCTTCTGCCCGCTGCTGCCTAGCTGTTCCTGTGTTTATTTTGATTTGTTCTGGTACACCCGTCCTCGTCCATGTCTCCCTGTCATATCTATGATCGTTCCCGTTTTCCCCTCGGCTATTCAACACGTCCTCACCGCCCTCGCAAACTGATCGATCATTTCCTCATTCCTCCGATGATCAAACACATCTCTTGATTACTTTCTCCCGTTTTCTCCTGGCTGGCACAGAGGAAGGCGACTCCAGCTCGTGCAGCGCGCCGAGGGCGTTTCAATGGCGTTTCTCCTGTCTGCACAAGGAAGCGTTACCCGTTTTGCTGCTTTTCCTCTTGCTCAATTTCAAAACAACAGCTGCGGTATGTGTTTGATCGCGTGCTGTCGGCTACCCTTTGAAGGCAGGGACCTGTGTCTGTGTCACAGGCTGGGCAAGTGTTTGCTGCAGGCGCTGCACCAATAAAAACAAAAACACGTCAAACACGTCATTGGCGGGGAGGGCTATTTCTGATAACACGTCAAAGACGTCATTGGCGGTGAATGAGTTAAGGTAATCTTGATGACATAAGTTTGCTAAAGGTGAAGTGTAACTCTTGCTGACTTGTGTTTCTAACAGCTAGATTCCAGGATGTCAATTCTTCAATCAGCTGTGTTATTGCTCCCAGAGGCATTGCCACAACCAAGACAACCCCAAAGAGAAGCACTTATGAAGACAAAAATCATCAATGCCTCCACTTGAAGTGATCTGACTGTGTTTCCAACCAAACTGAGCTGTCTGTGTTGAAGGCTGGTAAGTTGCATCAGTCAAATAAAACTACCCCAACTATAGTAGCACTTACCGAATTCAAATGCCAAGTCAATGCTCAAGTTAGGGTAATAATGATGGCATTACAAGTGGGAAAAAATGCTCTTCTACACAGAGGAACCACTTACTGAATGTCCAAGGATGTTTCTTCCAGGCCTCTTGTGTGTCATGTCCTCCATGAGCAGTGGAAATGGTGGGTCTAGCACATGCGTACCGGAAAATTACCTGTAAGTCAATATCGGACATTTCCCTGAATTTCCCTTCACACCTTCACGCTGGCATGTGGGAATCTAGCAGCCAATTTGCCTGTATGTTGGGGGGCGGGGGGAGCTTGTATGTATGTAGAGAAAGCAAATGCAGGAAGCGAAATGTGGAAGTAGTTTGCTTTGATGTGCGCGAATGATTAGATGATGCACTTTGAAGAAGTTGGGATCCGTGTCTGAGAGAAATAGTTGCTGGTTCGATGTTTATCCGTTCACCTGCGTCGCGTTGAAGCACTTTTTACAGACTGGCTTCGTTTGATCTGTCCTGGCTTGCCTTCGCCTTCGGAAATCAGCAAGCTGACATACTGCTCTTATTATCACAAGATCATTTTGCCAGTTTGCTTTAATGTGCGCGAATGATTAGATTATGCCCGCTGGAACATTAAGCAACGTGTGTAGGCTACACCTCGCCCATGATTGAAGGACCGCTGTCGCGGAAAATGACTGGACCCGTTTCCCACTTGTGTGCCCTTAACTCATTGAATGCCAATGACGACAGCTGTCGTCAATTCAAATACTGACGTAGAGTGCCAAAGACGACGATTGTCGTCAATTGCGTTTTTTGACGGGGGGGAATCCATCGAAGCCAGATCTATGTCCTGTCACATTTTGGGACATGTTGAATGTCTATAACCTATTTTACCGAGCCATTAGGTGGCGACAGTGCTCTCCAGATGACAGAAGTGTCAAGGAATACAGCCTGACAAAGCCGTGATCAAAGACAAACCGCGCTCATTGCTGTTGGCAAGCAGCCCAGAGCCATCATGTAGATGGCTCTGGGCTGCTTGCCAACAGCAATCAATCCGCGCACACAACTGCAGCTCCTCTGCCTGTCTGTCTGTCTGCATAGTTTCTTCACAGAGTACCCACCAGAAAGGCAGCACCCAACGCCGAAGGGCCAACCCTTGCAGTCGCGTTGGGCATTTCCTCATTGCTGCTGTGAGCTGCCAGGAGAAAACAGAGGCTCCGAATAGACTTTGTGCGTGTGGGGAGGAGTTGGCAGCTGACTCGGGGAGAGGCGGGGAGAGGGGGGGGGGCAGGGGGGTGGGGCGCGCATGCACCACAGAACTAAACCAGGTCACATCATCAGAAGATATTATCTAGAGTCAGTGAATGTGCTTGAAATAATGCATTTCACAAAAGGCTGAATATCTCAGCTTCCTGATAGAAAAGCATATTTTTGCTGTTTTTGACCTATCTTCTCCGGCTGATAACTAAAGAACGGAAAATGGTATCAATAAACTTTTTTTTGCTGATGATACAATAGAGTCTCCTTGTTCTTTTTGCGTGTTCGGTGTTTACATAGTAATATCACACAATATTCTGTGGGCCTCGAGAAATCACTGAAAACGCTCTGAAACTCTGGCACTGGGAGCGTCCGTTCTCCAAAAGTGGCTGGCACTCAATGAGTTAAGAGCATACCGCTCTTCTGACTGGCTCGAAACTGGTGAAATGTCCGCGACGACGGGGTCGCGCTTATACCGGCACAACGGCTTTCCCACATCCAGGCATTAGACCACGTTCCGGTCATTTAGCGGTACAAAGCGCATGTGGGAAAACGGTATAAGTGGTTCCTGTAGGGACAGCTCAGGACTGGCAGTCCTCTTCAGTACCTGTTTTCCACTCAAAGTTATTCCATGGGGAGAGACAGAGGAAAGGTTAACAAGTTCACATCAAATCACAGTCAAATCAGTGCACCATCACCGCTCATCTTTGTATTTTTTTTATTGTGTATTTGTTTTTGGTTTTTTTCTTTGCCCCCCCCCCCCTTTCCTTTTACTCAATATAAGAAAATGTAAGTAGACGAACAAGTATAAATATATTAGTAGCCTATCATAAGTAATAAAAAATGTATAAAAGAGCTATAACAGTATAGTACAACGCTGTAAGATTGCCCCACTATTAAAAGAAGTAGACCTATAAAAACAATAAAAAACGTAACAGCAAGTAACCTTTAAAATAATTTAAATAATTAAAAAGGTGGTGTCTCTGACAGATTGCGGTTTCAGTAATTAAGTAGTACAGACAGGGGAGTGCTGCAGATGTATCTGGGTGGGCTATTTTTTTCCTCTTCTATGGTCGGTTGCAGTGATGGGTTGGTTTCTGCTCTATGGAGGTATTTTTTGCCCAAAACAGTGAATCTGTCTTGCAGTGTCATCAGGCCAGAGAGTTGGTGGGTGTAGTTATTACTAGTGTATTTGGGAAGTCTGTAGCACATTTTGATGGCGAGGTTCTGTACAAGCTGGAGTTTGTTGAGTTGTGATGTCCCTACATTACACCATGCAGGCACTGCATATTCGAATAGTGGTCTGATGTAGGACTGGTACACCATCTTAGCAGTTTCAGGGTTTGCTCCTCCTTGCTTTCTGCAGAGCACTTTTAGATGGTTGAGTCTCCGGCTCGCCTCTTTCTCTATCGCAGCTATGTGTGCCGTCCATTTCATGTTTTGTTGGAAAGTCACACCTAGAAACTTTGCTGTGGGGGTGGCCTGAAGAGCTTCTCCGTACAGTTTGAGATCCATCTGCTTGTCTTTGCGTGGGTGCTTTGAAAAGATCACACATTGTGTTTTTAAAGGGTTGAGTTTTACTCTCCACAAATTTGCCCAGGTTTCTATTTCAGTGATGCATCTCTGTAATTTTTTGCCAGCATATTTTACATTTATGGATGATGCCCAGTAACAGAGGTCATCTGCAAACTGGGAGACTTGTCCCTCTCCTCTGGGTGGGTAATAGATGTCACTTATATATAATAAAAACAACAGGGGACTGAGGGCTGAGCCTTGGGGCACACCAGCTTCTGGGGTAAATCTGCTGGAGGTTGATGCTCCCACTTTCACTGCAATCTGTCTGTTAAAAAACTATTTAAAAGAACCACCATTTGTTTTGGAAGTTTAAGATTACGGTCCATCATCAGCCTGTAAACAAGTCCTTTGTGCCACATTTTATCGAATGCTTTTTCTATATCGAAGAAGACAGCAATTGTCACCTCTTTCTTGTTAAATCCCCGCTGAACGTCTTCTGTTGGCTCCCTTGTTTAACCACCTGTTCTTTTCATATGCCCCTGCCGCTTCCTGTAGGTTTATCAAATCATTCTCTGAGCATGATTGATGTGGGGGAGGGGTGTCATTCGATGCCTGCAAGATCCCTTGCACTGAATCAACATATCCTGCCTGACTCTTTGCTGCTTTGTCAGCTGCCTCATTTCCCCTGGCTACACTGGAATCTCTCGGGTCATGACCCTTGCATTTAACTATTGCTACTCTGCAGGGTTTCATGAGTGCAAACGCTAACTCTACTACCACCTGCTGGTGTTTCACAGGGGTGCCTGAAGCTGTCTTAAACCCATTTCTAAACCATTTTGCTAAATCATAGTGACAGGCCCCGTGGGCGTAACTCGAGTCAGTGTATATGGTCACTTCCTCTCCCTCTGCTTGATCTAATGCTTCCTTCACAGCCACTAGCTCTGCCCTCTGTGCCGAGGGATGGGTTAGAATGCGTCCTCCCTTCACTAGTCTATACTGACCCGGTTTGTCCTCCTCCTCAGTCACGACTGCGTATCCTGCTTTTAGGCCCTCTATGGGGTCTCTGTAACAACATCCATCGGTGTACAGTACTTTTCCCTCTTTTAGAGGCTCATTCTCCAGATCTTTCCTAATTTTTACCTCCCTCTCAACACAAGAGTGCATTGGCATCCCTTTCATGCTGTCAGCCATATTTATTCCATCGTGTACAAACGTTAGGTTGTCTTGATGCAGGATTTTTTCTATGCGTGTTTGTCTGAGCCCAGACATGGTAAACGCACTTGATGTCACATAAGCCACAACCCCATGTGTTGTTAAAACCACTAGAGGGTGATGTTGCACTATGTGTGCCGTTTTGCTTATGGCTTTTGCCACTCCAGCAGCATACCTGGTGCATGCTGGTTCTGTTTTTTCTATAGTGTCTAATTGAGAGCTGTAATACATCAGAATCTGTCTTCCCTGATTAGTTTTTTGGAACAGAACCGCACTTGTCACTCCACTGTGCTCTGACACATCCAGATAGAATGTCGTTCCGTAGTCTGGAACAGCGAGGGCCGTTATGCACGACATTTCCTGTTTCAGACTAATGAACTGTTGCTCAGCTTCTGTGGTCCAATTTAACCTGTTTTTCAGATTTCTGATGCCCTGTTCAGCAACTAGGGCCCTCAACAAGGCAGCTTTCTCTGCGTAGGACTCTACATAATTCCTGCTATACCCAGTGAGGCCTAGGAAGGATAGCATTTCTTTGACTGTTTCGGGTTTTGCGTGGTCTTTGATGGATCTGAGTTGGCCGGGCGATACGGCTGAAGCATTCTGTGATACTTCTCGTCCTAGGAAAGTAACGGTGCTGCGACAACACTTCAGACTTCAGACTTCAGACAACTTTTATTAATCCCAGAAGGGCAATTCAGTTTCACAGCCTACCCAATACCTTCAAAGCTCACGGTGAGCTACAAACTTCAGACATGACAGGACGTAACGTAACAGCATGACATGACATAAACAAACAAATAATGTCAGAGATAACAGATCAGACTCATATAAACATGAACAAGAAATAAAAAGTATACATATATTTCTATATGTAAAGACATGAGAACATGTATAAGAAATAAAATATATATATATATATGTATGAGCAAGCCTAACCTGTTCGTCACAGACAGGATACGTACAGCCTGTTGTGCGCTCATACTGTATGAGTGAAGGCATTCACTTAAAATGACTACTGTCTGTGTTTAACAGCCTGACAGCTGAAGGAAAGAAAGACTTGGAGTACCTGTTCGTTCTCCTAGGGGGCGCATAGTAGCGCCGGCCTGAGGGCATCAGAGCAAATTCACTGGACAAAATGTGGCTAGATTGTCTTATGATCTTTTTTGCCTTCTGTACCACACGTTTCTCCCAGATTGAGCATGTGCACTATGTGCAGTGAATATGCCACTGTCTCTGACTTGTCTTATCACTATACTGCCTTATGCTTGTTGTGTCTCTTGTTGTTTTTGCACCCATATGCCCTGTTATATTTGTTATATTTGTACTATTTGCACTATGTTGTAAACGGAGTCCACAGCACAAGAATTTCACACGTGATACTTGTACCATGGAGTGACAATAAAAATCTTGAATCTTGAATCTTGAATCTTGAGCACAGGTTATTCTGCTGGACTCCAATAATCCTGGAGCAGACCTTGACTATAGCGTTTAGGCTATTCCTGTCCTTCACAGACAACACGTTGAACCAGCAAATAAATGAAAAAGTTAAAAGACTTTCAATAAAAGATTGATAAAAATTACAAAGAATGGTGTCACAGACATTAAAGGAACTGAGCTTCCGCATTAGGTGGATTCTTTGCTGACCACGCTTGACAATAGACTCTGTGTTCGCCTCAAACTTGAGTTGAGAGTCGAACACTGTTCCTAGATATTTGTATGTCTCTACGATTTCAACATCCACACCATGTATGATGCTAGCTTTTGGTTTGTCACAGTTCTTCCTAAAGTCAATAATTAACTCCTTGGTCTTGGCCACATTAAGATCAAGGAAGTTGTCATCGCACCATTTGACAAAGGCAGGAAGGGCATCTCCATGATCAGACTCTGAGCCCTCAAGAAGAGACAGTAGGGCAGTGTCATCAGAGTACTTCACAAGGAGACTGCCCTCCTGGAAGGACCTGCAGAGGTCTGTGAACAAGATAAAAAGCAGGGCAGAAAGAACACAACCCTGGGGCGAGCCAGTACTTGAAAACAATAAATTGGACATGTGTCCATTCACTAAAACCTGCTGGATTCTGTTAGTTAAAAAGTCCAAAAGTAACAATAAAAGCTGATCGGGCAAATTAAAATGAGAGGCAAGACGCTCAATCAAGATGTGAGGCTGCATCTTGTTGAAGGCTGAGGAGAAGTCAGCAAATAAGATTCTCACGTGGGATCTGGGTTTCTCCAGGTGCCTGTACACTCTGTCTAGGATGAAGAGTTTGGCGTCCTCTACACCTTTACCTGCTTGATAAGCGAATTGGAAGGGGTCAAGTTTCCCGTCAATTGAGGAGACAATAATATCCTTTAAAATCTTCTCAAAATTCTTCATCACAAGGGATGTAAGCGCAACAGGTCTAAAATCGTTAAGTTCCTTTGGTTTTTTTTATTTAGGAATCGGGATTATAGTTGATGTTTTCCAAATTGTGGGTATCTGGCCACAGTCAGTGCACATCTGGAAGAGTTTGGTAAAAAGCTCACTGAGCTGGTCAGCACAGTAGCGCAAAGTGCGCCCACAGATGGCATCTGGGCCAGCAGCCTTTCTTATGTTTATTCTCTTGAATAGGGCTGTGACACATTCCTGAGATATCACAATATCATTCTGAGGTTCAAGAGACTCTCTCAGCTTGGAAACATGATCAGAAAAATCAGACCTTTCAAAACGAGAAAAAAAAGAATTAAAGGTGTTTGACAGGTCGGCGTCATCTACTCCACTGACCCTGGTAAACTGCTTGGACTCAGTAGCACAGTGATTAATGGAGGCCATAGATTTGATCCCTTGCCAGGCTGCTCTGAGATCACCACTACTATATTGCAGTTCTATTTTGTTCTTATACTTTGTTTTGGCCTTCCTTATTTCATTCCTCACTTCTCTGGAGGCAGCCTTTTTATCCAGAGGATCACCAGTATAAAAAGTGTGTTTCTTTTTGTTGATAATTGACTTAAGCTCCTTAGTAACCCAAGGTTTGTTATTTGGGTAGGTCACAACTTTTTTAGTTGGAATGACTAAGTCAACACAAAAGGTGATATATGATGAGACAGTATCAGTCAATTTATCAATATCATTATCACATGCATCATGAAAACATTGCCAGTCTGTACACTCGAAACATGCCTGAAGAGAAGAGATACTGTCCTCGGACCAAGTCTTCACTGTTTTTTCCACACGCTCGAGGCGTCTGAAGACAGCTTTGTATGTAGGCATAAGATAGACACTGTTGTGATATGATGCCCCAAGAGAAGGCATTGGTGAAGATGTATAAGCACCACTCACTGAACCATAACACAGGTCGAGCGTAGTGTTCCTTTGTGTGGTGGCACAGGACACATATTGTTCATAAGTCTTCAAAGTCTTTTTTAGAGTGCAGTGATTAAAATCCCCGAGGACAAATTTGGGAGCATCCGGGCATATTGTGTCAAGCCTGTGTGTTACATCAGCGATCAGCTGTGCAGCAGCTGATGCGTTGGCTCGCGGTTGAATGTACACTAGGGGTGTCACAATATATCGTCCCACGAAATTTCGCAATAGTAAAACGTCACGATATGTATCGTTGAGATGAAATATCATATCGAAAAAAAAAGATTTTTTTTTTTTTTTTTTTTTTTTAATAGACTAAGAAACGTCTTTGTTTGTTGAAGTTCAATGTGTGGAAAGTAGTTCAGTTGAACAAGTCTCTGAAGAGACACATGAGAAGTTATACAGGAGAGAAACCATTCAATTGAGTTTCTGGCAAAACTGTTTACTTGACAGGAAAAACTGAAGATGCAAGTCTTGTTGTTTGAGTTTGAAGAAAAACTGAAGATGCATAATGAGAATTTATACTGCTGAGAAACCTTTTAGTTCAAAGTAAATCTAAGTGACGGTGTAACTCATTCTATTTCAAGATAAGCCTTATCTCCAATCTCATGTTTTTTCTAGTTGTTATTGTAATAACAATTTCCCACAACAGCATGTATTGTATTTGTGCATTTCAAATAAAATACTACTTTTCCAGTCATATATTGTCATTATTCAAGTTTAAAAAAATATTGTTAAAATCGTATCGTATCGTATCGTTATCGTGAACCCAGTATCGTGATACGTATCGTATCGTGAACTGAGTGTATCGTGACACCCCTAATGTACACTAATGTAAAAAAGAGTTGTTGAAATTCACGGGGCAGGTAGAAGGGGCGGAGTGAAATAGTCAACAGTTCAATGTCGGGGGTACATATCTTTTCCCGGACCACTACAGTTTTACAGTATCTCTGGTTGATGTAGAAACATACCCCTCCTCCTCTGCTCTTTTTGGTAATCTCCGCTGACCGGTCCAGACGAAGTGGGCTGCCGAACCCACTTATTGTCAGGTCCTCGTCGCGGTCTGAATCACTGAGCCAGGTCTCAGTAAAGGCGAGGAGGCAGGTCTCCTTAATTTCCCGTCGGAATTTGGCCCATGCTTCCAGCTCGTCTACCTTGTGTCTGATAGACTGCACATTGGAGAGCAGGATTGTTGGCAGCGGAGGGAGCCTGCGACGGTCATCGAGGCCGACGACTTTGAGTCTCCGGCGTACTCCTCCTCTGCGTCCTCTTTTCCGACGATTAGTCTTTTTATCTGCTCTGCGCAGCTCCGTTGGGATACTCGCTGGCACAGTGCCTTCTGACGAAGTCCGCAGTGAAAGAAGGAGCTCGCGACTCATTTTCCCTGGCACACTGTGGTAGTCCTCCACACCATGGCAGGTGAAGAACCCCAGTAGCGCCAACACGCATAGCAGTGCAAACAGCTCCATAAATGACCCCAAAGTCCGCATCACTGAAGCTCTGACATGTACGAGATGTTATGACAAAAATAAAAACATTAAAACAATGAATAAAAACTAATAGAACACGTTAAAACGTTTGGGTAGACTGCTTCGGGTCGCACACGGTGGAGCGCCCCAATCACACACCTGCACCCACACACTGCACCTTCTTCCTACTCACTTTGCATCTGTGTTCTCCCAGATGCACTAGGACGTTTTGAATGAATTCCAGACAGGATTCCACTGTTGGCGAGGCAATTAATATATCATCTACATATTGTATCAATATCGTGCCTGTGGGGACCACTAAGGGCTTCATTATTTCCCTCAGGGTGTGATTGAATATGCCCGGAGAGAGAACAAACCCCTGATATGAGGCAGTCTAGTGTACCTCCATTTCTCCCCTTTGAATGTGAAAGAGAAGATGTCTCGGAGCTCATTGGCCAGAGGAAGACAGAAAAACGCGTTTGCGAGATCTATCACCGAGAAACATCTATGTGCTGGAGTTAGTTTTGATAACGCCGCGTAGGGATTTGGTACAGGGAGCGCAACAGTGCTGGTTATTTCATAATTTTTTCTGAGATCATGGACCATCCTAAATTTGCCGGTGTTAGGTTTTGGCACTGGGAGTATCGGTGTCTTCCAAACTGAGGCAGATTTCTCCAGGACTCCTGATTCAATCAGTCCTTCTATGGCGTCAGCGATACCATCTTCACTCTCTTTTTTGAGCGGATATTGTTTCTGATATATGGGCCTGTGCTCCGACAATTTGAATTCTACTGGTGGAGTTTTACACTTCCCCACATCTGTTGGTCCTCGTGCCCATACTTTATCAGGAATAGTGGCCATCATCCGATCTGCGTCGGGATGATCAGTTTTTTCTCGCCCATGTTCTCTAGTCATCGTATGATGCTGCAATTTCATTGTATCAGACATTGCAATTTCCAGCATGTACGCATCTTCAGAGGGGGAGTACATTACATTGGGGGTCTCCAAACACCGTTGCCAATCATGGGTTTTCAGCCAGAGCCTTTTTACCATGGGCCCTAACGCTCGAGCCTCATACCCTGGGTTTAACAGGATCGACATATGAGGCTGGGCCGTGTCAGGATGTTCATACCATTCTAATTGATTTTCTGTCAGAGTGACCATGGCTGCAACTCCTTCTTTTCCTATTAGAATTCCTGGGGACTTAATCTCCCACGTGGTGCCTTCTATTTTATTTTGGAAACCCTCTTTGTATATTTCAGAGATTTCTGAGTCTCTGTCATAGAACAGAGTAACATGGTGGGGATCTTTCACAGGCACATATGGATCATTGGAGACCTGGTATATCCAGGTCTTCCATTTTTGGAAGGTGGACAACATGCCAACTGTTTCAGGGGTGGTCTCCGGCTGAATCAGTCCCCAGTAAATGTCCACTTCATATGGGGAAACCGTGTTATTATCCGACAATATCATTTGGCGATTGTATCCCATGTTTGTAGCACATTGAATCGTATGTCCATCTTTGAATTGGACGGCCAGTCCATCTCCCGAGCACAACACTCCCATTTTGACCAAGATGTCTCGGCCCATCAAGTTGACTGGGCATTTGGGCGCATGCAGGAATTGGTGACTGAAACTTTGTCTACCTATTTTAACTGGTAGAGGAACGGTCAGTGTCATTTTTTCGGCGTGTCCCGAGAATCCTATTACCGAAGCTTCATTTTGTGAGAGAGCACTTTGATCTAATTCCTCATTTAGAGTAGAGTCCCGGGCACCTGTGTCCACCATAAACATCAATCTTGCCCCCTGCACGTCCACTGGAATTAGGGGGTCTGTCATGCTCCTCTCATTGATTCTCCGGGTGTGTCAATATTGTCCCTCCCACATTTGTGGGGCAGGTCCACCGTCCGGGACAAAGTTCTGGTGCCTTTGGCCTGATGCCGGGGGAGGGCCTTGATATTGAACCGGGCCCCCTGGGAAGCTCTGCCCCGGTCGTGGAGCAGGTTGCTGACCTTGAGCCGGCCCCTCTTGGAAATTCTGCCCCTGATACGGACCCTGTTGCTGATATCTCGGATATCCACCTTGATAACCCCCTCGTGGCTTCGGGGGCATCGTGCAATCCTTTCGCCAATGGCCCTCCCGTCCACAGTTAAAGCATGTGGTCCCCACTAAACTACCACCTTGCCCGTTAGGACCTCCACCCTGATACCCCCCTCTATTGACATGTGGGTCCCCCCCCCCCCTATTTCCTGGGTAGTATTGCCTTTGTGGTGGCCCATAATAATATGACCCCTGCTGAGCCATCATTGGTTCAGGTGTTTGGTCTTTGTCCCCATTATCTGACCCCTTTTTCTTCCCCTTTGCTTTCACCTCTGTGGCTTTTAATTCCTCATTTTTTATTTGCATCTTAACACGTTGAGTGCCATAGCCGAGATATCTTGTCTTACATAATCCAACGGTTGAGTGCCATAGACGAGCTATCTCGTCTTACATAAACATTTTTTTTTTTTGACGGTGGGACATCAATCAACCCCTTTTACGTCTTCTATATCAATATTGGGAGGAAGAGAATGTGTATAATCTATTTTACCGACCACTAAGTGGCGACAGTTCTCTCCCAAGACAGAGACAAAGCCACAGCCAGCCACAGCCAGCCAGCGCTGGAGAAAGCCAGTGTAATTTTCAAGGAAGCAGCTGGGCGAAAACTCCCTCGATCCCACACACACACACACACACACACACACACACACACACGCGCGCGCGCGCGCGCGCGCGCACACACACACACTCGAGCACCCCCGCGCATAAATAAGACCAGAATCGCAAAAGCTTACTCAAAGCTCTCAGCCGACCTCAAGAAACAGTTTTACAGTCCAGACGGCCGCGGAGAATCCTCCCCCCGCAGCACAGACGGAGGGAGGAGCCCGGAGACACACACACACTCTCTCCCTCTCTCTCCCCCTCCCTCCAGTCCCGAGAGAGAGAGAGAGAGAGGAGAGAGAGAGAGAGAGAGAGAGAGAGAGAGAGAGAGAGAGAGAGAGCACACAGAGCGGGAGACAGACACGCCGCGGGGGCAAAGAACGGACAGAGATCCCCTCCCCCCAGAGCCGCGGAGCAACGCGCGAACACACACACACACACACACACACACACACAATACAGTATACAGACTCGCCCAAGGGCACCCACAATCACAGGCAGGTGACTGTTCTGCTGTTTGATTGAATTTCACAAAACTGCGATTATCTCAGCTTGCTGTCTCAGACGCTAAAACCATGCTGTACTCAACGGCTAATATCTACATAACTACTAACTCTGCAAACTAACTCTTTTAGACAGAGAAAGCACACATTCTATTAGTTATTTTTAGATGATTGGTGTTTACGAAGTCTTAACAGAAAATAATCCTCGGCTCTTGTAAAATGAGCCAGAATCCTCAAAAAAAAACCTGGCACAACTTACCTACAGGATTGAAAAAACGGCTGGCACTCAATGTGTTAAGCAGTCTGGTCTAAAGTTCCTTTATGTCACTTTGATCTTTTAATGCTGTCTTTTTTGCCTCTTTTAAGAAATGTAACAAATGATCTTCCCAGATGCCAAATGACTGTTTATGGAGAGCGGGCACGCCCTCCATTTTATAGCCCATGGTGTATAAATCAAAGCTCCCGCTGGGTTTTGTGCATTTACCATAAGAGGTGTCTGAAGTGAAGGTTTACTTTCTGTTTCCTGCCCATGAGCTACTAATCCCCCCGCCCTCTTTTTCCTCAGCTTCATAGGGTGTTTGACGTGTGGGCCTATAAATCTGGACCTGGGCTCTCTCTTCATGACACCTCTGATTTCCACTGTTTCTTCTCTCTTCCCTATTTCTTCTGTCTCCTCCTCCCCCGCTGAGTAATAATTCAAGTCTTTACTACACTGTCTCCCTATGTCTCCTGTCTCATCCTCACTGCTCCATTCGGAATCCTCTGCTATTCCAGCCCCCACCCGCATTCCTCTCTTTTTCTCCCTACATCTACGCTCTATCAAAGCCCTTCTCATCTCATCAGATCTTCTCCTCCCTTCTTTTTCCTCTGCTGGGGAAATATATTCCTGCTGTATTGAGACTTCACTCATGCCCTCTCTCCTGGTTGAATTGACATGTGGTTCACATGAACCAATAAGAGATGAAAATGGGGGACTTTGAACGCTTCCTGGATTGCTGTTTACACTTCCTTCGTCATCACTCAGCTGACGCTCGAACGCTCCTCGCTCTCTCATCTGCGCTTCCAGTGTTAAAATCTTTTCCTCCACCGCCTGTTGTTTGCGGTCCAGGTGTTTCATCTGCCTTTTTCTCTCGTCTTCTAATATTAGTGAGGCTAAAACCTCTCTCTCTCTCAGGTTCTCTTCTCTTTCTGTCTCTCCCTCTTTTTCTATTTCCACCTTTCCTTTAACATCTAATAATCCTGAGAACGAGACCACGGGGGCCTGGATCCCTTCCTCGTACGGTGGGGAAAAGTTTCAGACAGAACTGGATACATTCCTCTGCTCTGCCTATGGTCTCCAGTAAATTTCTCTCTTACTTTGGCCACCAAATCTGCGTCTGTTTCAGGGGATGGTTCAACAAACATAGAAGTGACAGGCCGCTGCTCCTCTGGACTTTTGACAGCGTTATGTGCCATAAGCACTTTCAAATATAGAGCATGAGTGTCGGTTTGTGTCGCTGCCTTTTTAGCTAGACCTCTCTTTGTAAACAAGCCTGCGCTTGCTGCTTTTGTGATAGATTCTAACTTTATATCACCTTTTTCCTTGCAAATTCTTCTCACGATCTGATCGATCCCTCTGCCTCTGTCATAATCTCCCGGGAAATCCCTTCGTTTTTGGTGTAACATTTTAAGCTCCTCCAATTAGGACAATAATTTCTTTCTCTGTTTTAGTGGAGTAGACATAAGTATATATTTAACTATTGAGGTCCATTGTTCTCCAAATGTTGACTTTTTCTTCCCCATTTTATTACTTGGTACACTTTTCGGTACTGCTTCCTGATAAGAAATGTACTGCCAGAGACGAAATTATTTCGTACTGAACACAATTTTCGATACTGCTGTCTCAAAGTTGGAGTGGTCCTATTTCAGCCAGTGATACTGAGATAATTCTGCAGAAGCTTCTACTACAGTGATAACCTGTAGCGCTGCAGAACCCGATGTTTCCCACTTATCTCAGCACACCGTTACTCCTTTTGAGACAGTACTCGATATACACACTATCCACCCCTTTATTTCCACACAAATCTGCAGAGCACCGTCCTAACAGTTGAATTTCGCTTCTGCAAACGACCCAGCCCCACTGTTCCCAAACACCTTTTACTCTTAATTGCTTAGAATTCGCCGATTCTGTATATATATATATATTTGCTATGATTTTGGAAAATTACTGTTATTCCTCACATGCACTCGGTAAGTATGGTCTTGAGAAAATGACTGTTATTCCCTCACATACGCTCGCTAAGCTATATGGTCTTGAGAAAATTACTGTTATTCCCTCACATACGCTCGCGGCCTTGGGCAGATGTTTTTGACGTACACCTCGCCCACCGGTCTTGGGGATTCTACCCTTCACGGGATCCAAACACGTGTCTAAAACGCTCTGTAACTTTCCTAAATTTGGTTTAATTTATAAATTTATAACAGCATTTGATGGAGTCCAATTTAAACAACAGTTTTTAGAAATAGCCAATTTGCAGATATTTTGTTAAAAAGGTCTCTATGGAATTAAATAAGGGCCAAATATATTTTGTGCTTGAGAAACATTGTTTGTAAACTTTGAACTTGAACTTTGAACTTGTATGTCTGTAAATAAAACTTGTACCTGTAGAAATATCTTGTCCATCTGAGAGAAAGTTTTGTGCATCTGCAACCCATTATTGTATCGGCAACCCATTTTTGTATCTGTAGACATATCTTGTGCATCTGGGAATAAGTTTTGTACACACGGATAGAATTTGTGCGTCTTCAAAAATATTTTTTACAAGTACAAAAATTTCCTACGTTCGTGTGCGACCTTGAATGCAGCACTTGCAAATTTCCTACGTTCGTGTGCGACCCTGAAAGCACCACGGACAAACTCATATTGCGAGCATGGATGTTTGTTTACGAGTACAGATTTTCTTTACGAGTACGAATTCTGCCACCCAGCAGGTGTCAACTTGGGGCCATAAATCTGAGCGGACTGGCCAATCAGGTTAGACCCAGTCCCCTCCCACTGAATATCGGATCGTATCGAATAAAACAATTGACAATTGACCAGAAACTTCTTCCGCCTTAAACAAACAGACAAACAGAGCAGTGTAGTTTGGTAGTTTGGAAAGAATACGAGCTTCAGGTAAGTGGCCACTTTAAGTAAATCGACATGAAATAGAAGTTTTGTTGGTTTTATGAGACATTTAACTGCACGACCAGGGAGCCATTTCATAGCATGTTACGATAGACATGATCTCCATGTTATTAAACAGGCTCTCCCAGTGAGCTAACTGACGCTAGCTAGGTTAGCTAATGTTAGCTAGCTGCTTCATTCAATTTCCCCAAATAAACTAAATCGCTATTTAACCCGCTAGCGTAAGGGGTAATTTGACTCTAACGTTACAGCTCACGTAAGCTATAAAGACTGTGTCCAGTCTTAGTACAGTTAATTTAGTAGCTGGCTAACGTATCCGGGCTAGCTAGCGTTAGCTTTCAATGCTGCCAATGTTCCAGCACAGGCCGAAGCCACGAGCCGGGGCTATCAAAAGTATGTCAATGAATCATTACATTTTATTATTTAACGCTATATAGCGTTACTGTAGGTCTGCTGTTGTACTGGGTCAGGCGATTGGCTGGTATTAGTAGCGTTATGAGTGAGGTACTTCACACAGCCTCACAAACTAGACGAACTAACGTTAAATCTGCAAGTACAAAGGGCACGTTTGTATAATAGTAATACTAATAATAGAATAACAGTCATTATATTGAACGTGACATGACGGCCTATGTGACGTTATTGTAAGACCCTGGAGCGTTAACTATCGGATAGCTATGAACGTTACTAGCTACTTCAAACAATCAATCAAATGTATATGAATATGGCGTTACTGTAGGGCTAGTGTTGTACTGGGTCAGGCGATTGGCTGGTATTAGTAGCGTTATGAGTGATGATTCATCGCTTTAACGTGTTTAGTGTTAGCATGACATTATTGCTGAGAATGTCTATGCTTAGTGAGCGTTTTGAGGTATAAAGCTGTCTTGAGTTGCAGTTGTGTTTCCTTGGTATCATCCTTTCAATATCTGTCTGTCAGTTTCATTGCATCTTTGTCAGTCAGGTTGTTTACGTAGCGTTACCGAGGTTAGCCGTATGATATGTGAATAGGTGGCAACTTCCATGACATGTATTTTTAATGTACCTGATAGCTAGCTGATTAACTGGACAGTGATTGTTTATCTGTCCAGAGATGTGTAACGTTATGGCTGGACTTGGAATGGAGGCTAGCTGTCTGGAGTAGTAATACATACTACTGGACAAAATGAATACATCTGTAAGCAAGTTTATAGAAGTTGACTGCAGCAAGCTGTATTGATTGAGCATCTAAACATCAGTCAGAGGCAACAAAGGTGTCACACCCAAACCATGTACCAGGACATCAGCCTGTGTTGCATTGCTGTAATCAGAATTATTATGTGCTTGGAAACCATTGTACATGCTATGTACACAATACTATTTCCCTTTTTCTTTTTCTATGTCTTGCAATTGAACATGACTGTTTTAAACAACCTGCCCAGTGTTGCCAAAGCTAAACTGGTGTCTGGTATCAGATATTGATTTACAAGCTCTAAATACATTCAAAATGTCAACATTTATCAGCAAGTAGTTGGTATGATCTCCAGGCAATCGTTGATTTAAATGTCTTGCTCTTATAAATTAGCTGCTGTGACTGACCTTTTCTCTAATAACCTGGGACTTTTTCATCCATTTGCTCTCCGTCTTTTCCTCTTCCTCTCTCTCTCTTTCTCTCTTTGCCTACCAGCCCAGGTTATCCTGTTGAATTTGATCGACGATTTGATTCTACCCTCAATCTTGTGCTCTTCCCAGCAATGGTAATTGAGAATTTAATACTCTGTCATTATACACCGATAAAGCATGAATTCATGGGCCAGAGTTCACCACCAAGGGGCTGAGGGGGAAGTCCACAACAACTAATGAAACCCAGCAATTCTCATTAATCCTGGTGTGACCATGGCTACCTGTACCATCAACCCTGTCAAATGTCAATCCTTCCTTTCCAAACAAAATCTGTTTTCATGATGGGAGGACCTTTGTTTAATCTGCCATGAGCTTCTAGATTTATTTAGGGTTTGATTAGCCTCAATGCCTGATATACTGTATTAGCAGTAATATGTCTCACAAAGGATGCATCCCAGAAAGCAGGTTAAATGACTACACAGACTTTTGCAGTGTTGGGCAAGCAACTTTGAAAATGTAGTAAGCTAAGCTACCAGCTACTCTACATTAAAATATAGCTTCACTACTTTGAAGCTATCCCCAGTAAAATGTAGTCGGAATGAGATGTTTGGAGCGGGGGAGTCTGGTGCAGCGCACAGGTCCTAGACCTGGTGAGACGAGGGAGGAGCCCGGCCGGGTGGCAACCCACAGAGCCCAGTCCCTCTACGTACCAGAGCCCTTCCCCCCCCCCGGTCCCGGCAGAGTAGTTCCGGAGCAGCGGATTGAGTGGCCCTGACCGCGTGACCACCTTCGACCCTTCCTAGAGGGCTGACCGTGGGTAGCTACTGGGACGTAAGTTGGGGCTTGGCCAGCCCCGGCTGGGTCACCTGGGCGAGGGTGTATGATGTTGCGAGACCCGAAACATCCAATGACCCCAGGGTACATCACTGAGGATACGTCCCAGTTGCATCCATGCAATGTTTTTTCATTATATAGCACGCTCAGCTACAGGCTCCATGCCAAAATAAAAGTAGCTTGCTACTTTACATTGTGTGTGTGTGTGTGTGTGTGTGTGTGTGTGTGTGTGTGTGTGTGTGTGTGTGTGTGTGAGGGAAAACACTTTGAATTGAACCTATTTCTAGATTTATTAGTGTTGGGCAAGCTACTTTGACAATATGGTGAGCTAAGCTACCAGCTACTCTACATTAAAAAATAGCTTCACTACATCACTACAGCTATCCCCAGAGAAATGTAGCACGCTAGCAACAAATAGCTTCACTATTTGTTGCTAGCTACTGCCCAACACTGGAATTTTCCCAACCCATAGTTTAGACTAGAGAAATCTGGGATTTTAGATTCCAAGAAGTTCGATTAGATGAACTCCAGGTCAGTTACCATGGTAAGTTACACTCTGAAGCTACCCCGCTCGGTAGCAGCCTCACTTGAACTAACCTCAAGTATTTGGTCGGAAAACCTGTCAGCCTGCAGCTTTTTACTTGGGAGACAGGTCATATTATTCACAGTCACATGATCCAGTGACTGACTGAATATGGTTGAGAATTAAATTTGCAATATCAAATAATGGTTTGCTTTTTACTTCACTAGGACAACGGAGAAATTGTGTGTGCGCCTCCCTCGACCATCGACCCCCCAGGCACTTCTGCTGAATCTCAGGTGGGTTATCAGAAAATGCTTATTTCTATCAACAGAATCTGTATCAGCTGTGCAGCACTACCAACTTCTTGCTGTACAGGAAAGTGCATTGCGTTGTTTCTCTGTTGCAGCCCCATTATGCAACTTTTTCTTTACGTTAATATAATGCCTTTTAAATCATTTTGATGGAACACACGCTGACTTCTAATAGATAGACTGGGATTTCTATCATTCCCACTCTACACCCTGAATGCCTGTTCCCCACAGCATGTAAACTTTAGGGCTTTTCTACTGACACCTTTGGCCACAACAAGTCATGCCGTTCCGCGCTGATTTCGGTTTCCATTATATCTTTGTATGTGCCAAGTCGTCCTTGGCCACGATCGAGATGGACCTACTCCACAGTGCGGCCAAATTGAGCTGGACCCGCCTCTAAGCAAGCTGCACACCCGGACTGCGGTGACTCGGTGACTCGGACTGCGGTGACCCGGACTGAGGAGCCGACTGCCCAACCGCAGTGTTCATGAGTGTTCTCTCATCTGTTTCGGTTTGTACTTTCGGATATCTGCTTTATTTCATTCCCTCATCTCTCAGAGCCGTGTCATGTTACTGCTGAGCTGATGAAAGCATTTCTTAACCCCTTTGTACTAAAAATATTATATTTGCACTACCAAACTAAAGGAGGGCATTTATTAGAAAGGGCTTTAAAGGAAATGCAATGTTTATCCACCATTCCACCCGTGACTTATGATACTTTCGATTAGGCTTTGGTCGGTACTAAGGTATTACGGTATACCATGTATTTAAAAATACTGACAGTATGATTTTCAATACATCAAAACCATATTCTATTTTGTTCAGGCAAAATAGTTGCAACTGTCCTTGCCTGTGCTCAGCTTAGCCTAAATTATTTTCAATCATTTTTAATTTTTTTTCGCCATTTGTAGGCTACCTTACTAATAGGCAAGCATATATGTGTTACAAGCAACACTATATTGTGTGAGACCCAGGCTTGCCCATAACAGTGTCCATTCCATTAGACATTCGTTCAATTGTCAGTCTCCATTGAGGACATTTAAATACTTTTCTGAAAAATAGAAGTTGCAACTTTTTCACTCATGGACCTGAATTTATATACCGTATATAACAGAATAATTATTTGGAGGTAGAAAATAAACACTTTGCACAATTGGCTGGTTACTCCAAGGTTACTTAAGTTACTTACTACAAGGCTGATACCTGAATGAGAAGAGTAGCATGTAGGTGAGGGTGCAGTTTCCCCAAATAGTGGGGCTTTAATGTTGATGTCCCACCACAAGCTGTGACTTTGGGTTGTGACTTGTGATTTAACTTGTGTTTTAACGTCTCATTTCCACTTGTGCAATTGTAAATCAATTTGATTCACACATGTTTTGCTTGTTTGGTGTAGGCTAGGTTGCTGTAGTGTTTGTGTTTTTATAGCACCTGATAGCATCCTGGACTGTTTATATGTATTCAACGTATTTTCCAATAAGGCCTGATGCTTTTATATAAAGCATATTTCATGATCTCTTTGTCAGGTGATGGTGGGAAGTCTTGTTTTGAACAGACTGCGCTCTAGATTGGAGCAGGCCTGTCAGCGACAGCCCTTGGCCCTATGTCGAGTTTATCTGCCGGAGTGAAATGACTCTAATAAACTCACTCTCTGCTCGCTTAGACTTCCCACAGGAGGTAAGTTCACTGCTCTTTCTTCCATGTGCCTTGATATCTCAGCAACCTCGCTGACATGGACACAAAGTGGCATTGTCAGACAATCGAATGCACATTCCCAAGCAAGAGTATGTTGAATTAAAAGGCAGAAGTCACAATACTTATTCTAACCATTTGAAAGCGGTGCTATTCCTTAACTGCCCTTGTATGTAAATGGAACTCGTTCTTCTTTATTCATTTCATGGATTATGTCTGGGGCATATTTTCACCTTTATCGAATAATAACAATTAAATGTATTTTGTATAGCTGCTTTTCAATGACTCAAAGACGCTGACAATCTCGAGTCCACAGTAAACAGAAAAAAACAAACATACAAATAACACAACTAATCGGGTGGAGGGGAGTTGAGGGGGCGTGACATGGGCGGAAGATGTGGTTAAGGGTAGGGTAGGTTGTACGCTTGGGAGAACAGGTAGGTCTTGAGTCGGGATTTGAAAGTGGAGAGTGAGGGTGAGTCTCTGACAGGCTTGTGAAGAGAGTTCCAAAGTCGTGGTGCTGCTCTCGAGAATGCTCGATCTCCAAAGCTGTGGAATTTGTATGGAGGAACAGTGAGCGAAACAGTGGATGAGGATCGGAGGGTTTGGGTGGGGCGATGGGAGAGGAGGAGGTTAGTCAGATAAGGGGGGCGCCAGGCTGTGGTGGGCTTTGAAGGTGATGCGTTGTTTGATGAGGAGCTATGGAGAGAGTGGAGAACTGTAGGTGTCTTTTTTTGGCCTTTATTACATAGGAAAGTTGTAGACAGGAGAGAGGGGGGATGACAGGCGGCAGAGGGCCATAACTTCATCCACTCTACAACTGCAGAAGATTGTTTCTTTTTTTGGTGTAACATTGTACTGACAGTAGTCAGTGTCAGAGGGTGTTATATTAATCACTATTATCATTTTAAACTTTGCAGCCCTAAGCCGAAATAGATAAAATAACAATCCTGTTGTTTGAAATATGAATACAATTGTTTTATGCTCTAAAATTATCTTACTCTGCTTTGACAATTGAGGCCTGTGAATGAATGAATGAATGACTATGTTGACTTTTAGTGACAAATATAAACTTTATTTAAGGTACTTGAAGGCCTTTCCCAGCTGGTCACCCTCATCGACAATGAAATCAATGGGAGAAGAACAGCACACCAAAGCTGGTTGTTTCCAAAGAATACCTCCGGGACCTGATCCAGATAGACCTGCCTGTCCACTGTCCAAACCTGCTTGGGAAACTTGTGCAGTTCTGGGTGGGCTGGAATGTGCTTCCCAGTGCCGACTCCGCAGGATGGCTTCGCATACCCAAAGTCTTCAACCTGCTTCAACCTGCTTAAACTCCCAGAACGTTACAAAGACTACGAAAGATTTGAAGAGGAAATCCTTGCCGCTATCGCGAGTGTTGATGTTGACCCGGGTTATGGACTGTCGTAAGGAGATGCATATATGTTCTTGTTTAATTGTTAATGAGTTTATTTCTGCAATAACTGCATTTATGGTTCCGTTTTAACGTTTGGTGAGGCATGCTTGATCAGAGATACTCAAGTCATTTTTTGCAAGTCTAAGTCAAGTCTCAAGTCTTTGAGCTCAAGTCCAAGTCAAGTCTCAAGTTTTTGAGGGGCAAGTCCAAGTCAAGTCTCTCAAAAAAAAAACATTCAAAAAATATTTTCTTTAAATCTGAATTTTTTGGACGTTTTAGTCCGAGTGAAATGTTATGTAGTCTCTCCTGTTGTCATTGTCCATTTCTGTTCTTATTTGTAGGATTTGAATCATGGGTGGTATTTTACACCAGTGGTATGGGGGTCCGGGGACCCCCTGGCACTTGCCTGGGGTTCCGCGAAAAGTTTTCAAGAAAATAAAAATGAAAGCTTTTTTTTGCAAAATCTTCATAGTTCAATGAAAATATTTTATCCTTTGAATCTAAAATGGTTCATGGATTACATTCTAATCTAACAAACCTATCAATTTAAAAGTAAAGCACGTTACCGTGGAAACAATAAAGCTTAGCCCAAAATCACAAATCAGAATGAGGGGGTCCCCGGTATATGTTCCATCTTGTAAGTGGTCTTTGGCTGAAAAACATTTTGACCACTAGATGGTAGTATGTACCAGTAGCGTAGCCAGACTTGGCTCATTGGGTGTGCCACAGAAAGCCAGGGTATGCCAGGGGGCGGACCATTGCCGCCGCCAAATTTTTTTTGGGTCTTTTCAAACCAGATTTAGAGGAATATTTGTGTGTTGTTTGCTCCTTTTCACACTCATTATTAGCAGGTAGAAGCAGTCAATTAAATTGTATTTTTTGGCAACATGTAAAACCACTTTGTTTAGTATCTCAAAAAAGTCTCACCTACTTTTTCCAATGAGTGTTCTAGTCGGGAAAGAACGCAAATTTGGTTGGCATGAAGGTTCGTCTACTGCAGAGAGATCTGTAGCGTTCTCAGTGTCCTCTGGCTCTGCACAAACCTCCAGTGTGTTGTTGGCTGCGTTCCCCGCTGTTAACGTCATTGTTTCGGCTGCATCATCTTCTTCATAATCATCTGTCTCTTCTCCACTGTACACCACCAATACAGGTGCGGGAAGGGTGCACTACAATCCGCACTTGTTGAGGGGGAGGGTGACAACGAGTCATCTTCTTCCTCGTCGTCAAAGCGACGTTTCTTGCCTTTGCCGAAAAAGCTTAAAAGCGAGCTTTGTTTCATGTCTTCTTGATTTGCGCTGCTGCTGCTGCTACAGCTGTGCGTGCATTTGTTTACTTTACGTGGACGACAGCTTAACTATTCCCATGATGCTCCGGGGCACATAGGTCAGCGGAGCGTGATTTCTATTCGCACATAGGATAAGTTGGACACAGTGCATGACAGCGTTGATGTGTTTTGCAGACAAAACAAAAAACCTTTTTTACACAATTTTTTTTGGGTGTGCCAGCGGCCTGTCTGGGTGGCATTGGCACACCCTAGCACACCCGTGGCTACGCGCCTGGTATGTACCTAGTCTTCTATGAGGTAATGCTGATCTCAGGTGTCAAGCTCACAGGTGAATGGGAATTTTAACATAGGTCTTAGCCTAAGTGTAGAGAATAATTGTCAAGCCACTCTGTTAAACAGCAAATCATGTGGATCACTTCACGATCATGTTAATTGCATCAAGGAAATCTATTTCTGTCTGCAACATCATTCTACAATAAATGAAAACCTCAAAGATACATCATTGTTTGGACATTCACTCACTAACTGGGTACACTGGCTACACACTGGGTCAATAACATTCATTTTCACATTATGCAAGTGAGCACCAATATGAAAATTTTGGCCAATACCGATAACCAACATTAACATTGCCGTTATGGCTGATAACAGATATTTACCTATGTCGATATGATCTGTATAAAAGCAGGTTTTGATGATAATCATATTTTGTACATACTGAAACACATGTAAACACTGAATTTGAAAAACAAGAAGAATCCCTACAGACGGTAGGAAAAAAGCAATAGTCAAATAAATAGTGCAGTGTTCATAAGAGCGACATACCAGAGGTGACTGATATCTGACATCACTACAGTAGGGACTTAGCAACAGCTTGATAATGATTTTTTTTTTTTCAAGATTTATTTTATTTTTCGTACAGTTGCTCATTCGTTGACAATATTACAGATCCATAAACATCTCTGCTTGAGCACACGCACATTGCGTAAAATAAAACAAGACAAAATAAACAAATAAATCCCAACCGCATCCCTCCCCCACCCATCTCCCTTGTATGTTGATAATGACATTATGTGAGACATTCAGTCGATTTATACAGTACATCAGATTCCTCAACAGTGCCTGGAAGGTGTTAACACATGCCGTGACAAACATCTCACTTGCAGAGCTCCATCTAGGTCTCCTGAGCAATATTCTCATGGCATATGCCACTTCAAGTCTGTGCATGCTTGACCTCCGGCTCCTATAATCTGACCACAGGTGAGCAGTGTAGAGTGGTGTGCAGTATGCTCTAAACAGAGACACCTTCACTCCATCTGTACACATGTTAAACTTCATCTGACAATTGCTCTGAAATAAAATGACCTAGATATTTAACATTATCACAAACAGTAAGGTTATTATCAGACAATTTAAAAACAGGAAATGTCAAGCATTTGTCCTCTTTGGTCCTGCAAATTAAGACAACACTTACTGGCATTGTATTTGATATCATGTACCAAACCATATTCAGTACATATTGTGAGGAGCTGCTGGAGACCAGCACTACTTGGGCTCAGAACAACAAGATCATCTGTGTACATTAAATGGTTCACTAGGGTATTACCAATAAGGCACCCAGTGTTACAACCATTCAGTTGCTTGGACAAATCATCAACATACAGATTAAAAAGAACTGGGAAGGGATAAGATTCCACCTTGACGGACCCCATTACTAACCCCAAAAAGGGTTGATATGTTGCTCCATTTAACTTGCATAGTCTGATGGGCATACCAAAAGGCCAGAATCCTAACAATATAGCTGGGCAAACCTCTTTGACATAGCATGAGTTTTTTTTATGGTTGACGGTCAAAGGCTTTAGAAGCATCAATAAAACATAAAAGAAATTAGAGGTTTTGCCATCTGTATTTGTTTACAATTTCATTTAAGGCATACAGAGGTCAGTGTGCCATTTGCTTTAAAACCAAACTGATTGTCTGTGGAGTAGATTAACTCCTTAACTCTGTCCAGCAGAATTCTCTCCAGGACTTTTGACAGTATATATTATATTAAGTTGATATCTGAAGCAACTTGTTGTTAATGTTTTATTTGTTTATTTAATGTTGACTTTCAACTGAAAATATTATTTAACTCATCAGCAATGGTGCATTTTGTATAGTCTAGAGCCATCTTGTCTCAGTTGTTGAGATCAAATAATCATTATCCCCTAGGCATCCAGGAAGTTAGTGAAACTATACAGTAAGCATTCCTGCATAACCCAAGAGTCTGTTGGGTTGGCCTGCATTCATGGGAACCAGTCTGTGAGCGGCCACACTCCAGTCAACTTTCTGGAGCTGTCGCTTTCTTTTTCTGAAAGACATCTGGAAAACACTTATGGCTAAACAATAACAAATTGGCAAACACATATTTTTAAACATCCTTATCATCTCATGAGTGCAAATGATCACCAAAGATGAAACTACAACATTTAAAAGGCTTTACTTGGTAAACAATGTTTAATAGTTTTTATCCACAATTACAATCACAAGGACAAACAATGTCCCCCCCACCCCAAAAAACATTTTTCAATAGTAAATTGCTATGTATACAGATGTAGGGCCCTATTCTCCCACAAGCCTTCGGCGCTAAAACGGGCCTTAAACGCAAAAAAACGTGCCTTGCGCCTGTTTTGGGACGATATCAATATGGCTTTACGCTGCCAAATGCGCTTTAGGCCGAATGGGCGTGGCGCAGTCCCAGAATGGGGCAAAGTGGGCGTGTCGGCCTTAAATACCGGCGTACTGCTATCTTCGCACCTGCCGTAAATTTAGCGCTTTGCGCCTTTGAAAACCAGGCCTATTCAGTGCGCCAGTGCACTTGTGCCTCTCCCCTGTCACCCTTCTCTGTCTCTCTCTGAAATCAGGCCTATTCAGTGCGCCAGTGCTCTTCTGCCTCTGAGTCACCCTTCTCTCTCTCTCTCTGACTCCCTCGCTCAAACAGACACAACACATAGCAGCACCCAGCTTCCCATAGGAAATAGCAGTTGTAAGTTTAGTGCCTGTGAATGTCCACTCCCAGCATGCAATTGGGTCCTCCATTTCGCTACTAAATAGCAACCAAATGAGCCGAAATAGATATAAAAGGTAGATCTAAAATAATGTGTAATGGTAAGACAACCTGCAATTGTAGAACATTTCAATATTGGACCAAATAAAACATCGAAATGAAACACCACCCTATGTGAAACATATATGTCCTCTTGAGCCTATATATACCCCTTGTGGGTTTAACGTGATTTAGATAAGTGACAGCGGAACGCGCTTCTGTGATGTGCTATACTGTGATGTCCGCTCCAATAACTTGGCCCTACATGACATTTAGTTTTACAATAAAAACACATTTATGCAATGACTTTACATAATGTAGGGTATATTTATGTGCATCATTCTACCTGCAGCAGGGGAGAGAAAACGATATCTTTCTGGACAAACTTTCACCAATCTAATAGGCTATATTTTTCTAGCTGATGCGTTTAGTACATTATTTTCACTTTGATCTTGCTATAGTGTAGCGTATTTACATGCTTGCAGTATTGAAAATGCAGTTAGATTGGTTTGAGAAGCATAATAATATGGAATAATAGCCTATAATGCAGACAGACAGACAGACTGGAT
Source organism: Poromitra crassiceps (assembly GCF_964638095.1). Lineage (NCBI taxonomy): Eukaryota > Metazoa > Chordata > Actinopteri > Beryciformes > Melamphaidae > Poromitra > Poromitra crassiceps. The sequence goes on along the minus strand of NW_028152234.1, from coordinate 649,115 downwards.
GAAGGGAGGGGGGGGGGGCAGAGCGTTTGGCTTTCGTCTGGTTTTGCGGGATCACTGGAATTGGAGCTAAAAAGGCAAGCGTGCGATTCGTTTATTGCAGTTATCCAATGAGCATGACGGTGCATAATTTTACGCTTAAAAGGCGTGGTTGTAATGGTTGAGGCTGCGTCTAGCGCCAGCACGACGATATCAAGTGCGCTGGTCCACGCCCACTGATTTGACCTGCGCCAGCCGCTCGGCCTAGAAACAGCGCCGATGCAACGATAGGGACCGTAGTGTTCATAGTGTAAATGTTTTGATTATATTTTAGGAATAAATGTATATATTACTTTACACTTCATAGAACTTGTCTTGATCCCGCAATACATTGCACTGCCGGGATTGCCCACCAAATTACTGTTCTCAATCTTCCCTTGTTTATTAAAGCAGCATGATCACAAATATCAAATGTTTGATGCACCCAATACATACTGTTGTACTATACTTTAAGATTCTACTATTCTACTACTATTCACTGTTTTTCAAGCATGCAGCGTGCTGCACTCGAGCAGCCAGGCATGAAGTGGGTAAGGTGTGAGCAAGGTGTGAGCGGGACAGGGCAGCACCGGGCAAAACAGAGCGAGGCGTGGACAAAACACAGTGTTTCTGGTGTGAGTTTCAATGACTAGAAGTTAGCCCAATAGAATGTAGTGCATATACTTGGTAATAGCTTTCACTCTCTCCTGTTATCTCCCCATCTACATATATTTGTGGTGTTCAGCTGCGTCGAGGAGCTGCACACCAGCTGTGATCTTTATCCACATAGGCTGATGCGGTGAGCACTCCACTGGCTGATATCCCGATCAGCCCCGGGACTGAGACTGGTGGAGATGTTACGGGAGGGGCTACTGACTGCCTTTCCGAAGCCCTGCCACTCCGAACGTTAACTTCCATTATTCGGACTGGCAGTCGTTCACCTTAGAAGCCGCAATGCCGACCTTAGGTTTAGGCGTGGGGGTGGGAGAGGTTAGGTTTTGGGTTAGGGTCTGGGGGAGGTTAGGTTTGGCCTGAAAAACGGGGAATATAGAACCCGGGGAACATAGACATGATCCCTTTCTGAGTGCCGATATTTCGGAGTGGCAGAACGTCGGAGTGGCAGCACGTCGGAGTGGCAGCATGTAACCTACGGGAGGAGAGATGAGGGAGAGATGCCTGATGGATCTATAAGGGCAGAAATTAAATATAAACAGTTTGTTTTGAACCCACAGCATATTACTAAACAGAAAGCTTAGTGATGGGAGTCACTACTATGGAACTACATTTATATCATTATTCGAGCGCTCAATCAAACATAACCACGAGCGTATTATATTGTTTCACTCGCGCAATCTGACATCCCGCGCGCACAAAGACGAGGAGAGAAAAGCACAGCGCGTATTTTGCTCTACCGCGCGCGCAGACTGCTGTTGCCCTCCCTCCCTCTCCCTCTCTCTCCCCCCTCGTGGCTGAGCTCTGCGCGCGCAGACTATCTCTCTCCTCCGCCCCCGTGGTCGAGTTCTACGCGCTCGCTTGGAGTTGGTTGAATTCTACGCGCTCGTGTTGGACTTTTGACAATTGTGGGCGGAAACCAAGGCAGGCCTCTGGCCCTCTATGATTGGCCACTTTCAACGCCGACCCACCCCCTTAAAAAAAAAAAAAAAAAACTTTATTGCACCAAGGAGCCTTACACTGGTATCCAGAATACTTTGGCTATTAGGCTACCAGTTTAATCTAAATTTTCACAATCACAAACATGCCAGGGGGATTAATGGTTGATAATAATGACGACAAAAATAAAGAAAATTAATTGTTATCTTGTAAACACGGACCTCCTCCGGCCTTGATGACAGCTTCCATCACAGACAGGAAGCTTGGAGAGTCTGAGCATCATAGGTCAGAGAGCAACCGATTGAAGAGGGAGCTGGAGCAGCATTCATGGGGTACGCTAAGTGAACAAAATTATATTTGCGAGATGATGTTAGGTTGTTTTAACATTGCATATTGGTTTGCATGCAACTAATGTTAGGCTAGCTGTTGAAAACTGCTAACTTAATGTAGCTAACGTTAACGTTAGCTTAGCTAACGTTAACCATATCTCTGCTCTCGGATAAGTTAGCTAACGTTATTTTAGCTCTATAACTGGCTGATGCAAGCCAGGTTGGTTGCTTGTTATGTTCATTTTCTATATCTAAGGTTATACTAACTGTGATGCCTCCTCCATCACAGCGTGTTTCAGAGAAAAGTTATCAGTCTGGTTCTGTAGCTATAAGTTCAGCTAACGTACCAACTCGCTTCCAAGCGGCTAACCTAACTTAACGTTAAGCAACTAGCTAATGTGTTGGTGTTTGTTTCAATCAGATTTATTCATTGCCTATCAGCAAATAAGATGTTTACATGCATCTGTTTATGTGTTGGTTATTTGGGGTCTGACTCGCAACAGTAGCCTACTACTGTTTAGCCTTTCTGATGCTATTGCATGGTTAAATCAATTATTCTTTATGGGGGTAAAAGTTGGTAGCCGCAGTGCTAAGTGGTACTTTGGAAATTTGGTTTGATAGTGTACTTGGTCTGAAAAGTTTGGGAACCTCTGCTAGACAACATGACTGGTTTACAAGTATACATGATGTATGAAAATGTTATAAGGTGATGGGTGAACAAACTATCTAACTAACAACATACATACTTTCTCTGTCTTTGCTCGTCAGACCACTTGCCCGGTGCTCAGAGGGCAGACAGTCCAGTCGAATAACACAATTCAGGCTTATCATAATTATCACGGATTCACAGAGGGCTGGAGGGCACGGCTTCCTCTCCAGCCAACACAGAGAGCAGTCAACAGGTACCAGCTGTGCCAGGCTGATATAAAGGTACATTGATAAATCATTATGTCGAGCAGCACAGCAAGAATAAAAACTGTAGTTATAAACAGGACAGAGGAAACTCTTGTGGAAATATTTTTTAGACAAATTCATGGATAGCCTACATGTTTCGGGAGCTGCTACAGATGACAGCCTGTGTCTGCTGCGGACCCCCCTCACCCACAGGGTACCACCCTTGCAGACCTCCTGTGCCCAGACATCTTTTATACAATCCAGCATAGCTCTGCTAAATTTAATATTTTTTATCAGCAGGGTTGGTGTGAAACACTTTGGGAGCAAACATTGTATTGTATTGTATTTTGTATTATGTATTGTATATATTTTGTATGACTGCAACAGATGCAAAAATAATTTCCGAAAGGACAATAATAAATCTAATCTAATCTAATTTACCAAGCTAATAAAGGGATCTATTGCTTGTAAGATGACATACCAATATTTAGTCATGTTACCAAGAGGTTGAAACACAGCCAATCAATCGTGTTGGTAGACAGGAAAAATCTATCAATACACTACCCGGACGCCCCTAAAATATAATCTATCTAATGTAATGTAATTTCACACAACTTTTATTTTTGGCCATCCAGATCATTTTTGTGCCCTTCATAGAAAGGAATTTGGGCACCTCTGTTGTAGGCAGTGTAACATGCATCTTCAACTGGTGAAACAATAATTGATGAAAATGTTAATATAGTCCATTGCACTCTGTTCATTGCATAAAAAACATAGGTTGATATATTCATCTAATGCTGAAAGCCAAAACCTTTTGGAAGAACTGATTATGTCACGGGGTGACAAGGGAGATGTGGTGTGCTCCATGAAGCCGTGCAGTTTGAATGGGTTGTTGACTGACGACAAGCCGGACGGTGATTGTGTGTGCGCCTCTGCTCTTCTCCACTTAGCGTGACGGTGTCTCCACCTCCACCTGCCGTGAGGACCGTGGGAGGACAGACGAGACGAGACGGCGATGTGATACGCTCTAAAACGATAAGTAAAAGGAAGGTAACCCAGCCGTCCACATCTGTATGAATGGGTTGTTGACTGCTGACAAGCCGGACGGTGATTGTGTGTGCGCCTCTGTGCTCTCCTCCACTCAGCGTGACGGCGTCTCCACCTCCACCTGCCGTGAGGACCGTGGGCGGACTGTCATAGCCCCTGCCGGGAGGATTGTGGAAGGACAGACGGGACGACGAGACGGCGGCTTGGTACGCGCAGAGAACTGCACGGAGCGGTGGCAGCGAGCCACGGGCGGAGCTACAGGGTCACGGAGGGACCTTGCCCTTTCCCCAGACTCAGACTGGAGCGAGCCCATCGACTGTGCCTGAGGGGGAGAAACCACTCAGCTGCTCAATAGGCTTTTTAACCCTTTTTATCTTTAACTACTGACTGGCCAGTAGCAGGTTTTAATTATTGTTTTTGTACACCCTTTTAGATTATTTTGTAATAAATCATTTTAAAATGGCTGTAGAGGACCCCCACTGGTTTGGTTCTAGTAGCATCACTTTTCTTTTTGTGATCCCCAAAGCAGAAAATCAACTTTTTGCTGGGTGTCTAGGCCCTGTGCCCTCAGCATAGACTCCATTTGTTCCACCCATACTCCAAATTTGAAATCACCATCTTTTCCTGAAAATTTTGGTATAAAAGGTAAAGCCATGAACCATGGCATGGCCATCGTGGGGGCAACAGCTGGCCCAGCTAAGCCTTCGTTCTCTTGCTCAGTATCTGCCATCTTGCACTGTGAAGTGTGGTAAAGGGATCCTGCCGACCAACGCCAAATTACGTCACAGGTTTGTATCAGGAATCCCCGGGCCACAACAACACAGACACAAGAGGCAGGTAACTTTAAGGTATAAAATGATTTATTACAAAATAATCTAAAAGGGTGTACAAAAACAATAATTAAAACCTGCTACTGGCCAGTCAGTAGTTAAAGATAAAAAGGGTTAAAAAGCCTATTGAGCAGCTGAGTGGTTTCTCCCCCTCAGGCACAGTCGATGGGCTCGCTCCAGTCTGAGTCTGGGGAAAGGGCAAGGTCCCTCCGTGACCCTGTAGCTCCGCCCGTGGCTCGCTGCCACCGCTCCGTGCAGTTCTCTGCGCGTACCAAGCCGCCGTCTCGTCGTCCCGTCTGTCCTTCCACAATCCTCCCGGCAGGGGCTATGACAGTCCGCCCACGGTCCTCACGGCAGGTGGAGGTGGAGACGCCGTCACGCTGAGTGGAGGAGAGCACAGAGGCGCACACACAATCACCGTCCGGCTTGTCAGCAGTCAACAACCCATTCATACAGATGTGGACGGCTGGGTTACCTTCCTTTTACTTATCGTTTTAGAGCGTATCACATCGCCGTCTCGTCTCGTCTGTCCTCCCACGGTCCTCACGGCAGGTGGAGGTGGAGACACCGTCACGCTAAGTGGAGAAGAGCACAGAGGCGCACACACAATCACCGTCCGGCTTGTCGTCAGTCAACAACCTATTCATACAGATGTGAACGGCTGGGTTACGTTCCTTTTACTTATCGTTTTAAAGCGTATCACATCGCCGTCTCCGTTCCTCCAGTGGCCGCACTAAACAGGTTTGGCGCATAGTAGAAACAAAGTCAAACTTGATAAGGCACAGCACACAATTGCCTTAAATAATACACAGCACACCATAAGATTATATGAAACAGCACACAATACCGAGTCACACAAAATAATAAACAAACTGCACGGCTTCATGGAGCACACCACATCTCCCTTGTCACCCCGTGACAATTACATCACATGATATGCTATAAATATGGAATGATGACTAAAAGTGGTATTTTACTGTCTTGTTAACTGTCAGGATATTCACGAGCCGGACATCGACTGGGGCGTTGACGTTGCAGCTGACTGGAGAAGATGGTGACGTGGAGCAACGATGGACGTTGCAGCTGACATGGTGTGCTGGTGGTCCCTGAATTTGACGGTCCATTGAACGAACACCAGCTAGCAGAGGTTTAGTTGCTGATTGAGCAAAATGATGCAGACGCTGACACCAGGAACCTTTACCTCCTATGTCGTGAATATGTGGAAGCTGCTTTGTCAGATGTTTGATGATTTGTTAAGCAAATGACCCATGTCTAATTGTCAAAAACTTTCAAGGCCTTAATTTTCTCTTCCTCAAATTCAAAAAGTTTCAAGGACCCGTGGGCCCTGAGCCATTTCTAAGTGCTACCCATCTACAAAATAAATAACATTATATACAGTATATATATATATTATCAAGAAAATGTATTTTTTATTTTAATTTTGAAACACTCAGACATTTAAGAGAACAAAAATGTCCCATTAAAACTGCAATTTTTGATCCAACTGCCATTACAACATACTGTAAATCATGCAGTCTGTTATGTTGGAGTCCCATTCGGGACTCTTGAAACTATTTTACATCAGATAGTGTCATCTCTTGTTTGGCATATGGAACAAACAATCTTAAATTGCTGAGTTATAAATTTGTTTGTCTTTGAGGAAGTGTCATTTTGGTACAATACCCAACAATGACAGTAGGTGGCAGCAGGTTAGCTGTCAGCATAAACAAGAAGGCATGTCAGACTAACGTTAGTATACCCAGGCTGTGCAGTAAATGCTATGCTATGCTTCAGTTAGATTATAACATCTATGTACATAGATAACAAAGAATGTTTCCTGTGAATGCTCTATGTTTATGTATCTGTCCCTATAGAAATAAACTTTTCAATCAATCAATTTCATCTGTTGAACCATAATTTGTTCCAAAAGGAATTAAATCGTAACGTTAATTAAAATGCCACAGAAACATTAGCTAATCAACACAGAGGTGCAAAGATCGGTTCATCAGATAATTTCCCCTGTATAACACTTAACACAACAATATGTCTGACTACGGATAAATCAGATGATGACGATATGTAATGGAACACAACACAGCTCAAGAATTTCACGCGTGTTGTACATCGAGACGAGCATCTTGTAGCTATCTTGCAGATAGCTATTCCTTCAAGTTTAATGATCTCTTGTCTTCATTCACAGTATTGTCTAGCCAACAAATTATATTGTGTGATACTGTAGCTCTCACAAGCATATTGTACTCGTTTCTGTATACTTCTGTCCGATATTTGGAGCTGTTACTCTAGAAATTGGCCATTATTTATTTGGGAATGTCTCACCTCATATTGTTGTGAACGGCATTTTTTTTTACGTGTGGCTTGCCTTCCATAGCAACTAACCAAGGGAGCAGGACTTAGCGAAGGGTGAATTGTAATGTCTAATGGCTCTCATGTATAAAAATACAAATACATTTTTCCTATGAGTCAATGCAGCAGCCTAACGTTGTCTTGTCTGTTCATTTAACTAACTTTTTTTTATCAGACAATGCAATGATGACACATCACCTGTCGCTGGATGTATATTAACCTGCTGGAACGACGACAGAACATGAACATTGCAAGTGGCTACTATCATAAATTGCTTTACTACAAACTGCCCTTAACCGTTGGCATGGTGATGGTCACATTACTGGGATCTGCAACACAGATTTGTTGATCCCAATTTTATTTGTTAGGGCAGTGGTTCTCAAATTGGGGTCAGGAGGCTCCCAGGGGGTCATTGAGGATGTTCTAGGGGTCCCCAGCAAAAAAGGGGAATACTGTATTCTTAGGTTTTGAGGAGGTAGGCTACTATTGGAATGGTACTTCAGGTATTGCTAGCCTTTCAATCTAATTGGTATGCTTTTTAAGGCATAGTCACTTTAGATGAGTTCATACAGAATACATATCTAAATACTTTCTAACTACTGTAGCCTACTGGATGAATTAGAAACTGTAACATGTGCTTAAGAAACTTTATAAGACTATAAAGATCAGACTCTCCAAGCTTCCTGTCTGTGATGGAAGCTGTCATCAAGGCCGGAGGAGGTCCGTGTTTACAAGATAACAATTAATTTTCTTTATTTTTGTCGTCATTATTATCAACCATTAATCCCCCTGGCATGTTTGTGATTGTGATACCAGTGTAAGGCTAACCTGACGCTGCCAGATGGATGTAAGTTCGTTCACATTTGTTTCACAAGGTGGATTGTGAATTTGTGGAACAATGCCGCCCCCGTCTGGTGGAGTCAGGCTAGTGTAAGGCTCCTTGGTGCAATAAAGTTATTTTTTTAAGGGGGTGGGTCGGCGTTGAAAGTGGCCAATCATTAGAGGGCCAGAGCCTGCCTTGGTTTCCGCCCACAATTGTCAAAAGTCCAACGCGAGCTCGTAGAAAAGAACCAGGGGGGGGGGGCAACAGCAGTCTACGTGCTCGTGTTGGAGTTTACTCCAATGCGAGCGCGTAGAACTTGACCACGGGGGCGGAGAGAGAGAGGGTCTGCGCGCGCAGAGCTCAGCAAAATACGCTCTATGCTTTTCTGTCCTCGCTCGTACAGTGTTTGTGCGCGCGGGATGTCAGATTGCGCGAGTGTGAGTATGCATTTGCGCGTGTGAAACAATATAATACGCTCGTGCCATTTTGATATGCATCTGTCTCCATACACTACCTATTGAATATTGGCCATGCATGCTGTGGAAATGATCCACAATGCCCCAAACATATCTCACAAGGGCAAAAAAAAGCCCTTAAAAGTGTATTTTTCCTACCCTGCTCCACAACATAACATTATGTAATACAACATTGTTATACAACATTATAACATTTAAATTCCCAAAATATTCAAGACCTGTAAATTATTAGATTCATTTTTAATGCGTTTCCAGACTTTCCACACCTGTGTAGGTACCCTGTGAACACAGGCCAAGATCAAGTAATGTAGCTGAAGAATAATTTGCGGGTAGATCATCATGATTAGATATAATTTTAGTATTCATTAATGCTGTCAAGTAAAAAAAAAAAGTTTGTTTCATATCAATATTAATTTCAGCTGAATTATTATTTTCCAAGGACAGGAAAAATGTGTAACAAAACAAGAGCTTCAACATAATATTGCCTGTGTACTTGTATTGCCTTATTACCGACTCTGGTAGAGTGGCTTGTTGTTTCTGTCCTGCTGTCCTCTGTGTCTTCTGCTGTCAGATGTGACTCCTGGCCAGTGCCAGACAGGGTTGTATCTGGTTAAGGATGGCTGTAACACATGAGAAAATGATTTAACAGTTTGCTCTTACTACCTTCTTCCATGCAAAACAAGACTAGAACCTATCCCTGATGCATTTATTCAGGACCAGGCATGTCCAAAGTCCGGCCCTGGGGCCAATTGTGGCCCGTGGACAGATTTTTTTATTGGTTAATCAAGCAAGTTCAATTTGCATTTGTTTCCTTCACCTAACAATGACAGCACTATCATACAGTTTGTAGAAGCACCAGGTAGGAACAGCACATGCAGTACTACTGTTTTCAGATGGCAAACAAAGTACAATTGTATGTGATTTTTATTTATATTTTTTAATAACACCCATATGAGGTGAGAAGCACCTGCACGGCCGCCTCACCCCCAATTCAAAAAAGTTTGGACAATCCTGCACTAGATGGACAATGTCGGCGTGGCAGAGAGAGAGACAGTTAGACCAGACTCAAATGGGGGTCCGTGGCACTTTGCCAGGGGGTCCACGAAAAGTGTTCAGGAAAATAAAAATAAAAACTTTTTGTGTGTGTGCAAAAGCTTCATAGTTCAACTAAAACATTGTAGGCCTATGCTTTAAATTTAAAATGTTTATTGTCTTACATACTTGTGCCTGCTTCAATAAAATTGTCTCTCCCTGTCCCTGATCACTCACCTGTGTACTCCCTCGGCTGGGTGTAATTTTCAACCAGGAACTCCTAGGTCAGCTGATTCCTACTGAATTGACCAAAACAGTTCAATAATTGCAACCCTGTCAAAATCTTATTGCTATGCTAGTTATTGTTATTAGTTATAGTATGAGTATTAGTTGACCAATTCTATGGGTCAGTCATAATTTTGTAGAAAGAATGCTACTGTCTGAAACTCATTCAAAAGAATCCATCCTTACATAATGAAAAATTTAATTGTTGATATTAACACTTCAAGAGACAAAGTAGTAATAATTTTGTTTGATATTTTTTTTAACTAATGGATTGCGTGAGCATTGAACACGTCACGGTGGCGCAGTGGAAGGCTCGGATGATGCCCTCCTCCACGTACGGCTTCAACTGCTTCAGGAACTCCGCGGCTGCCGCGACCTGGAGACAGAGGAATAGAAGGAAAGGTCTGAGGATGGAGATATCGCATTAACTGTGATAGACTAGATATCAGAAGGAACAGCCTCCATGCAATCCTACACCACCGGCTTGTTTTATAGCTCTTTGGAATCTCAATGTTGTATTGGCAACATACTGCCTTCTTATAACACTTAAGCCATTACATTCCCATTAGTGGACAGACTGCTGCCATGGCAACAGAAACAACACCATTAAAATACAGCCCCCCCCCCCCCCCCCCCCCCCGCGCACACGCACGCACGCACACACACACCTCAGCATCCTGGGACCGAGCCATGTCCACCTGGGTCTTGGCTGCAGGGTGAACCACATCCAACAGGTTCAGGATGGCCACTCCATCGTTGGAGATAGTGGCCTTACCTGGAACACACACACACACACACAGAGAGAGTTACTCCCTGTGTCACTCTTCCTCTGGGTCTCCTCTTTGCAAAATAAAAAAAGATTGATCTTTGCAAAATAAGAGAGAGCAGGAATCTGCTTTGGTGATCAGATAGCAGACGTGGCCAAATTCTTCCCTACGAAGGGCCAAAATGAATCTGGCTGGATGGCCATGGGGCTAAAATGGTTTTCCCCCACCATCTAGTCTCGTATCTATACTAGACTGTATCTATACTATCGACCCTACCCCATATTTATCTACATGATATTCATCCAAAAGAAAGGTTGTGATTTACAGGGAGGAAAAATAACAATATGAGGAAATGTAAGCTACAGAGGTCTGCAGAGTTGGGGGGAGGTGGCGTTGCCTTTTCCCGCGGTGTGCCGCTTTGATGAAAACAATTAGGCTGCAGTAATATTTATTAGACGCTAGGTGGCAGCATATCACCTGAATCTGCTGAATCACCTGAGAAACGATACACTGTGTGACCACAACACGGTTAAAATGGCAGAGTGGCGCTGTCCACTATTTCTGTTCATTGACTCAACAGGAAGTGCCTGGAGTGAACCAAAGAAGAAGAAGGCTGTCTAACGTTAATACCGGTAAATAAATAAATAAATAATAGTATGTTATGCCACGCAGCGCTGTGGAAATAGGCTACAGTGTGTACTCATCCATCAAATTTGTAACACAACAGTGAAGGTAAGACATCATTTCTGCTTATGGTAGTAGCCTAACAGAAATAAGATGATGTATGGGCTTGTTATTATTATCTCCGCCAGGAGATTATGAGATTGTCGCCTACAGCAGGCCTGTGTTAGCTAACGTTAGCATCATACGCTAACATTAGGGAGTTTGCTAAGGCTTGCCATGCCACCGTTAGATAACTGCAACTGAATGTGTAACGTTAACAGTGATTAACCCCATGGTACCGCTAATCGTTTCCTCAAGGAACATGGTTCTGTGCTGTTGGTAGGCTATTTGGTAGCCTATCTGATGCCTGTAGTCTGCTTATGGAGGGTAGTAGCCATAAAGTGAAGTGGCTAGCGAACATGGCTAATGGGAGCTAAATCTAAGTCCCGTGTAAACCATAATATCTGTGTCGTTTTAACTTTGATTGCATTTTTTTCCCACCAGATTAAAGAAAACATTTAGGCCTATGTGATATTGACTGATGCGCGGTCATGCATCATGGTGTAGCTACAGTAACGCTAATCAATCTACAGTAGATAGCTCTGTTTTGGACTGGAGCTGCATATGGAGCTAGCTTGTCGTCTGAGCCATGCTGTTTTTCAACCAGGGAATTAGGAAAACTAACGCGCACATTACATTAAAAAAACACATCAGTCAACATCACACAGGGTCTTTTCTTTAATCTGGTGGCAGCATTTTTCAGTAAAACGTGAAACGACGACAGATAATGGTTTATAGTGGGACTTAACATAGGTTCCATAAAGATCAGGTTGTTTGTAAACAAACTGCTTCGGTTGCTAACAGAAAGAAGATGATGTATGGGCTTGTTATTATTTTGTAGGTAGTAATAATAATAATAATTTAATTTCTTTTTCAGTAAATCACAGCATCGTACAGCTCCATGTTCAACTGAGCAGAAGCAGCTGAGTCAGACAGCATGACATGATTGCTACAGACATCCATCAAGAACCTACTTCATGAACATGACGGAGGAAAAGTATGAAGACCTCAAATTCAAGTTGCCATTCTTGTCATCAGCTCAATCCATTCCCTAAAACCACATGGGCTCAATGGAGAGAATTTTCATGGAAGAACCTTATCAGATTTTTTTATTACTCCAATAAGAAAATATTTACAGAACGATAGACCAGAATCCGGTAATTGCTGGAGAAAATGCAATAATTCAATGGCTGATCACTATCACATATTTTGGAAATGCCCAGCAATCCAAGATTAATGGTTAAAAATAATCTCAGAGATCAAATTAATACTGGGTTTTGAATAGCTGAAAGTGAAGCCAGAAAGGCACCTTTTCAAGTATTTTCAACTTAGAAGTTTTATTTTGACACGACTTAACAATTCTGTACAACAACCTCCTATGTCCACACTAGAAATATTAAGTAGAAAGTCAGGTTGCAAGCACACTCGAAAATATTTAAAAACTCACTGGGTGCAGGGCAAGCACGAGATATGAACAAGAGAAAAGTCAGCACTCCAAATGTCTTTTTGTTGATTTATTTCCTCATGTACCTGGGCAGCAGCAACGAACGTTTCAGTCAAAGACCAACGCTGAGGAAGGCCCATGTGTATTTTCACATTGAATGTATTATATATTATACATGCATGTCTCATTCCATTTTTTCTCTCTATTTTTCGCTCTATTCTTCTCTCTCTCTCTGAAGCTGATTGGAACAAGTAACCGAACAACATAACTTAACACAAAGCTAACTATTAAAAAACTAAGAATTGATCTGTAACACCCATCATGATGACCTGAATGTTTTTTTTTTGTTTTTTTTTGTGAGTTTGCATTTGTAAAACTGTCACTCATGTGGAGAAATGTTGGAAAATGATGCACTCTGTTCTAAAACAAAAACCTTAAAAATAAAGTTACAAAAAAAACACATGGGCTACATTATTTCCAGTGTCAATATTACACCCTGTTGTGGCCAACCAGCCTCTTCTGTTCAATAAAATCATGTTTCACTGATGGAATGCCATGCAGATTAGTCACCGTTTGTTCAAATTGTCCTACTGTAGCCTATATATCTTATTGTTAGGCTATTTTACTTATATGGGAAACAGGGGAAATCCAGTTTGTGTATAGAAAACGCGTCACGTTGAAAACCTGTTCTAAAACAAAAACCTTCTCAGTGTCTGCAGGGTGGCAGGGTGAATTAGCAAAACAAAGGACTGGGGGGAAGGGCATTGCTATTCACAATGTTCAAAGCAGCTATCAGCTGAAGCTCACCGGATAAAAAAGCTTTCCATAGGGCAGCAGAGAGAAGGATCTAGCACTCAAAAAATGTCCTTTGAGGGGTTTATTCCTGTTTCAAACACTGCAACAACGTACGCGTTTCAGCAAGAACCACTATAGACTGTTAATTAACAGCATACATATTAACAGAGGTTATGTGTAATGTACAGTGGCTGCAATTTAATTTAGCAGCAGTACGTGTTTTATATTTCATTCATTCACACTGTTGAGCCTTTCTTTAAGCTCAGTGATATGATATTGCAGTGTTTCAGATCAAATGATTGCCTTCTGTTCTGTTCTGTCAATGAGTATTGTTTGTTTCAACTTTTATTCTTGAAAATGCTCTCGTCTGGTCCCAGCACGGCAAGTACAGTACAGTAGCTTGGAGGGTGGAGCACATTGTCTCACTGAAGGCTCGTCAGCAAGGGAGGGTTGTCCTGAAAAACAACAAAATAATATATGTGATTAGGGTTGCGAGGGTGCGATGTCAACCAAATAGCCATTGCGGTGGTATTTATGAATTCATTAATTGGTTTATGAAGTAGCTGCGATACTGTTTGGCTGCGACGCTGCACGTTCACAACCTGACAGCTGATCTCTGCATGAGAGACACCACTGGATAGGCTACTAATAAGTACAGTCAAGCGGCTGAACTAAGCACTATATCACTACCAGTAATATTGAAAGGCCAACACAAATAACGTTAACGATACAGATCCTGACCAACAACGTGTGTGTTGCTGGCAGAAAACAGGGAGAATTACTGGCGGATAACGTTAGTTATCGTGTGGCTTTGAACCTAACGCTATTGGAGAGAGATAAACACAGCAGCAGCATGGATGTAATGGAAGCGACTTCATGCAAATAGGCGAGTTGAATTCACAGTTGAAGACCTGTTCATTACTCACATTGGGTTTAAAACAGGAAAGAATGTGAAAAACATTTTCCACAACACAAATTACTTCTGCTGAATCTGCTAGTCCGCCTCCCCAGTCTGAACTGCACTGACACTGTAGGCTACTTAGGGCGCGCTTGTTCAACAACGCTTGCACCTCCCACGAGCGTTACGTTGAGTGGAATTGGCCTTTTTTACGATTAAATCTGCAAATTTGTAATTCAAACAGGTAATTAATCACGATGGTCCGATGAGGAAGGCTCAGAGGTCCGCCTCCCCTCCGCTATACTGCTTCTCTAACATACTTGGGTGCGTTCGTTTAATGCCGCCCGCACGTCCCCCTCGCGTCACGTTGACCAGTTTGCCTTTTTTATTATTCAATCTGCAATGCAAAGCATTTTGGTAAAGAAACCGCGTGCAATGTTGTTATGGTCAAACTTCCCCCACTTCACTATATCATGCAGTATTTGCGAGGGGTTTATATACACCCCATGGCTGTATGTGTAAAAAGTTATAGCTTTCTGGGAAATATGCAAACAGCTGGTGTTTGAACATTAACCTTAACATGAATTGAAACTCACTCACCTTGAATTATTGTAACGTTACAAGTCACTCTGTCTTTGAGGTGCTTCAAAGATGGAAATGTTTGGAACGAACGCACAGGTGACTTCCGCCTGTAGAGACTGCTCACACGTGCCACCTGGCGGCTCTTTTGCGCACTGCAGCTGCTGGTTAAAAAAAATACTCCGGGAAGCCGCGGCAGGCCACGGGAGGCCACGGGAGGCCGCTGCAACGCCGCAGCGTTGGGCCCTCCCAGTTCTGCAGACCACTGTATGTATGAGGGAATACAAAGAAACACAAAACATTAAAAAGAAGAATAAAATAGAAATCAGATGAGAAACAAAAAAATGTCAAATATTGTAGGCCTAGGCTACTCACCAAGCTGGCCTCCCATCATGGTACCCAGGCCAGGCCAGTGTACACACCATTAACCACTGACAACTTGATGGAGGACAGACCAGCTGCAAATAACAAGGCAAGTCACAACAACACTCACCTTTAAGAACGGGGTTTCCACGGTTCTCTGTGTCAGGGACATTGTGGGGCTGGATCTGGGCTCTCTGACTGCGGTGTCGGAGAAGATGACTTTGTCCAGGCTACGCTCCATCATGAGCAATGACTCGCACCCACTCCACGGCGTGCTAGTCAAACACAGGAGTACGTTCAGTGAGAGGCTGATCCCACCTAGATGCAATACGGAGAGGCACAGGAAATCATTCCTGCCTGTGGCCATTGGACTCTGAAAACCTCTGCTCTAGGTTAGATAGCAAGCTACAATCTGCAGTGCTGTACACATGACTACATTAGAGCTATACAGAACTATACAGAGACAGCACAGCTATAAACATGTCACGTGACAGACTTTACTGTAACAGGTATCAGCATGCCATCATTATATTATACTCTGATGATAACGTTTACACAGGAAATATGCAGCTAATGCAAATCAGTGACGCTGACCTTAGTTGGGTTATGTATCGCAATTTTTAAGCATAATAAAGTGGATTACATGGCGCCACTCTTCAATTCGACATGCATTGAATACACTGAGCAGTTACTCTGAGGGAATAAAATTACTATTATAACCTGAAACGCCTGTTATTGTCACTTTTGAACCGCAGCAAAACGGCATGCATTTGAATTGAGTTTGGCTAGCCCAAGGACGCTAACGTTAATTTAGACTATTTCACGATTTTAAGGCATGAATATGTATTCATTGCTTTAACGTTACTCGGCTGACCCGTACAACAGTAGCCCTACAGTAACGCCATATTCATATACATTTGATTGATTGATTGTTTGGAGTAGTAACCTTCATAGCTATCCGATAGCTAATGCTCCAGGGTCTTACAATAACGTCACATAGGCCGTCATGTCACGTTCAATATAATGACTGTTATTCTATTATTACTATTACTATTATACAAACGTGCCCTTTGTACTTGCAGATTTAACGTTAGTTCGTGACGCTAGTTTGTGAGGCTGTGTGAAGTACCTCACTCATAACGCTACTAATACCAGCCAATCGCCTGACCCAGTACAACAGCAGACCTACAGTAACGCTATATAGCGTTAAATAATAAAATGTAATGATTCATTGACATACTTTTGATAGCCCCGGCTCGTGGCTTCGGCCTGTGCTGGAACATTGGCAGCATTGAAAGCTAACGCTAGCTAGCCAGAATACGTTAGCCAGCTACTAAATTAACTGTACTAAGACTGGACACAGTCTTTATAGCTTACGTGAGCTGTAACGTTAGAGTCAAATTACCCCTTACGCTAGCGGGTTAAATAGCGATTTAGTTTATTTGGGGAAATTGAATGAAGCAGCTAGCTAACATTAGCTAACCTAGCTAGCGTCAGTTAGCTCACTGGGAAAGCCTGTGTAGTAACATGCTATGAAATGGCTCCCTGGTCGTGCAGTTAAATGTCTCATAAAACCAACAAAACTTCTACTTTATGTCGATTTACTTCAAGTGGCCACTTACCTGAAGCTCGTATTCTTTCCAAACTACCAAAGCTCTGTTTGTCGTTTGTCTGTTTGTTTAAGGCGGAAGAAGTTTCTGGTTGAGTTTCTGGTCAATTGTCAATTGTTTTATTCGATACGATCCGATATTCAGTGGGAGGGGACTGGGTCTAACCTGTTTGGCCAGTCCGCTCAGATTTATGGCCCCAAGTTGACACCTGGTGGGTGGCAGAATTCGTACTCGTAAAGAAAATCTGTACTCGTAAACAAACATCCATGTTCGCAATATGAGTTTGTCCGTGGTGCTTTCAGGGTCGCACACGAACGTAGGAAATTTGCAAGTGCTGCATTCAAGGTCGCACACGAACGTAGGAAATTTTTGTACTTGTAAAAAATATTTTTGAAGACGCACAAATTCTATCCGTGTGTACAAAACTTATTCCCAGATGCACAAGATATGTCTACAGATACAAAAATGGGTTGCCGATACAAAAATGGGTTGCAGATGCACAAAACTTTCTCTCAGATGGACAAGATATTTCTACAGGTACAAGTTTTATTTACAGACATACAAGTTCAAAGTTCAAGTTCAAAGTTTACAAACAATGTTTCTCAAGCTCAAAATATATTTGGCCCTTATTTAATTCCATAGATCTCTGCTCACCTGTTTTTTGCCCGGGCCTGTTGTTTAACTGTTCTCCGAATGCTGATGTCTGGTCAGAACGTTGTCACTCTGTCGTGCCGTTGAAATCGCGTCCAGGGTCACCATTTCTTGGGAAAAGATGGATTCCAGTCCGGCTCCCCCTGTCCCAAAGGACAGCACCTGGCCTCCGATCAGAAGGTAATTTAAAGGTTGTTAATACTTTTCCCACGTGTCCAATTGATTTCAACTTATGACAAAACCAGAATGACAAAATGATTTTCTGATATTAAAATGTTCTTTTATATAGAAATAATTGCAGTATACAGAGCAGAATCAAGTAATCAATTAACAATATTCATACCACCAAACAGAAATTTCTGGGTTCAGTTTCAACCTTCTTCTCCCGAGGACCACAACCAAAACCAGTTGTAGAGAGCAGAGATCAAAAGATGGAAAAAGCACCCCGTGTTCTCCTCTCACTCTGGTTTTAAACACTTCACTGCTGGGAGGATGTTGGTAGGTAGGCGTGCCCTCCTTAGCCGTCCCCCTCTTCCTTGGTAGGCGTGTTTTTCTCTTCCTCTGGGGCCCTCATCACGTGACGTGGCACTTCAGCAGGAGAACACATGCACTAACCCTCACTGAATACTAGTCATCTATCAACTTCCCTATCTACCAAAACAACTGTCAATACATTTGCTAATATTACCAGCTTGATACATTTAAATTCTAAATATAGCGTTATATACAGCCAAAGCATACAACATTGCAATAATGATCCAACTGTCACAGGACGGAGAGCAGACGGAAATTTCTTGGCCATAGGGGTCAAGTAAAAACGCTGTCATAGGTTAATCCTACCCCATTTGGGCCCGCCTAGGTAAAACCCAAGTTGGATCAGGAATTCCACGGATACAATCCAAATGGTTCCTTATTTTTACAAGCAAGCAGTCAAGAAGCATAAGCAGTTTATTCTTAACATCAATAAGTAGCTGGATTTAAAATAAAAATGAAAATAAAAATAGCTAAGAAATCCTTTCAACTGACCTGAAAAATAAGTTTTTAATTATACATGTATTTGGTTAATATTCATAATCAAAATTTTAATGTGTACATTCCCAGAGACCAAAGCCTGGCCATATGAGATTTGAACCCGGGACCTCTCTTCTCACAGTGTGCTGTGTCTCAGAGCAGGTCCTATCTTCTCTGGGGGAAAGGTCAGCGCATAGAGTGTATGCTCTAAACTTTATTTCACAAGATATCAAAACCACTCAGTCAATCAGTAGGATATATAAGCACAATATGCATCAATGCACATACAATATAAAAAGTAATTAGTAAAAAATTGTAATATCCTACAAGTAAACTGAATAGTATTTTAATACAAGTTTAAATGATAAATACTTGCAATTAAGTGAATACTATAAACGTAATATCAAAAAGCAACAAGGAGATTGAATAATGAGCAATAACAATCAAGCATGAAAGAAAAACATCACTCATTAGGTTTTTAAAATATATAGTGCTGTTTTCCTCCTCATAGAGATTCTGCATCCTGCGGGCCCCCCGTGGAATGTCCCCCCACTTCTGTTGATGTTATCGTAGCCATTTGTCTTAAAGAGAACCTATAAACTTGTAATGTTTTCCAGACCTGTACTAAACAGGGCTCAACATGAAAGCTGGTCGTAAATAGAGCATTGTTCACCTTATCAGCTGGACCATTTGAACCTTAACCTCTCCACGGCCTGCCTTTTGTCCCCTTGCAGAGAGGAACTTTCCATTCCCCCCCTGTATCCTACAATGAAGAAACGTTTATTTCTCAATTTGAAGTGAAGTTTCCTATCACCTTTCTAAATCCCGCCTGGTGGACCCCCAAAACGCCAAAGTGATTTTGTACCCTGTCAGCCAGCACTCTCTCCAGGAGTTTGCCCAGGTTACTCAGGAGGCTGATAGGTCTGTAGTTGACTGGCAGGTGGCCAGTCAATTGTATGGTTTGGTTTCTGTGTGTGTGTGTGTGTGTGTGTGTGTGTGTGTGTGTGTGTGTGTGTGTGTGTGTGTGTGTGCGTGCGTGCGTGTGTGTGTGTGTGTGTGTGTGTGTGTCAGTCCTTCTATGGCGTCAGCGATACCATCTTCACTCTCTTTTTTGAGCGGATATTGTTTCTGATATATGGGCCTGTGCTCCGAGAATTTGAATTCTACTGGTGGAGTTTTACACTTCCCCACATCTGTTGGTCCTCGTGCCCATACTTTATCAGGAATAGTGGCCATCATCCGATCTGCGTCGGGATGATCAGTTTTTTCTCGCCCATGTTCTCTAGTAATCGTATGATGCTGCAATTTCATTGTATCAGACATTGAAATTTCCAGCATGTACGCATCTTCAGAGGGGGAGTACATTACATTGGGGGTCTCCAAACACCGTTGCCAATCATGGGTTTTCAGCCAGAGCCTTTTTACCATGGGCCCTAACGCTCGAGCCTCATACCCTGGGTTTAACAGGATCGACATATGAGGCTGGGCCGTGTCAGGATGTTCATACCATTCTAATTGATTTTCGGTCAGAGTGACCATGGCTGCAACTCCTTCTTTTCCTATTAGAATTCCTGGGGACTTAATCTCCCACGTGGTGCCTTCTATTTTATTTTGGAAACCCTCTTTGTATATTTCAGAGATTTCTGAGTCTCTGTCATAGAACAGAGTAACATGGTGGGGATCTTTCACAGGCACATATGGATCATTGGAGACCTGGTATATCCAGGTCTTCCATTTTTGGAAGGTGGACAACATGCCAACTGTTTCAGGGGTGGTCTCCGGCTGAATCAGTCCCCAGTAAATGTCCACTTCATATGGGGAAACCGTGTTATTATCCGACAATATCATTTGGCGATTGTATCCCATGTTTGTAGCACATTGAATCGTATGTCCGAGACAGTAAAGGACTTCCGGTGAGGTATGTAGCGGACGGACGCGTGGTACGCAGCTCCTGCTTTTTTGATGGCTGACTTTTGCTAGATACGCCAGCATGTTTCATTTTTAGTGCGACGAGTTACTAGAACGACACTCGAGTGTTTCGCGCGGTATGAGCGGCAATAAAAGGACTCGTAAAGCTTTGAAACAGTCTCAGTTACAGCCCTGCCTTCTCTTAACAAGTGAAGCTAAAGTTAGCACTCGCGCAGCCAAGATGGCACTTGACTCTCCTCTTACTCTGCAAACGCTAATTGACGAGTTAGAGAAATCCAGAAGAAGCATGGCCACTGAGTTTACTGCCTCCCTGAATGCGGCGCTCGCCCCAATTCATTCTTCCTTGGAAACTATTAACAACACGGTGGCGAAGCACACTGCTACTATTGTGGATATGGAAAAGGCCCTCACGGCGCACTCAGACGACATCACAAGCCTACAGAAAGAAGTAGTGGAGCTGCGGGTAAAGACGACCTCAATGGCGGAGGAGCAGGTTCTGCTTCGGTCTACTGTAAATGACTTGATTTGTCGTTCAAAACGGCAGAACCTGCGGGTTATTGGCGTACCGGAGGGGGCCGAAGGTGGAGACACGAGACTTTTCATGGCTAACTTATTCAAGGAAGTAGCCGGTGAAGTGGTTTCGGGAGACCTCGAACTGGACCGAGCCCATCGGGTGCTCAGACGCAAGCCTCAAGGATCTCGCCCTGTGATTGTGCGTTTTCATCGTTACGTTGATAAAGAGAGAATACTGCGGTGGGCCAAGGAACATCGTGATGTCGTCTACAGAGGCAACAGCGTCAAATTCTACGAGGACTTCAGTGCAGAGGTGGCTAACAATAGAGCCGCTTTCAACGAGGTAAAATCACTGCTTTACAAGAAAGGCATACGGTTTGGTATGATGTACCCGGCTCGACTGCGTGTGACCTTCCACGGTACGGACCACTACTTTGCTTCTCCTGATCAAGCTGAGCTTTTCTATCAGGAACGTGTACACAACTCTGAATAAGTTGGTCAGGTGAAGCGGGCCCTGTTTTGTTTTGTTTTTCTGGACCACTTTTTTCTTTTTTTCTCTCCTATTTCTTCCCGCTGGACACACTACAGATGAGGCACGCGCGGTGCTCCGCAGCTTGGTATGTATTGCTTTCTGCGACTCGGACATTGCGTTGGTTCCCCTGTGCAGGCTGTGCACCTATGCCGGGAGCATGTGCTTAAACTTTGGATTACCTGGCCGTGTGAAGCGGGTCTCATTTTTGGTTCGTTTGGACCGGTAACCCCCCCCCCCCCCCCATCACTGGACGCACTGCATTGAACTAACGACTCTGGGCTTCTCTTTCCCTCTTTCGTTAATATGACGGTCCTAATGCCTTCTGTTGAACATGGACATTCGATCTTGCCTAGTTCCACTAGGACTTGAGTCTTTGGTTGGTTCATGTTTTTTTTTTGTCCCATTTAAAAGTGAAGAGTATTTAGTTTTTGTGTGGATATGTCCTATTTGTTTGGGTGTGTGTGTGTGGGTGTGTGTGTGTGTGTGTGCGCGCGTGTGTGGGTGTGTGTGTGTGTGTGTGTGTGTGCTTATGCGTGTGTGTTTTTTTTTTTTTTTTTCTTCTTTTCTTTCATTCATTTATTTATTTATTTATTTATTTTTGGGTATTTTTCGATATATTTATTTTAAGGGTTGTTAATTTTCTTCTCTCCCCCACTCTGATATTATATGGGCAATGCTTACCTCTCAAATAGGCTTCGATGTCATTGTACTGTCTTAGTATTATGAGAAGTCAGTTTTGGCATAAATGTATATTTTTCAAATAGGCTTCACATCATTGCACCATCTTGCCAAGTGGAGAGAGGCCAACTAATCAGGCTTATTCAACCCCATTCCATGCTAATATCGACAGTTCATATACATTTTAGTTGGTGGCCTGCTTGCCTTGTGTATTAATCTCCTTCTCGGATCTTTGTATTAGGACTCCATACTTTAAGATGTTGTTGCCATGTGAAGTTAAATTTAAAATCAAGCACATGAGCTGCGCAAATTGACATGTTTAACCAATGGCACTGTGTGGAAAAGAGAGGTCTATTACTCTGTCAAATTTAACCTATGCATTGGTACTCGCATGTCATTGATGCGGGTGTACTCATACACAGAAGCACACAGGTACTGAAAGCACTTATGCTGTTGCTTTTGTTTGTTCTTTTCTGCTTTTTCCTCTCTCTCCCCCCCCCCCCCCCCCCCATTAAGAAGTTAAACCCAATATAATTTGACTTAATGACTCTAAACCGACTGAGTGCCCCTCTTTTGAAATATGCATAGCCCTTACCATTCTTCCATCTTATTTTTATTTTTTATTTTTTGTATCACAACAATATCACTGGTCTAGTTTACCTGCTTCTCGATTTGTATATGGTGTTGCTGGTCAATGATTGCGAGTATTCACATGGCGTAGATCACGTTCCATCAGGAGGTGAACTCCACTGCATAGTAAACTGGTTGTATTTAGACCAATCCTGCAACTTGTCTGGTTTCGAAATGACAAGTTTAGGAAACCAATTAGTAAGTGGTTTTGAATTTTCTTATTATCAAAGTTTTAAATTATGTGTTTTTTGTTTATTTGTTATTGTCGCTGGGGGGACATGTGCGATGATGTTTTCTTTTGATGCTCAGGGTGTCCATCTCCTTTTCATCTCTGTCATTAACTATTTCTTTGTCACAGATACGATCAATGGTTAACCCAACTGTACACCAGAGGACAACTGAGGGGTCTCCTATTAGGTTGGTGAGTTGGAATGTCCGTGGACTGGGGGGCCCAATAAAACGGTCCAGAGTGTTTTCCCATCTTAAAGCTCTTAACACGAGTATCGCCTTCTTACAAGAGACTCATATGCGGGTGAGTGATCAGAATAGAATGCGTAAACCTTGGGTTGGGCAAATATTCCATTCAGCTCTCAACAGTAGATCCAGAGGAGTTGCCATTCTAATCAGTAAACATATACAGTTCTCCCCCGAACAGATTATATCGGACCCTAATGGGCGCTACATCATAGTGAGTGGTGCTTTATACCAAACCCCAGTTGTATTAGTCTGTGTTTACGCCCCTAATTGGGATAGCCCGAATTTTATGACTTCTCTTTTCTCTGAGATTCCTAATCTTGACACTCACCGTCTTATTTTGGGGGGTGACTTAAATCTAGTAGTTGAGCCGCAACTAGATCGCTCACACCCTAAGTCAATTATACCATCTGGAATGTCTAAGGCCTTGTCGTCTCTCGCGAGTCAGTTGGGTTGTATTGATCCGTGGCGTTTCCTTTATCCTACTGCAAAAGAGTTTTCATATTTTTCGAATGTACATCAAGCTTACTCCCGTCTTGATTACTTTTTTATAGATAGGACTCTGTTATCTGTCGTCAAATCTATTTCTTACTCTGCTATCGTGATCTCTGACCACGCCCCACTGATTTTGGACTTAGCTCTCTCACCACCTGTTACCAATAGGCAATGGAGACTAAACACAGGTCTTTTATCGAATGATAAATTCTGTGACTTTATTTCTAGTAAAATAAACATGTTCCTTGAAACTAACAAGAACGAATCAACTTCACCCTCACTCTTATGGGAAACTTTCAAGGTTGTGGTGCGTGGAGAGATCATCTCCTTTAGCTCTCATTTAACCAAGGAGACTAAACGAAAGCAACAAAAACTAATAGACGCAATCCTCAGTATAGACGGGGAGTATTCCATCTCTCCCAGTCCAGCTCTATATGCTAGAAGGGTTCAATTACAATCTGAATTTGATTTGCTTTCTACAGGCAAAGCGGAGTATCTTATCAGACGGACTAAAGCTTCATACTACGAGCATGGTGACAAGGCCAGCCGTCTCTTAGCCTCCCAACTTAAACGTCAAGCGGCCCCTCGAGTTATATCTAGAGTTTTTGATGCTGCACATTCCTCAGTTACCGAACCATCTGAAATAAATAAAGTTTTCACTACATTCTATTCTAATCTTTATCAATCTGAGCCCCCTATAAACAATATAGCTATGAATAATTTTTTTGAAAATTTAGATATTCCTGTCATTAACAATTATAATAAACAAAATTTAGATAGTCCTTTTCAATTAGAAGAAATTAGTACTTGTCTTAAATTAATGCAAAATAACAAAGCCCCGGGACCAGACGGGTTCCCGGCCGACTTCTACAAAAGATTCTCTCATTTACTTGCCCCTTTATTATTAGATATGTTTAATGACTCATT
Organism: Poromitra crassiceps; assembly: GCF_964638095.1. Lineage (NCBI taxonomy): Eukaryota > Metazoa > Chordata > Actinopteri > Beryciformes > Melamphaidae > Poromitra > Poromitra crassiceps. Next base: position 624,390 of record NW_028152234.1, on the reverse strand, counting down.
TGAATGTGGCTCTCTCCCTCCAACATTAAATCAAGCTTCAATTTCACTTATACTGAAAAAAGACAAAAACCCTGAGGAATGTGGCAGTTGGAGACCTATTAGTCTGTTAAACTCAGATGTTAAGCTCTTAGCTAAAGTCCTGGCAAGCCGGCTAGACCCGTGCCTACCTAGCATCATCTCAGATGATCAAACAGGTTTTGTCAGGGGACGGCAGTTGCCGTGGAACATAAGGAAACTTTTGAATATTGTTCTTTTCCCCAGCTCCACACCAGCTGCCGAAATGGTCATTGCATTGGATGCAGAAAAAGCATTTGATCGTGTAGAGTGGGAGTATCTGTTCTCCGTCTTGGGGAAATTCGGCTTTGGCCCTAAAATTATTTCTTGGATACAATTACTATACTCCGCCCCCACTGCTTCAGTGATGACTAATTCTCAGAAATCAGATTACTTCTCGTTATCAAGAGGGACCCGTCAAGGTTGCCCTATCTCTCCTCTTCTCTTTGTTCTAGCTATAGAGCCTCTTTCTATAGCTCTTAGATCCTCAACACTTTTTACCGGTATTTATAGAGCTGGACTGGAACATCGTGTATCTCTTTTTGCCGATGACCTTTTGTTGTACGTTAGTGAACCTGAAAAATGTGTCGATGACATCTTACACATTTTAACATCTTTCGGTTCATTCTCTGGTTACAAACTAAACATCGGCAAAAGCGAGTGCTTCCCCATAAATGAGGCAGCGAAGCAAATTCCGCCAGGCATGCTACCATTCCGACTAGCTCATTCTAATTTTCGTTACTTAGGAATCAGCATTTCCCACTCTCTTTCTTCTCTCTTTAAGGATAATTTTGCAAAGTTAGTGGGTGATATTAAATCTGACCTAGAACGTTGGGATTTTCTTCCTTTGTCACTAATAGGTAGAATCAACTCTGTTAAAATGAATATTCTTCCTCGCTTTTTATTTCTTTTCCAATGTCTTCCAATTTTTATACCTAAGTCATTCTTTCAAAACTTGGACAAAATTATTTCCAGGTTTATCTGGGCTGGTAAAAACCCAAGGGCCCGTAGAGAAGTTCTCCAAAGAAACAAGCAGGATGGGGGCCTTGCCCTGCCTAATTTTTTATTCTATTATTGGGCGGCCAATCTTGTAAATATTCACGCGTGGTGTAATTCACCCGCTCTCAATTGGTGTATAATTGAAGACATCGCTTCTCGACCTTCTTCTCTTTCAGCTTTAGTCTGTGCCCCCTTAGACTCTCGCCCCCCCCAATTTATTAAAAATCCTATAGTTCTCTCTTCTTTAAAAATATGGAAACAGTTTAGGCGTCATTTCAACCTGCTTGCCCCTTCCCCACATAGTTCTATATGCCATAATCATTTATTTCTCCCTTCTCACCTAGATGCATTTTTTAGTTTGTGGAGAGAGAAGGGTCTAGTCTGCTTTTCAAACTTATACTTAGAGGGTATATTTGCCTCTTTTGAGAACCTCAGTGTACAATATAATCTACCACACTCCCACTTGTTTAAATATATGCAGGCTCGTAACTACGCTCGCACGCATTTTACATCTTTCCCTCTACTCCCGGTAACCTCTTTTCTAACCGACATTCTGTCTCTTCCTAAAACAAGAGGTTTAATTTCAGTCATGTATAATCTCATATTGAACTCGAACACGATCTCTCTTGCGAGAGTTAGGGGTAAGTGGGAGGAGGAGTTTGGACAAGATCTGTCTGATGAATGTTGGGAGGAGGCATTAGTTAGAGTAAACTCCTCATCCTCATGTTCTCGTCTAACCTTAATCCAGTTCAAAGTTCTCCATAGGGTTCACTACACAAATGCTAAGCTTAGTAGGCTGTTCCCTGATACGAATGACATTTGTGATCGATGCGGCTTGTCTCCAGCTGACCATACTCATATGTTTTTCCTGTGTCCAAAGCTGTCTGATTTCTGGTCATGTTTTTTTAGAACATTAAGTGAAGCCCTTAATATTACACTGAATCCATGTCCGTTTATTTCCATTTTTGGGGTGCCCTCTACATTAGTTAATCTCTCTAAAACTGAATCTGATGTTGTCGCTTTTGCATCACTCATAGCCCGTAGACGCATTCTGTTGCATTGGAAAAGTCAAAATCCCCCCCTTCCACATCCTGGCTGAGTGATTTAATGTCTTTCCTGTCTTTGGAGAAAATTGGGCATTCTGTGAGAGGATCAATTGCTAATTTTGACAGAAGATGGCAGCCTATTATCTCCCATGTCAACTCGCTCGTGTCTCTGGACCCAAACTGACCTTTATTTTATTATTTTTTGAGATGGACACCCTGAGCATACTTTATTCTTTTTACTTCTATATACTTCTCCCCTTTTTTTTTTTTTCTTTTTTTTTTTTTTTTTTTTTACTTTATCTTTCTATATGGACTTATCGATTGCTCATCACCCCCCATGCGACCTATGCCTGATTTGTGTGTTATCATGTAGACTTATTGTTTTGTTAGTTTTCTTTTTGTTTAGTTTTATTTTTGTTTGTTTGTTTTTGTTTTGTCTGTTTGTTTCATTGTTGTTTTAGTTTTCTTTCTGTTTGTGCCTTTGTCAATTTGAGATTGTATAAGAAAAGGTTGTGCTCCAGTCTGCGACTGGTGCATCCCAAAAGAAAAAAAAGAGAGAAGAAATACCACTGTTCTGTGTGTACCTTGTATATAACTTTGCAAAATTCCAATCTCAAATAAATATATTATAAAAAAAAAAAAAAAAAAAAAAAAAAAAAAAAAAAATGAATCGTATGTCCATCTTTGAATTGGACGGCCAGTCCATCTCCCGAGCACAACACAGTAGCTCCCATTTTGACCAAGATGTCTCGGCCCATCAAGTTGACTGGGCATTTGGGCGCATGCAGGAATTGGTGACTGAAACTTTGTCTACCTATTTTAACTGGTAGAGGAACGGTCAGTGTCATTTTTTCAGCGTGTCCTGAGAATCCTATTACCGAAGCTTCATTTTGTGAGAGAGCACTTTGATCTAATTCCTCATTTAGAGTAGAGTCCCGGGCACCTGTGTCCACCATAAACATCAATCTTGCCCCCTGCACGTCCACTGGAATTAGGGGGTCTGTCATGCTCCTCTCATTGATTTTCCAGGTGTGTCAATATTGTCCCTCCCACATTTGTGGGGCAGGTCCACCGTCCGGGACAAAGTTCTGGTGCCTTTGGCCTGATGCCGGGGGAGGGCCTTGATATTGAACCGGGCCCCCTGGGAAGCTCTGCCCCGGTCGTGGAGCAGGTTGCTGACCTTGAGCCGGCCCCTCTTGGAAATTCTGCCCCTGATAGGGACCCTGTTGCTGATATCTCGGATATCCACCTTGATAACCCCCTCGTGGCTTCGGGGGCATCGTGCAATCCTTTCGCCAATGGCCCTCCCGTCCACATTTAAAGCATGTCCACTAAACTACCACCTTGCCCGTTAGGACCTCCACCCTGATACCCCCCTCTATTGACATGTGGGTTCCCCCCCCCCTATTTCCTGGGTAGTATTGCCTTTGTGGTGGCCCATAATAATATGACCCCTGCTGAGCCATCATTGGTTCAGGTGTTTGGTCTTTGTCCCCATTATCTGACCCCTTTTTCTTCCCCTTTGCTTTCACCTCTGTGGCTTTTAATTCCTCATTTTTTATTTGCATCTTAAGCAGTCTGGTCTAAAGTTCCTTTATGTCACTTTGATCTTTTAATGCTGTCTTTTTTGCCTCTTTTAAGAAATGTAACAAATGACCTTCCCAGATGCCAAATTACTGTTTTTGGAGAGCGGGCACGCCCTCCATTTTGTCTCTAATAAGAGTGGGCAGGCTGGATAACACCTGTCCTCTAAACATTGTGGCATTGTGCCCGTCATGTGTCAAGTTTATTCCTGTTTGAGTCTCCCAGTTCTCTTTAATTCTGGCCATATAATCTTCTGGTGACTCGTCGGTTTTACATTCGAACATCACTACCGCGGACATTGTGGTGGTCGGGAATTTTTCACGGAGGGCCTTTCCCCAAGCCTGTCTGCTGGGGCCGAATGCTATCCCATCTGGGATAGGCGTGGTCTGCACGATGCACTCTACCTGCTGGAGGTCCCCTGCCCCGGCACATTGCATAATGAGGGCTCGCATGTCCGCCATAGCTAGGGGCGAGGCTGCAGTCTTTTTCTCTAACTCCCTCAGCCAGGGGGCAGCACCCTGGCGGAGGCTGGGCAAAGCATCTACTAAAAGGCTGAGATCTCTGATAGCCCATGGTGTATAAATCAAAGCTCCCGCTGGGTTTTGTGCATTCACCATAAGAGGTGTCTGAAGTGAAGGTTTACTTTCTGTTTCCTGCCCATGAGCTACTAATCCCCCGCCCTCTTTTTCCTCAGCTTCATAGGGTGTTTGACGTGTGGGCCTATAAATCTGGACCTGGGCTCTCTCTTCATGACACCTCTGATTTCCACTGTTTTTTCTCTCTTCCCTATTTCTTCTGTCTCCTCCTCCCCCGCTGAGTAATAATTCAAGTCTTTACTACACTGTCTCCCTATGTCTCCTGTCTCATCCTCACTGCTCCATTCGGAATCCTCTGCTATTCCAGACCTGTACTAAACAGGGCTCAACATGAAAGCTGGTCGTAAATAGAGCATTGTTCACCTTATCAGCTGGACCATTTGAACCTTAACCTCTCCACGGCCTGCCTTTTGTCCCCTTGCAGAGAGGAACTTTCCATTCCCCCCCTGTATCCTACAATGAAGAAACGTTTATTTCTCAATTTGAAGTGAAGTTTCCTATCACCTTTCTAAATCCTGCCTGGTGGACCCCCAAAACGCCAAAGTGATTTTGTACCCTGTCAGCCAGCACTCTCTCCAGGAGTTTGCCCAGGTTACTCAGGAGGCTGATAGGTCTGTAGTTGACTGGCAGGTGGCCAGTCAATTGTATGGTTTGGTTTCTGTGTGTGTGTGTGTGTGTGTGTGTGTGTGTGTGAGTGTGTGTGTGTGTGTGTGTGTGTGTGTGTGTGTGTGCGCGCGCGTGCGTGCGTGCGTGCGTGCGTGTGTGTGTGTGTGTGTGTGTGTGTGTGTGTGTGTGGACTCTGGGTTGCTGCATACTCAGCTCCCATACCTCTTCCCCACACAGTGATGTGTAATTTTTTTTGTAACATGGTAAAATTGCTCTCTGTCTGTTCTGTTTGTATATTCTACAGTACGTCTCTGTGTCTGTTCTGTTTGTCTATTCTACAGTACGTCTCTGTGTCTGTTCTGTTTGGATATTCTACAGTACGTCTCTGTGTCTGTTCTGTTTGTATATTCTACAGTACGTCTCTGTGTCTGTTCTGTTTGTATATTCTACAGTATGTCTCTGTGTCTGTTCTGTTTCTATATTCTACAGTATGTCTCTCTGTCTGTTCTGTTTGTATATTCTACAGTACGTATCTGTGTCTGTTCTGTTTGTATATTCTACAGTACGTCTCTGTGTCTGCTCTGTTTGTATATTCTGCAGTACGGCTCTGTGTCTGTTCTGTTTGTATATTCTACAGTAAGTCTCTGTGTCTGTTCTGTTTGTATATTCTACAGTACGTCTCTGTGTCTGTTCTGTTTGTATATTCTACAGTACGTATCTGTGTCTGTTCTGTTTGTATATTCTACAGTACGTCTCTGTGTCTGTTCTGTTTGTATATTCTACAGTACGTCTCTGTGTCTGTTCTGTTTGTATATTCTACAGTACGTCTCTGTGTCTGTTCTGTTTGTATATTCTACAGTACGTCTCTGTGTCTGTTCTGTTTGGATATTCTACAGTACGTCTCTGTGTCTGTTCTGTTTGTATATTCTGGTTATTATTATTATACAGAGATCAGCACAGTGCAGATAGTCAGTGCAGGAATAATAATAATAATTGACTGGATTTATATAACACCTTTATAGATATCAAAGTGTTTCACATATCAGGAGAGGAGGAGTCAACTCTGATGTGTAGCACCCACCTGACTGATGCACCACATGACAGATGATTGACAGCTTTCTGTCTCTCTCTCTCTCTCTCTCTCTCTCTCTCTCTCTGTCTCTCTCTCCCTCCCTCTCTGTCTCTCTCTCCCTCTCTCTCTCTCTCCAGACTCTGTAAGGCTGGTGAATAGTACTAGTCTGTGCTCAGGCAGACTGGAGGTGAAGTCTAACCAGTCGTGGTCCTCAGTGTGTGAAGCTGACTTTGACCAGCAGGATGCAGAGGTGGTCTGTAGCGAGCTTGGCTGTGGGGCTCCTTCAGTCCTCCAGGGGGCGCTCTATGGAGACAGGGAGACTCCAATGGGGACTAAAGAGTTCCAGTGTGAAGGTAGTGAGTCTGTTCTCCTGGACTGTGGAAGTTCAGGCTCAGCTAGAAACACCTGCTCACCTGGCAAAGCTGTTGGACTCACCTGCTCAGGTAGGAGAGGAGCTGCAGCTTGGATTTGGCTTCATTTATGTTCTATTCAAAGTGACTTTACTTATTTTACTAGTGACTCTCTTGTCTCTGTTCAGATGTTGTCAGGTTGGTGGGAGGAGCCAGCAGCTGTGCTGGTGAACTGGAGGTGAAACACGAGGGAGACTGGAGAGCAGGGGAGGGTGACTCTGAGTGGAACCTGAAGTCAGCAGCAGTAGTGTGCAGACAGCTGGACTGTGGCTCTGCTGTTTCCACAGAAAGAAAACTTTACCCAGTAAGACTTGCATGGACTTGGAGGATCAATTCTTCCTGTCTTCAGTCTGGCTCTGCACTGAGCGAGTGTGTAACAACAGTGTTTGTCTCTTCCTCTCACAGCCTGCAGATCAACTGCTCAGGTAAAACCATCAATAACATCAACTATGACAGTAATGTTTCCAGTCTCTTCCTTCCTCTGTCACAGTCAGTGGTTTATATTGAACTGAACTGTCAAGTTATCCAGGACAATGGCCTCCTAAAGGGAAGAGAAGTGGGCTTGTTGCTGGGAGCTCACTGGTTAAAATCCCCCTCTTTTACTGTGGTGCCCTTCAGCAAGGCAGCTTACCCCTAACTGCTATATAGTGGCGCTGTTAACATCATGTTTTACATTAGTCAAGGCAGCAGTTAGTCTTTGTCAGAGGATTCAGACTTTTCATGGGAGATAATGGAGGCAGGACAAATATTCTTTAATTACCTTTCAACAAATGAGTACTGAATCTAGATCAATATTACAACTTGATTTTCCCTCTGTCTGTGTGTCTGTCTGTCTGTCTGTGTGTCTGTGTGTCTGTCTGTCTGTCTGTCTGTCTGTCTCTCTGTCTGTCTGTCTGTCTGTCTGTCTGTCTGTCTGTCTGTATGTCTCTGTCTGTCTGTCTGTCTGTCTGTATGTCTCTGTCTGTCTGTCTGTATGTCTCTGTCTGTCTGTCTGTCTGTCTGTCTGTCTGTCTCTATATATCAGCATCTTGAATGCACATCATGATTCAATTTCAATTAAGTATAATCTACCAACGGGAAAAAATGAATCCTTAGATCAGAAGTGTTTGTTATGAGACGAGGGGATGGGGAGGGCAGCTTGCACAAGAGTGTATTTTAAACCTACCGACACCCATGCTTTGCTGCACAAAAAAGCTATCCTCCTAAACATACCTACAGGGGGAGCTATCCTCCTAAACATACCTACAGGGGGATCATAAAGTCCCAGGAAATTCCCTGCATCAATAGAATGGTCTAACCGAGACAGATTTGTCTCCCAGACATTGAGCTGCTCAACAGACAGCAGCTCAATGTCCGGGAGACAAATGTGGACATTGAGCTGCTGTCTGTCTCAGTTAGACCATTCTATTTACCCAGGGAATTTCCTCAAATATTCCTGTCGTGTACATTCATCCCAAAGCTGCTGCTGATGTCATATATTCAGTGTCACAGAAACTCGAAACGATGTCACCTGATGCACCAAGCTTCTTTTTCAGGGATTTTAACCATGCAAACAGTTACATTACAGTACATCAAATGTCCCACTCGTGGTAACAAGACATTGGACCTATGCTACGGCTCAATTAAAGGAGCATATAGCGCTGCTGCCGGCCCCCCTCTTGCTTCCTCTGACCACAATGTAGTGCATCTGCTCCCCACATATAAGACTGTGCTGCGCAGGGATAAAGTGCAGACACGTGAAGTGCAGCTGGGGAGTGAGGAGAGCACTCTGCCACTACAGGGCTGCTTTGACTGTACTGACAGAGATGGGCAGTATTTTAAATACATGTATTTAAAATACGTTTTTGAAATACATTTGTGTATTTTTCATTTGTATTTGGCTGGACCGAGAAAAATAAGATGTAATTTGTATCAAAATACTTTCAGACCTTGTATTTTGTGTATTTTAAATACATAAAATAAATTTTTATTTCATTCTCAAATGGACACATCTTAAACATTGACACAGGTTTAAACTCTGGAATTAAAAAAAACACAATGTGAGATGTCACTTCTACTCCGCCTCTCATTGGCTTACCCTCAGAACAATCTCAACCACAAATCAGAGGCAGAGTAGCGTGGTAAGTAGTACTAGTACTGAAGCCTCGTGTTGGTGGAAATTCCCCCAGAGATAAAGTACTAAATGTGATGATTAGATATTGCATGCTAAGGCAAACACTGCCCAATCTGCAAATTAAAGTGTTTACTGCATGCAAAAAAGTGTATCATATTAGAGAGACACAGCCAACGCTAATTCAACAAAACAAAGGAAAACAACAACAATAATAAAAGGATGTTTGGTTGTTAACCTAATCAGTTCTGTCTAGCGCCAAGACCAAGATATCAAGTGCGCTGGTCCACGCCCACTGCGCCAGGCGCTCAGCGTAGAAACTAGGCCGATGCAACGATAGGGGCCTGTATGTACTGCTGCATCATGTAAACAGGAATATTTGTGGAATATTGTCTTTTCGGAATAAGGGCAAAAACTGGAATATTTTCGTTGCAACACAGTCTCACAGAAAATTGTAAAATAGCAACGTTCTGAGATCTTAGGGTTAGGGTTAGGGGAGGGGGAGGGGTTAGAAACAGAAAATCTCGGTAAACCCTCCATCAGGTTACCTGAGACAGTGAGTGAGAGGGGCTGGCTCTCAGAGGAGAAGTTATGAGGGAAAACATAGATGTGATAAACACATCTGTAGATCCCTTGGTGGGCGTGGCCTGCAGCAGGAAATAGGAAGTGGGCAGTGAGATTGGCAGGTGGCTGTGTGGTTGAGGGCAGAGTGATTGGCAGCTGGCTGGGTGTGGTTGAGGGCAGAGTGATTGACAGCTGTTTTTGTGTGGTTGTCTGCTGTGTTGAGGGCAGAGTGATTGGCAGCTGGCTGGGTGTGGTTGAGGGCAGAGTGATTGACAGCTGGTTTGGTGTGGTTGTCTGCTGTGTTGAGGGCAGAGTGATTGACAGCTGGCAGGATGAAGTCGTGTGCTGTGTTGCTGGAGGTGCAGGTGGAAGAAGCCTCCTGGGTACTGTGGCTGGATGGAGCAGCTGATGGTGAAGCTGGAGCCCCTGAACACCTGAAACCCCTGCTGCTGGGCCTCAGAGACCCCGTCCATGGAGGAAGAGAGGGAGATGTTTGGCTGAACTAGTAGAACTGTGGAGAGGGAGATGATTGGCTGGAACAGCAGATCTGTAAACAGAGAGGGAGATGATTGGCTGAACTAGTAGAGCTGTAAACAGAGAGGGAGGTGATTGGCTGAACCAGCAGATATTTAAACAGAGAGGAACAAAATTGGCTGAACTAGCAGATCTGTAAACAGAGAGGGGAGATGATTGGCTGAACCAAAGTGATGAATGTTGATGGTTGAAAGGTGACAGGGTTTGTCTGTTAACAGCCACCATACAAGACAGAGAGATGCTCCATTCATAAGACAGAGAACTGCTACATTGTAACACAGAGGAGTCAGAGAGCAGCCTGACACTGTGGAAGCAGCTGAGGATGTGATGTCACTGGTCAGTATTACCTGAGCAGATCAGCTCCAGGCTGGAAGAGCTATTATGTGATTTTGACTTTCCTGCACACTCCCTCAGTGCAGACTCAGACCCATCACAGAGACAATGAATCACCCAGTCCTCACGAGACGTGTCGTTGAGTAAGGAAGATACTCTATCCATTGTGTGGAAACAGCAGAGCTACATGCCAGCTGTCTGCACACTACAGCTGCTGACTTCAGGTTCCAGTTCCACTTAGAGCTCTGGTTATGCACCATTGCCCAGTGTCCAGTAGATATTTCAATCTGCAGCTCACCAGCACACCGACTGGCTCCTCCCACCAACCTGACATCATCAGGCTCTGAACAGAGACAAGAGAGTCATTAGTAAAAGAAGTACCTGTATATTAACTTTGATTAGAACAGAAATGAAGCCATATCCAAGCTGCAGCTCCTCACCTGAGCAGGTGAGTCAAACAGCTTTGCACAGGTGAGCAGGTGTTTCTAGCTGAGCCTGAGCTTCCACAGTCCAGCAGAACAGACTCATTGCCTTCACACTGGAACCCTTTGGTCCACTTTGGAGCCTCCACTTCTCCATAGAGCCCCCCCTGGCGGACTGAGGGAGCCCCACAGCCAAGCTCCCTACAGACCACCTCTGCATCCTGCTGGTCAAAGTCAGCTTCACACACCGAGGACAACGACTGGTTAGACTTCACCTCCAGTCTGCCTGAGCACAGACTAGTCCCATTCACCAGCCTCACAGACTCTGGAGAGAGAGAGGGGGGGAGAGTTTTGAATTGAGATGCTACGTTACGTCAAGTTTCCTTCTGCAAAAACAAACAAAATCACTGCCATTCCTTTGATTGCAATGTTATAATGGTGATTTTAGAGCCTTCTGCCCCCTAAATGGCATCACAGTCTCAGTAAAGTAGTGAAATAACCGCAGCACAGTCCATGTTTGATGAGCTCTCACAAGCTCACTTTTCAATTTAGAACAGAGATTCTCTTTTTTTGCTTTTTTTACCCTTTATTTAAACAGGGGGAGTCTCACTCAGAGCAATGCTCTCTCTTTCAGGAGCACCCTGTTCACATTCACACCTGGAAGCTGACCAGTACAACCATAGTCTGATCTGCTGACCACTGAGCAGCTCCACTGGAGCAGTTGGGGTCAAGGGCCTTGCTCAAGGGCACGTCAGTGGTAGTAATGAGGGAGGGACAAGCGCTGCCTTTTTACTTTCCCCACCCAGATTTATCCTGCCGGTCCCGGGGTTTGAACCAACAACCTTCCAGTCACAAGCTTGCTTCTCATTGGGCCACCATTGCCCACTTTCAGTATTAGCAGAAACTAGACATTCAGGCAAACAGGTAGATACCAGCCCTGCCAGGTTAGGGTTAGGGTGTGGGTTAGGGTAGGGTTAAACAACAGACTTGCTGGCTCAAACCAGCAAGAGAATAGCACGGGCTCAGGCAGACTGATTTAATTTCGTTCTCCTCGCTCCTATTTTGGATCAGAATTTTTCTCAGTGTGTCTTGGGTACAGGACCCATGTTGGTTTATAGCAGATTCAATTTTCGGCCTCATTTAAACCACTGGGCACTATAGTATTTAATGTTCTGATCCAGTGTCTTTCTACAGAGATTCTCTGTCTTGTACCAGCCTGTGTTCGATTCCAGGCCTGAGTTCATTAGATTGTCACTGCTATGCTCTCTAAAGTGTACATACAATTCTGCTTGTTTATCTGATCGTTTAATCAAATATAAATGTTGCTTCAGACGACTAAGTAAAATGTTTTTAATTTGGCCCACATATAGTTTATTGCACACTTTACATTCCATCACATACACAATGTTTGTCCATCCCAGCTGGAAGGATTTCCAGACTGGGCCACCCAAACCTGTGTGTTTATTTGTGATGAATTTTTAGTTTTTAAAGTGTGAATTTAAAGTTTGTAGTTTGTCACTTTTTAAGGAGGCATGTACCAAGAGGTCTTTTACATTTTTATTCCTCCTGAAAGCAGCAATTACCTGCCTGAAAGTTCATCAATGGTTCAACAGCGTCCTGAAACAATTAAAAAAAATTCTTTCATGTTGAATTAAGTTAACTGAGATGGAGGAAAAGTTGAACACCAGAGGGACACGTTCTTTCTCCGACGCAGCTCCTGTGGGCACCTGCACCCCCACCAGAGAGGCCCCCTGTATTTCCGCTTTAATGGAGTGAAGGAACATTTCTGAATAGCATCTCAAAGAAAAAGAAAATTAAAAACGATATTCCTTGAGTGCGGTCCCCATCTTTTCATTTATTTGTGAATAGCATCTCAGCCTTTAAAAATCACCTTAGTTGCTCTCTCAACATCTTCCCATTTTGTACATATCCTGTTAAACCTTATCAGTTGGGACTTCAACCTCAACTTCAACTTCAACTTTATTGATATCCCGAAGGAAATTTGGTTTGCAGCAGGCATGTGGACATATAGTACAAAAACATCAACATCAGCAGACATCGGGTGACACAGAGACACACACTCCAGGAGTGATCGAGTTCAAGTAAAAAATTAGGGCATTGCCTCCATAAAGCAGCAACAGTAAATAGTGCAACATACATTTTACATCAGTCAACGTGATAAGAATACTTTGCACTGCAAAATAAATATGTAAAAGAAATAGTAAAAATAGTAGAGATAAAAACATAAGAGTGCATAGACCCAGGGGGAAATAGGGATTCCATAATCCTAGCCTAGCAGATTGAGCCTGTCGATAGCAACAGGGATTCTAAAACGGCGGGCAGAGGGGAGGAGGTCAAACTCCTGGTAAAGTGGATGGTACAGTCAGGAGGACAGTCTAGAATACTTTTCTAGAATAGGTTTGGCCTTATTCCTCCTTACCTGCTGAAAGTGGATGTCTTGAAGCTGGGCTTGCTGCACGCCAATCACCTTACTGGCTACTTTGACAAGCCTTGCCAGCCTATTTCAAGTCAAAGTCAAAGTCAATTTTATTGTCAAGCGGAAAGAAATTCCGTATCTCACGATCCACGGTGCACTCAATATACAGATAGGAGACAACACATGACATAAAATACAAAGATAAAATAGATAAAAGAAACATACAATAAAATACTACCGGAGGGGTCATAATAAGGTCACAGTGATGGCAGAAAAGTGCAATAAAATGAACAAAGCGACATAGTAATTTTGCATAAAGTGACTGGTGCTGAGTGTGAATATGGGTTCACGTCCAGACTGGGGGCAGAGGGAAGAGAGGGAAGAGAGTTTAACAGCCTGACAGCCTGGTGGACAAAGCTGTTAGCTAGTCTCGTGGTGCGGGCCCGGAGGCTCTGATATCTTCTCCCAGACGGAAGCAGGCAGAAAAGTCCATGAGAGGGATGGGTGGGGTCGCCCACAATGTTAGTGGCTTTGCGACCCAGGCGAGTGTTGTAGATCTCCAGGAGGGAGGGGAGGGAGGCACCTATGATCTTCCTGGCTGCTTTCACGATACGCTGCAGGGTCTTCCGGTTGGCGGCAGTGCAGCTACCAAACCAGGCTGTGATGCAGCCGGTCAGGATGCTCTCTATGGTCCCCCTGTAGAAGGAGCACATGATGGGAGCTGAGGCTCTGGCTCTCCTCAGCTTCCGGAGGAAGTAGAGGCGCTGCTGGGCCTTCTTCACCACTGCAACAGTGTTGGTCGTCCAGGAGAGGTCCTCGCAGATGTGCACCCCCAGAAATGTAGTGCTGCTCACCCGCTCCACTGCAGCACTGTTGATGGTCAGTGGGGAGTGTTGAGGAGGGGCTCTCCTGAAGTCTATAATGATCTCCTTGGTTTTTTTTACATTTAGGAAGAGATTATTCTCTTCACACCATGTGACCAGTTGGTTCACCTCCATCCTGTATGTGACCAAAATCACAAAATCTCACACAAAATCACAAATCAAACCACCCAGTGCTTTACCAAACGAGTAGAAGGGCAAACAGTGCCGCAACCAAAAGTCTGAGTCTGCCTTACGGTGCCCAAACGCCTGTGAAGGAGGGAGACAAAGAGCAATTAGCCCACAGCTTTAAATAGTGGTGTGCTGTAATAGCCTATGTGACTGAACCAGACAATACAACTCACAACTTGACATATATCGGACAGAAAATAAACACAGACATCATTCCATCACTCCTCTCTCTCACTCACACACACACACACACACACACACACACACTTGACTGTTGGCGTATAAGGAGCTATTATGATAGGACACTGCCCCAGTCCACAGATACAACGAAAGAAAAATAAACAAACTAACGGAACTTAATTAATAAGTTGTGGTGTTGCTGGGTTGGAGCACCAGTTGCTACACAGCATACAGTAGGCTATGGAGACAGAGCAGCAGACACCGGACCGGTGGCCACTGAAGTATGTATGGCCCACGCTGATGCAGCTTCCCGCAGGGGGACCGAACGTGGGAACCACAGCCGTGGCTTACCCACTATACAGCAGAACAGAGAGCACAGCAATGTTATATTAGCCATGGGCCAAATATAAGCCAATTACGTACAGATACAATGAACCAGCTTACCCGACAAATCGAGCTGCCTCACGCCAGGCTCGCCAAAGGTAATTCACCGGGTTTGAGGAAAAGCAGGCACCCACCCCGCTCTAGAGGGAAGCCTTGACGGCCGCTTCCTCTGACAGCAAGCAGCCCTGCCGCGCTGGACGGGGGCAACTGTAAAAGCCGCTGTAAAGCGGGGACCAAAGTCAGACTGTAAACCCCAGTAACAACGTGAAAGTACATGACGTGAGGGACATAATAGCTGGTGCCTACCGTGTATTTTCGGGAAGGAATATAGGCTACTGGGCTGGCGTGTGATAGCCGCTCCAGTCTCTGCCACCGTGCTGAATGCCAGGTAGAGAATGAATGTGTTGGCCGCAGCCAACACACCTGATATGTGTGAGCCCCACTCAGCTGATTAGGACTCCGAACAGCTGGGGTCAATTAACGGGCAGCGGGACAGGGGGAAGACCTAATCTGCCACATCTACCCCCTCCTTTTGCGTCGTCGCCCCGACGACGGACCAAGACGCACAAGAATCATGGCCACAAGCCCCATAACAGAAGTTACACTGGCCCTGCAGAGTCAGTTCCATTTCCCCTGTTGCAAACAGGCTGGGGAAGATGATGAACATTAAGGTGATGACCGGCAGTAGAGCGGGCAGTTCTCCGTAAAGCTGGTGGGCCAGCTCGACTACCCGAAGGCAGAGAAAAGGCGGGTGCAGGAGGAATATCGGGTGCCCGGATGGCATCTGGGGCTGCTGAGGCCCGTACTGGGATCACAGCCGAAGGCCCCGTAGGGCAAAGAGAACTTGGTACAACCGAGGTAGATGGTAAGAGGGGCCCGGAAGCCTGCACCCATAAGTCATCATCATCAGATGCATCGGACAAGTCATTGTCCGGCATTGCTGGTGCATGGGGGAATTGGGCCCCCGGAGGATGATCGGGGGACTTCGGCTGAACTAGGGCCTTCAACATATCCCGGTGTACATTTCGCGTTTTGTGCAATTCTGCTACAGGAGCGACAGTATACACTGGTCCACTTCCCCTAGGAGCTTTCAGCACTTTGTAGACCACCGAGCTCCATAGGTCGTGGATCTTGTGTCGACCCCGAACGTTAAGGTCACGGAGGTAGACCAACTGGCCCACCTGCAGAGGTGCGGGCCGAACACGGGGATCATACCGTTCCTTTCGGCGCCCAGCAGCAGCCAGCAGTCTCTCGTGGGCACTCTCGAGAGCCACCTTAAGTCTGGCCTGATGCTCAATCATCCACTCATGTACCTCCCCCGGCACAGGGTCCAGCACCCGACCCAAGAGAAAGTCAACGGGGAGCCGAGGTTCCCGACCGAACATCAGGAAGAAAGGGGATTCCCCTGTACTTTGATGAGGGGTGGTGTTATAACAGAAGAGCACCTGCGGAAGGCAGGAAGCCCAATCCCGCTTCCGTGGAGCGGGCAATGTGCGCAGGAGATTGTGAAGGGTTCTATTAAATCTCTCGCACTGTCCATTTCCCATGGGATGATATGGAGTGGTTCGAGACTTACCCACTCCATACAAGTGACAGAGCTGGTGGATCAGTGAACTCTCAAAGTTCCGACCTTGGTCCGAATGGATGCGGCTTGGAACACCAAACCGGAAGAACCATTCTACCAGCAAGACCTGAGCAACGGTGGTCGCCTGCTGATCCCGGGTAGGGACAGCCACGGTGTACTTGCTGAAGACATCAGTTATTACCAGAACATTCTCCAACCCGTTACGGGAAGGCTCCAACAATGTGAAGTCTATAGCAACAATCTCATTCGGTTGCGAGGAGAGTAAATGTCCCATGAAACTGTGGGGCACCGCCCCCGAATCCTTAGCAACTTGGCAGCGTTCACACCCTTGGACCCATCGCTTTATGTCGGCTGACATTCCCGGCCAGTAACAGCGCTGCCGCACAAGCTCCGTGGTGCGTTCTATGCCCTGATGCCCATGCTCTTGATGCAATTGTTTCAGCGTCTCGTCTCTAAGAATTCCAGGCAGGACAAGCTGCAGATATTCTTCTCCCCCGTCTGAACGAAAAGTCCGGCGGTAGAGTATACCCTCTTTTTCTTCCAAACGGTCCCATTGATTGAGAAGCATTAAGGCCGATTTGGGAAGTTGTTGCCTCTCCTCATGGGTAGGCCGAACCCGCCTTGCCCAGAATGGCAGGAAGTGATCCTTCAACAGAGGATCATCCTCCTGCAAAGATTGAATGTCAGAGGGGGTGTGGCCTGGAAGGACAGACATGATGGATTGAGTAACAGGCACCATTGGAGCAGAGCGCGAAGCTTGCTGAACAAGCAGTGGGACCGAAGTACCAGGTAGTGCATGTTCGGCCAGGCCAGATGTGGGCAGGTATTGCCGGGAAAGTGCATCCGCGTTCGCATTACTGCGCCCGGAGCGATACCTGATCTCAAAATCAAAAACAGCTAACTGGGAAGTCCACCGGTGTTCCACGGCTCCCAGTTTAGCTGAATTGAGATAGCTCAATGGGTTGTTATCAGTAAAGACAATGCATTTGTGCCCCCACAAATACTCCCGGAATTTCTCTGCCATTGCCCACTTAAGCCCCAGAAATTCGAGTTTCATGGAACTATAATTATCCATGTTGAGTTCGGTGGGTCGGAGGCCCCGGCTGGCATATGCTACTGGCCTAACACCAGCCTCGGTCTCCTGGGAAAGGACAGCCCCGAGTCCACTATGGCTCGCATCGATCTCCAAAATAAATGGCCGCGAGAAGTCCGCGTAGGCCAACACTGGGGCTGAAACTAGCTTGGCCTTTATAGCCTCAAAGCTCTCCTCACACTGGGGTGTCCATGCAGCACCCAAGTCCCGTCCAGACCCTCGCTTTGACCGGGTGCCTGCCAGTTTTGCCACCAACCTATGCAGGGGACCCGCCAGCTGTGCGAACCCCTCAACAAAGCGCCTATAATAACTGGCAAACCCCAAGAATGACCGCAGCTCTGCCACCTGGTGGGGCTGCTGCCAGTTAGCCACTGCCTCAATCTTAGCTGGGTCGGTGGAAACTCCTTTACTGGAGATAACGTGCCCCAGATAACGAACCTCTTCCTGGAAGAAAGCACACTTTTCCAGCTTGACTTTCAAGCCCTCCCGTTGAAGCCGACCAAGGACACCCTCCAGTCGTTGCAGATGTTCAGACACAGAAGAGGAGAAAACAACAATGTCATCAAGATAGAGCAGGAGAGATTGGCACTGCTGATCCCCAAACATCCTTTGCATCAACCGTTGGAAGGTGCCCGGGGCATTACATAACCCGAATGGCATGCGGTTCCATTCGAAGAGACCAAAGGGTGTGCAAAAGGCGGTCTTGTGCTTATCTTTCTCTGAGACTGGGACCTGGTTATACCCGCTGGCCAGATCAAGGGTGGTGAACCAGCAGGCTCCGGCAAGGGCATCAAGGCTTTCCTCAATACGAGGTAGAGGGAATGCATCTTTCCTTGTTTTGCAATTAAGCAAGCGGTAGTCGACGCACATGCGTAGACTACCGTCCTTTTTACGGACCAACACAATGGGAGAAGCGTACGGACTATTGCTTTCCCTGACCACCTTAGCCTTAAGCAGCTGGTCAATGTGGACCTTCACCTCCTCATACTCAGACGGGGGGATTCGCCTGTGCCGCTGTCTCACAGGAATGTCATCCAGCAGCGGGATGTCATGGGAAATGAGGTTGGTACACCCCAAGTCGCCCTCATGGGTGGAGAATACAGTCTCATATTTCTGCAATAACTCACGGACCTCAGCTTGGTCCTGTTCTGCTAAAGCAGACAAGTCCACTGCCCCTACCCCACTCTGTGCTGGATTGCTAGCCGCCTGGTAGGAAACTGTAGCAGTGGCGGGCTTCACCTCAGTTACTCCTGCAGGTAGACTGACCACCCGGGCACTACTTAAAGTGCCAAGGCTGGTACGCGGCTGGAAGCGCATGTCCGTCGTCCCCACATTGACCACCGGGATGTAGGCTGTACCTCGGGTGACCTGTACAAGACAGGGGGAAGCCAGGAGCCCCGCCGGCAGGCCGGACTCCAACGGGTCATAAAGCACAGTCTGACCGGAAAGCTGTTCAGAGCAAGTGGCAGCAACCAATTTCATTACTCCACCAGGCACCCACACTGCCCGTCTACCACGGACTTTGGCCCTGGCCACAATTTCCCTTGGAGGCTCGACTGCGGCGCGATGGCAATGCTGCAGCGCCTCAAAGACTGGACCAGGAGCTTGAGCCCCCGAGGGTGAGTCGAAAAGAGCGGGGCCATAGACCTCAAAGAGTTCCCTGTAACAGCGCCTGATGATATTGCTCCCCAAGATTCCAAAGGTGGCGGGTGGAGCGCCAGGAGGATCCTGCACCACCAAGATCCCACAACCAGGAATGATTTTACCACACAGTTCCACATCTAGCTCTAAATAGCCAATGTACAGAATGGGAAGGTTATTAGCTGCCAGGAGCTGTAGCCAATTACAAGACTTCAAGCGTTCATGACCCCATGGTGCGAAGTGTCTCAAGAAGAAGCTCTCCGGGACCGTGGAAACCATGGATCCACTATCCAGCAAACACGGCACCGTGACCCCACCCATCACCACATCTATGTGTGGACAGTGTGCCATTAATTTATTCATAACATCTGCCCTTGATGAGCCTTCACCTACCCCCCCTGAGCTTTGGCTCCGCAGCTCAGTGGGTTTCAGTTTCCCGGCTGCTGGGAGAAGTGGGACATCCCAGCACCATTAGCAGGTGGGCCCGTGGCAGAACCCGTACGGCCACGAAAGGGAACCCGTTCACCATCACACTCTGAGGCATAATGCCCTGGCTGTTGACACCTTCGACAAATCAAGGGACCACTGCGAGGAGGCAGTGGACGGACAGAAGGCTGAAAAGAAGCCAGAGACTGTGTGAGCCGAGTTAGCTGTTCCTGTTGACATTTCAAGAGTTCCTTCATCTCACTCCACTCTGCTCCAGTGGGTGGGGCCAGAGTAGCGGGTTGGGGCCTACTTTGCACCCCATACTGAAGGCCATGCACTGAGGGGAGAGAGTGACTACGTTCCCTAGCACCCCCTGGCAACCCCTCCCTTTCCCATCTAATGGCCTCCCCCCGTACCTCCAACAAAGTGACAGTGGGCGTACGGCGGACAACCTGCTTTAGCTCCCTGCGCAGGGCACCATCAAGCACATGCTCCACGAACTGGTCGCGAAGAAGGACTTCGGTATTGAGCAGGCCCTCCGGTGCCGACCGTTTCACACGGTCCATGAGGGTCATAAGCGACAGAGAGAACTCCAGCAGCGACTCCCCTTCCTGCTGCTGCCTGGAGAAGAAGGACGTCTGCAAGGTTACATACGACCGAGTACAATCATATAGTTCTGTCAAGATGGCCAACACTTTGGCTGGGTCCTCCCGCTCTACACTGGTGCGATACTTGATCTCTATCTTGGCCTCTCCATCCAGATGGTCAAAAATGAAGAAGGCCTGATCCCTCGCTGCCAAGTGGCGGGCACGCATGCACGCCTGAACCTCCTCTATCCACTCAGTTATCTCCATGCCTGTCCTGCCATTAAATAAGGGACATTTGCGCTCTCTAGGTATCACCACCATCCGCTCAGCGACAGCAGGGCCACCACCTGAAGTGTGGGGAACGGGGCCGGCTCCATTTGAGCCTGCGTGAGACACATCCCTCTCTCGAGCCAGCCGGTCATTGTCCGCTTTAAGCTGTGCCACTAGCTCTCTGAGCTGCTGTACTTCCTCTCCCATCGTGACCCGCGCGAATGTAAACTGCACCTGAAAACCTCAAACCAGGGTCCCGCGTTCGAAACCGGCACGGTTCCTGCTGCTCTGTCTCCACTGCTGCCTCCAAACCAACACACCAAACCTGTAAAAGAAAAAATGTTACGACACAAAATGTAGAGCAAAACAAGTCAAAAGAAAACAATGGAAGTCACGTCTCTGTCCTTTAAATGTGTCCTGCCGACCAACGCCAAAATGTGACCAGGTCATAAAAGAGCGACAACGCCACCTGGGGAATTGCGTTTACTCAATGTATACTTTGATACCAAAAAGGCAAACACAGATTCAAAACACACTGGACAAGAGACAGACTTCCACAAATATAATTTAATGTTTATTTTCCTTTGACACAGGCTTAAAACCAGAGACACAATAAAAACAGTTTCATACAAAAATATATTTATTTTTGTTCAGTGCTGGTTGGGGTTACACCATAGGCTATAATTACCACTTTAATCAAGCGAAGGTAAAGGCTAAGCGATCACCTCCTAGCGATACACAGCGCAAGGGGCTTACACGCCAGGGTCAGACTACAGAAAAGGCAGATCAAAATTAAATACTCACACAAAATCACAAATCAAACCACCCAGTGCTTTACCAAACGAGTAGAAGGGGAAACAGTGCCGCAACCAAAAGTCTGAGTCTGCCTTACGGTGCCCAAACGCCTGTGAAGGAGGGAGACAAAGAGCAATTAGCCCACAGCTTTAAATAGTGGTGTGCTGTAATAGCCTATGTGACTGAACCAGACAATACAACTCACAACTTGACATATATCGGACAGAAAATAAACACAGACATCATTCCATCACTCCTCTCTCTCACTCACACACACACACACACACTTGACTGTTGGCGTATAAGGAGCTATTATGATAGGACACTGCCCCGGCCCACAGATACAACGAAAGAAAAATAAACAAACTAACGGAAGTTAATTAATAAGTTGTGGTGTTGCTGGGTTGGAGCACCAGTTGCTACACAGCATACAGTAGGCTATGGAGACAGAGCAGCAGACACCGGACCGGTGGCCACTGAAGTATGTATGGCCCACGCTGATGCAGCTTCCCGCAGGGGCAGGGGGACCGAACGTGGGAACCACAGCCGTGGCTTACCCACTATACAGCAGAACAGAGAGCACAGCAATGTTATATTAGCCATGGGCCAAATATAAGCCAATTACGTACAGATACAATGAACCAGCTTACCCGACAAATCGAGCTGCCTCACGCCAGGCTCGCCAAAGGTAATTCACCGGGTTTGAGGAAAAGCAGGCACCCACCCCGCTCTAGAGGGAAGCCTTGACGGCCGCTTCCTCTGACAGCAAGCAGCCCTGCCGCGCTGGACGGGGGCAACTGTAGAAGCCGCTGTAAAGCGGGGACCAAAGTCAGACTGTAAACCCCAGTAACAACGTGAAAGTACATGACGTGAGGGACATAATAGCCGGTGCCTACCGTGTATTTTCGGGGAAGAATATAGGCTACTGGGCTGGCGTGTGATAGCCGCTCCAGTCTCTGCCACCGTGCTGAATGCCAGGTAGAGAATGAATGTGTTGGCCAACACACCTGATATGTGTGAGCCCCACTCAGCTGATTAGGACTCCGAACAGCTGGGGTCAATTAACGGGCAGCGGGACAGGGGGAAGACCTAATCTGCCACATGTAGTTAGTCTCATCTGTAGTAGTTTCCATTACCGTCAGAAATGCGCAAAATCTAAATATCGCAATAGAAATTGGGTAATGGAAACACGTAAATTTCGAAAAAGCTCCCAAATATCGCAAAACGTTTTTGCGCTCTCATGAGGTGGTTTTTCAGACGTGTCGATATAGCAGTTTATCGCAAAAGTGTAATGGAAACAGATTTTCCGCATTTGCACGTCATGTGACCCATCTTCTCCTTTGGAAAATGAAAGGAAATTAGGGAGAAAGGGTTTGATAAACCGTGGCAAAACCTTCGCAGCAAGTGGAAAACTTTGAAGCAACGCTACCTAGCAGAAAGACGTGTTGTGCAAAAGCGGAGCCGGAAAATAGATCATGTTTAATGGGAGAAATCGATCCATGCCTGTGTGCGCGCATTTGGCACAGCGGCGAGATGATCGGCGGGATGAAAAGCACACCGGTGCGGTGCTGTTGACTGAAGTGATTAATACATTACACACGTTTCAGGTGCAATGTTATAATTATAATACACGATATTCTGACTATTGCACCATATCAGCCTTTCCCCCCCTCCTCCATCTCTAAAATGGGACAAGTTGTAGGCTACCTTTTTTCCTCTGCCTGTCGCGCTCACTGCATTCACCGCAGCCCGCAACATGTTCTTTTGAATTGATAATCAGGCTCGTTTATATCAGGGCCGTAGCCAGGGTTCCGAAATAGGGGAGGTCCAGCAAGGGGAGGCGGATTCGGCGGCGCCCGAAAAAAAATTGAGTTTTTTTTTTCCCATTTTTAAGCCATATTTAGAGTAATATATCATTTTAAATCAACATTAGGATTATACTGTTGTGATGTCATTATTCAGTATATTCTCTTTCATGTCACCACCTGCTCAGCTCTCCTGTCAACATAATTGTAACAAACACAAACTGTTTTAGCCAAATTCATATCAAAATGACACCTACAAACACAGGTACACAACCCAAGCCGTACACAACACACAAAGTCATCATCGATAATAAAAAAAACATACAGAGGGACATTTATTTATTCCTGATAGGAACGATTGAAAAATAAAATAAAATATATTATGTTGTTTTTAACTTTACACCACCTCTTTTTGTTACTTATTGGGTCATGAAACTGAAACCATGCATATAGCCACCTGCATACCTGACTTCGGGAGCTTGGCAATTGGCATCATGCATGATTAGCCAGTAGCATCCCAACGTGTCACACAGGTAACATTACTTAAGAGACAGACTAGACACTTACTTTCTTGGTTGTTGCTAAAAAATCTGTCAAGTGTCACTCACTGTCTGTCGTTCACTCGTTCACTGTCTCGCAGGTCGCTCACCTTCAATTATCTCGCCAGGCAGACAGACAGTCATCACTCACCACCATGCTGCTGCTCTCTCGGAATCAAGTTACCGCGGACGCGGCGTCAGATTACTTCCTGCCTGACGTGCCTTTCGTTTCAAAATAAAAGCGATCCCGTGTTTTTCATGCTTTTCCATGCAGATTGTTTTATAAAAAAAAAAAAAAAAAAAATCTCTGAAATATTAGGGGAGGTCCGGACCTCCCCGTCCTCATAGCTAGCTACGGCCCTGGTTTATATGCGTTGTAACTTCATGTTGTGATTTGCATTGACCATTGGTTGGATTCGAGCATGCAGGGGACGGGATATGGGGCAGATCCGCGTGCGTAATCACTGGCAGCTGCTGGTAACGGGAATTGCGAAACTCAACTTCAATGGAAACGCCTACAAGTCGCAATTGTACATTGTCGAAGTTGTAGAAATATCGCAATTATTTTGCGAAAAACTGTAATGGAAACACAGCTAGTGTTACTGATGAGACCCACCACAGTTGTGTCATCTGCAAATTTGATGAAGTGGTTTCATCAAATTTCATTGGTTGGGTGCACAGTCATGGGTCAGCACTGCAGGGTGAAGAACAAGCGACTGAGCACTCCTCCTTGGTGGACTCCCGTGCGCAGTGTGATGGTGCTGGATGTGGTATTTCCCCCCCGTGCTGACTGTGATCTCTCGGTGAGAAAGTCCAATATCCAGTTGCAGAGTGACGTGTTCAGGCCCAGCAGGGATGATGGTGTTGAACGCTGAACTGAACTCAATGAACAGCATTCTCACATATGAGTCCTTCCTGTCAAGGACAGTGTGAGGCAGCCAAACCCGGCCACACAACAGTAGGTGAGAACAGATTCAATGAAGCATTGATAAAACATAATCATTAGAACATTACAGACTTTAAATGTGTTCAGTTTTCTTAAAAAGAACAGGCGCTGCTGGACCTTTTTGCAGACAGCATCAGTGTTTGATTCAAAGCTCAGTTTGTTGTCTATAATGGTTCCCAAGTATTTATATTCCGGGACGATCTCAACTTCCATATCCTGAATGGTGGTATGAGAAATAGCAGGTTGAGATTTACGGAAATCAATGATCATATCTTTAGTCTTCGAAACATTGATTGACAAGAAGGTGTCATTACCAGAGATGGGAAGTAACGAAGTACAAATACTTTGTTACTGTACTTAAGTAGATTTTTCGAGTATCTGTACTTTACTTGAGTATTTAATTTTCTGACGACTTTTTACTTTTACTCGTTTCATTTTAACACAAGTATCTGTACTTTTACTTGTGTACATTTTCAAAACAGGTTCGTTACTTTTGTTTAAATGCACGAGAATGTAATTTAAAAACGAGTAGAAACGGGAGAACGGAGCAGAAGTAATAGACGAGTTTCCCAGCGCTGCTGATAAAAGCTCATTCCAGCTCCGCCAATAGTATGACTTGGCACTCCTCCGGGGCGTGGACAAAGAAGAGAAACATGGATTTTCTCTGAGGGGAGACCATGGGGGAGACACACGCAGACATTAGGAGCCGTGCAGACAGCCAGCACTTATTAGCGCTCCTCTTTTTGCAATTCATTCTCTATAAGTACGCGCTTAGCGCGCATCTCTTTCAAGAAGCATTTCATCGCGTTTAAAAGCTGGTGGTGTTTTCTTTAGCGCAGCGCTCTGGGCGCTGAAAGCTGAGGAAAGTTTAACAAGCGCCCTGCTCCTCTTCACTCCTCCCACCTCGAGTCTTCTCCCAGGAGAGGAGGATTTTCATCTCGCTGCTTCCAGAGTTGCCAATAATCTGGCTTTTCCAAGCGTTCTTTTTTAAATAACCGCATGGCCCCTTATGGTGTTGTTCTAACACATACATTCAGTTTGTGCACTGTCAACATTCAGCTAATATGGATATGGTGGTGTTCTAACACCAGAGACAGTTCTGTCTTGATAATAAACCTTGAATTTGTGAATGTGATCAACCTGTGGACATTCAGTTCCTTATCCATTAGGTATCAGTATCATATCAGTCTCGAGTATTGTGATTCTGCACTTTGTAAGGGACACCTTGTATCCAGCAGTTAAACTTGTCTAACTATTTGCACATTCATATATAATGGAAATATTAATGAGGGAGGACTAGATATGATTTTAATGGGGGTTTTTTGTGTGGAAAAACCATAGCACACTATTTAAAGTAGAGTTTTAAGATGTGTAAAACATTTGTAGGGGATCTTTTATCCTCAAATTATATTCTATGATGTGAGGTTCAGTCATTCAGAAAGATACGGTAAAAATACTTTTACTTTTACTCGTTGGGTACATTTCAGAGCCTGTACTTTTTTACTTTTACTTGAGTAAAATAATTGAATCAGTACTTCTACTTTTACCAGAGTAGTTTTTTACACAAGTAACTGTACTTCTACTCAAGTACAGAATGTCAGTACTTTTCCCATCTCTGGTCATTACACCAAGATATGAAATGGTCCACTATAGGACCATGCTCAGTCTCATTGTCATTTAAAAGACTTACAATGACTGAGTCATCTGCAAACTTCAGGATATGCCTCTTCTCTTCTCATACAGAACAGTGAGGAGAGGACACAGCCTTGGGGGGGAACCAGTAGAAGAGAATAGCTTGGAGGATAACACACCCCTGACCCTCACACATTGTGACCTGTCCGTCAGGAAGTCCACAATCCAGCAAATAAGATTTGGGTTTCGATTAAAATGAGAAATAAGTTTCTCTGCAAGGAGATAAGGCTAGATGGTGTTGAATGCAGGCATGTGTTTTTGGGGCCTCCAGATGTTGAACTAAAAGATTTAATAAAGTTAGGGTAGCATCCTCCACACCCCTACCTGCTTGGTAGGCAAACTGGAGAGGATCTAATTGACCTTCAACCTGCTTCAGTATCTCCTGCTTTACCAGCTTCTCAAAGACTTTCATCACCAGAGAGGTGAGAGCTATAGGTCTAAAATCATTTAGGACTTTGGGGTTTTTGTTTTTTGCCACATGGATGACGGTGGCATGTTTCCAAACCTTGGGTACGGTCTGCAACTGAAGAGACTGAGTGAAAATACCCTGAAAAATGTCACTCAGTTGTGAGGCACAAGACTTTAGCACTCGGCCACTAATATTGTCTGGTCCCGGGCTCTTATTAACCTTGGTTTGTTTAAGAAGCTTAGTGATGTCAGAGGGATCAAAGTCAAAGACAGAGGTGTCCCTGACAAGTTCGCAGATGTCATTGTTTTTTTCATTAAAAACATCGAAGTTGAATCTCAAATAAAAATTATTCAATTCATCTGCGAGCTGAGAATCAGAGGAAAAACCATCTAGAGAGACAGAATTATTGCCTTTTTGAAGGCCTGTCATTGATTTCATGCCATTCCAAACAGACTTAAGGTCGTTGGCATTGAATTTGGATTAAATTTTTTCCTTATAGACACTTTTCACCTTTGTAATCTCAGCACGAACAACTTTTCTAATTTCAGCATAGGCAGTTTTATCTCCACTTCTCAAGGCAGACTTTTTCTCCCGCAGTAGCTTTTCAGATCCTTGGTGATCCATGGCTTGTTGTTTGGATAGGTTATTTCTATTAGGTGATGATGGTTAAACAGTGATTGGGATTTCGAATCAGAATCAGAATCAGAATCACTTTTATTGCCACAGTATGCAAGTTACACGAGGAATTTATCTTAGTGCCTGTATGCAGGTCAATATACAAAGACAAAGAAGTAGGAAAGATAACTAAATCACAACATTACAAGTGCAATCAAGTCTATATAATATGTACATGAGTGGAGGAGTGTTCTGTGGATATTAAATATGAATTTACGTTGAATTTACATGAGATTTACAGTCTTAAGTTAAATAGGTGTTAAATAAGCAGTGAATTGCTGAAATTATTGTTTTTTTATATTTTATTTTCAATTTTAACAATATATGTGAACAAAAATGATGATGAAACACATTCAGACACAGTAAAGGAAAAAAAACATACATATATCAACAGTTATTATAATGTGGACCATCCATATAAGGTGCTTATATACTTGTAAGAGATGTCGCACATGGGGTCCCACGCAAGGCGTCCAACAGAAACCAGCCGGGCAAGTCACCCACCGCCCCTAACCTCGTCGAGGTAGGCTAGAAACGGGTCCCAAATAGTTAGAAAAGTTTTAAGTGAGTTGGTTCTCAGGGATCTGAGCCTCTCCATCCTTGTAACAGAGATCATGACTGTCAACCACAGTTGGAAAGAAGGTGAAGAGGGGGACTTCCATTCTTTCAGAATGAGTCTTTTGGCAACAGTTGTCCCCAGAGTCAGAGACTGTTCCACAGCTGTGGGGAAGCCCAGAGAGGTCAGTGGCTACAGATGGCCAACATAGCTAGAAGTTTTATTTAGGTTACATTTTCGTGCTGGTTAGTTCACAGAAAACGACTGTATTTTGACTGCTATGTTCATGAGGAAAACTTGTCTTTAATTTTCATTCCAAAATATACGTCATTAATTCAAATTATGTTTTCCATCTAAAGCTAAAAGTCAGTTTGCTTTAGCTCAATTAGCAGGTTGCAGCACACTCACTTTTCAATGACGTTTGGCCAAATTCAAGGACTCAGAATTGAGTAAAATATAACATGTCAAAATCACAGAAATCATAAAGGCCTTGTTTTGTTTTTTATCCCAAATGTCAAGTCAAAATCATCTTAAAGCTCTTGCTATATACCATCATACACACCGTCAGAAAAAAGGTACAGCTGAACCAAATGAGAGAACCTTTTTGTCCCTTATGAAAGTGTGTCCTTCGGATCTGAACTGTTGATGCTCAGATCCAGAAAGCTGAGGCATATTGTAAAAAAGAGTACCTTCAGGGCCCCCTTTATTTTCCAAAACATCCAAAGTCTTCTATGTGTTTCAAGGGTTTTCATGGCCCGTGGAAACCCTGTCACATTCTGCGAGATCTTTTCTCTGATGCTCTGGGTGCAGACGAAGCTGTGACGAAGGCGTAACCCATCACCCTAACTATGTCAGGGTCACATTTTCAACGTTCCACCGGCCGTCTCTCGGTCAGTCTGATCCTGCGCCTCATCTCGCCTCCTCCAGGGGCGAGTCTCCGACTTCAGCCCGACAAACTCTTTGGCGATCTCATCTTGGGGCCGCTGGGACAGTATGCGCGTGATGGCCGTGCCCGTGTCGTTGGTGTGGATCCGTGGCCCCAGCGGACACCAGCACACGCAGCTCTTTCGCTCTGCGATGTCACGGAGCTGAACCACCGTGGTGCCCACCACCCGGTCTGCGCGCCAACACCCGAATTCCTTCACAGTCAGCTGCAGCTCATAGCAATCTGGGGATTCCTTACCTAGGACACTGGAGAGGGGAGGAAAGGGGGAGGAGAGAGAGATGGGAGAGGAGATAGGGAGGAGAGAGAGAGGGGAGAGGACAGGAGAGAGAGAGGGGAGAGAGGAGAGGGGAGGAGAGGAGGGAGAGAGGAGAGGAGAGGGGGGGAATTAGGGGAAGGGCGAGAAGAGAGGGGAGGGAGGAGAGGAGGAGGAGAGAGGGAGGGGAGAGAGAGAGGAGAGGGGGAGAAGAGGAGGGAGGGGAGGGGAGGGGAGAGAGTGAGGGGGGAGACCAATTAAGCAAATTAGTATAATTTACAATGTAGGCCTAATGTCCCCCTTCAGCCAATTAGTATAATTTACAATGTATGCCTAATGTCCCCCTTCAGCCAATTAGCATAATTTACAATGTATGCCTAATGTCCCCCTTCAGCCAATTAGCATAATTTACAATGTAGGCCTAATGTCCCCCTTCATCCAATTAGCATAATTTACAATGTAGGCCTAATGTCCGCCTTCAGCCAGTTTGGACTCTCTCAGCATTTTGAAAATGCTGAGAGACAGTAGTGACTAGTGAGATACTGCACCAACCAAACAAATGAATGATACTGCGCCACCTTTGGGCCAATCAGTATAGTTTTGAAAAGGCTGAAAAAGTGTGAGATGGATCACTTCCCCAAACTTGAATCAGTGCAACAGACAAATGCGTAAATAAACAAATAATAATAAATGAACATACAAATGACAGCGACTGATCCAGATGTCACAGTCCAGGTACTGTACTTACAACTGGAAGACCTTGTTGAACTCGACGCTCCAGCAGGTGTTCTTGGACTTGGTGGTGAACTTGCGCTTCTTGTCGGCCAGGAAGGGACCCAACATGGTGACCTCCACGAAGGGCCAGAACTTCCCCGATGGCGCTGTCTGCCACTTCATGTCATTCACAGTGATAACTGGAAGAGAGAGAGACAGACGGAGAGAGGAAGAGAGAGACAGAGAGAGCGAGAGACGGAGAGAGACGGAGAGAGAGACAGAGAGGCAAATCAGCCCAATAGGCTACACCCTACTCCTCAGCCTTATAGATGGAATACAGGCAACTTAGAAAACCACCATAAGGCAATTAGCAGCCAACAAATCCAATCACTCCTAGACAAATTCCTGCTGATATCATTCCCCATCAATAATGAAGGTGTAAATTTGGTAGTTACAAACGTAAATATTATATTTTATAAATCAGCAAAATTAACAGACTTAAAGAAAAAGAACAAACCAAAAAGATGAAATGACACCACATGGTTTGATGAAGAGTGTAGAAATCGAAGGAAATTTGATTGAAAATTGAGAAAGCTATCCAATCAGAAACATTGGGACCCTGACAACCAAATGATACGCCTGCATTATGGGAAAACACTAAAACAATACAAAGATACCATAAGAATAAAAAAGGAAAAACATATCCGAAATCAACTTAACACATTCACTGCCAGCCGTTTTTCAATACTGTAGTTAGCTTCTGCCAGAGGTTTTTTTTGAGGATTCTGGCTCATCTTTCAAGAGCCAAGGATTCGTTTCTGTTAGGATTTTGTGAACACACAATATCTCAAAAGAACTAATAGAATGTGTGCTTTCTCTGTCTAAAAGAGTTAGTTTGTAGAGTTAGTAGTTATGTAAGCATTAGCAGTTGAATACAGCATGGTTTCAGCGTCAGAAAATGTATTCTGAGATAAACGGCTTTTTGTGAAATTCGATAGAACAGTCACTTTAACCATTCATTTTTGGCATCAGTAAGACGTCAGACATCTAAACAATAGTTTTGAACAGTAATTTCCTCCATAACAGCAGGAAACACCCCTCTCCTTCAAACTCCTCCCTCCGTGTGTGTTCTTCTTGGCTGCAGCGGGCTTGTCACAAGCTCGTTGCTGCTGCTGCTGTAACCTCGCGTCACCAGGCTCACTGCTTTGCTGCTGCTCTGCCTGTCTGCTGGCGGCCGCTGGACAAGTGTGGATGGGCTCGCTCGTTTCTTGGGGTTCTGAGAGCTTTCATGAAGCTTTTGCGATTCTGGTCTTATTTATGCTGCGTGTTTCAAAGTGTGTTCCACCCGTAATCTATTATGCAAATTTGCAAAACCCCACCGCCAGCTCCCAAGCGCGAAAGCGTTTTCGCCAATCCATTTTCATGAGAATGGCTTCCTCACCCTGCTTTTTGCTTGCCTTCCTCTAGAATGGAGAGCACTGTCACCACTTAGTGGGTCGGTGGAATGGGTTGTACACGTTCGGTAGCTCCAATATTTTTATAGGAGACGTGGGGGGCATTGATCCACGTAGCACCGTCAAAAAAATATATATTTTTTTTTGACGTCTCAACTCGTCATTGGCAGTGAACCGTTGGATTTTTTTTGACGAGTCAACTCGCCATTGGCAGTGAACGTGTTAACATAATTGAAGAATCAATTATAAGTAAATTATATATATATATATATATATATATATATTGAATAAGAAATAAACAAACACTAGACTAAGAGTCCAGCGGACCGCACAAACTCCTCAGACTTGGACCAACTTTTCACGTGGCATTTATTTGCAACAGCTCACAGGTACAACGCGTTTCGCAGATGCTTCATCAGGTTCATTCATGAAAATGAGTGATCACACACACCTTTGTAGTGGGCTGTGTGATAGAACGGCCCGCCTCTGAACGCATAAATCAATCAGTCAATCAGTTCTAAAGTTCTAACTGATTGACTGATTGATTTATGCGTTCAGAGGCGTGCCGACACAGTTCATCAGCAGCTCGGCACCTATGACACACCACTCTAGTCGGTGTGTGTGTAAAGGGGCTAAACATGCATTCCCAGAGATGATGACGCTCTCATAACACAGCCCCCCTGCTGCCTCCCATGACAATGCGGTCCTGGGAGAAGGGGTAGGTATAGAGCAAGGGGTTGGCTTCAGAGATTGCACTCTCCTGGCGAAGAAGGCCATCAGGGAGGTGCAACAGAGCGATTGTCAGCAGGGGGGTATCATGGTGCCTCCACATTCTGAGTGAAGATGGAGACCGATTATGGCAAAATGTTTTCCCTTACTTCTGGAGGACAAGCCGCCTTTAGGCTTTGCTTGTCCCAGTTAGGTTGGGAAGCAGGTCCATGCCTGCGATGCATCAAGTCAGTTGCTGCTTATTAACTGCTCCCCATATTAACTCATTCACCGCCAGTTTAGGACTGCCAATATTTAGCACAGGCCAAAGATTTTCATAATTGTTGGTCATCTTTCAAGACCCACAGTAAATTATCTATTAGCACCAGAGTGATTTGCAATACCTCAAAATGAAGATGTACGTCTCTGGGTTCACCAGGGAAAAAAAAGTGAGCTTTTAGCATGTTCTGTACTCTACTTATAGCCATTTATATACACCCTGTTTTCCCCCAAAATGTCTCTCTGAGAAAAGAAATTGCAGAAAATGGCATTTATGTATTTATGCACACAATCTCATGCAGAACTCGCTCTCAATTCTTTTATTTTGAACTGTATTGACATCAGACATGTAAATATTATTCGTTAGGACACAAATGACAAAAAAAAAAATATATATATATATATATATATACACATGAAGTGCTTTTTTTTTACATTCAACAATACAGTTTACTCGGTGTGAGTGAGTGTGCAGACAGACAGACAGACAGACAGACAGACACACCGACAGACAGACAGACAGACAGACAGACAGACAGACACACACACACACACACACACACACACACACACACACGATCCCCCTTTTAGATTTCTAACCCCACATATGATAAGCAATAACCACGCCCTGTGGCGCTGGGATTGGCCAGGAGCAACACTGGAGGGCACGCAGCCCAGCGATTACATGAACCAACTGAATAGCTCTTGAGAAAGGACAGCGGGCTGCTCTGACTCCCGCTTCTGCCTTGTGCCTTGCTGTTGTGTGTTTATTTTGCACCCTTCCTCGTCCATGTCTCCCTGTCATATCCCCTGCTATCTGATCGTTCCCGTTTTCCCCTCGGCTATTCAACACGTCCTCACCGCCCTCGCAAACTGATCGATCATTTCCTCATTCCTCCGATGATCAAACACATCTCTTGATTACTTTCTCCCGGCTGGCACAGAGGAAGGCGACTCCAGCTCGTGCAGCGCGCCGAGGCGCGTTTCAATGGCGTTTCTCCTGTCTGCACAAGGAAGCGTTACCAGTTTTCTGCTTTTCCTCCTGCTCAATTTCAAAACAACAGCTGCGGTATGTGTTTGTTCACGTGTTGTCTTAGATGATAGGGACCTGATACCATGTGACAGGCTGGGGAAGTGTTTAAACTACGCCCTGCAGTAATAAAAACAAAAACACGTCAAACACGTCATTGGCGGGGAGGGCTATTTCTGATAACACGTCAAAGACGTCATTGGCGGTGAATGAGTTAAGGTCTGGTCCGAGGCCCACACCAGTCAACCTTTAACTGTGCCACCCTCCTCAGGACGGTAAAGCAGGGCTGAGTGGGTGTTCACTCTTATGTAACACTCTTATGTCCGTCACAGACCAAGCTGCCTTGAGTGACCAGTCTCCCAGGCTGGGCTCTTTTATTGGTTAGGAATATATTCCAACAGGCATAGGGGATCGGAGGTCAGAGCGTGAAGAGTTTCCAGAATTCCTGGAAGACAAGCCACCCTCAGGCTTGCTTGTCCAATTCTCATTGGAGGGGGTTCCAGTGACACAGATAACGAGCAGATGTGCTGCAGCTTAGGAGCTTTACATGCAGCTCACTCTATTGTGCCTCAGTAGCAGCCACACACCAATCCAGGTAGTGCGATGTGTCAGCAGCAATGGTGACAGGCCTGTGTATAGGCGGCTTATGAGCCCGCACACACACAGCCGGGCTCACCATGGCCTAGCCTGCCACCGGCCTTGGTCGCCAAGTACGCTGACGATTCTGTCATCGTCAGTCTGCTTGATGATGATGATGTAGGACACGGCCAAGTCATTGACGACTTCGTTTCTTGGTGCGAAAACGCTTCCTTACAACTCAACGTTTCCAAAACGAAAGAGGTTTGTATTGATTTTCGACGTTCCCCCCTGTTCCCCAGAGCAGTTTTGTCAACGGTCAGCCTGTCGATATAGTGACAGACTACAAATATCTGGGTACGGTAATTGACAGCAAGCTGAAGTTTGATCTGAATACCGACATGCTGTGTAAGAAAGGTCAGCAGCGCCTTTTCTGCCTTAGGAAGCTGGCCAAATTTCAGGTTGATAAAACTCTGATGAAAATGTTCTATAGCGCTTTTGTGGAGTCTGTCATATCATTTTCCATAATCTGCTGGTATGGTAATCTTTGTACTAAAGACAAGAACTCCCTGGGGAGAATAGTGAAGGTGGCTTCGAAAATAGCCGGAACCCAGTTAAGAAGCCTGGACCAGATCTGTAATAACCAGGTGCTGAAAAAAGCTGTGTCCATCCGATCAGATGATGCCCACCCTCTGAGGTTCGAATATGAGCTCCTTCCTTCCGGGCTCCGCCTTTGTGCCCCCATAGTTAAAAAGAACAGATACAGAAATTCCTTTGTGCCTGTCTCTATCAGAGCGTTGAACGCTGCTGGGGTACAAATGTAATGTCTCCCCATCTGCCGTTGCTGTTATTTTGTTATTTATTTATTTTATCCTTTTATTCTTTTATTATTTTATCTTTATTTATTCTTAGGGGTACAGTACAGTATATCTGTATTATATACTTTGGTCTGGACTGAGGTTTTTTCTTTTGTGCTTTAATACAATGATACATTGTAGCTCTTTCTTGTGATATAAATGTGAGCGAAATGCACTTTATATCTCTACTGTGCACTTTAGATTGTTGCTACTGTTGTCATTTGCACTTTAACTATTGTGTTGCACTTTAAACTGCTGCTCTAGACTGTTTTTACAATGTTTTTTTTTGTCTTATTTGTTTTTATGTATGTACTTCGTACTACGCTTTCTGCAATCCAATTTGCCCTTTTGGGACACTTAATAAATCTTGAATCTTGAATCTTGAATCTTGTTATGCACCACTCTAGAGAGAGTGATATGGATTACATTAGATTACATTACATTACGTCATTTGGCAGACGCTTTTATCCAAAGCGACTTACACACAGCGTTCAGCATCTCTGTGGACGAGTCTGAGGTACCTTCGGCTTACAAGCTTTGCAACGAGGCAGTCCGGTTCACCAGGCCCAGATACCGGATATCCTTCTCCCCTCAGGGACATGGAGGTAGAACCATCGGCATGTCAGCGGGTTCTCCGGCCCACGGTTTTGCTTGAGGTTGGTCCAGTATGTCCTCTTCAAAAGGTGGCTCTTCCGTAAGGCCTGGAAGACAAGCTGCCTTTGGGCCTTGCTTGTTCCAGTCTGGTTGAGGACCAGGGTGACCGTAAGATCGTGCACCTGCCTTAGGGCTGAGGTTTTCCATGGTGCATTGTCCCCCTGGCTCTTTTGAACATGCATCACAGTGCTCCTGGCCCTTCAGAACATGGCGACTGTTGCTGCGTATTGCCTGCTTCACGCTTTAGGTCTGGTCCGGGGCTCAAACCAGTCAGTCTGTCAGACTGGCCCTTCCACCCTCTCCAGGATGGTGAAGCAGGGCTGAAGTGAGCAGTCACTTGTGGCCGTTGGGCCCTGACAGTGCAGTTCCACTGGACACGTGCCCGCAGGGCAACAGACTCAGTCCATTACAGACCGAGCTGCCTTGGGAAACCAGTCTCCAAGGCAGGGCTCTCATTGGTTTGTGGATACAATCCATACATACGGGGATGTCAGAATGGGAACTTCCTTAATTCTTGGAGGACCAGCCACCTTCAGGCTTGCTTGTATGCATGTGTTCATTCATGGCCAGGGTGACCTGTAGAGGGTGCCTCCGCCCCTTGGGGCCCGATGGGTTCCACAGCTGTACATTGTGCCCCTGGCTCTTATTACAATCTGCTAAAAACAAAACAAAAAAAACAATGTGCTCACTGCTCAGTGCTCCCTGCCTCGGCAGAGGAGGACTGTTGGTGCATATTGCCTGTGCTCCACCCTAAAGTCTGGTCCAGGGGCCACACCATTTGGTTATTGAGCTGCGCCCTTTCACCCTCCCCAGGATGGTGAGGCAGCGCTGTGTGGGTCGTAATGCCCATCAGAGCCCTGACAGTGCTCCATTGGACATATGCCCGCAGGGCAACAGACTCCCTCCATTGATTACAGACCAAGCTGTCTTGAGCAACCCGTCGCCAAGACTGGGCTCTCTTATACAATCCGACAAGCTCATGGGGTGGAGCATTAATTTTTCCCTGACTCAAGAGACAAAGAGGGGAAAAAGGGGAAGACAAGCCGCCCTCATGCTTTGCTTGTCCCAGTTTAATTTGGAGGATGGTGCCTCTGCCTCTTGGCGGATGGCATCCACAGCGCACTGGTGCCCACGTTTTTTGGAGGCACGCTTAGGGGGGCGTTCCCTCCCAAGCTTGGATTTGCCCGCAGAGGGATCTGCAGGCTTATGGACTGCGCTAGCTCTCGGTGGGACCAATGCCATTGTATCGACAAGAGCAACGCCATTGTATTGACCGAAGAAGGAAAAAGAGGAGACGTGAGCTCCATGCCCTTCGGTGCATAGGACTGTTGCCGCTATACTGCTGGGTGATGCTGGCTAGTGCTGCGCCCATGCCCTACATTTCCACCCTAAGGCCTGATCTGAGTCCCGTGTCAGTCAGTCTATGGAACTGCAGCCTTCACCATCCTCAAAGTTTCCTTAGTGATGAATTACTAAGTCACTAATGCGTCTGGGCCCTGGGGTCATGACTCTTACGAGAACACACAAGGGTCCCGAGGGTGGTCGTCTGTGAAGCAAGCCTTGTTACCTGGCTCTCCACCCAATTACAGATGACCTTGCTGAGGTCCGCTAAGCCCTGGTGGCACCTTGTGCCTGGGCTAGGTGTGTGCGCATATGGCATATTTTGTCATTGTTTGTGCACAGAGGTAGCTCTGGTGGTGGTGCTTCTCATTTGAGCGCAATGGCCACTTCAGGCTCCCGGAGGAGCAGATACGTCTGCATGGTTTCCTCACGGTGTGTCTTACTCTCATCATGAATGGAATTCATGAGGGAGAGAGGTCGACTGATAGGAAACGGATTGTTACGATGTAACCCAGGTTTCCTGAGGGAGACTTCTCTCCCTGCAAGAAGCCGCTCCGAAACAGGCTTCCAATCAGATTAAGCAAGAGCGTTGCACCTGAGAGTAGAGAGTCCGGCCAATCAGCGTGCAGGCGCAATTGCACCCAGGTGGTGCTAGTTAGTGTCTTAACGAGAAATCCATGACAGCTGCGCTGGATCAGATAATCTCATCATGAATGGAATTCATGAGGGAGAGAAGTCTCCCTCAGGAAACCTGGGTTACCCACCGGCTTCACTATTCTAACCATAAATTGCACAGGATTTACCCGTCTGTCTCACCACTGTGTGACAGGTGTTTTTGTTTATCGGAGGACACTCTGTCTCATGCTTTTTGGTTTTGCCCTTCACTGACTGAGTTCTGGGCCAAAGTATTCGACTGGTACTCTAAGGCCTACAAAGTGACCCTTCAGCCGGAGGCAGAGCTTGCCATCTTTGGCTGCTCTGACTCATCTTTGAGTTTTCCTACAGCTGTGCAGCAAGCTCTGACACAGGGGACAATCGTTGCCAATAAACTTATCCTACAGGAATGGAAGTCCCCCTCCCCACCATCTTTTCAGCTATGGCTGGCGGGTATGACTTCTGTCATACGGATGGAGAGACTTAGGTTCCTGAGAATCAATTCACTCTGGAGATTTTCGGTTGTTTGGGGCCTGTTTCTGGCCTACCTTGACGATGTTAGGGATGATGAGTGACTTGTGTGGGACCCTATGCCATGTATTAGCTTTACAAGCACTGTCATTGTTGTGATGTTGGAGTGTGTGTGTGTGTGTGTGTGTGTGTGTGTGTGTGGGGGGGGGGGGGTAACTTATATACTGTACTTATAAGCATCAAATGTCATCTAGATAGAAATATGGAGAAAACCCTCAGATTGGGATATTTTGCTGCCAGCTAGCGTTAGCATTAAGGTTTAGCTTCCCCTCTTTCTCCCCGATTCTACTTAGCCAAGTTTCCCTATCTGCTGCTACCTTATCTGCTGTCCTTGTCGTTGCTCCACCCCCTCTGCCAACCTAGGGTTAGGGTTAGGGTTAGGGTGTAGACTTTCACATGTCTCCTCCAATACAGGTGCAGTCACCAGCCGCTTCAGCGACCAGGATATTGCATTTTTTGGGTGAGGGGTTCCTATATGAAGGAAACCCCCAGGGGGCATGGGGAGAACATGCAAACTCCACACAGAAAGGCCCTTTTGCATCAGTCAACGAATCATTCGTCTGTGGTTTTAGGAATCAAGAATATAATAAATAAATAAATTTAACATAGATTTGTTTGATCAATCTCTTCTATATGATGCCATGTTAAATCAACAGAACTTAGGGTATTTAGAGAGGGAAAGACTTGTATCTTGTTACTGCGGTCAAACAATTGGTACAGCTCAGACAAGTTGCTGGGGTTTAGCGGCTCATTTGTAAACAGCCTCTCAGAGCCAATCAGGACTCTGCTATTTCACATACGCCCAGGTTGGGCGTTAACACAGGGGTTAAAGCAAAATAAAATCTTTTGACTGAAAAAATTTCGAGGCCTATTTTAGCTATTTCGGGCTTTCTAGAGTGTCCGCTTTTTCCCCACCGTGCCGTCGCTTCACATGGGTTTTCATGTAAAAAAGGGCAGACAGTGTGTACATCACACTCTCAAGTTCCCAAACATCCAGTAGGCCTAATGATGCATGAATTGTGTTCTGGGCTGATGTTATAAGGTTCCACGTAGGTATGCCAACAGAGACATGTGAAAATTACTGGCTATAATAAATCACAATTAATATATAGATGTTTTTATCGAGTCAAACAAGTAGGTTAAGGGATCAGTATAACAATTAGGCTATAACTAACAGTAGCCACAGGAACTACAACAACATTGTCAAACATATGTCCCAACTAAGGAGGTTCTCTTCCACCAGTCACACAGCTCTGCTCCACCCAAACTCCCACCCCTCCTGTCCCACTGAGCTGATGGTCTGGTAGCCTACTGTTATGAAAACACACCAATTAATACTGTCAGACAACACCTAGCATGCCTAGGCTAACCACCTAACGCTAGTGTTACAGTTCAGCATCAAGTGAAGAGGAAACATCCCACTGCACACGGTTACATCTAAAACTTCCCTCAGAATTACATAACTATCATGGAGTCAGGTAACAGATGAAATCAACATCTTGTTATCAACTAACTCAGAGACTAGCAGCAGCTGACACATCTAATGCTAACCAGAAAGTTAGTAACCAACTAGTTACTGCACTAGCAACAGTTGTTTGTTAATGTTATCATGTTGCGTTACAGATAGGTGCCTATAGCTCATTCAGTAACGTTAGCATTGACGCTAGTGAAACTCCACTAGACTTTTTCTCTCCATCAAATAACGTTATTCTGCTGACATTCATCTTTATGATGGAAATGACAATTAGTGACATGTGGTCGTGGAAAAAGCGTCAACCCCCGCGCTGTCAGGGGGGAAAAACACCGAAAATAATAACGTTAACGTTACTCATACTGCAGCAAACGTTTGAGCGTGTGTGTGTG
This sequence comes from Poromitra crassiceps, assembly GCF_964638095.1. Taxonomy (NCBI): domain Eukaryota; kingdom Metazoa; phylum Chordata; class Actinopteri; order Beryciformes; family Melamphaidae; genus Poromitra; species Poromitra crassiceps. Next base: position 585,128 of record NW_028152234.1, on the reverse strand, counting down.
TTAGCAAGTTTTACCTGTCCGTGTCCAATAAAAGACAACTCCGCATCGCGCATGTTTTCAAAGTTCCTCCACCTTTGCAGTAATAAATTAACTCCAATTCTCACAATAACAAACTTCTTCAGTCCAATGCTGTCATGGATAATTTAACGTTAGGAACTAACGCTGTCTGAGAGGCAGATGGCAACAGTGTTTTGTTTAGCGTTACATGGAGTGGCTTTGCAGGGTCGCGTTCAGCGGGCCGAAAACATAGCACAACATAGCAAAACATTTATCAGCGAACATAGTGGTGCATTGAAACAGGCAAGGAAACATGACGTTCAACCTGGAAACCGTAGCAATACATTTTCAGGCTTATTGTGGCTTGAACACAACCCAGGAGAATCATTTGGACGTCCGGTCGGAATTTTTCAAAATAAAAGCTTTCATTCAAACTCAATACAATACACATTGAAAATATACAAAGGGGCTTTCATTTTGGTATTTTTCACATTTCATATCTGGCTCCAATAGACGGAAATCCATCGTAGCGACGGAGAACTTTAATCCCTGCGTTAACATTAGTTCACCCTTTACTAGATGATTTTGAGAACTTTTTGACGAAAATTCATCATTTGTATTTATCTTCCACGATATTAATCGACTAGTCAACTACTTTTTGGGAATAGTAGATGACTACTATAATTCAGTAGTCGTGAGCTAGTGCAGCGACCAGGACACATATCCTTGTGTGGCTTCCCACCCGCAGACACGGCCAATAGTTTCTGTAGGGTTGCCTGACCAAGCTAGTGGTGTGTGTGTGTGTGTGTTTGTGTGTGTGAGCCCCTCGTGTTAGCGAGAAAGTTAAGGTCAGTATTGAGGTTAGTTTAGGGTTAGGACTTGTCTTTATGGTTAGAAATAGGATTAGGTTTAGGGTTAAATTAAGGGTTAGGGGTAAGGGAATGCAAGTAGCCAATGAATGTCCTCAAAAGTATAGTAGTACAAATGTGTGTGTGTGTGTGTGTGGGTGTGTGTGTGTGTGTGTGTGTGTGTGTGTGTGTGTGTGTGTGTCTTGCTCTGGTGTCTCACCCCTGACGTTGACCTTGGGTTCCTTCCCCAGCACCATGTCGATCTGGACCACGGCCTCTCCGATGGGTTTCTGCACTCCTGAGCCTGCAGCACACGCACACACATACACGCACACACGCACACACAGCACACAGCACCATTACTACATGATTGTGTGAGTGATTATTGAGATTGTGAACAGCTCAGCATGCCCATTGGCAGATCCAGATATATTTCTCTACACGTTCTTCCATCTGTCAATCATCATGGGAGCAGCTAACAGGGGCAAACTGGCACATCTGCTCTGTCAGTCTAATAATATGAACAGCTAACAGTGCACATTTGCATAGAAGCTCATGCAACGGACTGTACATTTGTAGATCTAGAAAATGCAAAAGTGTGTCAATCAAATCTGTCAATTCCAATCAATTGACACTTTCCTGTGATTTATTTTCTTTATTTCTGCTTCATATTTAATCTTATTTTACAGTTTTTAAATCACTCAAGGAGAATGGACTAACAGTACCAGTTGACAAACAAACAATAAATAAATACATAAATAAATACGTAAAAAAACATAAATAAATACATAAATAAATAAGCCAGAAGCTATGTAACAGCAGGATGAAAATGCATCTTTAAACTTTGTTCGATTTCAGTGAGTAGCTTTGGGCATAAATTCTTCTGTTACAATAGAGGCCTATCATGAAGCTTGTGAAGAGTGGGCACTAACACTTACACACGGCATATTAACGCATTAACGTATTGGAAGAGTTGCAACAAAAATCAGAGTTTGCGTGTTGCTGACTTACCGCGGTCAGGCCGAATGTTCTCACTGGCTGTGATTCTGATGCCCATCCCATCATGCACTGCGAAAGAGGAAAGAACAACGAAAAGATGCTTTAAAATACCTTGATTAAGATATAGTTTTACTCAACCTAGTAGATTTACAGATAGATAGATACATAGATAGATAGATAGATAGATAGATAGATAGATAGATAGATATATAGATAGATAGATAGATAGATTTGTGACAAAACTAAATGCCTCTAAACTAATTAACCTAATTAAATGAGTGGCGGGTGGAAATAATAATGAGCCTATTCTTATTTAAACATGCAGTTTTGAAACATTCAATAAACACAAATTAAAAATAGACTATGACTCGACACCCTAAGTGATACACACATGTTATGGGAGTGGTAGATTGGACCCATTACATCAATTTCCGTGTTAGTAGAATGGTTAGTTCCTTGCTCCGCGGTAATGCCACGAACAGCTGTATCGCGCAGTAAATCTCTGTTTTCTTATTTTTTTATTTTTTTATTTTTTACTTTTTTAACTAACTTCTAACCCTTTTCAAATTCTGCTAAGGCATTCCTGAGATATCACGTTAACAAGCTTGAAAATGGCGTTCGAGAGGTCACAGTGACCTTGACCTTTGACCTCTGACCACCAAAATCTAATCAGATCATCCTTGAGTCTAAGTGGATGTTTAAGGCAAATTTGATGAAATTCCGTCAAGGGGTTCCTCAGATATCGCGTTAACAAACATTGTACGGACGGACGGACGGACGGACATGCCTCCGGCCTATCGCCGGCGGAGGCATAATAATAAAATGGAGTTACTACAACAGTGTTGAGCAGAGAGAGAGAGAGAGAGAGAGAGAGAGAGAGAGAGAGATTGACGGGTGGTTATCACGTGGGGCTTTCTCCCCGTCGGTAAGCAAATCTTCAGGAGAGAGAATAGCGACTGAAGAAGCAAGATGGACAATGAAAAGTTAATCCACTTAGTACAACAGCATCCAGTTGTCTATGACAGCAGTCACCCAAGAAGGAGACCTGGTGTTACATATCCAGCATCAATAGCACATTAAATATATCCAATTTATTTTACCTACCCATGATAATTAGGGGCCACACGTGACTTGGCTCAGGTTCAGCGTGCAATAGGCGTGCAGTGTGATCGCAAAAGCGTGTGATAGGTTCATCTTAGCGTTTCTACATTTTTTTTCTTTTTTCTTTTTTATTCTTGGTATCTCAAGGGAAGTCTAATAGGTCTACCAACACGTGAAGTTTTTACATTGTCAGCGCTCACACGCTCATTTCTCACTGTTGACCTAGGCATGACAGTTTGTGGTGGCGGTGACCTTGCAGGTAAGTGTCTTTCTTGGTTGTCAAGTTGTTCTGACCCTGTTCCTGCAGGCTGCTGTCCATCCTCTATCAGCTGTGGTGAGTCAGGTGGTACATTGTCAACAGCCTCAGTGTATTTTGGAACAGTCCACGTTTCATTTGTTTTCCGTATGTGCCGTCTGTTCCTTCTGTAGATTTGGTCATTGTCGGTCTGTACGATGTATGACCTCGGTTGTTCATGTCTCTTCAGTATGACAGCACGTTTCCACTCGTTTTGCTGTCTGATTCTCACTCTTTCTCCTTCTTTCACCTCTGGTAGCTTCCTTGTCCCACGGTCAAAGTAGTGCTTCTGTTTGCTTTGTCTGTCCATCAACCTGCTCCGTACATGTTTGTACAGTTGTGGCTTTAACAGGCTCTTTGACACAGGTATTTTTGTTTTCAGCCTCCTACCCATGAGCAGTTGTGCAGGGGAGTAGCCTACTCCATCCAGCGGCGTGTTTCTATCCTCCAACAGAGCGATGTACGGGTCTGTGAGACTGTCCTGTGCTTTTTTCAGCAGATTCTTGACCGTTTGAATGGCTCTTTCTGCTTGTCCATTTGATTGGGGAAACTCAGGGCTTGAGGTGGTGTGTTTGAACTCCCAGTTGGTTGCAAACTCCCGCATTTTTGCACTTACAAGTTGTCTTCCATTATCTGAAAAGAGTTCATCAGGTACTCCATGTCTTGCAAATATAGACTTTAGGGCTGTAATGATGTGCTTGCTTGTAGTCCCATTAACTTTGAAATCTCAGGATACTTAGAATAATAGTCCACGCACAGAAGATATTCTGCATTATTGAAATGGAACAGATCCATTCCAACTTTGGACCACGCTCTCTCAGGGACTGGATGAGATATCAAGGGCTCTCTGGGATTGTGATTTTTGTGTTTGTTGCACACGGCACATTTCTGTACAACATCCTCGATCTGTTTTGCCATTCCCGGCCAAAACAAGATATCTCTGGCTCGTTCTTTACTCTTCACAATTCCCATATGCGCCTCATGAATTTTCTCTAGCATCTCTTGTCTTATTTTTGTAGGCACTACCAGCTTTGAGTTTTTGAACAACAGTCCTTCAGTGTATGTCAACTCCTCTCTAAAAGTCCAGTAATTTTGTATTGACTTATGAACTTGGCTCCGCGACTCAGGCCATCCATCCTGTACTGCGGCTCTGACGAGTCTCAGTTCCTCATCCTGCTCGGTTGCATCTTTGAACTGCTGTTGCTTCTCTTCTGAAACTGGTAATTGTTGAATTATATAGCTCACATCCAACTCCTCTTCCTTTGTTTCATTTGAGAGATCCTTCAGGCTGGCTCTGCTCAATGCATCAGCAATGTGCATTTCTTTACCAGGCTTGTATTTCACCTGCAGGCTGTATCTTTGCAGTCTCATTAACATCTTTTGCAGCCTAGCTTGAGCCTTGTGGAGTGCTTTTTTGAAAATCGTCTCCAATGGTTTGTGATCCGACTCAACTTGAACTTGCCTCCCATACAGGTATTGGTGAAATTTTTCACAGCCATATACGATCGCCAGCAGCTCTTTTTCAATTTGAGCATATCTTTGTTCACAGTCTGTTAGCGTCCTAGAGCCATATGCTACAGGATGTCCTTCCTGTAGGATCACTGCTCCCAAACCACCTGCGCTGGCATCGACTGACAGTGTGACAGGCTTTTCTACATCATAATACTTCAACACTGGCGTGTTACTCACAAGCTCTTTCAGTTTTGTGAAGCTCTTTTCTTGTTCACACTCCCAATGCCAGATGGTTTCTCCTTCCAGTAGCTTTCTGAGTGGAGCAGACACTTCTGAGAGATTTGGGATGAATTTTGCCAGGTATTGAACGATCCCCATGAATCTCTGTAGTGCTGTTTTGTCTTGTGGCTCTGGTATTTCTTGTATTGCTCGCACTGTATCCATGTTTGGTTTCAATCCATCTTTGCTCAGCACATGTCCTATGTAGCTGAGTTCACTTAGTCCGATTTTGCATTTGTCTCTGTTTAATTTCAAGTTTATGTCTCTTAGTCGATCCAACAGTTTCCTCAACCTGTTGTCATGTGACTCTTTGTCTTTTCCCCAGACCAGAATGTCATCCATTACATTAACGACTCCTTCCAGTCCTTCCAGATGCTGTGACAGGCACCTCTGAAACACCTCTGGTGCTGAAGATATTCCAAAAGGAAGTCTCTTAAACTTGTACCTGCCCAACGGTGAGTTAAACGTACATAATTTGGAGCTCTCTTCGTCTAACTGGATTTGCCAGTAGCCTTGATTGGCATCCACGACTGAGAATACTTTAGCTTCCGGCATCTCTGCAACTACTTCCTCCACTGTTTTCAGAGGATAGTGCTCTCTTTTTATCGCTTTGTTTAAGTCCTGTGGATCCAGGCATATCCTGATCTTCTTAGGTTTCACTATAGTCACCATGCTGCTGACCCAATCTGTGGGTTGACATTCATGCTTTCCATTCGTTTTAATTCTTTCTCTATGTCTTTTTTCAGTGCTATTGGGACTTTTCTCGGTGGATGAATCACTGGTGGAACCTCTGGGTTTAGTTGAATATGGTGAACTCCAGGAACACAGCCCAGTCCTGTGAATAAATCTTCATATTCACTCAAAATGTCTGTCTCTGTTCCTTCTTCCACTCCATACAACCTTTTCACCATCCCTAGTTCAACACTAGATGAGCTTCCAATTACTGCCGTTGCATCTTGTTTTATTACTTGAAAAACCAGTTCATACTCCTTGGGCCCTATTCTCCCACAAGCCTTCGGCGCTAAAACGGGCCTTAAACGCAAAAAAACGTGCCTTGCGCCTGTTTTGGGACGATATCAATATGGCTTTACGCTGCCAAATGCGCTTTAGGCCGAATGGGCGTGGCGCAGTCCCAGAATGGGCCAAAGTGGGCGTGTCGGCCTTAAATACCGGCGTACTGCTATCTTCGCACCTGCCTTAAATTTAGCGCTTTGCGCCTTTGAAAACCAGGCCTATTCAGTGCGCCAGTGCACTTGTGCCTCTCCCCTGTCACCCTTCTCTGTCTCTCTCTGAAACCAGGCCTATTCAGTGCGCCAGTGCTCTTCTGCCTCTGAGTCACCCTTCTCTCTCTCTCTGACTCCCTCGCTCAAACAGACACAACACATAGCAGCACCCAGCTTCACATAGGAAATAGCAGTTGTAAGTTTACTGCCTGTGAATGTCCACTCCCAGCATGCAATTGGGTCCTCCATTTCGCTACTAAATAGCAACCAAATGAGCCGAAATAGATATAAAAGGTAGATCTAAAATAATGTGTAATGGTAAGACAACCTGCAATTGTAGAACATTTCAATATTGGACCAAATAAAACATCGAAATGAAACACCACCCTATGTGAAACATATATGTCCTCTTGAGCCTATATATACCCCTTGTGGGTTTAACGTGATTTAGATAAGTGACAGCGGAACGCGCTTCTGTGATGTGCTATACTGTGATGTCCGCTCCAATAACTTGGCCCTACTTGACATTTAGTTTTACAATAAAAACACATTTATGCAATGACTTTACATAATGTAGGGTATATTTATGTGCATCATTCTACCTGCAGCAGGGGAGAGAAAACGATATCTTTCTGGACAAACTTTCACCAATCTAATAGGCTATATTTTTCTAGCTGATGCGTTTAGTAGCCTACATTATTTTCACTTTGATCTTGCTATAGTGTAGCGTATTTACATGCTTGCAGTATTGAAACTGCAGTTAGATTGGTTTGAGAAGCATAATAATATGGAATAATAGCCTATAATGCAGACAGACAGACTGGATGAAGGGGGGGGGGGGGGCAGAGCGTTTGGCTTTCGTCTGGTTTTGCGGGATCACTGGAATTGGAGCTAAAAAGGCAAGCGTGCGATTCGTTTATTGCAGTTATCCAATGAGCATGACGGTGCATAATTTTACGCTTAAAAGGCGTGGTTGTAATGGTTGAGGCTGCGTCTAGCGCCAGCACGACGATATCAAGTGCGCTGGTCCACGCCCACTGATTTGAGCTGCGCCAGCCGCTCGGCCTAGAAACAGCGCCGATGCAACGATAGGGACCCTTGTCTTTGGATTGGCATTTTATGGTCTTCTGCCCTAGTGGTTTCTCTTTTTGTCCAAAAAAGCCCACTAGCTTGTAGCAAGATTTTTGCAGTTTATTTTTATCCAGTTTCTTTTTTTTTAACTTATTTTTATTTATTTTCTCAAGTGCAATTATACATTTATTCATTCATTTACATCACAGGTATGGGTGTATTGAAATGCAGTCCATATAATCTTGTCTTTTCAATGTCCATAGTCTCCATTCCCATATGACCGGGTTTGTTATTGTCTTTTCTTCGTATGTAGAGAAAAGACATACAGCATGACAGTCAGTTCAAAATTATAGAAGATAATAGACAAATTAAAGCAAAAGAAGAAATAAAATTAATAGCCTACTACAGGTGTTGTTCACTACACTCTAGGCAAAACAAAATACAAAAGAATTGGTGACCACCTCATCAAGAATGCCTCTGTCCTTAATTGTAACCTTGCAGTTATTTCCTCCATCTGATAAACATCTTTAACCTTCTCCTTCCATTGTATTATCGTGGGGGGCTGCGGTCTCAGCCAAGAGATTGTGATCATTTTCTTAGCGGTTAACAGAAGGACTCTAAGTATTCGTTTCAAGTTATTATTTCCCATATCTTCTGGTATTATTCCTAATAAATAGTAAGATGGTTCCAAGGGTAATCGAATCCCTAGACAGTTCTTAATTTCTGTTTGTATGTTCTGCCAATAATCCCCTAATTTTGGGCAGTCCCAGAATATGTGTGAATGCTCTCCTATCAGACCGCAACCCCTCCAGCATCTGTCTGAGGTACCACCAAACTTTGACGTGATGAGAGGAGTCCTGAAAAACCTCATCTTAACCTTCCATTCAAATTCCTTCCAGATGGGACTACTAGTTGTTTTGTGTCCCTCTGCGCATGCTAATTCCCAATCTTCTTCCGAAATTATAGATTCCATCTCCAGTTCCCATTTTCTTTTAATGTCCAGACTATTATCCATTAAATCTCCTTGTAGTATTTTATATACTGTATGTAGGAGGTGATTTTCTTTTTGACAGTCCCATCAATTGTTAGCATAAAAAAACTTTCTAGATGTGATGGTGTATTACATAATTTGTCCCATTCTTTGTGTTTCTGGAGGTAGTGTCTTATTTGTAAATATAAAAAAAAAATCATTGTGTGGAAGGTTATATCTGCGCTGAAGTTGTTCAAAGGTCATCAGGACCCCTCTTTCAAACATTTGACCCAACATGATTAGACCCTTTCTTTCCCATTCTTTAAACCCTGCCCCTATTTTGGATGGGAGAAAATCAATATTTCGTGCAATCTTCATCGCTATAGATATTGATGAGGGGAGTCTTAGCTTCTGTCTCACGGTCGACCATATTTTCAGAGTGGTTTTTACCCATTGATTATTAATTTTATGTATTTTCCAAGAATCCTTGTTCAAAAATGGGATTACATCTAATGGTGCTTTTGGGCAATGATTTTGTTCCATCCCCACCCATATTGTGTCTTTGTCTTGAGATAGCCATGCTACCATTGATCTGAGCTGAGCTGCCCAATAATATTTTTCCATGTTGGGTAAGTCTAGACCCCCCTTTTCTTTTGAGCATAATAGTCTTTTAAGTCTAATTCTGGGTCTTTTGTTTTGCCATATAAATTTAGATAGCCATTTGTTAATTGTTCTAAATGTAGCAGTAGGGACCTCTATGGGTAGGGATTGGAACAAAAATAGCAACCTTGGTAGTACATTCATTCTTATTGTTTCTACATGCCCTATCAGGGAAAGGGGAAGGACTTCCCATCTTGTAAGATCAGTTTTTATTTCATCCATCAATTTCTCATAATTGGCCTTAAATAGTTGTGATGTGCTAGGAGTTATGACAATTCCTAAATATCTGAATCCTTGCTTGGACCAGTGAAATTTAAATTTTCCTTCTAACTGTGGTGGCCAGCTCCCCACCAGCATCATTGCCTCAGATTTTGATTGATTAATTTGGTAACCTGAAAATTTCCCATATTCTTTTAAACTACTCATCAATGCCGGAACTGAGGAGACAGGGTCACTGATGTACGTCAATAAGTCATCCGCGTAAAGCGAAGTCTTATGTTCTGTCTGACCATCATCTTTTATACCTTTAATATTTTTATTTTGTCTTATTAATGTCGCAAGGACTTCAATATTTACAGCGAAGAGCAAAGGACTAAGGCAATCTCCTTGGCGGACCCCTTTCTCAAGGTTGAAGAAATCTGAACAGCAGCCATTCACTCTAACGCATGACCTTGGATTTGTGTATATGACCTTCACCCAGTCCACAAACGTTGAATGAAATCCCATAGCAGCCAGTGTTTTATATAAAAACTGCCAGTTTACAGTGTCAAATGCTTTCTGCGCATCAAAGCTAATTAGCACAGAGTTTTGCATACTTTTCTTGGCACATGTTATAATATTCAGTGTTCTCCTTATGTTGTTCGCTCCTTGTCTGCCGGGAATAAAGCCTGTCTGATCCGGGCTAATGAGTTTTGTTATAATTTTTTGCATCCTTTTTGCCATAATACTAGTCAATAATTTTTGGTCATTACATAGCAGACTGATGGGTCTATATCCTTCACAGAGTGTCGGATCTTTACCTTCTTTGTGAATTACTGATATAATGGCCTCGGACCATGTATTTGGTGGGTCCTTATTGGAGAGAGCAAAGTTAAAAACTTTCTCTAATGTTGGTGTCAAATCATCTATAAAGCATCTGTAAAACTCTCCGGGGAGTCCATCGATCCCTGGGGATTTATTATTTTTTAATTTTTTTATAGCTTCCCTTATTTCACTTTCAGTAATAACTGATGTCATCTGTGCTGCTTCCTCTTCTGATAATGAGGGTAGGTGTAGTCTGGCTATGAAGGCCTCAATTTCGTTGTCTGTTGTTTCTGAATTAGGTTCTCTGTATAGATCTTTATAGAATGATGCAAAGGCATCTGCTATTTCCTTTGGGTGTGTTACAATTTTTTTGAGTGTGGGATGTATAATCTTAGGTACCATACGATTAGCCTGTGCTTTACGGAGTTGAAAGGCCAGTAGTCGACTGGCTCTGTTCCCCATCTCATAGTATTTCTGTTTAGAAAATCTTAAGGCTCCCTCTGCCTTATATGTAAGGAGCTTATCCAAGGACTTCCTTGTTTCTTTTAATACTAGCAGAGTGTTCTGTGTTCCTGTGGACTTATGTTCTATCTCCAATTGTTTTATCTTATTCTCTAACCTAGTCTGCTCTTCCAATCGTGTTTTCTTCAACCTTGATGCAATTTGGATCATCTTCCCTCTTATGACTGCCTTAGCCCCCCCCATAAAATTGATGGTGTCACTTCTCCGTTGTCATTAATCTCAAAGTATTCCTTAAGGTTCTTTTTTAAGTCTTGTACCACTGTTGTATTGGTCAGTAACGAGACATTTAGTCTCCAATATCTGAAATAAAATTCTTTGTTTAGATCTATACTTAATATGACGGGAGCATGGTCACTCAGAGTTATTGGTTCAATATGACAGTCTGTTACTTTATACATACACTGTTGAGGAAGGCAGAAGAAATCGATCCTCGAGTAGCTATTATGGACATTAGAATAAAAACTGAAGTCCTTCCCCTTAGGATTTATATGGGCCCTATTCTCCCACAAGCCTTCGGCGCTAAAACGGGCCTTAAACGCAAAAAAACGTGCCTTGCGCCTGTTTTGGGACGATATCAATATGGCTTTAGGCTGCCAAATGCGCTTTAGGCCGAATGGGCGTGGCGCAGTCCCAGAATGGGCCAAAGTGGGCGTGTCGGCGCTAACTACCGGCGTAGTGCTATCTTCGCACCTGGCCTACATTTAGCGCTTTGCGCCTTTGAAAACCAGGCCTATTCAGTGCGCCAGTGCACTTGTGCCTCTCCCCTGTCACCCTTCTCTGTCTCTCTCTGAAACCAGGCCTATTCAGTGCGCCAGTGCTCTTCTGCCTCTGAGTCACCCTTCTGGCTTCTCTCTCTCTCTCTGACTCCCTCGCTCAAACAGACACAACACATAGCAGCACCCAGCTTCCCATAGGAAATAGCAGTTGTAAGTTTACTGCCTGTGAATGTCCACTCCCAGCATGCAATTGGGTCCTCCATTTCGCTACTAAATAGCAACCAAATGAGCCGAAATAGATATAAAAGGTAGATCTAAAATAATGTGTAATGGTAAGACAACCTGCAATTGTCGAACATTTCAATATTGGACCAAATAAAACATCGAAATGAAACACCACCCTATGTGAAACATATATGTCCTCTTGAGCCTATATATACCCCTTGTGGGTTTAACGTGATTTAGATAAGTGACAGCGGAACGCGCTTCTGTGATGTGCTATACTGTGATGTCCGCTCCAATAACTTGGCCCTACTTGACATTTAGTTTTACAATAAAAACACATTTATGCAATGACTTTACATAATGTAGGGTATATTTATGTGCATCGATCATTCTACCTGCAGCAGGGGAGAGAAAACGATATCTTTCTGGACAAACTTTCACCAATCTAATAGGCTATATTTTTCTAGCTGATGCGTTTAGTACATTATTTTCACTTTGATCTTGCTATAGTGTAGCGTATTTACATGCTTGCAGTATTGAAACTGCAGTTAGATTGGTTTGAGAAGCATAATAATATGGAATAATAGCCTATAATGCAGTCAGACAGACAGACTGGATGAAGGGAGGGGGGGGGCAGAGCGTTTGGCTTTCGTCTGGTTTTGCGGGATCACTGGAATTGGAGCTAAAAAGGCAAGCGTGCGATTCGTTTATTGCAGTTATCCAATGAGCATGACGGTGCATAATTTTACGCTTAAAAGGCGTGGTTGTAATGGTTGAGGCTGCGTCTAGCGCCAGCACGACGATATCAAGTGCGCTGGTCCACGCCCACTGATTTGAGCTGCGCCAGGCGTTCGGCCTAGAAACAGCGCCGATGCAACGATAGGGACCATATGTCTCCATGGATCAACTAGTCCTAATTCTGAGAGCATATTATTAAGTGTTTTAGTTTTTTTAGTCTGGGCTCCTCCTTCTGCTGGCACTCTGTCTAATTTCCCATCTTGTACGGCATTAAAGTCTCCCCCCGCTATTAACATGCCTTTGGCATTATCGGCAATAACATTGGCAATTTCTTTAAAGAAATCCTGATCATATTCATTTGGAGCATATACATTCAGAATGGATACCTCCACCTCCCCTATTGTGCCTATTACCATGACAAACCTCCCCCTTTGATCCTGAATTACTTTTTCTGAAGAAAAGGCCAACGACCTATTAATTAAGATTGCTACTCCCCTTTTTTTACCAAATGAAGCACTGTATATATGATTTACCCATTCCCTTCTCAATTTTTTATGTTCTCCTTCTGACAGATGTGTCTCCTGTAACAAGCCAATTGAGCATCTTAGTTTTTTTAATTGACTATATATTTTCTTCCTTTTAATAGGATGATTCAGTCCATGGACATTATATGTGATTACGTTCAAATCATTCATGGATGTAAAGCTAGGGTATTCAAATTTGTCCTAATGTTTTTCCATTTTGTTGCCAACCCAACCCTCAGTTCTAATACGATGCACCTGAAAAATTTCCATGATATAATATACAATTGCACTTCTGTGAGAATCAATGAAACAAGTTCTGAACATGATGTGTTATACGAACTTATAACACATAACAATAAATTAACAAAATAAACAAAAATGACTTCCAAAAACCCAGCTGGGTGCACCTGTGTGCCCAGCTCCCTTTGTGTTATAGGCAGAGAGTAGTGGCCTCTAACTCTCTCTAGGGAGTATGCACAAAGTGCCATCCAAACAACAAACCACAGAAAATAAATCCTCCGGTGAAGTTGGAACCCTATCTCGGGCATTTCCATAATATAAAAAGAAACGGGATATTTCCCTCCCCCAAACGTTTACCAATTTTTTTTGTAAACTTACACTCTTTGTTCAGTGTGATTAGCTTTGCTTTTTTTTTTTTTTTTTTTATTATTATTATAATCTTTTATTATTGTTTTTCACTCTTTTTTTAAACATTCTTATTTTATTATTATTTTCTTTTAAGTATGCTGCCCCAAAGTGTCCCGAATATGAGTGGGTAACATATTACCTCGCTGTTGTCACTCAAGTCTGACTCTGTTACCTGAGCACCTCTTACTGTAGCTGTCCTTTCAGACCTGTAGAAAGGATCTCAAATCCGCGTCTGACAGAGTTTCCTCTCTTCTCCCTCTCCCGTTGTCCTGCCTTCGCCACGTTTCTCTGGAGAGCTCTCGTTCCATCTTCTCCCTCTCGCTCACCTGGACTGTGACGCCCAGATCTTGGAGTGTTGGCACCGCCTCAATCAGGGTAGGAAACGTTTTCACTCCGGACGTCAGGTTGACTCTCAGCTGGGCTGGAAAGCGACATCTGGCCTGGATCCCCTTCTCCTTCAGTTGTTTTATCACCCCACGTATCTTCGCTCTTTTCATCTGTACATCTGGAGAGTAGTCTTGGTCAAAGTATATGACTTTCTCTTGAAACATGACCCGCTTCTGTGCCCAGGCTTGACGGAGCACCGCTTCTTTCACTGTATAGTCTAGAAACTTTATAATGATGGAGCGTGGTGGTGCGGTGTTGGCTGGTTTTTGTCCCAGTGATCTGTGTGCCCTCTCAATCTGTATATTCATCTCCGAAGGGAGCTGTAGCGTGGTCTTTATTAGTTGTTGCATAAAACCAGCCATGTCATTCTTCTCACTCTCTTCGGGGACCTGGTACACTCTCAAATTGTTACTGCGTATACGGTTCTGCAGATCATCACACATATTAGTGAGAGCAGCGTCTCTTCTCACCAGGTGGCGGATAGCCCTTTCATGCCGCCGGCTGTTGTCTTCTACCTCGCTGATTCTGGTCTCCGCCTCCGCGGTTCTTTGCTCAAGTTTCCCCGTTCGTTGTTTCAATTCCCCCACCGACGTTTCCAGCCTGGAAAGTGTCGCTTTGGTATCAGCAAATGAGTCTTTAGTTTCTTTTCTCAGTTCTTTCAGTTCTCGGATAAGTTCCTCCATGTTCCTTTTACTCTCGTCTTCCCTAGTTTCACCCTCGGGTAATGGCGGCGGAGACTTCTCTCTTTCTTCGTCTTTTTGAAACACGTTTTGCTGCTTCACCTTTTTCCTTTTCTTGTTATTCCGTGTGTTCATATTACATCTTCTTAACTTATATCGTGTTAGTTATGTTCAGAACCTTCTATAACTTTGATAAGCAGCTAATCACAGCTAAATGTTAGGGGAGCGAGCACCCGACGCGTGTGTCTCAAAGCATAGCGCCACCGGAAGTCCCCAATCAATACTTTTAAAGTAGAAATCAAAACCTATTTTTATCCAGTTTCAATTCTTCCAATTCTCTCTTGGATATTACATTACAGTCAGCACCTGTATCTATCATCACTGTGAGTGTCTGGTTGTTTATTTTCAGCTTTACTTTCCAGTCATCTCTGTCTGTTTGCACATGACATATGTCTGTTTCTTTCATTTTAACTGTCCCAATAAACATGCCATCATCATTTGCTGTGTCACGTTCTATTCCTTGTATTTTCCGTCGGTGCTCTGTCTGCCCGCGGCTCTTGCACATCTTGGCATAGTGATTCTTTCTGTGACACGAGTTACACGTTTGGCCATATGCAGGACACTTCATAGGCTCATGTTTATATCCGCACCTTCCACAGTCAGCTTGTGGCTTATCTCTCTTTGATTGTGCTGTTTGTGGCCTCTCTTTTTTTCCATATGATTTTTGCTTGAATATTTTCTGAACTGGCACTTCAGTTTCTTCATGTAGCTTTTTAAGCTGGCTTTGGCTCACTTCGCTTGCACGGCATATGTCAACTGCTCTTTGAAGTGTTAGCTCCGGTTCTCTTAGCAGTCTGCCTCGGATCTGATCATTTGTTATCCCGCATACAACTCTGTCTCGTATCAATGACTCATTTAAGTCTCCAAACTCGCAATCTTTAGCTTTGTTTTTTAAGTCTGTGACGTATGCATCAATTGACTCTGCATTTCCTTGCACACGTGTGAAAAACAAATGTCTTTGGTACGTAAGATTCTTTCTCGGCTCACAGTACCTTCTGAAGAGTTCTTTCAGGACTTCCAGGTTGTCAACATCATCGTCAAACTGAAAAGTATTGAATACTTTCAAGGCGTCGTCTCCCGCGACATGAAGAAAAGTGGCACATTTCACTTTCTCCGACTTCTCAGCGATTCCATTTGCGACGAGATATATTTCAAACTTTTGTAGCCACACTCTCCAGTTTTCAGACAGATTTCCTTCCAGGCTCAACGTTCCTGGAGGTCTTTGCTGCTCCATTTTTCACTTTACGGGTTCGTTTTCGTCTTTTTTGCAGACTAATTCTGCCACCATGTGTTGTATCAGAGCCAAGCATGAGACAGCGTGTAGCAGACTGAACGGTGTTTACTTGTGTGACCTCAATATATACAGCACAGCATACACATTGTAATGTTACAGTGCCACCTATTGGTAACCTCCAGTACAACAACATTATACATGACAGGGACAAAAGCAGGAAGGGAGTTTTTTTGGACGTTTGGATGATTTTCAGCCATATTTAGAGGAATATCTAATTTTAAATTAACATTAGGATTATACTGTAGTGATGTCATTATTCAGTATTTTCTCCTTTTCTCACTCACTTGGTGACCTGCTCTCCCTTTAGGTTGTTTTACAATTACACTACAACAGACAGCAACACAGGCAGAAACACTGAACTTATTATTATTATTATCACTTTGAAACACAGTGCAAAACATGTCATCTCAACACAAAAATAAAATTAAAACCGTATACTATACCATTATAGCAGCAGCCAATGACAACACATTCAAGCCATCCTAAAGTGCATTAGTGAGTGCAGTAGTCCGGGTCTGTCTGTCTCTCAGGTGTAATAATCCCACAACGATCACGGCTTTAACAAGCATCACAGGCTGTGTAAACCAAGGCTGCAGCCCTGGTCCCGTTTAGTGAAGCCGCTGCATGTTAGATCGCCGCTCTGGCGGTTGAATCCAGTATTAGGTCACAAGGCCCGCCTCCCCATGTTAGTGGATGGGAAAATCACAACCGAAATAATCACAGTATACGTCAGATAATTTTTTTCCAAAGGTGGTTTGTATCATTTTAGATAGTCATTATCATGCTAATGCCTGTGCAAGTGGTCATTTTTCTGATCAGTTTGTTTTTAAGTAGTTATTTGACATATAAAAAGGGATAAAAATGGATGATTGACAGCTGTGGCAGCCAGTCTCAAGCCGTCATTGGCTGGACAGGCTCTTCACATTATAGATCTATCGTCGATTCGTCATAGACAAGACACACGGCTTCATCGTTATCTAACGCTGCCTGGAGGTCGGGGTGGCTCTGCTGCTGGGTGTGTGGGGCCGGGAGATGTGCTCTTAGCCTGGGTAGTGCAGGCCTGGAGGTTGGGGTGGCTCATGGGTTGGCTGTGCTGGCTACCAGACATATCAATGGACCGCAATAAAATTGTTTTGAGAAAGGTGCGCGAGGAATTAACGTTGGTTGGGGACTTAAGTAAGTTCAGAAAATATGTGTTAGTAGTTACTCCAGCTATGTTAGCAATAGCGTTAGCCACTTTCGCTAGTCGGCTATTTTTCATTATTTATCGGCTTAATATTACTAACTTAACAACCGATAACGATAGCTGGAATAACACAATACTATACACATATTTTCAGAACTTACCAGGTTATCCAACTGCCAGGAAATGTGTTTTATAATGTTAACTCCCATCCCGGGTCAGATGGGGCCTACTACGCAAGCACCAGCCATGAGCTAATCGCTAACGCCCGTTAGCCGTTAGCGTAGGGTGACCAGACGTCCCCGATTTTCGGGGACAGTCCCCGATTTCGGTGCTCTGTCCCCGGCTGGAGCTGTCCCCGAAAATGTCCCCGATTTTGGCCACAAAGTCAAATAATAATACTGGCAAGAAACTCGATAACAGAGCATTTGCGGCACCACAAAAGCCTGTCGTTGTGCTTGTGCACGTTGTGCAAAGTGCTGCCTGTGTGTGACAGAGTAGATCACAGAGTAGATGTTCTCCCTCTGCCCGTGCCGTGGTTTTCCCAGGACCCAGCCGCCCGCAACCGAAGCCCCAGAGGTGGCGAGAGGCGGCGTCTGCTTGCTGCTTTTGCTACCGTCCTTGTTTACCGGACCCCATTCAGCGGGTTTCATCCCAGTTGTTTTGAATAGTTAAAAGTACAGTAAAACTATCTGGTAAGTAAGTGCAGTAACTAACTCAAAACGTTTTTGCAGAGAAGTCAGTAACGTTTTTATGTACACCAAACTCCATTGAAAAAAATGTCTTTTTAACATGATTGGCGATGGATCATTGTTATCTAGTCATTAGCCTACTGTTCCCTAAATTGGCCTTCAGCCATCAAAATTTTGATAACCCCTGGTTTAAATGAACACAATAGGTCATATTTATCTCTAGATTACAATTTTAATCATTAAAATTGCCTTTTAGTATTAACATGATTTTTTAAATTATTTTGTCAGCATTTAATATTAAATTAGCAGTTAATATGGTCATGTGGCCATTGAATACTTGAAACTGGTGAGCGACACCCTAAACTCAAGGAAAGTGTTTACTGAGGTATATAATGTTTTTGTTTTGTGGAAATAAATTATGCACCAGTTGGTGAGGTCAAAGAGAGAAGTTGTCCCTCTCTATGTTCCTGCCACTCTACACAATACACCAGTAGCCTATTTCCCATACCAAGGCTGTCTAATTTGTGGTAAAATGTGCCAGATAACTAGTAACCATTAGTAACCACTGCTTATTTTTCAATTGTTTCAAAATCACAAAGTTCTTCATAGATCTAGCCTCTTACTTTTGCTCTCAAAGTGCACCAGATTTATACATTTTACTGTAAAATGTACACAATTTTCTAAAAGACGGGGGGGCACAGCCCCCCCTGGGCCCCCCTAGCAGACCACAAAATGTCCCCGATTTTCATTTGGGAAATCTGGTCACCTTACGTTAGCGCCACATAAACAGAGGTTTAATTTTTGGTATTAAAGCAACAAACGTTTTTATATGGATATCTCAGATAAATGCTTTGACTGTGGGGATGTTCATTCTTCACAAGCTCCTTTCTTAGCTGTTGTAAGGATATAGTTAACAAAGACGAGACTAGGCAGCTAGGCTAACGTTACCACTGAGCTATATTAAATGGAACGTTACAGGCTGCACTACCCACAACGCTATACCAGCAAACAACGTAGCGTAAAGCGTCAAGGTTAGATTTGTAAAACCAACATTTGCTCCAAAAGGAATTAACTCATAAAGTTAATCAAAATGCCACGAAAACATTAGGCTATAGCTTAGTCAACACAGCAATCCCCCAGTGAGGCTGTTGTCTTGAGTGAGGCGGCCTGCCTCCACTTCCGGCCCGCGCTGAGAGCGCTGAGAGCACAGCAGCATTCAGCAGCAGACCGGAGGTCTAAAATCTCCGACAACCAAAATCAGATTTTCGTACAGGCGTCATTTTGATAAACTGATCTCATAGTGGGAATCTTCCTGGTTACTTTTGGCGAGACAAAAAATATTACAACTTAACGTGTAATATTTACAGAGCTAGACTGTATATAAATACACAAGCATCGTGCGCATTCTAGAAACAGCAGCTCTACATAAGAAAGTTCAGAGGGGCGGGGAGCTCTCAGAGGTTCTAACTCAACGGAGCTACTGCGCAGACTCTGGTTCTCTGATCTGACAAGATTTTGGCTTCAATAGACAATACAGGCAGGAGATGGAGATCCTCCTTCCATTTTTATTTATCTCAATGGTGTAAACAGTGTAAAGTGGGCTCTCTGTAACTTGATCCACAGAAGCTGCCGAAAGCGAAAGCCGAGCAGCAAGTCGGAGTGGGTGGGGGCGGGGGGAGAGTGCTCTCATGCACTGGCTGCAGATTCTCCTCTTTTTTCCCCACTCTCTCTCTCATATTTAGGGGGACAAAATGTCCCCTTGTCCCCCCGCTTCCGGCGCCCATGCCCGACTGACCAGAGGAGGAACTAGGACCCATACCCAATTGTGTAGAAACGTCTGACCAAGCCAGAAGTACCGCTACCGTGGTAGGCGAGTGATTTTGTGTGTGTGTGTGTGTGTGTGTGTGCACCTTGTGCGCGCTGCGTGGTGATGAAGGTCTTAATGAGTGCATCGGTGCTCTGGGAGTACACGGACAGGGTGTAACTCAGAAAAGCCAGCTCAGGACTTTCCTCTACGAAGGCCCCACCCGCATGGAAGTATTCCTGAGAGAAGAGAGGAGGGAGAAAAAATCAGATAGTGCATTTTCCGATTTGATTCTGATGAATGAACTAAATAGCTGGTTGGAAAGAGGGGTTTGTAAACAAAAAACAACAACTACTACTACTACTACTACTACTACTACTATGACCAAAAAAAGTAAATTTTTGCTATTTCTTCATGTGAAATACTCCAGGAATAATATATAGGAATAATTAACAAATACATAAAAGAAGCTAAATCTACAAGTTAAATTGACAATTTTGCATAGCCTATTAGGACAAATCAGTGTGACATCACAACAACACAAAAGTACTTTCAGGTGCCACTGCAGCAGAAACTAGTATGAAATAAAGCTGAAAAGGTGTGCCAAACAAACGTTAATATCTCAAAAAACTAGACATCACATCGATTATATTTTGACAATGTGAGTGAGAGCAGAAGTAGCCAAAGGGTCTGTTGTAATACTGATGTATACTTCTGGCAGTTGCACCCGGAAGTGTAGCCAATCCATATGTTTACAAACATGCTGATTCGTCCTATGTCATTTTGAGAAAATGGCCATTAACTATTTTTTTTGTATGAAATGCTTAAAGGATAATTTCGGGGGTTTTTTCAACCTGGACCCTATTTTCCACACTGTATGTGTCTAATAAACTCATTGTGACATATTTTTTTCAAATTGGTCAAGTACTCACCGAGATAGCCTTGTTTACAGCTGAAGCAATGTGCTCAAACAGCTACACAGTGTACTGTACAGGGCAAGCATCGTCCCTACACCGCATCGTCAATAAACGTTCAACGTTCGCTAATAAATAATATAACTAGAACGACCGCAACGCGGACTTATGCCTCCGCCATTAGTTCATTCTTGAGTCCAAATCGCCATTTGAGGCAAATTGGAAGAAATTCCGTCAAGGCGCTCCTGTGATGTTGCGTTACAGAGCTTGGAAATTGGGTGTGTGAGGTCACAGTGACCTTGAACTTTGACCACCAAAATGGAATCAGTTCATCCTTGAGTCTGTGGACGCTTGAGGCAAATTCGAAGAAATTCCATCAAGACATTCCTGAGATATCGCGTTAACAAGCTTGAAAATGGCGTTGGAGAGGTCCCAGTGACCTTGACCTTTGATCACCAAAATGTAATCCATTCATCCTTGTGCCCAAGTCGACGTTTGAGCCAAATTGGCAGAAATTCCATCAAGCCGTTCTTGAGATATCGATTTAACGAACTTGGGAATGTCCGTACGGACGGACAACCCGGATCCATAATGCCTCCGGCCTGGCTATCGCCGGTGGAGGCATAATAAAATAAATTTGTTTTGCCGGATGGGAGGCTCAAACTGTCAATAGTGTCTGGCAACATGGAAATTACTCTATATATATTTAGCTGATTGATGGATAGTTTCCCATTCAGTCCCTCTGTTTTTTCCGTGCCCGTCCGCATGTCCTCGACTGCCACTGCCCGGGTGGGGTCGTCAAAAGGGCCTTTCTGTGTGGAGTTTGCATGTTCTCCCCATGCCCCCTGGGGGTTTCCTTCATATAGGAATCCCTCACTAAAACATGCAACATCCTGGTCGCTGAACTGGTGCCTCCTCTGGTTGTTCCGGGCGCCTGTTCGGAGGGAGGGGAACTCGTTGGAATAGTGTGATCCTCCCACGTGCTATGTCCTACCGGTGAAGCTTCCCCTGTCAGGTGAAAAGAAGCGGCTGGCTATTGCCCATGTCTCGGAGGAAGCATGGAGCCAGTTTCGGCTCTCCCCAGATTGGCAGAGGGTGGAGCAGCAACCAGGATAAATAAATTAAAATGAGCACTAACAGGGGATAAAAATAGGATAAAAAAAAAATCTGGAAAGAAATATATATATTAAAAAAAAAAAAAAAATCCCTCTGTTTTTGGCAACTTCTCCAGCACAGCGCTGTTGAAGAGATGGGGGAAATCCTCCGTGGTGACACAACGCGAGCTTTGCTGTCTTCTAGCTGGTTGCACCGACACGCTGCACGCCGCCTCGCTCAGCTGGTTCTGCTTGTGGGCTATCGGCATTGCGGGCTGTCGGCACATAGACGGGGCACCCCTGTCTGCTCCTTTCTTTCTCCTCGCCTGCTCGTATAGAGACGACTCCTACATGAATATTATTCTCCGGGGCGTACGAGCAGGCGAGGAGAAAGAGAGGAACAGACAGGGGCAGCCTGCCCTGTACAGTACACTGTGTATTTGTTTGAGCACATTGCTCCAGCTGTAAACAAGGCTATCTCGGTGAATACTCGACCAATTTGTAATAGAATATGTCACGATGAGTTTATTAGACACATACAGTCTGGAAAATAGGTTGGAAAAACCCCAGAAATTCTCCTTTAATACTATTTGTTACTAGTTGTTTTCACGATTGTTTTGTATATTTTAGTAGAAGCCACCCTCCCCCATTATATGTATGTCACTTTAAAGGACTTTTATAATTTGAAATTGTTTTCTGTTTTGCTCCGTCTTCTGCTTTTGATCGCTGTGCTGCTGCACTAAGTAAAATCCTTGTTTGTAATATGATTACTCGATATGGCTCTTCAAATGAATCTTGAGAAAATGATAATATCTCAAAACCGACCATTCCAGCCAATCCAGTGGGGGGGGGGGGGTCTCTCAAGTGTGTGTGAGTGTGCGCATGCATGTCTCCACCTACCTTGATGGTCTTCAACCCCGCAGCAATAATCACACACTGTTTGGGTGTCAGGGTTTTGGTTTCACCTCCTCCCTATAGCAACCACAATGACCAGACATACATCACACATCACACAGCACACCAAAGCACAGCACTCAAAAACGAGAAGACACTGGGGAAATCTTGCATCAGTCGTCAGGTTTCAGTTTCCAAGCCTCGACCACAGAGCAACTATGTGATCCTGTGTAGCTCAAGGGGTAGGATATAGCGAAATAAATAAATAAATAAATAAATAAATAAATAAATAAATAAATGAATGAATAAATAAATAAATAAATAATTAAATAAATAAATAAATAAATGAATGAATAAATAAATAAATAAATAAATAAATAAATAAATAAATAAATAAATAAATGCAAAAACGTGATCAAATCCACACATTCGTTGTCTTTTCAACATTTTCGTAAAATAATATAAGAAACTGTACATGTTTGCTTGGGTGTATATACGTATCTACTGTATATAGATTTTACATGTATATAAATTAAAGGAGAAATAGAGATCCATACAAGGGATGCAACAGTCTCTGACACTGGGGACAACTGTCACAAAAAATTGAAGTCCTCCTCTTCACCTTCTTTCCAACTGTGGGTGATGGACATGATCTCTGTTATAAGAATGGAGAGACTCAGAACCCACTCACTTAAGAAGTTTCAAACTATTTGGGACCCGTTTCGCCTACCTTGACAGTGGGTGACTTGCTGAGCTGGTTCATCTTGGACCCATTGCGTGGGACCCCATGCACATCTCTTCCAAGCACATAGGCTTATAAGGATGGTAGCAGCACATTGTAATAATTGTCGATATTATATGTATGCTTTTCTTTCTTTTCCTTTCCTGTTTCTGAGCTTGTTCGTTTGTTTTGTTTATTGTTAATAAAAAAAAACTACCTAACATCCATGTCTTTGACAGGAGTATAACCCTAACACATGTTTTTGACAAAAGTATTAACCCTAACATGTCTTTGACAGGAGTATTAACCTTAACATACATGTCTTTGACAGGAGTATTAATAACCCTAACATACATGTCTTTGACACATGTTTTTGACAAAAGTATTAACCCTAACATGTCTTTGACAGGAGTATTAACCTTAACATACATGTCTTTGACAGGAGTATTAATAACCCTAACATACATGTCTTTGACAGGAGTATTAACCCTAACATACATGTCTTTGACAGGAGTATTAATAACCCTAACATACATGTCTTTGACAGGAGTATTAATAACCCTAACATACATGTCTTTGACAGGAGTATTAACCCTAACATACATGTCTTTGACAGGAGTATTAACCCTAACACATGTTTTTGACCAAAACATTAACCCTAATATACATGTCTTTGACAGGAGTATTAACCCTAACATACATGTCTTTGACAGGAGTATTAATAACCCTAACATACATGTCTTTGACATGAGTATTAACCCTAACATACATGTATTTGACAGGAGTATTACCCCTAAGATAAATGTCTTTGATGGTGGGAGGAAAACCGGAGCACCCGGAGGAAACACACACGAACACGGGGAGAACATGCAAACTCCACACAGAAAGGGACCCAGGACCTTCTTGCTCTGAGACTACAGTGCTAACCATTGAGCCACCGTGCCAACCTTTTTTGAGAGGTGTTCGTGTGTGCGTACGTGTGTATCTACCAGGCTGTCATTGCTCTGAGGCAGGACCACGGTCTTCTCCAGGCTGCTGAGGACGATCTTCCACAGGTCCTTCAAGATCCTCTTCAGTACATACTTCTCACAGATGTCAGCGAAGATGCTAAGACTGGACGCACGCACGCGCACGCGCACACACACACACACACACACACACACACACACACACATACACACACACACACACACACATACACACAAAAATGTGTGGTAAAATCGACAGCTTTAAGCAGCAAAAAAAAATGGAGCCAAATGGCCTCTAGGCTTCTCCTAATAATGAATCAAGCAAAATAGAAAACGGTAAACAAGACATTATTTGGTGTCAAAGTTTGCTTCTTAAACCCTTTTACAGTAAGGCTTTTCATAGTAGTTATAATATTTCTGTCCCTTTTCATACTTTATTTTATTGGTTTTATTATAAACTTTGTTTTTTTGTGTGATCCTCGAACGCAAAGCAATGCTACTCATGACCTTATTAATAGAACACAAGGTTATATTATTAAGCGTTAATTAATAGGTAATAGGGCCCTTATAAGGTGCTTATTAACACATAACATGTGCTATCTTCCCAAAAGCGCTAATTTAGCGTTTGCGCTCGTATAACGCCATGCACAATGCAAATTGGGGGCGGACACAAGCAGCATGCCTGTGATAATACAGACAGGAGGTAGACAACCTTGCGACTTGGTGCAGCGAAAACAACCTGCATGCTAAATGCCCAAAAAACAGTGGAGATGATTGTGGACTATAGAAAAAACCCAGGCCCTCCTCCCCCCATCACCCTGGACAACTCCCCAGTGGACAGCGTGGAGTCCTTCTGCTTCCTGGGGACCACCATCAGCCACGATTTGAAGTGGGAGCTGAACATCAGGGCCCTCACCAAAAAGGCGCAACAGAGGATGTACTTTGTGAGGCAGCTGAAAAAATTCAAAGTGCCAAAGACCACGATGGTACAATTCTACACCTCCATCGTTGAGTCCATCTTCACCTCCTCCATCATCGTCTGGTATGCCGCTGCCATGGTGAAGGATATAAACAGACTGCAGCGCATCATCCGATGTGCTGAAAAGCTCATCGAATGTAACCTGCCATCCCTCCAGGATCTACATGCAGCCAGGACACTGAAACGCGCCTGTAAAATCATGGCCGACCCCTCCCATCCTGGCCACAAGCTCTTTCAAGCACTTCCCCTTGGCAAGAGGCTGAGGTCTGCAAAGACCAAAACCACCCGCCACAAGAGCAGCTTCTTTCCAACTGCCATCGGCCTCACCAATAAGGCCCGAAAGCCCCTCCCACTAGAGACTCACTGTCTCCCCTCCTGCCCCAGCTGAATCCCCCCCCCCCTCCCCTCCCTTCACACAGTAGTCTGTGACTCTCGTAACTAAGGCCTGGTTGGCTTGGACCGTGATGATAAATTGCACTGACTTCTTTTTTTATTTTTTTATTTTTTTAGATTTTTTTAAATAATTTTTTTAAATTAAAATTAAATTAAAATTAAATTAAACTTAATTTTAAACTTAATACTAGGTTTAAACTGTAGTTTTAACTTCTTCTAACTTAATATCAGTTTCACGTTTTAATGCCGATCTAACTCTGACTACTAATGTCGGGTAGATTTTGTGCAGACACAGGTTGCTTCGGAATATAATAATAATAATAATAAATTCAATTTATATAGCACGCTTTAAAATCCAAGGACTTCACAAGTTGCTTTACAGATGCATGATAAAAAACAATCAAGCAATCAAACAGGGAAAAATAAAAATAAAAAAATATAAAAAATAAATATAAAGGAACAGCTACTAAAAGAATAAAAAGATAAAAGGTTAAAGACATAAAAACATAACACGTGTAAATGGAGAGGGAGGACCCTAGGGGAAAGCTAAAATAAATAAGTGGGTTTTGAGTTTTGATTTAAAAACGTCAAACGAGTCTGTAGCCCTGAGTGGTCCTGGGAGCTGATTCCACAGCCGGGGGCCCAGTGAGGAGAAGGCACGGTCACCCATGCTTGTGAGTTTGGTCCTAGGGACAGAAAGGAGGTTGGAGCTGCATGATCAGAGTGTCCGGAGTGAGGATTGAGGGGTAACTAGATCTTGGAGGTAGGTTGGAGCAGTGTGATGAATGGCCTTGTATGTTAACAGGAAAAACACGCCGCCATCAGAACTCTCCCATACCATATCTGACTAGACTCCTGAACCAACATATTATCCCATAACATGTCCTGTTGATTTAGTTTGCTCTTGTCTATGCCTGAAGTCCCATTTTAGTTATGTGCTGTTTTGAATTTTTAACTTGTGTCGATGTCTGCTTTTTAACCTGTAAATTGGTAATTAATTCAGCCTACGGACTGCTATATGCCAATAAAGTACTACTACTACTACTACTAGGAGAAGTTTGTAGGTGATGCGGTGGTTAACTGGGAGCCAGTGAAGGGAGTGCAGAACCGGGGTGATGTGCTCTCACTTGCGTGTTTTTGTGAGAATCCGGGCGGCACAGTTTTGGACATATTGAAGTCTCTGGATGGTTTTGGAGGGAAGGCCAGCGAATAGGGAGTTGCAGTAGTCTAAGCGGGAGTTAATGAAGGAATGAACCAGTTTTTCTGCATGAACTCATGTGGGTCTTTAATGTATATTGATTTTAATGTACATACACACAAACTTAAGCACATTGTGTATATGATCTTTTGCACTAGTAATATTGAGTCTTTTTTGTGTTGACTTGATCACTGTATGGCATGCAGGCACCAAGACAAATTCCTCATATGTAACTTGCATATTGTGGAAATAAAGTGATTCTGATTCTGATTCTGATTCTGATCTGATTCTGATAATTGTACTGGGCATTGGCTGCCACAAGCTAAAGCAGGCGTTTCAGCGCTAAAATGTGGTGATAGATGGCATTATGCTATCGTCAGCAGCGCACAATTACTTCGCGCTAAGAGCTTTGAAAAGGACCTCTTACGCGCAAATACCTTTCTGCGCTGGATGCGCTGCACGGAGATTACGGCTGCGCTCCCAGCGCAGAGAGGTATTTGCGCCGTGGAAAGTTTTATCATCGCAAAGAGGGAAATTAATTGAGAAAACTTGTTGGACAATGGACATAGGCTATTTACCCTCATAAGTCGGAGGGTCGTTGGCACCACAGACGATCTGTCAATAAGCTCTCTGTGTCCTCGCATGAGTGAGTACACTCTATTACGCATGGAGAGAATTACAGCATATTGCATGCCTCGGCGAGGCAACCTTGCGCAAACAGCCATTGCGAGACGGGAATCTGATTGGTTTTGATTGACGTAATGCCCAGCCTTGCTTGGCCACGCCTGTGAATAATTCTGGTAGTTAAGCCCGCCCAAATCCCGTTTGCGCAGGCATTTTGGGGCGCAATTTTTTTTGGCACGGCTCTAATTTGCGTCTGCGACAGGTGCTGTGAACGTTTCCGCATCCCGGCCGAGAATTGCATCCCCAACATATTTCTGGGCTGTTTTAACTTAGAAATCAGGGAGGTCACGTCTACCAGACGGTTATATCACTTTTAAACAGTTACATTTCTGTATAAATGATTACAAGTAAGCTCCCGTGAGGTGGGAATGCTTTTTTCCTGCTGGGCGGGTGAGCAAAACTCGGCAGAACACCTGGCGGACGGCGCAAGGCGGACTGCTATCTTCCCATGCCTTAAGGCACGCGCAAACTGGTGGGCAAGCGCAATTAGGGGATATCGCCTGTCGGAAGATATAGCCCTATAAGTGTTAATAATAGCATCATAAACGTGTTTATTTGTAGCTTATAAGACATTTATAAGCACCTTTACTAGTGTGTTTTGTTGCTTTATTAAGCTTATTAGCAGTTAACTATGCACTTATTAACAGTTAACTATGCTTTTTGCAGGTACCGGATCTAAGGCTTAGTTCACACCGGGGACCCAAGCCTTGCCTATGCCTTGCCTTTACCCACGCTTTTAAATAGGCATCCGTTTTAGTCAACAAGGCTGTGTACACCGGCCGCCTGAGGGTGAACCCTGCGTGTACCCACGCCTTGCCTGTGCCTTGCCGATTTTATCGTTTAGGCGTGAGTTCTATTTTTAAGCCGACTAGGCGCGTGCAGGGAGGCTTCTTCTGTCAAGCCATGAAAGAAAAACGCGACAATATCCGTGGGAAAAAGCAGTCAACTGAATTTCAAAATAAGGGTTAGGGTTAGAGTTACTACAACAGTGTTGAGCAGAGAGAGAGAGAGAGAGAGAGAGATTGACGGGTGGCTATCACGTGGGGCTTTCTCCCTGTCTGCAAACAAATCTTCATGAGAGAGAATAGCGACCGAAGAAGCAAGATTGACAATGTTGTTGTGCCAGCACATATTCTTGCAAGATCACCTCTCTAAAATGTCCGACTATAGTCAGACCTGGTTATACATATCCAGCATCAATAGAACATTAAATATATCCGATTTATTTTACCTATGATAATTCGGGACCACACATGAAAAAATACAGTCGGGAGAGAGGAGAGGCGCTTGTGACTCGGCTCCAGGTTCAGCGTGCAAAGGCGTGTGGTGTGATCGCAAAAGCGTGTAATAGGTTCACGCCGAGCTCAAGGTCTGCAGGCGTAGGCTTAGTGTGAACTAAGCGTAAAGCAAGAACAGTGCCTTAGTAACGTTAATAAATCCTTTATTATGCACTTATTAACAGTTAACTATGGTTTTACTTCCTTTTGAACTTTGGAATCTCACACCATGCCAAGCTGCTCCCTGCAGTGCACCAACTGGACAATGTCTATTTTCTCAAAATTGACCCTTACAAAACCACCCATTGCGCCCGAAGGCGTCATAGGCAAATGGCATAGGCGCGGCCACCCACTCCGCCCCGTGATGAACACATCACGCCCCCACCATCTTGCCATAGTGTCCCTCTGCTTTTGTCCAGCAGCCCATACATACGTGTCTGTAACCATACATAAGTGTCTGTCTTTCTCTTGACCCTTGACTAGCTTACTGTTAGCTCTTAGCAATCAGTGACACCTGTCTCCTTGTGTTCCATCAACCCCAACGGGAGCGGCAGATGAGGACTGCACGACTTTGTCGAACCAGGCCCTCTTTGCCAGGAACGGCAGGACCCACTGCGAAAGCTAAGAGTGTTTTCTCTCGTGCTGTATACAGCTAGCTTGGTAGTCTCTTTAGCTAGCCAGCCTTTGGCTAGATATTAGCTCTTGAGTTACGCTAGCCTGAGCCAATTACCTCCCCGGCCGGGGTAGTGTTATAGCTAGCTTAGCGGCCTGCCTAGCGCTAGCTTATACTGTTGCTTGCACCGTAGCTTGTTAGCCGTCGCTAGGTTAGCCAAAAAAACCTTCGCAGCTTTTTTCTTTCGCCTCGCTGGCCAGACTGTGTCCACGGACCCATCTCACCCAACTATGGACGCGAACACACCGTTCCGTCAGTGCTGTCTGGGGCCGGAGCATGCCAAGCGCGCTTTGACGGACCCACACTTTTGCAGAAAGTGTGGTGCACTCCTCATGTTGGCGCGCCGCCATCGGGCCGCTACCGTCCATAGGCCGAGCTCCCGCTCGGGCCCAGGAGCGTGCCGCCTCCCGCCCGTCTGGGCTCGGAAACCACGCAGCCTCTGAGGCCTAGCTGGAGTCTCGCCCAATGCAGTGGGGCAACTCCCCGGTGCCAGACGAGGCGGACGCGGGCAGCCTGGAATACGATCACATTTATGATCGTGAGGACCTCATTGTACAGGTCCAACTGAGTGACGACGAGGATGGCGAGGGCATGTGGGAGCCAGAGGCCGCTTCGGCCGAGGATGAGGCCTGCGCCTCTGCTGGCGAGCTTTACCAGAGGCAGTTCAGAGAGGTAATGGCCAGGGCGGTGGATAAGTTGGGCATCGTCTGGGCCAAGCCCCCTCCCCCCCAAGCTCCGTACTCCGTGGGCAATTTTTTCAGCCTCCCTCCGGTCAGCCTCAATGTCACATGCTGCTATGCCCGGATGTACGGGACACCGTATGCACGCCCTGAGGATGCTCACAGGAGGCCAGGGCCCCTTCACAGGGATTCGCCGTGTGGTCGGTTTTGGATGGCGAGCTCAACCTGGACTACGTGACCATGCCACCACTGGAGGAGGCGTCCGGCCAGGTGGCAGCGATGGCCAACAATTTGGCCACCGTCCAGGGCTACCAGGCGGCCCTGCTAGCAGACCTGCAGGGTGCCGCCACTCCGGAGGCCTATACGGAGCTCCATATGCTCACAGACTATGCCCTGCGAATGGTGAAGTGTGTGGCGTTGAACGCCGGTAAGGTCATGGCCTTCTCTGTTGTCACCCACCGCCACCTCTAGCTGAACCTCACTCAGCTCACTGAGCCTGAGAAGAGGAGGCTGCTGAACGCGCCTGTCTCCCCATCTGTCCTCTTCGGGCCGTCGGTGGAGAACATGGCCCAGCAGCTGGAGAGGCAGCGGCAGGACTCGGCGGCTGTGAGATCCCTCATGCCATTCAGGCAGCGGGCTCCACGCCGTCCACCAGCCAGACCAGCCTTGGGGCCGCTCTTCGGGGTCTGCCCAGTCCCAGTCCGCGGGACTGCCTGGACCAGGGCAACCGCCCGCCGCAGGCCGCGCAGGCCACTGTGAGTGCAGCCGGTATGCCAGGCCGCACTTAGCCTGCCTCCCTTGGGGGAGGGGGGGAAGTGAGCCCACCGGGCTCTGTGCCCAAGGCCAGACGCCGACATGGAGCTTTCAAGAGGCCCCTGTATCCGGAGTGCCCCCGACCGTCGAAAGCCGCACGGCTAGGGGGCGAGCCCACCGCAGTCTGTGCTCAATGCCCAGCACAATTCTGGACCTCTCAGGTAGCTTATGCCCCGCTACGGCCCGTGTCTGTTAAAGCCCGGGTCGCACAGTGTGCAAGCTTTGCTCCGCGCACTCCGCTCCCCCCATGTTCTCCCCCACCTGCCCCCCCGACCCGACACCAGGTCACGCCCTGGCGATCTCCTTAGCAGTAGCCGATGGCCCTGGTACGGATACCGCGCCATCGTCCTACGCAAGATGTGGCCAGATGCCTTGATGTGGCCAGCATGCCCTTTGCGCACGTTGTGTTGTCAGCCGCCAGGCAGTAGTTCCTTAAGTCACTTTTATGCCTGCGGTTGCCTTGGTGAGGCCATGTGCTCCTTTGCCAGCCTCGGGTCTCAGGGTCGCATGAGGTGCTTCCTTGCAGCGAGGCTGGTTGTATAGATGGCATAGTGTGAGATTCCGAAGTTCGAAATGAAGTAAAACCTTGGCGTTGTCCTACAACCCAGGTTTTACGAGTGAGAATGAAGAATCTCACACATCTAGCCTCGCTGCTTCTTCGGAACAATGGGCTGCTGGACACTTTGAGTGACGTCATGGAAAGATGGTGCGGGCCAATGACGCCTTCAGGCGCAATGGGTGGTTTTATAAGGGTCAATTTTGAGAAAATATACATTGTCCAGTTGGTGCACTGCAGGGAGCAGCTTGGCATAGTGTGAGATTCCTCGTTCTCACTCGTAAAACCTGGGTTGTAGGACAACCCCAACGTTTTCACAGTGCACTATGTGGTCAAGGCTGATAAAATGTGATAAGTGCATAGTTAATTGCTAAAAAGTTAATAACAAACTATTTATTAAGCTTAATACAGCAATAAAACAGGCTATTAAATGTGCTTGTAAAGTGCTTATAAATGTCTTATGAGCTACCAATAAACACATTTATGATGTGATTATAAACACATATAATCTTATTAACATATAATAGTGTTAATAAGCACCTTATAAGAGCCTTATTACCTATTAATTTAATTAACACTTATTAATATAACCTTAATATAAAGCATTACCAAGCGTTACAAAGCCTTTTCTTAATGGTATGATGCTTAGTTGAGTTTTTATTACAGATTATATACTACTTTTTCCTGGCCTTTTTGAAAAACTAAAAATTCAAAAAATAAAAAATAAAATAGCAATCCCGCTTTAAAAATGAAAAATTCACATCCCCATTGCACCTTCCCTTTACTTTATATGATTTGCTTATAGCCTATGCTTTGGATTCTTACTTTAGTGTTTCTGCTTGTCTCAGGAGTCTGGGAGGGCAGAGGCTGTCTCATCAGGCTGATTGGACACACCTGGGATCTGTGTGTCTCCCTGCTTAAAACTCAGCCCTCCCGGCTTAGGCCTCAGATTGATTGATTTCTCTCTCCTCACTACCCTGCACTCACTTCAACACTTTGGTTATTCCATGCAACACTCTCCACACTCTGTGACACCCCACATTACTGGGTCTCCCCCTGTCTTTTTTGTTGTGGGTCTTGGTTCCCTATAGGCCAGGGTCATAACAAAACAAAAGTAAAAATGAAATTAAAAAAAAAAATGAATGAAAAATGCAAAACTATAATAACTTTGGTCCTCCACTTACTTGCTGTCCAGGAACTCCATGAGAGGGCGCAGCACTGCGTCGGTGTCGGCCTTGGCCGTGCTGCCTTTGATCTGGTACAGGATCTTAGCCATCTGACACATGCAGCCGCTGATACGAGCCTGGAAACTGGAGAGAAACCAGACCAGAGGCACAGACAAAAGACAACCAGCAAAAACTGGTGAGGGGTGGATGGTATGGTTCAGTTGATAGAGGTGTGTGTGTGCACGCGCCCTACCTGTTGCCAAACATGATGCTAAAAGAATCCAGGATGGTATTGAGCTCCACATGCAGCTTATTGATAATTTCAGCCGCCTCTGTGTCCAGCTAGACACACACACAAATGCACGCACAGACACACGCACGCGCGCTCTCACACACACACACACACACACACACACACACACACACACACACACACACACACACACACACACACACACACACACATGAACATAAAGATGGTAGGTTATTTCAAACCTTAGTCTAATCTTAGTCTAGCCTAATCACTAATACATGTAGTCACTCATGTGCTGCTATACCAGTCTCACTTCATAACTGTCTTTAAAGTGAGGGGAGTCACAGTGGCTATCGGCCCCATTCTGGTTCCTGATATTCGAACCTGTAGATTCAACGCCTCAATCACTGATCAGCATTGCTCTCCGATGGAAATACATTAATTTCAGTTGAGAGATGCAGGTGAGTATTGCACACTTTGGATTTATTCGCCTTACGCAATTATGCACTCGGAAACGAAACCGAACCTTGTTTTAGCTGTTTGTTTTTTGCAAGCTCTCTGCAATGTTTTTTGAAACGTTTTCTGGCACAATTTATGACGATCACACTTAGCTACGCTTCAAAAAAAAAAAAAAAGTGATGTTCATTTGTGAAGATGATCTTGCTGAACACAATTATGTAAATATCATATCATCACCACAGAGCTTATTTCAGGCATCTAATCCAAAACCCCATTGACTTCCAGACGAGGGAACTTCTGGGTTGGCCTCAGTCCCCAATTCAGCCTCCCTATTTTTGAAGCCAATGCGGAAATTGCATTCTTTCAAATGGCCAGTTTGGCGCAGTTTGTGTAGCGCTCCCCAGGAACATCCATTCAACTCTATGGGAAACGAGCCAACTTCTCTCTCTGTCTATGTCTTAAATAAACACTTTCCAAATGAGTTTATGGTCTGAAAAAACAATTTCAAGTATTTTTCATGCTCTAACGCGCTCCGTTTTCCAAATTATAGCCCCATTTCGAGGAAAATTGACGACAAACATCGGATAATAAGAACAGTAATACTTCCGACTGGTAGAGGCAGCAATGTGCCGCAAGGCATCAGGTAGCAAGTAATAGTTAAGCAAATTATCAGAAAATAGCGTTACTTTATGATATTTTAATAATGTTAGTAGACACATGTAACTATAGCCTATAGATACCATTAGGGGTGTCACGATATTTCGTCGCACAATATATCGCGATATCGAAACGTCACGATATGCGTATCATCAGAAAATAATGATATTGTTAAAAATAAAAATAAAAAAAATGAGCAGAATCAACACACATGAGTGAGGGGGTAGACTACTACGGGCATGGCAAAACAGCTCAAGGGGTACATAAGATTACATAAGTTTAGGGACCATTGAGCATGAGTTATTTAAGAAATAGATTGTATACTTTATTTTTCTTTCACCATGCAACAAACATTTAGTTTGTGACAGTGTGACACATTCTATTGCAAGAGAAGCATTATCTTCCATGTTGTTTTCTAGTTATTATAATAACACTTTCCAAAAACAGCATTTGTTTTGTATTTTGTGTATTTCAAATGAAAGACTATTTTTCCAGTATTTTCCCAGGGCTCCCTTGAAAAGAGGTTTCGATTTCAACGGGACTCACATGGTTAAATAAATGATAAATAAATACCTAAAAATTATTTACTTTTGTTAAAAAAAATATTGTTAAAATATCGTATCGTATCGTTATCGTGAACCCAATATCGTGTATCGTATCGTATCATGAAATTAGTGTATCGTGACACCCCTAGATACCATACATCTAATGTTCATAACATGGCGGACCATTTAACGTTATCTATACCGTTAGATAAAGCCTTAAAGGAACACTCTGTCCATTTTCAACCAGCTTTGTATCATTAGAACATCAGTAGTATATCAGAAAACTGTAAACTGTTTTGAAGTCTGTCATTTAATTTGACAGTTATTGAGTGTTAAAGTGTGGACCAGTGACATCACTGGTCCACACTAACTCAAATTAATAACTCATTAACTCAAATCAACTCTCAATAACTGTCAAACTATCTAATTTGACAGTGGCCGTTTTTTCTCTCTAAACCTTGCTTAAAACGAGTACGGCTCAAGTAAGCTCCCCTTACGCGTGCGTCTTTCCTGACACATCACCTCACCCTCTTGTGAGTATATCCGTATTACGGAACCATCCCCCCGACCTGCAGTTTTTAGCAGTAATTACAATCATCTATGTATGTTTTAAAACCAATTGTATAATAGTGATTGAGAAACAGCTGTCAGCAGTTAAAAGCGACGGTAAACATAAAAGTCTTTAGTCTATTTTTAAAAGTAAGTAAAGTTGGGGCAGATCTGAGGTCTTCAGGCAATTTGTTCAAGCTAGCAGAAGCATAGTGGGTATATGCGGCCTTCCCATGATTTGATTTGATCCTAGGGACAGTTAATAAGCTGGACCCTCACTGACCTGAGAGGTAGACGGTTCGTAGCGCTGGAACAATTCAGCGATGTATTTTGGGCCTAGGCCATTAAGTGATTTATAGACTAATAACAGTATTTTAAAATCTATTGACACACTGGCAACCAGTGTAAGGACTTAAGGACTGGAGTGATATGATCAGCTTTCTTAGTCTTCGTTAGAACTCTAGCAGCAGCATTCTGAATGAGCTGAAGTTGCCTAAGTTCTTTTTTGGAGAGACCAGAGAAAAGGCTATTGCAGTAGTCTAACCTACTATATAGATGAAGGCGTGAATTAGTTTTTCTAGAACCTGTCTGGACATGTATCCCCTAATTCTTGCTATATTTTTAAGATGATAAAAAGCTGATTTTCTGATTGACTTAATGTGGGAGTTAAAGTTGAGATCGGAATCAATAATAACGCCAAGATTTTTGACTTGATCCTGAGGCTTCAGGGATCGAGACTCAAGCCGTGCAGTGATTTTAAGCCTTTGTTCTTTGGGACCAAAGACGATCACCTCTGTTTGTTCTTATAGCATGGTGTGAGAGACGGACATCCCCTCTGCTCAAAGTGGCCTGCTCCATGTCAAACACTGCGGAAGTTCAAACAATTTCCTTGCTAGATGCACATCAATATCTACAGGTAAAATGGACATAAAACAAACGTCTTAATGTTAGTCTCACGCGCCTTTATATTTATAAAGCCATTATGGTGATGGCCATCACAAAGGAGATACTTTATTTTTCGTTGGACACGGACTGCATTATTGAGAACAGTGCACTGATGTGACTGTCTGCTTCTGATCTGGTAGGACATGCGATTGTTATTTGATATATACATGGCTTTGTTAAGACTGCGTTGCTTAATGTGCTGTGTTTTGGCTGGGGTGCCATGCCAGGGTAGGAAATTAGCGGGGGCTCGGGGCAAAATGCCCTTAAAAAAAATCCGCACAACCCCCGCCCCTCCTCCTACTAGCGTTATTTACCTCAGTGACAGGCAGCACAAGCTAGCTGGCTAGCTAGTTCACTGATGTTTTTGCCAAGTACATTAATAACATGCCAGACAATCAAAAGTTTTGTTGAGATAGGAGATGGGATATTTAACTGTGATTGTTTATGAACTTTTAGAAATAAAATATGCTTGGGTAAGAGTCATTGATTGGTCTGTCATGCTACATAGGTGCAACTAAAGTATTTCCCAACATTTGATCAAATTGCCCTGGAAATTATCCAAAATGCCCCGGAAATATATTTCACAGGGGCAAAAGTAGCCCTTGTTCAAAAAAGTTAATTTCTTACCCTGTGCCATGCTCATGTCTGCGTGTGGTGGTGTGAATGTGTTTGTAACTGCCTCATTTCATGACGATGTGATGATGTACCTTGTGGCGCTGGGCAGTTGTTTTGCAGCTGGGGATGCTGTAGGCTGCATTGTGTCAAGTGCTGTATCAAACTTGGACTGTTGCTAGCTAGACTTCCATCACTGTCAAATGGAGCTAGTGGCTATGGCAAAATCTAATCAAATAGTGGTCTGTTGCCCTGATGTGGACTAAATTAGGGGTCCTTAATATGAAAAAGCTTGATAATCACTGGCCCAGGGAACGTATCTCTCTTTCCATCCCTGTCTGCCACCATGGACAGCACCAGAGAAAGTGTTTCTGGGCAGTCTAAGTCGCAAATCTCATACAAAGCTGGCTGAAAATTGTCAGTGTTCCTTTAAGCAAGCAGCATTCTACCATAAAGTGACATGTATGCATATAGGGAGACAATTGTTTTTCACCATTGTACAGCCACAGCACATACGAGGATATTAATGTGGTGTGTGTAGTTCTTCATAGAGCTAGCCTGTTCATTTTGCTCTCAAAGTGTACCAGAATGATGCATTTTACTTTAAAATGTAGAAATTATTCTCCCGTGGGGGGCCAAAGGTACCCCACCTTCGGGGCTGTATATTACGTCAGCTCATATTAATTTCTCACTTGTGGAATCAGATTAATATTTTATTATAAAGCCACTGTGGCTCTGGCCCTTTCAGCTCTCACTGTTGGTTGCTTTGTGATGTTGCTGATGTTGGAATTGAAGCTCATTCTACATTGCAAGTCGCTGTGGATGAAATTGTCAGCACACTGCTTAAAGCAGGGGTCCCCAATTGCTTTTCACAAAGGGCGCAAAATTTTTTGAGCACTTGAAGGCAGGTTTAGAGGAATAACACATTTTTAATTAACAGTTGTGATGTCATTTTTCAGTTTAACCACCAATATTTGATCCTTTTCTCACTCCTATGTCACCACCTGCTCTCCCTGCAGGGCTTAAAATTAACTTTTTTGACCACCTGCCATAATGGCTGCTAGATTTCAAAGTTACCAGCCAATTAGAATTTCCACTTGCCAAAATATTTTTCTTATAATAACGAGAATATGAGTGGGTTAATTTAAGCATAGGTATTACTAAGTGGCCGGGGATTCTCAAAGCCTGTTGAGGGTCACACAAGAACAAAAATGCACTCTTGAAGCTAAATAAAACCAAACCAACCAAAACCAACGAGTTAATTATTTAAATGTATACAACAGGTAGTTCCGGCCGAGCAATTTGATTGGACAAGAGGGATCTTATGAGTGCCTATATTTCACGATAATGCACTGGCGCTTCACTGTGTGTAGGGTAGGCTATATCACTCCGCTTCACAGCTGCTCTAATCAACAAGCTTCACAGCTGCTGTAATCAACAAAACAAACACCAGCCACGTTACATTGAACGTCATTCAAAGCGTAACCGAGAGCACAAAGATGGATTTTTTTCCTAAGACAACTTTTGACTTAAACTATGAATGCTCGTCAGAAGAGGACGAGGGGGAGCAACATTCTTCTGCGGAAACCTCCAGGTTTGCTCATATTTCACCTGCAGGACTTGACGATTTGGAGAAAAACAAAAACGAAGCAAACACTGTGAAGCAAACAGTCTGGGCTGTGAACTGCTTTCAAACTTGGCTATGTTCAAAAACTATGACCATCAACTTCCAGTCAATTGAGAAGACAGAGCTGAATACTGTTTTGAGGCAGTTTTATGGATCCGTACGGACGAACAACGGAGAGCTATATGGGATAAGCGGTTACCTTGGGCTTCGTGCTGGTTTAAATCGCCATATCAACGAGCCGCCTCTCAGCCGTTCATGGAATTTAATGCAGGATGCTGAATTCAACGAGGACGGTGATTAGTGATACTTCGCCACACTTTTTTGTCTTGCAGGTCTGAAAGCTTGTTAAAAAGTTATTGGCGACCATCCACGGAGAGCAGGAAAAGATGGAGCAACATAGGCTACTGTCAGATCAAACAAGCTCATCCTCGGTATCCGACATGCCTCCTGCAAAGCGACAGTCAACCGTGCCGTCACCAGACTCTGTTCTCTTCACTGGCTGTACAATAAATGGAAACGTGCAAATCAATGTGTATGACAAAAAGTAGACAGCCTGCAGTTATTAGGCTGATTAGGCTACATTTTCTGCAAAGGGAAAGCTGGGGGGACTATTTTTGTTGGCGGAGGAATAAATACAGAAATCATCTATTTTCTCAGCTTTTTGACATTTTTTTAATCAGCCTTGTTTAATAGAACTGTTGTATAAAATCAATATCACACTCGAGGTTGTGCATTGTTGGCTAATATTGGCACTGCTGTGATTATCTACGGCACTCGGCCTGCGGCCTCGTGCCTGCGACCGAATCACAGCAGTGCCAAATTAGCCAACAATGCACTCCCTCTCGTGTGATATTGCTTAATTCTACTTCAATGTAAAACAGTAATTTCTTACACATGAGATTACTTTGAGCCTTTTAGTCATAGCGATTATATATTCCAGACTGAAATGTTATAACAGAAGTGGAGTATTGGCCAGAATGACATGAACATTTGGACACATTCAGCCGGTATCTTGCATGTTCGTTCAGGTGCACTGTAAAAATATATATATCAGATTATATATATATATATATATATATATATATATATATATATATATATATATATATATATATATGTATATATATATTTTTTTTGTGTGTGTGTGTACAAAAAAAAAAAAAAAACCCAGCCACTTTCGATCCCAAGCCCGGAAAAATGGGGAGGGTTGCGTCAGGAAGGGCATCCGGCGTAAAACCTAGCTAGCTAGATGCCAAAGAGATTATGCGGATCAATAATCATGTTTCCATACCGGATCGGTCGAGGCCCGGGTTACCAACGACCGCCACCGGCATTGCTGACCAGCAGGGTGTCGGGGGAAATTGGGCTACTGGTGGTAGAAAGAGAAGAAGAGGGGGGGAGCATGTCCGGAGGAGGAGAGAGAAGAGAGTGGGGAGGAGTGTGGAGGTGAGGGTAGGAACCCTGAATGTTGGCACCATGTCCGGTAAAGGGGGAGAGATAGTGGATATGATGGAGAGAAGAAAGGTAGATATTCTGTGTGTGCAGGAGACCAGGTGGATGGGGAGTAAGGCCAGGAGCATGGGGAGAGGGTACAAACTGCTCTACTATGGGGTGGATGGGAGAAGAAATGGGGTAGGAGTAATCCTAAAGGAGGAGTATGCTAGCAGCGTGG
Organism: Poromitra crassiceps; assembly: GCF_964638095.1. Lineage (NCBI taxonomy): Eukaryota > Metazoa > Chordata > Actinopteri > Beryciformes > Melamphaidae > Poromitra > Poromitra crassiceps. The sequence continues at coordinate 545,408 of NW_028152234.1, read as the reverse complement.
TAGAAGTGAGGAGAATATCAGACAGAGTGATAGCTGTGAAGCTGGTGAGGGAAGGGCTAATGCTAAATATTATCAGTGCGTATGCCCCCCAGGTGGGGTGTGAGATGGAAGAGAAAGAAAAATTCTGGAGCATGTTAGATGAAGTGGTAGAGAGCGTGCCGGCAGGAGAGAGAGTGATGATTGGAGCAGACTTCAATGGGCATGTAGGGGAAGGTAACAAGGGAGATGGGGAGGTGATAGGAAAGCATGGCGCAAAAGAGAGGAACGCAGAAGGGCAGATGGTGGTAGATTTTGCAAAGAGGATGGGGATGGCAGTAGTGAACACATACTTCATGAAGAGGGAGGAGCACAGGATAACATACAAGAGTGGGGGAAGGTGCACACAGGTAGACTATGTCCTATGTAGAAGGTGTAACCTGAAGGAGGTCAGGGACTGCAAGGTAATCGCAGGAGAGAGTGTAGCTAGGCAGCACCGGATGGTGGTCTGTAGGATGACAGTGAAGGCCAAGAGGAAGAAAGCCAAGGGAGGGAAGATAGAGCGAAGGATTAAATGGTGGAAGTTAAAGAGAGAGGAATGCTGTGTGGAGTTCAGGGAGGAGGTAAGACAGGCGCTGGGGGGTAGAGAAGAGCTGCCGGTTGGTTGGGCAGCCACCGCAGAAGTGGTGAGGGAGACAGCAAGAAAGGTACTTGGTATGTCTTCAGGAAAAAGGAAGGAAGAGAAGGAGACCTGGTGGTGGAATGAGGAAGTGCAGGAAAGTGTACAGAGGAAGAGGGTGGCGAAGAAGAGGTGGGATAAATTCGGAGATGAGGAGAGTAGACAGAAATACAAGGAGACACGGCGGGAGGCGAAGAGAGAGGTGGCAAAGGCAAAGGAAAGAGCATTCAGCGAGTTGTATGAGAGGTTGGATACCAAGGAAGGAGAAAAGGATTTATATCGATTGGCTAGACAGAGGGACCAGGCAGGGAAGGATATACAGCAGGTTAAAGTGATAAAGGATAAGGAGGGCAGTGTGCTGACCAGCGAGGACAGTGTGATGAGAAGGTGGAAGGAGTATTTCGAAGAGCTGATGAATGAAGAAAATGAGAGAGAGAGGAGGATGGACAATGTGGAGGCAGTGAACCAGGAAGTACAACAGATAAGTAAGGAGGAAGTGAGGGCAGCTATGAAGAGGATGAAGAGAGGGAAGGCGGTCGGCCCAGATGACATAGCAGCAGAGGCCTGGAGATGCTTAGGAGAGTTGGCAGTGGACTTTCTAACAAGACTGTTTAACAACATCTTGGTTAGTGAGGAAATGCCAGAGGAGTGGAGGCAAAGTGTACTAGTGCCTATTTTCAAGAACAAGGGAGACGCACAGAGTTGCAGCAACTACAGGGGCATAAAGCTGATGAGTCACACTATGAAGCTTTGGGAAAGAGTAGTGGAGGCTAGATTAAGAGGAGAGGTGAAGATTAGTGAGGAACAGTATGGGTTCATGCCAGGAAGAAGCACAACAGACGCATTGTTTGCCCTGAGAATGCTGATGGAAAAGTATAGAGAAGGCCAGAAGGAGTTACATTGCGTCTTTGTAGACCTAGAGAAGGCATACGACAGGGTACCAAGAGAGGAGGTGTGGTACTGTATGAGGAAGTCAGGAGTGGCTGAAAAGTATGTGAGAGTAGTGCAGGACATGTATGAGGGCAGTGCGACGGTCGTGAGGTGTGCAGTGGGAGTGACTGAGGGGTTCAAGGTTGGGGTGGGATTGCACCAAGGGTCGGCCCTCAGCCCATACTTGTTCGCAATGGTGATGGACAGGCTCACAGACGAGGTCAGGCAGGAGTCCCCGTGGACTATGATGTTTGCAGACGACATAGCAATCAGTAGTGAGAGCAGGGAGCAGGTGGAAGAAAATCTAGAGAAGTGGAGACATGCGCTGGAGAGAAGAGGGATGAAAATAAGTAGAAGTAAGACAGAGTATATGTGTGTGAACGGGAGGGAAGATGGAGGGGGGGTGAAGATGCAGGGAGTAGAGGTACCAAAAGTGGAGGAGTTTAGATACTTGGGGTCAACCGTGCAGAGTAGTGGGGACTGTGGCAAGGAGGTAAAGAAGAGAGTGCAGGCGGGGTGGTGCGGGTGGAGAAGGATGACTGGGGTGATCTGTGACAGAAGGGTACCAGCGAGAGTGAAGGGAAAGGTCTACAGCAGGGTAGTGAGACCAGCCATGCTGTACGGTCTAGAGACGGTGGCACTGACAAACAGGCAGGTGGCAGAGCTGGAGGTGGCAGAGATGAAGATGTTACGCTTCTCTCTGGGAGTGACCAGGCTGGACAAGATAAAGAACGATTACATCCGAGGAACCGCCCATGTTGAGCAGTTTGGACAGAAAGTGAGAGAGGCAAGACTGAGATGGTATGGACATGTGCGGAGGAGGGAGGTGGGGTACATTGGGAGGAGGATGCTGGAGATGGAGCTGCCAGGAAAGAGGAGGAGAGGAAGGCCCAAGAGGAGGTTCATGGACGCAGTGAAAGAGGACATGCAGGCAGCGGGCATGACGGAGGACGATGCAGAGGACAGAAACCGATGGAAACAGATGATCCGCTGTGGCGACCCCTGACGGGAATAGCCGAAAGAAGAAGAAGAAGAGTGTGTGTGTGTGTGTGTGTGTGTCTTCAAGCTCACCTGCTTAGCTCCCATACATGTAGATTCAAACATCTCCTCAAGCAAGACCGTCATCTGTTGGATGTTGTTCATCAGCACACAGGGCTGTAGGAGGAGAGACAAAGTTTTGTGGTGTTAAGTAAATCTCTTTGGAAGTGATGTGCCTTTTTGTCACGCCCCGCCCCCTTTTGCCTAGTGGGCATGGAAAGTTAATCAGTTCGTCCTTGGCCCATGACCAACCTTTCTACAAATGTCTACAAAGGTGTTACGTGAATCTGTGTGGAAGTTAAAGGAGAATTTCGTTTTTTTTTAACCTGGACCCATCTCCTGGCATTAATTATGATTTGGCCACTCACCAGGCGATCTCCGCGGCGTTTCTGGCCGTCCTAGCATTGTTTTGACATCAATAGCGTCCAAGTCAGTTGTAAAATGGAGCTGACTTGGGGCCAAGTGTGAGCCTGTCTTTCCTGCATCTAAATAGCTATTTTTATTCCCGTTTTCGCCAAATATCGTCAGAATCTGATCCCTCAAGAAGCACCACAGTGATATTTCGCCAAAGGCTGTTTCCTGGAGTCCCACAGGGATCAAATTACCTCAAACGTGATCTCGGTCACCAAGGCTCGTGAAGTCCCGCGATACTTTCCTGCCGACTGACCAAGTACAGGAGGACGCTTTGCGGTGGTGGTTTTAGCGCAACCTATGTGGGGTTTGGCGTAACCTATGTGGGATTCGAAATAACGAAGGTTATGCCAAACCCCACATAGGTTACGCTAAAACCACCACCGCAAAGCGTCCTGCCTGTACTTGGCCAGTCAGCAGGAAAGTATCGCGGGACTTCACGAGACTTGGTGACTGAGATCACGTTTGAGGTAATTTGATCCCTGTGGGACTCCAGGAAACAGCCTTTGGCGAAATATCACTGTGGTGCTTCTTGAGGGATCAGATTCTGACGATATTTGGCGAAAACGGGTGTAAAAATAGCTATTTAGATGCAGTAAAGACAGACTCACACTTGGCCCCAAATCAGCTCCATTTTACAACTGACTTGGACGCTATTGATCTCAAAACAACGCTAGGACGGCCAGAAACGCCGCAGAGATCACTGGGTGAGTCGTCAGATCTTAATTAATGCCAGGAGATGGGTCCAGGTTCAAAAAAACCGAAATTCTCCTTTAAGCACCTTTTTTGTAACCTGACGCTGCCAGATGGACGGTATAGCTCCACATAGGTTTCACTAAACCAGTCGATCTGGGAATTAAGTAACCAGACCCGCTGACGGAGGCGGGCACTTTTTCCAAGCTACTTGGCAGGTGATTGGATGACCCATCTGTCTATCACCGCTGGTGGGTGTTAACTTCAACCAATCAGATCGCTGAAGGTGCCTGTGGATGATCTCCGTGGTATTCATTGATTGAGTCCTCACGGTCGTAAAGTCACCTTCGAAGCATTTAGTTAGATTATAACGAACTAGTTGTGTGGCTTAGCCTTCCCAAATGTTGAGGGTCGTTTTTTAGAATTTAATACATAGAATTGGGAACGTTACATTCAATTTCATTCAGACTGCCTGTCGCTTCCGCGGCGGCAGCCATGTTGACAAGTGAAAAGAACTACAAAGACCATGTGCGTCACACAGAAAGCCCGCCTAAGGCTGCCGCTGATTCGTCGAGCCGGCATAGCTCGACCAATCATCTTAACTGCTTGTGCGGGTCCAGACCGTCACGGAGAACCAAATGAAATGTGAGTTCACGTGACGGGCGGTTTACCAGGCTACCTTTTTTGCCCACTTTTGTCCATGGTCATTGCCATGCCCCCCTTTGGATAGTGGGCATGGAAAGTTAATCAGCTCGTCCTTGGCCCATGCACTGAGCTATAATTAAATATGGAGGCCATACCTCTATTGGTTTGCAGTATCCTCTGTTGACGAAAATATCACAAGATTTATTGTTACCCGATTCTGCGCAGGAGCTCTGTTGAGTTAGAACCTCTGTGAGATCCCCGCCCCCCTAAACTTTCTTATGTAGAGCTGCTGTTTTTAGATTTGTGCACTAGGGCTGTCACTTTTTCCCCAAATAAAGTTCGAACGAACTTTAATTGCCCGAAATTCGTTCTAATATATTCGAAGTTTTTTGGTTAACACGTTCACTGCCGTGGACGAGATATCTCGTCAAGCAGAAACCAACGGTTGACTGCCAATGACGAGATATCTCGTCAAAAAAAAAAAAAAAAAAAAATTGACGGTGGGACGTCGATCAACCCCTTTTACATCTCCTATTAAAATATGGGAGGTATTGAATGTGTATAATCTATTTTACCGACCCACTAAGTGGCGACAGTGCTCTCCAGACTAGACGAAGCCAAGCAAAAACAGCAGCGTGAGGAAGCCATTCTCATGAAAATGGATTGGCGAAAACGCTTTCGCTTTCGCGCAGGGAGCTGGCGGTGGGGGATTGCAAATTTGGATAATAGATTATGGGTGAAACACACTTTGAAACACCGGCAGAAAGCCCAGAATCGCACGCAGCTTCATTCCAGCTGAGCTCACAACCGAAAAACGAGCCCCATCCACACTCGCCCAGGCCGCCAGCAGCCAGGCAGCACAGACAGGCAGGAGAGACTCGCTTGTGACAAACGCTGCAAAGCCACCAGAGACACACCCACGGAGGGAGGAGTTTGAAGGAGAGGGGGGTTTCCTGCTGCTATGGAGGAAATTACTGTTCAAAACTATTGTTTAGATGTCTGACGTCTTACGCCAAAAATAAATGGTTAAAGTGACTGTTCTATCGAATTTCACAAAAAGCCATTTATCTCAGCTCTCCAGTGCTCTCCAGACGAGAGAAAGCCAAGCAAAAACAGCCGCGTGAGGAAGCCATTCTCATGAAAATGGATTGGCGAAAACGCTTTCGCTTTCACGCAGGGAGCTGGCGGTGGGGGATTGCAAATTTGCATAATAGATTATGGGTGCAACACACTTTGAAACACGCAGCATAAATAAGACCAGAATCGCAAAAGCTTCATCAAAGCTCTCAACCGAAACCCCAAGAAACGAGCGAGCCCATCCAGACTCGCCCAAAGAGCGGCCGCCAGCAGACAGGTAGCAGCAGCAGCAGCAGAAACTCGCTTGTGACACGCCCGCTGCAGAGCCAGGGAGGCAGGAGGAGAACACACACGGAGGGAGGAGTTTGAAGGAGAGGGGGGTTTCCTGCTGCTATGGAGGAAATTACTGTTCAAAACTATTGTTTAGATGTCTGACGTCTTACGCCAAAAATAAATGGTTAAAGTGACTGTTCTATCGAATTTCACAAAAAGCCATTTATCTCAGAATAAATTTTCAGACGCTGAAACCATGCTGTATTCTACTGCTAATGCCTACATAACTACTAACTCTACAAACTAACTCTTTTAGACAGAGAAAGCACACATTCTATTAGTTCTTTTGAGATCATTTGTGTTCACAAAATCTTAGCAGAAAAGAATCCTCGGCTCTTGAAAGATGAGCCAGAATCCTAAAAAAAAAACCTTGGCAGAACCTACCTACAGTATTGAAAAAACGGCCGTCGACGAGTCAAATTTTTTTTTTTTTTTTTTGACGGTGGGATGTGGATCAAACCCTTTTACATCTCCTATAAAAATATGGGAGCTATTGAATGTGTATAACCTATTTTACCGACCCACTAAGTGGCGACAGTGCTCTCCAGAATAGAGAAAGCCGAGCAAAAACAGCAGGAAAAAGCGTGAGGAATCCATTCTCATGAAAATGGTTTGGCGAAAACGCTTTCGCGCTGGGAGCTGGCGCACAACGGTGGGGGATTCCAAAAATAGACTATGGGTGCAACACACTTTGAAACACACAGCAGAAAGCCCAGAATCGCACGCAGCTTCATCCCAGCTCACAACAAACGAACAAGCCCGATCCAGACTCGCCCGATGAGCGCCCGCCAGGCAGCACAGACAGGCAGCAGAGACTCGCCTGTGACACACGCTGCAGCCACCAGAGACACACCCACGGAGGGAGGAGTTTGAAGGAGAGGGGGGTGGGGGTGCTGTTATATTGAGGAAATTACTGTTCAGAACTATTGTTTAGATGTCTGATGTCTCACTGATGCCAAAGATAAATGGTTAAAGTGACTGTTCTGCCTGTTCTATCGAATTTCACAAAAATGCATTTTTCTCAGCTTTCCTTCTCAGACGCTGAAACCATGCTGTATTCAACTGCTAATGCCTACATAACAGAACATGATAAAAACTAACTCTTTTAGACAGAGAAAGCACACATTCTATTAGTTCTTTTGAGATATTTTGTGTTCACAAAGTCCTAGCAGAAAATAATCCTCGGCTCTTGAAAGATGAGCCAGAATCCTCAAAAAAAACCTTGGCAGAAGCTACCTACAGTATTGGAAAAACTGTTGGCAGTGAATGTGTTAAAAACAAACTGATCAGAAAAATGACCACTTGCACATTAGCGTGATACGAACCATCTAAAATGATACAAACCACCTTTGGAAAAAAAACTATCTGACGTGTACTTTGATTGTTTAGTTTGGTTGATTTTCCCATCCACTAACATGGGGGAGGCGGGCCTTGTGAGCTATACTGGTACCAGCCGCCAGAACAGCGATCTGCAGCGGCTTCATGTGATATTGCATGGACTGCACCCTTGGGCCCATGACCAACATTTCTACAAATGTCTGTCATGTTACATGAATATGTTTGGAAGTTAGGCATCTATTTGTGGACACACCCATTTCCCTTTTGGCCAGTGGGAGTGGAAAGTTATGGACACACCCATTTCCCTTTTGGCCAGAGGGAGTGGAAAGTTAATCAGTTCTAAGTTGGCCCATGACCTACTTTTCTACCAGGTTTCGTGCAAATCCGTTGATAACTTTTTGAGATATCCTGCTAACGAACAGATAAAAGGGGCAAAAACATACATTTTGAGTTAAATTGTAAATTGCATACTCACAATCTTCTCCGTCTCACAGTAGGCTGGGAAGCTTTTGGCCAGCAGGTCGCAGTAATGCAGCAGCACCTTTTTGATTGTCTGTGGACACACAACATTAACCTTAGAGACAGGTGAGGAGAGAGAGGTGAGAGAGACAGGTAAAGCTGTTGGCCAGCAGGGTGCAATGCTACAGCAGCGCCTTGGTGATTGTCTGTGGACACCCAACATTAACCTTGACAGGTGAGGAGAGACAGGTGAGAGAGACAGGTGAAGCTGTTGGCCAGCAGGGTGCAGTGCTGCAGCACCTTGGTGATCGTCTGTGGACACAACACAACATTATACTTAGAGCAGGTTCACACACCATGGGCCTATACCACGAAGCAAGATTAGTGGCTTAGCGAGGTAACTTCAAGTTTAACCCTGGGTTTACCGTGCTACGATGCTAGTTCACTTCTTACCGAGATATATTTCAATAGCAACTTATGCTGCATGGATAACCTGGTCTGGAGCAGGTTAAGTTGCAAGGATAAGATTAAACATTGAAAGGCACCGTGGCACCGCCCATGAACCAATGCGCTTCCTGGAAAAGGAGAGAAGAGTCATTTGCGACCGCCAAGACCCATTTAATGATGATCTCCATAGCGCACTGTGTGCGCAACGGAGATGCTGAACTTCGGTGGCGAAATCAAGCAAGCTGGATAACTTACGCATTGAGACAATCTGATATTTTTTTGCCAGCCCTCCTTTCTGTGATTATTATGTGCAGCAGTGTTGCCTTTCGTTTTTATTACATCTTTGAATTCTTCATATTTCCTTAAGATTATGGTTTGTTCCTCCAGCGTGAAGTATTCATTTTTATTTGCTCCCAAGTAGGGTTGTCAAAAGTACCGATAGTATCGATAAAAGTCAATACCAAAAATTTGAAACAGATACAATACTCATTTGCAACTGTATCAATATCAGCAGTGCTTTTTCTTAAATGTAAATGTAAAATCAAACATACCACTGATTTCTCCCTCCCGGTCATAGGTGGATATCTTTTGCTTCAATGAGTGCAAAGTATTCTGATAGGCTGATGACTAGAGCAGGTTAGTGTCCTCAGAGTGAGAGTGGCGTCAGCGGAGGACCAAAATGCGAGACTCATTAGCCAATGAACAGCCAGGAATGGGTCTCGCGCTACTTTTGCATGCTAAAATAAAGCTGATAATGTACAATTTGATTCAACGGGGGAAAAACCCTTTCAGAATACAACACAAACTGTCAATTTTGCTGCAACTCGACAGTGCTGCTTAATCCAGGACCTTACTTCCTGGAACTCTTGAGAGTAAAAGCAGTGGATTGGAGTGAATGGTGATGTCGGAACTCTTCTATCTACATGGCTCTGGAGCAGGTGTAATCTGTTGTATTCTGATAGGCTGATGACTAGAGCAGGTGTAATCTGCTGTGTCAGGTCAAAGTTTGTAATGAGTTTTATCAGGCCTAGATTATGGAGAAGCGTGCATCTGTCTGTCCATCTGTCTTTGGTTATGTTTTAAGCCTCTTGATGTGTTGCTGTCATCCCGCCGCGTGGTATCGAAAATGGTATCGAGTATCGATATTTTCCTGGGTATCGGTATCGAAGTAGAAATTCTAGTATCGTGACATCCCTACTCCCAAGCACGTTTGACCCTGCTGATTGCAGCTGAACGCTGCGTGGCGAAATATCACTAAATCACCTGCGTAAAAAGGTTACCATAAACGTCTCCAAAGTGCACTAAGGTGCTCTGTGTGCAACGGAGCTGCTATTTTTATAGGCTATTTTTTATTTCAATGAAAACTACGCCTGCACCATGTTGATTCAGAGCCTATATTTCTAACGTTAAATCTATTATAGGCCTACGGATTTTGGAAATTTAGACTGAGTCTACACTTCTAGTTGCAAAAACACATGCAGGTTTTATTGAGTATATTAAGTTGGTCCCCGGGCCCCGGAAGTTGGTCCCCGGGCGCTGGAAAGAAAAAGTGACCACTGCTCCTGGCCTGCCCCCCGGAGGAAAGGACAAGCCAGGATGGGTCAAATGCAGAGGACAAATTTCACCGGCCACTCGCATGAGTGTGTTTGTGGCCGCAAGCATGTGTGACTGTGTGACAATAAAAGACGGGCTTGTCCGTCACTAACTGTGTTTTTATTAAGCTGCTGTAGGCACTAGGCAGAAACGGCAGCAGAAATCAAATTACTGATGTGAATAAAAGCGGTAACTTCCTTCAGTGACAGATTCATATCCAACACAGACTTTGAGTCTGACATGCAGTAAAGCTCCGTTAATTAATACACTTTGATGTGCGCTTTCAATGAATGAGGAAATAGGCGTGTCTGACACTGTAAAATCAAAGCTGTCCATATTGCATTGTGATTGGCTAGTTGTTACAAACCATGCTTTTTTCATGGGCATGAGCTCGTGTTCACAAGCATTTTCAGGTGTACGATAGGGGTGGGCGATACTGCAAAATTTGGTGTTGATCCGATACCAAGTAGCCTAATACTGGTCCAGAATTGCCGATATCGATACCGATACTTTTTATTATTAAATATGGCTTATGAACTTTCATGTAGGGGAGAGCAGTGTGTCATTATTTATGAGGTTTATCAATAGGTTTATCAATTTATCAACCACTATAAATTATGACAGTTTGAAAATTTAACATTAACCAATGCTGAAGATCCTTAATATTAATTTAACTACTATATATACCTGGATATTATTTTCCTCTGTGAAAAGACTGCCCGTGGCGTGGAGTCTATCTCTGTGTTGAGGGAGGGGGTGTCTGTCTGATATTTCCCTCCTCCTCCTCCTCCTCCTCCCTTCTTTTCTGCAGGTCAGCAGCCTGTTGCACCAGCTGAACGTAAGTTCTCTCTTAAGTTGGGGTGTAAAGTCCACACTAACTGCTACGTTCAAACTAGTTAGTTTGACACTAAAGTTGTGTCTTTGTTTAGTTGCACCACGGAGACGTAAGATACATCTTAACTAGTAGACCCTAAAGTCCATACTAACCAAAATAGTGTCGCGGAAAATAACGTTTTCACTTCCTGTAGCCAATCAGTGAAAAGCATGGTGGAAACGGTGTTTATTTACCGTTGTTTAATTAAGTGGAATGAAAACAGTCAGACATGTTGCCCACCGCAAGTTAGTGCTTTCATATTTCATCAACACTAACCAAATGAGAACGTTATTGAGTAACGTTCATTTAGGTTCATATTACTGTTAACGTTTATCTGTGAGCCCCTCATCAGTATTGTAGGCTAATTTACCACCATCCTGCCTCGCTAAATTGTTGCTGTTATTTTAATTTGTATGCAGTGCTGCAGCTTGGGGGAAACAAAAGCGTGAGACATAAATATCAAAGGGTGTAATACACGGAGAGCGCATTGCGGACGCAAAACAACGATGCGCCACGGTGCCAAGTTGCAACTATTTCACTTGGTGCAACCCAAATATTTTTAGTAGTGCGTAAACTCGGACTTGGTCCGACTACACGGCCTGGTTCAGACTACACGAATTCAGCCCGATTTTAGACCGATTTGGTCGTGCGCGACAGATTTTCAGCGTCGGGCCCGAATATGACCGTCGGGGACGACGATCGGCCGTCTTCACCTCTTGTAGTGTGACATAATCAGAGACCAGCGTCGGGACCAGTCGCGACATCTAGGACGCCTCACGATGCCCTGACGAAAAGACTGGCATGTCAGTCTTTTGGACATGGTTTCGCCTAGTGTGACACCCCGGAAGACAGGTATCAGGTCCTGGGGAGACCGCTCCCCGCTCGATACAGATTTCACCCGCTCGCACTCACCGCTCCGCTCCGTTCCGTTCAAAAGAATAAAAGAGATAAAAAGGCGAGGGTGTTTTAATTTGCGTTTAAACGCCTGGGCAATGGGCATTGCTCACTACAAATAACATGAGCTCAGCTGAGTCGGCTGCATGTTCGTTTCTCTTCCTTCTCGTCTCGCAGCAGCTGGCAAGAAAATAGTGGGCGTGCACATGAAGTAAGTTGGAGGCTGGAGCGGATAGCGGAGTGCATCACAGTAGAGCCTGTCACTCATCCAAATAACGTTAATTCTGCAAGGGATATATATAGCACCTGGATTACATACATGTTTCACATAGGGTTTCACAGGTCCGCCTCCCCGACGACCTGTGAACTCGCTGACGACAGCAGACGACGTGATGACGGTGGCATACGACGCTCTGTCGGTGTCAAGCGAGAATACACTTGTAGTGTGGCCAGTCTCCCGACCAAGACATGTCACGAATTTATGGCAGTATGATGGCCTCGTCTGACATGGTGACATCGTGAACGACAAAAAATATCGTGTAGTCTGATCCTGGCATTAGTGAGACTTTACGTTCAAACTAGCTTGCGTTTCAACTTACGCACAGCTGGTGCAACCCACTGCAGAGCTCTCTTTCTTGTTTCTCAGATGCTTAACCCTAGAACACTAACGTGATTTAAAGTCACACCATCACTAACGTCGGGTGTATTTCACCCGATGCAATATACCCCATAAAACATACTTCTCATCAAAATATCTTAAAGTACAACAATACATGGCAAATTGAGGTACTCTTCTTTTGTTTTTAAATGTGAAATATCACAAAAAAAGTTTATTATGGGGGACACTATAAAAAATATGTCAAATTCGGGAAAAATGAGGTAATCGTTATAACAAAATCCCCTCCCCCCCCCCCCCCCCCCCCAAAAAAAAAAAACAGGAGCTCCCAACTTTTCCTTCGGTCCACCCATTCATGGGACTTGTGTAGTGAAAAAAAAAAATCACCACAATACCATTAACCCTAACCCGAAGATATTTTACCCTCTATCACTAATGTCGGGTGAAAATCACCCGAACACGTAGCCGGTAGAAAAAACCATGAATGGGAGCAGGGAAACAAACCTACATTCAATGACGTCAGTGAGCATCCTGAAGGTACCTAAGGACCCGCCCACCTCAGACAGCAGCAAGACAATGAAAATCACGTGAATTCAATTGTCCGGGTGAAAATCACCCGACGTTAGTGTTCTAGGGTTAAACAAATTGGTAGTAGGCTAGTGGTCCCACAGTAGCTTTAGTGGACAGCCTGCATGCGGCTACGTCACACTTCACAACATTGTCATTTACTGATGTAAAATTACTCCAAACGATCTGCTCGAGCCGTGATCAGATCACGGAATGGCATGTGTGTTTGTATGCGATTGTGCGCGTCGGATTTCAATATATATATATATATATATATATTAGGGCTGTCAATCGATTAAAATATTTAATCGCAAATTAATCGCACAATTTTTTATCTGTTCTAAATCTACCTTAAACCGATATTTTTCAAGTTTTTAATACTCTTATCAACATGGGAGTAGACGAATATGCTTTCTATATGTGGATATGTTTATTATTATGGGAACAATGACAAATACTGTCCAGAATATTCTTCAGAATAACCTCAAGGGTGTGCATGCTGAACCATACTGTATAGTGAAGTAGAAGCATATAGGCTACTGTAGTAGGCTGCATAATTAGCCTACTGGTTCTTACTTTACTTTACTTTACTTTATTTCATTTGGCAGACGCCTTTATCCAAAGCGACGTACAACAAGTTATTTACAACAACAGAATACAAGTCAGAGACTAGCAAGAATAGAACAATATAAACAGTAAAACAAGGCAGTGACAGGATCAGAACAAGGGTCAGTTCATGAAAGAATACCGAAAAGGTGAGTTTTTAGTCTTTTTCGAAAGATGGGAAGAGTTTTGGCCGTCCTGACCGAGGGAGGGAGTTCGTTCCACCATTTCGGTGCCAGGGATGAAAAAAGTCTTGAACGGGATGAGCGATTATTGAGTACATGTAATGGTGGAGGGGCGAGGCGTCCAGCACTAGTAGAGGGGCGGAGGGAGCGGTGTGAGGGCTGGAATCTGAACATAGATTGTAAGTACGGAGGGGCTGTCTGGTGTGCTGCTCTATAGGCTAGAATAAGTGTTTTGTATTTAATACGTGAAGAAATGGGAAGCCAATGGAGGTCATGGAAGAGGGGGGTGACGTGGGAAAATTTGGGTTGATTGAACACCAGACGAGCTGCAGCATTCTGGATGAGCTGGAGTGGTTCAATAGCAGAGGTAGGTAAGCCAGCTAGAAGGGCATTGCAGTAGTCAAGCTTCGATGTGACAAGTGACTGGACCAGGAGTTGTGTTGTTTCTCTTGTGAGGAATGGACGGATTTTGCGGATGTTATATAGGGAAAATATACAGGAGCGTGCTGTTGCAGAAATGTAGGCTGAGAAGGAGAGCTGGTTGTCCATGATCACACCCAGGTTCTTAACAGTTTTGGAGGGTAGTATAATGGTGTTATCTATTGAAATGAAGAGGTCAGTCAATGGGCAGTCTTTTCCAGGGAGGAAGAGCAACTCGGTCTTGCTTAAATTCAGTTTCAGGTGGTGAGTGGACATCCAGTTACTAATGTCATTGAGACATGCGGAGATGCGAGTCATGATTTGGGTGTCAGAGGGGGGGAAAGAAAGGTAGACCTGTGTGTCGTCGGCATAACAGTGGTATGAAAAACCGTGTGATGAGATGATATGGCCGAGAGATCTGATATAAAGCAGGAACATTCGGGGGCCCAGGACTGAGCCCTGGGGGACACCAGTGATGAGAGTGCAGGGTTTTGAGAGACCTCCTCGCCATAATACCTGGTAGGAGCGGTTGGAAAGATAAGATGAAAACCAGGAAAGTGCAGAACCAGAAATGCCTAAATCAGAGAGAATGGAAAGGAGAATTTGGTGATTGACTGTGTCGAATGCAGCAGATAGATCTAGTAAAATGAGAACGGAAGAGAGGGATGAGGCCCTAGCAGTGTGTAGGGCCTCAGTGACGGAAAGGAGAGCAGTTTCGGTGGAGTGGGCAGATCGGAATCTTCTCAGATCAGATCTTCTGGACAAAACAAACTAAGAGCACAGCTTATAATGGCATTTATAAATGTCTTTCGTAATATATCAGCAGTGTAGTAGGCTAGTGAAGACTACAGTAAATATCGGCAAATTAAGACTAAGGCCCCTATCGTTGCATCGGTGTAGTTTCTAGGCCGAGCGCCTGGCGCAGCCCTGATCAGTGGCCGTGGACCAGCGCACTTTATATCTTGGTGTTGGGGCTACACGCAGCCTAAAGCATTACAACCACGCCTATTAAGCGTAAAATTATGCACCGTCATGCTCATTGGATAAGTGCAATAAACGAATCACACGCTTGCCTTTTAAGCTCCAATTCCAGTGGTCCAGTAAAACCAGACAAAGCCAAGCGCTCTGCCCCCCCCCTCCCTTCATCCCGTCTGTCTGTCTCCATATATAGGCTATTATTCCATTTCAATCATGAGAGACCAGAGGGTAAGGTTAATCAGCAAGCTTTATTAAAGTATGGCATGGCGATAGGATTCATGGCCTGAAGCGGTATGGCATTAATTCTGATGGCGTGGCAGCATGGCAACTGATTCTTTGGCGTAGTGACTCCGTGGCAGGATGCCTCTCTTCTTGAGGCGGGAGGGCATCTGCTCGGAGAACCCCCCCCCCGTAGGGGATTCTTCGGGAGTCAATACATTGGTGGTGGACTGGGGAGGTGGGTGGGGTGAAACGCGGCTTCCAGAGAAGGAATTGGATCAGCTTAGTGCAGCGGCTAGAGGGCAGGGAACAAGGGCTGTGGTGCGCTCGGCGTGGCTATAAGTACTGTCGCGTCATAGCCTCGGTACTGACGACATTAACGCCGTCACCTAGGCAAGTGCGTCACTACTGCACTGACGGCATTAGCGCGTCACTCTGGGATTACTGCACTTGTGTGTCACGCTAGCATTACATGTGATGCTGAGGTCGCTATGTTTCTAGATTACATGTGGCGTGAGGCAGCGTGTCTGGTCTTCATCTTGAAACTAGGTCGAGACCATCATTTCAATCATGAGAGACCAGAGGGTAAGGTTAATCAGCAAGCTTTATTAAAGTATGGCATGGCGATAGGATTCATGGCCTGAAGCGGTATGGCATTAATTCTGATGGCGTGGCAGCATGGCAACTGATTCTTTGGCGTAGTGACTCCGTGGCAGGATGCCTCTCTTCTTGAGGCGGGAGGGCATCTGCTCGGAGAACCCCCCAAAAGAGAGAAACGTCGCCGGCCGGTTGGCTCGGCAGCACGGCGACTTACGGCATAATTCGGCGTTGGCATAGTTCGGCATAATTCGGCGTTGGCATAGTTCGGCGTTGAACTCCCCCCCAAACTGCCGGTCAGCTCGCCTCGCGATACGGCGGGCGCTGGGCGGAAGGCGACGCTTGTCGCCGGCCTGTTGGCTTGAGAAGGCGACGCTTGTCGCCGAATGGTTGGCTCGAACCCCGCTGGGCGGAAGGCGACGCTTGTCGCCGACCGGTTGGCTCGAGAAGGCGACGCTTGTCGCCGACCGGTTGGCTCGGGCGACGCTTGTCGCCGACCGTTTGGCTCGAACCCCCCTCGAACCCGCTTGTCGCCGAACGGTTGGCTCGAACCCCGCTGGGCGGACGGCGACGCTTGTCGCCGACCGGTTGGCTCGAGAAGGCGACGCTTGTCGCCGACCGGTTGGCTCGGGCGACGCTTGTCGCCGACCGGTTGGCTCGAGCCCCCCTCGAACCCGCCCCCCCCCCCCCCCCCGCAAACGGTTGGCTCGAACCCCGCTGGGCGGAAGGCGACGCTTGTCGCCGACCGGTTGGCTCGAGAAGGCGACGCTTGTCGCCGACCGGTTGGCTCGGGCGACGCTTGTCGCCGACCGGTTGGCTCGAACCCCCCTCGAACCCGCTTGTCGCCGAACGGTTGGCTCGAACCCCGCTGGGCGGACGGCGACGCTTGTCGCCGACCGGTTGGCTCGAGAAGGCGACGCTTGTCGCCGACCGGTTGGCTCGGGCGACGCTTGTCGCCGACCGGTTGGCTCGAGCCCCCCTCGAACCCGCCCCCCCCCCCCCCCCCCGCAAACGGTTGGCTCGAACCCCGCTGGGCGGAAGGCGACGCTTGTCGCCGACCGGTTGGCTCGAGAAGGCGACGCTTGTCGCCGACCGGTTGGCTCGGGCGACGCTTGTCGCCGACCGGTTGGCTCGAACCCCCCTCGAACCCGCTTGTCGCCGAACGGTTGGCTCGAACCCCGCTGGGCGGAAGGCGACGCTTGTCGCCGACCGGTTGGCTCGAGAAGGCGACGCTTGTCGCCGACCGGTTGGCTCGAGCCCCCCTCGAACCCGCCTCCCCCCCGCGAACGGTTGGCTCGAACCCCGCTGGGCGGAAGGCGACGCTTGTCGCCGACCGGTTGGCTCCAGAAGGCGACGCTTGTCGCCGACCGGGTGGCTTGGGCGACGCTTGTCGCCGACCGGTTGGCTCGAGCCCCCCTCGAGCCCGAACCCCCCCAAACAGGCTGCTCGACACATGGAACACTTTGAGTGGTCTGCTGGGGTCTGGATTAGTGGTGTGGCTGCAGGCTGCTCGGCACCTGGAACACTTGCAGGCTGCTCGGCACCTAGAACACTGATTCGGGGAGTCCACCACCAATGAAATGCGAAGTAGCGGCTATTGCGGGGAATGCAGGAATGGATGCCATGCTTACCATGTGACGCCTAGGGGAGGAGAGATCTTTGGGCGGACAATGTGGTGGCCAGCTCTGGTCGGATGTAGGCCGCGTAGGCTGACGAGGACCAGCGGCCCATCTGTTGCAGGGAGGCGGAGGACACCCCTTGCGCGGCGGCTGATGTGGCCGCGCCGATCCTGAAGGAGTGGCCGGAATAGTGCTCCGCTGGGAGGTTGCACATCTGGAGGATCCGCTTGAGGTGAAGAGTGAACCAGGTTCTTGTCGTGAGATGGTGGGGCGAGATGAGGAACAGGGGGCGGGTGGGCCGGTTTGGGGTCGAATCTCTATGTAGCGGGCCATGGAGGCAAAGGGGCAGAAGGGGGAATCGTTGCGGGCGATGGTAATGGAGCAGGCTCTGCCCGCCTTGGTGTGCTTAAGGGAGAGACTATAGCGATCGGGGTGAAAGCTTAGGTCGGACCGGGTCACGTCCCGGGAGGGGTCGAACGACGCCGGGCATGTGAACTCGCCGACGCGGAGGAACCCATAGAAGGCTAGCAGGAACACGCACTCTAGGAGTGAATCTTGCAGGGGAGAGAAACAGCCGTCTCTCGTGCGCCCTAGAAGCTGCCGTAGCACGGGGAGGGTTATGGGACGCCTGGAGTCGGGGGCGGTCGGGAAGGCTTTGGCGATGCCCTTTAGCAGAGCTTTTATAACGGGGACGGAAAATAGACTGCGAAATTCGGGGTCGTTGCGCCTGGCGTGGAATTGGATCCCCGCCACCATGCTACGGACGTAGGGGGGACGGAGGTGGCGGACGGATACGCAGAACGTTATGAAGGCACATACGTTGGGGATCAGGATTGGGACAACGGGGAGATTGAGCGAGGCACAGAGGAAAGCGAACGACCGCCAGGCGCCGTCGTAGGCTCTGGCAGTGGAGCTGGCCAGCCCCCCCGACCTTGGGGCCCTGAGAGAGGCCGGTCAGTAAGTAATCGACGAATACGCGATTGGGGTGCTGGGAGAGTTCCTGGGCTAGGGCCGGGACGTCGATGGGCGTGGACGGGTGGCATTTTAGGGCCGTTGAAAGCCCGTTTTGTCCCTCTTGGTGTTGGGGTCCTGCCTCTGGGGGCGGAACCTTCGGGGGCAGAGGGAGCGGGGGTGGGCGTCCCCGCAGTCGGAGCACACGTGTAGGAACGAACAGTTAGCGTAGTTACACGATTTCTCGTTGAAATTTCTGCATATTGGCGGGTAGTCTGGGACATCCACCTGATGGCTCGAGACGGACCCGTTGGGGACCTGAGCCGTGCAGGTCGAGTGGGGAGCGCTGTCGCGGCTGGCGGGAGGCTGGAAGGCCGCTTTTGGGCAGAGAGGCGCCGTGTGCCCTGGTTCGCCGCAGGAGAAGCACGTGATCACCTGCCCTGCCCCTCCCAGCATCGTCATTAGGTCACCGTCCAGGATGGACCAGTCTACCCGGGAGTTAGCTTCGGAAATGCTCAGGGCGGCCTTGCGGGAGAACGCTTTGTGGTATTGGTAGAAGACGCCCCTCCAGAACCTCAAGGCGAGATCCGTTATTAATGCCAGATATCTGTCCAGCTCGGCTCGGCGTTCGGGGTACGCTGTACAAATTACGTCTCGGAAAACTCCGAACGCGCTCGTGAACTCCGTTATGGTGAGGTCCCTGTGTAGGCGGGGGTCGGACGAACTTAGAACGCTGGTGTCCGCGCTCGTGATTTTCTTGCTGCATTCCGGTGAGGGCAGGAGAATGCTGACTAGATTGACGTCCTGGCCCTGCAGGATTTTGGACTTTAGCTTGGGAGAGATGCCGGCCGACTGGGGAATGTAACGCTTACCGAAAGTAAACTCGGGCAGCGCTGAAGCCAGGGAATACATCTGGGCGGGAGGAGCCGGTGGCGCGCTGGGCTGGGCTGAGGCCGCCGCCGGTTGGAAGGGCCACATCTGAGCAGGTGGCGCGCTGGGCTGGGCTGAGGCCACCGCCGGTTGGAAGGTCCACGTCTGGGCGGGAGGAGCGGGTGGCGCGCTGGGCTGTGCTGAGGCCGCCGCCGGTTGGAAGGGCCAACATGGGTACGGTGTGGCGGGTAGGGCAGGCAGCGTGCTGGGCTGCGCTGCGCCCGCCGCTGGTTGCCTGGGAAAGAATGGGTGAGTGGGAGGGGCGAGGAGCATGCTGGGTTCCGCTACTGCTGCCGCCGGTGGATAAGGCATGGGGGTTGGGTAAGGCATGGGGGTTGGGTCTGCGGGCACTGCTGGTTGTATGGGCACCGCCTGCTGGACTGGTGGCTGCGCTGGGCGCATGGCATCCAGGCTAGCCTGGAACCCGCTAAGGGTCTCTGCTATAGAACGCATGGCTGCGGCCAGCTCCCCCTCCTGCTGCCTGGGCGGGGCCGGGGGGCCTGCCGCGGCGGGTGGGAAGCCTGAGGGGATTTGCGGAGCTGTTGGCCTGCCATGTGCCTCAGGCGGGGCGGCTGAGCTCCTCGCGGGAATTTGAGCGGCGTTATTGATTTGAGCGGCGTTATTGATTTTCGCGACGATTTTTGGCCCTAATGGCCTGCCGTATGCTTTGGCCGGCGCTGCTGCGCTCCTCGCGGGGGCGCGCGTTTGCTTCCCTCCGCGCCCCCGAGTGCTCGTGCCCGGGCCCGGAGCGCTCTCCACTTCGACTCTTGCGCGGCTGCGAGTTGTTGCTTGTCCTCGTGACTTGGCACCGTTTGCTTTCTTTCCTCGGCCGCGCGCTCTACCTCCTCTGCGCGCCGGCCCCGCTTGTCTTCCCCTGGCGATGAGGTCCCCCGTCTGAGCTGCGTTTGGTGCTGCCGAAGCCTGCTGCCGTGCGCTTGCCTGTTGCAGCCCGTGCCCGGGCGTGGATGGTTCGACGGGCAAGTCCTCGTCGGAGCTGGATGCCTCGAGCTCGAACTGGTACTGCGCTTCGAAGTCTTCGTTTTCACGGCCCGACATGGTGCAGGAGCGAACGGTGAGTGGTCTCGTTAGTGCGGATGGCTGGTATGAATGCGGATGGCTGATAGCAGGATCTGGAGGAATGGGCAGCTTGAGAGGTGAAACGCGGCTTCCAGAGAAGGAATTGGATCAGCTTAGTGCAGCGGCTAGAGGGCAGGGAACAAGGGCTGTGGTGCGCTCGGCGTGGCTATAAGTACTGTCGCGTCATAGCCTCGGTACTGACGACATTAACGCCGTCACCTAGGCAAGTGCGTCACTACTGCACTGACGGCATTAGCGCGTCACTCTGGGATTACTGCACTTGTGTGTCACGCTAGCATTACATGTGATGCTGAGGTCGCTATGTTTCTAGATTACATGTGGCGTGAGGCAGCGTGTCTGGTCTTCATCTTGAAACTAGGTCGAGACCATCATATTATTATGCTTCTCAAAGCAATCTAACTGCAGTTTAAATACTGCAAGCATGTAAATACACTACACTATAGCAAGATCAAAGTGAAAAGAATGTTCTAAAGGCATCAGCTAGAAAAATATAGCCTATCCCTATATGATGAGATTAATTATTATTATTAATTGGTGAAAGTTTGTCCAGAAAGATATCGTTTTCTCTCCCCTGCTAGGATGGTAGGATATGCACATAAATATAGCCTACATTATGTAAAGTCATTGCATAAATGTGTTTTTATTGTAAAACTAGAATGTGAAGTAGAGCCAATTTATTGGAGCGGACATCACAGTAGGACATGACAGTAGAAGCGTGTTACGCTGTCACTTATCTAAATCACTTTAAATCAACAAGGGATATATATAGGCCCAGGATGACATATAGGTTTCACATAGGGTGGTGTTTTCATTTCGATGTTTTATTTGGTCCAATATTGAAATGTTCTACAATTGCAGGTTGTGTTACCATTACACATTATTTAGATCAACCTTTATATCTATTTCGGCTCATTTGGTTGCTATTTAGTAGCGAAATGGAGTAGCCCATTGCATGCTGGGACATCCACAGGCAGTGAACTTACAACTGCTTTTTCCTATGGGATGTGTGTTGTGTCTGTCTGAGCGAGGGAGTCAGACAGAGACAGTCGTATTGTGCCTGTCAGACTGAGGAGAGAGAGGAGAGAGGGAGAGAGTGACACAGAGAAGGGTGACAGAGGAGAGCCAGAAGGGAGCGCTCCACGCAACTGGCGCACTGAATAGGCCTGGTTTTCAAAAGCGCTAAGCGCTAAATTTACGCCAGGTGGGAAGATATCATTAGGCCGGTATTTAAGGCCGACACGCCCATTCTCGCCCATTCTGGGACTGCGCCACGCCCATTCGGCCTAAAGCGCATTTGGCAGCGTAAAGCCATATTGATATCTTCCCGAGGCAGGCGCAAGGCACGTTTTTTTGCGTTTAAGGCCCGTTTTAGCGCCGAAGGCCTGTGGGAGAATAGGGCCCTAAATCTCAAAGACTGGATGCTGTTGAGATTTGAGGCTGTCTTTAATTGTGCGGAATAATATAGGCGAGCTTTGTGTTTGTGCAAAGAATATGGGTAGTATCATATTACATTACATTACATTACGTCATTTGGCAGACGCTTTTATCCAAAGCGACTTACAGTAACACACTTTTTGTCAGCAATAGAGCAATCAACTATGGAGCACAGTCTATGACAACTACAAATCCTGAAGGAACAGTGGTACGAGTTTTAGTTTAGGATTTTTTTTTTTTTTTTTTTTTTTTTATATATTAAATAAAGAGAGAGAAAGAAGAGAGAGAAAGAAGTTAGATCAAGAAGGGCCCAGGTGGAGCCTGAAAAGGTGAGTCTTTAGTCTCTTCCGAAAGATCGGCAGTGATTCAGCAGTCCTGACCGAAGGTGGCAGCTCGTTCCACCATTGGGGTGCCAGGGAGGAGAAGAGTCGAGATCGGGATGAGCGACTTTTGAGCGCCCTTAGCGAAGGAGGAGCGAGGCGCCCTGCACTGGTAGAGGAGCGAAGGGAGCGGTGAGAGGTTTGGAACCTGACCATAGATTGCAGGTACAGGGGAGCTGACTGGTGTACTGCCCTGTAGGCCAGTACCAGTGTCTTGAATTTGATGCGAGCTGAGATGGGAAGCCAGTGGAGGTCCCGGAAGAGGGGAGTGACATGAGAGAATTTGGGTTGGTTGAATACCAGACGGGCTGCAGCGTTCTGAATGAGCTGAAGCGGTCGGATGTCGGTGGCAGGTAGGCCCGCCAGGAGCACGTTGCAGTAGTCCAGGCGAGGGACGATAAGTGACTGGACCAGGAGTTGAGTCGCTTCTCTTGTGAGGAAGGGACGGATTTTGCGGATGTTGTAGAGGGAGAACCTACAGGAGCGTGCTGTCGCAGCTATGTTGGCAGAGCAAGACAGCTGGTTGTCGAGGATCACCCCAAGGTTCTTAGCTGTTTGGGAGGGCAGTACAGTGGTGTTGTCGATGGAGATGGAGAGATCTGTGAGAGGACAGTCTTTCCCTGGGAGGAAGAGTAGCTCTGTCTTACCAAGGTTGAGCTTGAGGTGGTGGGCAGACATCCAGTCGCCAATGTCCTTGAGACATGCAGAGATGCGAGCCTCGATTTGAGTGTCGGAGGGGGGGAAGGAAAGGAAAAGTTGGGTGTCATCAGCATAGCAGTGATAAGAGAAGCCATGAGAAGAGATCACATAGGCAAGAGATCTGATATAGAGAAAAAAAAGTAAGTATTAGTATGTAATTGGCCTTTGGTAGGCTATTGTTATTATTGCTACACTGTAGTTAGAATACTTACGCATCTCTGAGACTGCAGTGTCAGTCTGTTAACAAGCTCGTTAACTAGAGGCTCTCTCCCTGCCTCGCTCTCTCCCCGCCTCTCTCTCTCTCGCTGTCTTGGTCTCTCTCTCTCTCTCTCTGTCTCTCTCTCTCTCTCTCTCACACTGTCTCGGACATCTTCTCAATTTGCAGGACGTGTGAAGTCATGAAAATGCTGTGCAGTCCCGCACAAAGCAGGACATCTGCTCACCCTACTTGAAGCTGAACTTGCCATTTTATACCCTTTTCTTCCTCCTTTTCTGCTCCTCATGGAGATTTATTTCTGCTTTAGGAGGCTACTTCCTGATTTCCAAAACTACGGGCGGACCAAGGCGCAAACATCACAGAAAGTGCATGCGTTAATCGCGCGTTAAAAGGAATTTGCGTTAACGCATTATTATCGCGTTAACTTTGACAGCCCTAATATATATATATATTTTTTTTTTATTGACATTGCAATTCCAATACAAAACAGCAGAGGGTGTTGCAGCACTCGAGTTGAGTCCAGACCAGAAGTTATACTCACTGAACCACTCAGTTCATAACGCACGTAATTAAACTATGTTGTCATTCAGCAGTTCATCTCCAAAAGGCAGCGGTTGCAACTTGCAGGCATTTTTTTATTTAATGATTACATAATTACCTTTGCTAGAGGAACGTTAAGTATTGTCAATACGTTCTAACGTGAGGGGAGCAAACAAACCAACTCTGAGGTAGGCTAATTTTTTGACATACAATTATTTTATTGTTTCCATTAACATTCATGGCTGGTTACTGACTGTGGCATGGAATTTGTGGGTGAGCGAGACGAGTGCTTGCCTGGTGCAGACGGGTTGAGTCAACTCGAGCTCACAGTGGTGACAGGAGGAGAGCGAGTGGGGAGGGCCTCCGGGCTGGGCGGAGCTGGGAGAGCACCGCGAGGAGAAACAAGTGAGCTCAAGGCAGCGAGGGGCTGTGGGCTCTGCTCGCGCTGGGCTCTGCTCTCTGACTCCGCTCGCCCTTCAGCTCAGGACAGGGAGGGAAATTTGGCTTCGGGAGAGTGAGTACTGAGTTGAAACAAGCGCCAAAGTGGTTGTTTTCTCTCACAGCAATTAACTTGATACAGGGGGCGAGTCGAGTCAGACAATACTCACGAGTCCCAAGTCAGTAAAAAGAGTCTCGAGTTTTGAACGATTCATTCAAACCCGCCCATCACTACAAACTAACCGGAAATGTAAAAAGCATCACTGCAACACCACAGCACATCTAAATGCTTTCACTGGATATCAGTTGAATCACTACTCATCTTTTATAGCAACAGAGAGTAGCTACCAAAATGTAAATGACATGTAAATGTCACAGATTGTTACTTTTTTTTCTCTGTCTCAGATTTGTTTATTGGTTTTACGACATACAAATGTCCAGGAAGTCACTTATCACTTTTCAATGTTGTGTCAAGTACATTATGGATATATGTTATAGAACAAAATCTTGCACAATCCAGTGACAGAGACATAAAAAACAACCGCAACGCAGATTGTTACTTTAATTTGAATTTCAAACATTTGTTCTGTAGCAATAACATTTTCAATGTGAAGGAAAGCTGCATCACAGACATTGTGACCTGACAGAGCCAGATTTTTTTATTAGGGCAGATTGATGTCATCAGTGATGATGTCATTGGTGATGATGTCATCAATGATGATGTCATCAGTGATATCATACATAGGCATTGTGACATGGGCGGTCACGCAGTCAGCCCTGCCCAACTGCTACATCGTGGTTGGCTGCCTTGCTGTATTTCCATCTTCAATTGGTGGATTTCGAAATGGCCCCTCCTTCCCTCGCTGCCGTCTGTCGCTCACCACCTTGCAAAGCATGCTGGGATACCTGGCGTCAGGACATTGCAAACGACAAGACGAGAGGAGGGGCCAAAACCGAAATAGACCAATTGAAGACGGAAATACAGCAAGGCAGCCAACCAAGCTGAAGCAGGGGGCAGGGCTTGACAGGATGAGTGCGAGTGCATGCGAGTTGATCGCGTTTGGTGAGAAGGAGGTCTGAGGGAGAGGGAGAGAGAGGAGAGGGAGAGAGCCTGATGGAGAGAAGAGGGAGAGAGGGAGGAGAGACTGAGGGGGAGAGAGAAAGAGGGGGAGAGAGACAGAGGGAGAGAGAGGGAGACATTGCGCGCGCGCCAATAGGGCAGGCAAGGCCTGCAAGCTGCAGGGCCAGCTCGGCAAACTGCAGGGTGGGCAAGGTCGCATCACGGCCAAGCTAGCAAGCCTGCATAGCGGGCGAGACCAGGAATTGAGCGCACAAGTGCCTAGTATTATAAGAGGGAGCATGTGGGCATTGTCTGTCTGTTCCCTGTTTCAATTTTTGTGCTGAAGATGTCATCAGTGATCATTAGTCATTGGTCATTAGAGTCATTAGTCTGAGGATGGGATGGGAGTATAAAGGTCCTTACACATCAGGAGCGTTTTTTTCGTGCGATTAATTTGCACGTCAATAATATTTTCCGAACCTATATCAGTCAATGCAAGCGTGCATACTAACGGCGAAGTTTCGCTGAGCGTTATTGCTGTTTTTATTTTTTCGAACCACGGTGGATTTTTCAGAAATTCGCTTCCGACGTGTACACATCTGTGGCTGTGATTGACAGGTGGGTCAAAACTCGCATCGCAATTTCGTGCCGTATATTCACATCGCTCTTGATGTGTAAGGAGGACCTTTAGAATCGGGGAGGAACTGGACGGGCAGACCTGGGCTGACAGAGCCGTATTTTTTAATTAGGCGATTGCCCTAATTACCTAATGATGTGATGTTGTGATGATGTCATCGGTGATTTGTAAGAACGGGCAACTGCAAACTACTTTATGATTGGATCCGCCTGACGTCAGATGGCAGTGAGTTTTGGAGCCATAAGCACTGCCCACTTCAAATCCTGCAGCAGCAAACAATGATAACAGGGAAATGGCTATATTTAGGATTTGGGTTGAAACTAATAACTCATACATTTTGAGGCTTACTACAATTGTCCACATAATACCCTAAATTACATAGAAGGTTTTGTGGATTTTGGTTAAAATCACAGACTAGTTTATATCACCTAGGGTCTTCCCCCATTATCCCAAGTGCGTTTGATCCACATCTCACCTTGGCGAAGCGGGGGTTGTAGTGCGCAGCCACTTTGGGGTCGGGGCAGCCCAGCTCCTTGATGCTCTCAAAGCTTTCGTTGAGCTCGGTGAAGATGTCCACCACTGAGCTGGAGAACAGAGCATGCTCCGACATCTGCTGGAACTGCACGACCAGGGACAAGAAGAAGAACAAGTGCAAAGGTGATACAGTAAGGCTGGGTATCGCTACTTGATATGTTTAAGATATCGACTGAAATAACCAAGTACCAAGTGGTATCAAAACTTCTCCAGTCAAATGATACCTGCAGTTGCTTTTTATTGTACACAGATCTAGAACAAAATACAACCCATGCAGTATGTGTTGGTGAAGTCGAGCACAGCGTATGTGACTGAGTTTGCAGTTCAGCATGCCGAAATGCCACCAAAAAGTCCAAAAGTATGACTATACTACACGCCTGTGGAAAAAAGGTATCAAATGAAGTACTCTACTGTTAAGTATCGGCATCAGCAACAGACTTCAAGCGGTGTAATCTCATCTTTGATCCATTTCAGTTTGCATACAGGAAGGGCCGCAGTACTGGAGATGCAACACTGACATGAATGAACTCCCATCAGTAAGCACATACAGCAGCCTAACAGTTTTGCTAGAATTTTATTTATAGATTTCAGTTCCGCTTTTAACTGCATGAAAAAACACACTATGATTAAGAGGCTCTGTGAAATCAACATAAACTGCCACATCATACAGTGGATTCCTCTCAGATCGACCACAGAGAGTGAGGTTCAACGGCCTCACCTCTGAGACAGTCATCTTGAATATAGGAGCACCGCAGGCTTGCGTCCTGTCTGCTGTGTTATTTTCTCTATACACCAGTGCAATGCACATTATGAATGCAATCTGCCAATTGTATAAATACGCCGATGATATGGCGCTAGTGGGCCTCATGAGGACAGGGGACACAAGCGGTCAATCCACCTATTTCCATCACATAGAACAGCTTGTAAAGTGGTGTGATGACTGTGCCCTCCTGATAAACGACACGCAGACTAGGGAGCTAGTCATTGCGAGCCACAGGAACGCTGGACACATCTTTACACCTGTACTGATTGACAGAATTTAAATACTTAGGAACCTTTATAAAATAAAGTGCCAGAGGCCACTTACTTGGACAGTTTGGTGGTCTCAGGCGCAACCAAGGCGACACTCGTTGAGGGAGGTAAGAGGAAGGAAAGTGGGAAAAGTAGGAAAAAGGTGTAGTTGCCTACGCGTTTCGGCTGCTGTGGCCTTCGTCAGGGCAAAAGTTGTGTGCTCAGGTGTGCACGGAACTTCTAGTGGTTTATGCTTCCGGTTAGGAAAATAAGTGTTTCCGGAATACGTGAAAAAATGGTATCCAACTCCAAAATAAAAGTATGGAAAAAAAACCTTAGGAAACTTAGGAAACTTGTTCGACTCTAATTTAAGTTTCACAGCCAACACCGACTACATATTTAAAAGAGCTATGCAACGCCTGTATCTAATTAGGAAATTAGATACATATAGAATAAGCAAAGCCATTCTAGAGACAGTTTACAAGAGCCTTGTTGAAAGTATCCTGACCTTTGATATGTGCACATGGTATGGAAATCTAGGAGCCATGAATAGAAACAGACTGTCATGAATAACAAACATGGCGAGTAAAATTAGTGGAAAGGACCAGGAGCAACTGGGATCGATATATAAAAAACGAGCGAAACGGAAAGCCAGACAAATTGTGTCTGACCCAGCACATCCCCTCTTCTCTGAGTTCACAAAACTGCCCTCAGGAAGACGCTACAGAGTCCCCGCTGCAACCAAAAATATCTACAAAAAATCCTTCATACCAAATGCAATAAACCTGCTAAATTCATAAACCCCATCCACATAAGAACCATGTCCGTTATCACTGCCTGTATGTGTGTCCCTGTTCCATGTTGTATTGTTTCCATCCTGTCAATCCCTGTGTTCTGTACTGTGTACCCTGGTGTTTGTTGAAATGTAATGTATTTGTCTCCCATGTTGAAATGTAATGTATTCCTCTCTGTACACAAGCAAACCTGTGAAGCCGAAGACAAATTTCCACATTGTGGACAAATAAATTGAATTGAATTGAATTGAATCAGTTTAAAGATACTGGTATTGATACTGTTATCGTGATTTTTTAAACAATACCCAGCCCTTCAAAAAGTGTGTAACCTGGTTTTTGAAGAAAAGATGGCTACAACCCATAGGTCATATACAAAATATGGATGGAGCCACTGTGACATCACCCAGTGGTTTGTGGACTCGAGTTTTGAAGCCTCTAGTTTGGCGTTTTGTTTGGATTTATATAGCGCCTTTCTAGACACTCAAAGCGCTTCATATATCAGGGGAGGGAGGGGGAGGGAACTCAACTAAACCACCACCACTATTGGCAACCTGTCAATCACGCCCAAAATCTATCATCTATTTGACTCTAGATTGAGCACATCACTCCAGCTGTAAACAAAGCTATCTCGGTGAGTACTCCACCAATTTGAAAAAATATGTCACGAAGAGTCCCTTAGAGACACATACAGTGTGGAAAATAGGCTCCAGGTTGAAAAAAAAAAAAAAAATCTTAACCAAAGCATGGCTAGGACTTCCGGTATGACACGGTGGTGAGCAGTCAGATGTGAGAGCTCCTCCGTAATATTTTTTAAATATTGACGACCAAACTACCTCAATTAACCCGCACTGCCTAAACACTGCTTGCAGAATTAGGTTTACTCACGATGACGAAGCCGAAAGACAAAGAAAAGAAAAAGACCACGCTGAATGAGGTGAAAATAGACTCCATGTTTGCTTCGGTATCACAAGCTAGCAACAAGGCTAACGATGCTAGCGAGAAGGAGCAGAGTGCTAGCATGGCGGCTAGCCCAGACCCAGACCCAGTCCTGGTTGCTATCCGAGATATGAAGGGCGACTTCACATCGAGATTCGATGGGGTTCTGAGCGCGATAAACGGCATACAAAGCCGTGACGGTGCGCATTACAGAAGCCGAAGACAGAATTAGCACCAACCAAGATGACATCGCAACCATGCGGAATGAAAATGCTGCCATGCTACACCATATTGAAGAGCTAACGCTGAAAGTGGTTGATTTTGAAAATCGCAGCCGCCGCTCCAACATTCGATTGGTGGGCCTCCCCGAAAAGAAAGAAGGGACGGATATGTGTTCATTTCAAGTGGCTACCAGGTGTGCTTGGTGCAAATAACTTACCCGGACCACTGCTGATCGAGAGAGTGCATAGAATTGGCCTATGCCTATAGCGAGGGTGAAGCACAGTCTGCAGCGTGACCCAGAGTAGTTATAATTAAGCTCCTCAACTACGCAGACAAGTCTCGGATCATGACGGCTGCCAGAGCGAAGGGATCCATACTTCTGGACAACAACAAAATCCTGTTCTTTCCTGCTGAGCTGCTCAAGCGAAGGAAGATATTCGACCCTGTGAAGAGAGTCCTGGCCTCCCTCAACGTTCTGGAGCTGCGGAGTTCCGGAGCTGCACGGATCGTCCACCCAGCTAAACTTCTGGTAACCTACAAGAGGAGACGCCACCTTTTTGACACAGCATCGGCAGCGGAATCGTTTGTGCAGGAGCTGAAACAGGACAGCAGTGGGTAACTTGGATGGCGGAGAAGAATGGTGTAACAAAACAACAAAAAGAAAACTGAACAATAATTAAAAAGAAATATATATATATATATACAGTATATATATATATATATTTTTTTTTAATTAACACTGACGTTTCGACACTTGGTCTTCTTCCCTCTGAAGAAGACCGAGTGTCGAAACGTCAGTGTTTGATCTGTACCTTATAATAAACCATCTAAAGACGACCTGAGTGCTCCAGTATTCTCCTTCTGATGCTACTGTGGTTCCTCAACTGTTGAGCACCAGTCTACGTCTTCCTAACTGTGGTTTAGCGCATGAACTTTCTCTCTCTCTCTCTCTCTCTCTCTCTCTATATATATATATATATATATATATATATAATTGAAAAAGATTAATGTAGAATTTTGAAAAATAGGAAGAAAAAAAAATGTTTGTGTTTGTTGTGTTACCTAAACTTAGTTGTGTTAGGATGATGTCATCATTCCTACTGTGATGTCATCATTCCTACTGTGATGTCATAGTTCACTCACTGATGATGTCATGATTCTTAAGTGTCTCAATCATGCCTTTCGGATGGTCTCGCTGGTGATGTCATAACACAAGGTGATGTCATATTCGGGATCTATAAAGGTTCGGTTCTGCAGGTCCTCTGGAGTTGTTCATGAACGAAACTAATATCACGGCAACCTTCTGCAACAGTTCCCCATCTTCGAACCTTGCAGACCCAGCTATCAAGTTCCTCAGCATTCCTACTCATCGAGACTTCAGTTTACCAAGTGTGTCTTGGCCATCAACTATCCGCGCATAGATCCACATTTCCCACACCAAGCCTGACAAGTTGGCACTTACAATAATCGGCACTGTATGTCACTGCTGCGCTGACTGTTTTATTTTTATTATTACTTTTATATTGCTGCAGCAGTGCACATATATGAAGTTTACCAAAACAGAACAATAATTATAATGATAATAATAATGAAAACTAAAAAAACATGAAAATGGGAGAAAAAAAAAGAATGATTCAAGAATGTGTCAAGAATGATTTTTTGAAAAATAGGAAGGAAAAAAAAAAAGTTTATACAGAGTTGTTACCTAAACCTAGTTGGTCATTAGTGCTTACAATTTGGCACTTTATGTCACTGCTATGTTGACTGTTTTGTTATTATTTTCATATGTTTATATTACCGTAGCAGTGTAACATATACTACCTCAGTTGAAGTTTGGTTGTTTGAAACAGTTGTGCTTTGGAGGGGGCTCACTCTAGGCTGTAGTCTGTATGGAAGTACACCCATTAGATAGAATGGGAGTATCATATGGGCAATATGTGGGGCGGGGGGTGGGGGGGGGGGGGGGGGGGGGGGGTTTATGTGTTCCAGTTCTTGTCTCAGCCAGGATTGTTTTATTTTGTTTTTCATTTCTTGTTTTCATTACAATGATAATAATGGTACCAGTCACTTTACTTTTCCTTATACAGCATATATGTGCTTGCTCATACAAATGTCTATATTGTCTATATATGTCTGGTTCTCAGGCTAGCGCTCAGCTAGGGGGTAGTGATCTCTCACTGATTTCATGGAACGTCAGGGGGTTGGGGCAGACTGTAAAAAGAGAGGTTTTCAGATATATCAATTCCCTATCACCGGACATCATCTTCCTGCAAGAAACGCACATAAAATCTACTCAACAATGTAGCTTGAGACGTAATTGGATCTCCCAGGTATACCAGTCGCCATTCTCATCTCACGCCCGGGGTGTGGCAATTCTTTAAAGAGAACATCCCGTTTCACCTCACCTCGATGACCACAGACCCTTTCGGACGATTTATTTTACTTACTGGCACAATTTATTTATTTCCAATTACTTTACTTAATATTTATGCCCCAAATATAGATGATCCAAAAAAATGTATTAAGGTCTTTGATTTACTCCCTGACACCGGCAACTCGAACGTAATAATTGGGGGGGCGACCTTAACTGCTACTTAAACAAATTTATGGATAGACTATCTTCACGCCCCCCCAAGTATTTCATCAGTCCAAGTCCTAAATAATCTCATTAAATCTAGAAACTTAGTTGACATATGGAGGGTCCAGCACCCTACCGACAAACAATATTCGTTTTATTCCCATGTTCACAAATCTTGGATAGACTACTTTTTATTTGACTCCAAATTAATCCTCCACGTCACCAATTCGAAGTATCACGATATATTGATCTCTGACCATGCTCCCCTGACAATGGGCCCTATTTTCCCACAGGCCTTCGGCGCAAAAACCGGCCTTACACGCAAAAAAACGTGCCTTGCGCCTGCCTCGGGAAGATATCAACATGGCTCTAGGCCGCCAAATGCGCTTTAGGCGGAATGGGCAAGAATGGGCGTTTCGGCCTTAAATACCGGCCTAATGATATCTTCCCACCTGGCGTAAATTTAGCGCTTTGCGCGAAAACCAGGCCTATTCAGTGCGCTGGTTGCGCGGAGCGCTCCTCTGCCCTTTCCTCTGTCCCTTCTCTCTGTGTCACTCCCTCTCTCTTATTCATCAGTCTGACAAGCACAATATGGACTGCTTGAAAAAAAGTTTGCCTGTTCTCTCTCTCTCTCAGAAAAAATAAGTTGTTCTACCGTAGATATTTTAACAACATGACAGTTTTTTCTAACATGACAGTTTTGACTGAGCCCGTGACATTCAGAGGCTATTGCATCATCCTACCTGTGCAGTGAAGGAACGAGATCATTGTGGGCAAACATTCACTGCCTGCCTTCCCTGCAACAGCCAGACATGTGAAATCTCCCAGCATGCATTGAGCTTATCCATTTCGATAATAAATCGCATTGAAATTAGCCTAAATAGATAGAAAGGTACATGGAAATAGATCTAAATAATGTGTCATGTTCCCACAACATGCTATTGTAGAACATTTCAATATTGGACCAAATAAAACATTGAAATGAAAACACCACCCTATGTGAAACATATATGTCATCCTGGGCCTATATATATCCCTCGTCGATTTAACGTGATTTAGATAAGTGACAGCGTAATGCGCTTCTACTGTCATGTGCTATACTGTGATGTCTGCTCCAATAACTTGGCCCTACTTCACATTTAGTTTTACAATAAAAACACATTTCTGCAATGACTTTACATAATGTAGGCTATATTTGTGTGCATCATCCTACCTGCAGCAGGGGAGAGAAAACGATATCTTTCTGGACAAACTTTCACCAATCTAATTAATCTCATCATATAGGGATATGCTATATTTTTCTAGCTGATGCGTTTAGAACATTCTTTTCACTTTGATCTTGCTATAGTGTAGCTTATTTACATGCTTGCAGTATTTAAACTGCAGTTAGATTGGTTTGAGAAGCATAATAATATGGAATAATAGCCTATATATGGAGACTGACAGACGGGATGAAGGGAGGGGGGGGGGGGAGCAGAGCGCTTGGCTTGTCTGGTTCTACTGGATTTATCCGTGGAATTGGAGCTTAACACTAGAAGGGCCGTCAAAGGGGTCACGTGACCCCTGTGAGTTAAAATAAAATATATCTTTGCACTCGATCGAGTTCCAAATCCCTACTTTCTTGACTTTTCCTAAATATGTCTGTTGTACGACCCTGTCTTCATACATTTTCAAAATCAGACCGATATCATGCGCTATCTACGCTTTGATGACAAGAGCACAAGGGCTGCCGGCCTTGTGGAGGACAAATTTGCCATGATAGCAGAGACACCTCCCCTCTCCCCGGCCAGTACATTTAGCATTTGAATAGAATTCATTTCGCATTTGAATAGAATTGACAGGGAGACTCCACACAAGAGGTGCAAATGCACAGCCTCTCATTCAAATGACTAGGGGTCAGTCGACCCCTCTTCTGGCCCTTGTGCAGGGCTGTATTACTGAACGGGCATACCGGGCACTCGCCCAGGGGCCCGAGAGCTCAGGGGGCCCATGAGCTGCGGCGGCCTGCGAAGAGACTCTAACTGATGGAGCTCACTTTGCAGCTGAGACTCTAGCTTATGGGCCCCTGAGCTCACTTCGCAGCTGAGACTCTAGCTTATGGGCCCCTGAGCTCACTTCGCAGCTGAGACTCTAGCTTATGGGCCCCTGAGCTCACTTCGCAGCTGAGACTCTAGCTTATGGGCCCTTGAGCTCACTTCGCAGCTGAGACTCTAGCTTATGGGCCCCTGAGCTCACTTCGCAGGCGGCCTGCGAAGAGACTCTAGCTATCTTATGGGCCCACTGAGGCCTAGCCGCCTCGTATCAGGCCTGGCCGGGCCTGGGACGAAATTATCCCAACCCTTTATTTTTACAAAATGTTCCATATGAATAATTATTTCTGGTCCCAGGGCCTGGGACACCTGAAACTGTCTGGCCTGTCAGCGGGCCTGCCTCTTTGTGTAGTCGCTGTTAAATATACTGTTATAAACTAAGCTATTTTGAACTTCTCATAGGGGCCCACCCACCTCTTGCAAAAATCATGGGATGCCCTATATTATTTCAGATATAATAGGCTATTATTAAGCCTATTATCATAATTTCTCAAGAAAGAAGCTTGTAATCTATTTATATTATCAGATGTAATATTATATGTAATTGTATTTTCCATGGTTTGAGTTGTCTTTTCTTATTTTTTGTTAAGGTAAATAATAAAAAAGTATGATCAAAGCTTGTGTGTGTCCCATGGGCCTGCCCGGCCTGTTCACATGCCCATTAGATTAATGAACTGGTTGATAGAGGGCGCTAAGTGAGTTTAAACACAGGTCAGTGAGTTCAAACAGGTCAACGAATCAACGAATAAGACAATTTGTCAATGAGCAGCAAGCATTAGCATAGCCCAGTGGTTCCCAACCTATGGTACGCGTACCGTAGGTGGTACTTGCGCCCCCTGCTGGTGGTACTTGGAAGGCTCTGTGAAAAAAAAAAAAAAAAAAAAAAAAAAAAAAAAATTGTTTTAGTTTTTGTGCAAAATCCATGGTGGTCATTAGTAGTAGTTTTCAAACATGTGAAAGTGAAATAATAATATTAATTATTAATATTATTGGCAGTGTTTCTCAAGGTAGGTGGTACTCGCGCCCCCCCCTGCTGGTGGTACTTGATCCCTGGAATCCCAATGTTTAAATTATGAAATAAACCCAACTTTAAAATCAATTGTAAAACATGTTTATCTATCAAAATAATACTACGAATGAAAATAAACTTGTGATCATTGAAATTGAGGTTTATTTTGTTGTCTTGAGAATTAGAAACAAATATTTGTTTCTGACGGACACTATACCTGTTGCGCATGCACAATTACCTGCCCGCCCTGCATGGTTACACAAGTGGTGAACAAAGACGAGGAGGGATGCTAAAGTGGATCAAAACGGGAGGGAATCGTAAAAGAGCTGTAGTAGAGGAGAGCAGCAACGATGAAGCACAAGGAGGTGAAGACAGCAGTCAACCCAGCACAAGTGCAGCTGCTGCAGGTTGCACATAGGCTGCAGGTTGGAATAAATGTGCCTCCTGCGTGAACTGTGCATAGCTGAATAGACTGTATTTTAACGTCGGTCATATGGTGGTACTTGGAGAGCCAACTACTTTCTCAGGTGGTACTTGGTGTAAAAAGGTTGGGAACCACTGGCATAGCCTATTAAAAATGGAGCAGCGCCGAACAGCATCAGGGCCTCTAAGCGGAGCAGCTAAACTGAAGATAAGAAAAGAAAAGGAAGCAAGGCAAGCAGAGGTTTTACAGCAAATTCCTCGCATTTCAAGTTTCTTTCCAAAAGTTCAGAGGGACGAGGAGGACAACAATGTGGCAGCATCACCATCAGCGGCTAACGAGGCCACCATGACGGGAGGTGTTGAGGTCGAGGAGGAGGAACAACAACCAGGTAGCAGCACTGCTGCTGCACCAGCATCGGGGCTACTGTTGGTGGGTGAGGAGGAACAGCAGACCGGCATGGCCATGGGAGGATTACTGGATCATGGGGGGGCTACCAACGACGGTGGAGATGGCGAACGGCAGTGCACATCGCCTCCCCCCCGCCCGCCTGATACTGATAGCATCATTGAGGAGGATGATCAGCCTGCTGAAAGAGAGCAGGGCCAGGGCGAGCAGGCTTGGTTCTTCAATGTTACTGACCCAGCTTTGTGGGGGAATCATTATCAAAGTGAGCGGGCCAAATCAGTCCTTATTGACAGAGGAGTTCAAGTGTTCCAGAATCGCCGTGCACATTATCCAGCCTCTGTAAGGGACAGTGGGATTGGTGGCAACAAGACCCGCCGCTTCTTAACAAATGAACAGTTTACATCCAGCTTGCTCAATGGTGACGTGGTTGACAGAGAATGGATTATATATTCCCCATCCACAGGAAATATTTACTGTTTTGCATGCAAGCTGTTTTCCATCAAATCGCAAGCATTCGTTACTGGCTACTGTGACTGGAAACACCCAGAGCGAATCGGCGAGCATGAGAGAAGTGTAGAGCATGGAGCCTGTATGCGTGCCCTGCATCATAGATCCACAGGTGCAGCCACCGTGGACTCCGGCATTATGAAGCAACTTGAGGGAGAGAGGGAATATTGGAGAGAGGTGCTTAGGAGAGTTGTCTCTGTCATAAAGTTATTGGGGGAGAGGGGTCTCGCATTTAGGGGAGATGACGAAGTGTTAGGTTCACCACACAACGGTAACTACTTAGGCATCTTAGAGCTGTTGTCAGAATTTGATCCATTCTTGGCGGAACATATGAGAAAGTGTGGAGGCAAGGGGAGGGGCAGTGTTTCATATTTATCATCAACCATTTGTGATGAGTTTATACAACTTATGGGGGAGAAAACTAAACAAGCGATTATAAAGGAATTACAAGATGCTAAATATTTCTCTGTAATAGTTGACTCGACTCCTGATTTATCCCACGTAGATCAGCTCACCTTTATATTCCGATTTGTGAGCAAAACAGGAGATGTAGTGGAGCGCTTTCTAGGATTCGAGCCCATCACGAGTCACACAGGGGAAAGCTTAGCAGACTGCGTTGTCTCAATGGTGCATGATCTTGGACTGGACTTGGCAAACTGCCGTGGGCAATCATATGACAATGCAAGCAATATGTCTGGGAAATACAACGGCGTGCAGGCACATCTAAAAAAAAGGAATCCGTTGATTCACTATGTACCCTGTGCTGCCCATTCTTTAAATCTGGTGGGAGTCAACAGTATTGAGGCCTGTAGTAATATAGTTGGTAAATATTTTGACTTGTTGCAGTCGCTTTATACGTTTAGCTCTGCCTCCACGCATCGCTGGGCCACAGTATTTGGTGATGCGCGTATAAACCTAACTCTTAAATCTCTCTCCAATACGCGCTGGAGCTGCCGTGCTGACTCAACGAAAGCCTTGTGGCAAAATTATAAAACTATACAAGAGAGGCTTAACAGTGTTTCTATGGATGAGACAGAAAAAAGGGACACGCACGCTGAGGCGGCTGCGCTCTGTGCGCAATTGGAGACATTGGAGATGGCGTTCATGGCCAAGTTTTGGGATACTGTGTTGTCAAGATTTCAAGCAACTAGCGCTACTTTGCAGAAAAGTGACATATCCCTTTCAACTGCAGTTAGGGCACTTGAATCTTTGCGTCATTTTGTGGCTTCACAGAGAGAGCTTTTTGACAGTTTTGAGAGGGCTGCGCTGAGCATACCTTGCGTCAGCCAGACTTACAGACACGACACTCATCGCAAAAAGAAACGCAAGACTTTTGCTGACGAGACTGCGACTGGAGAGCAGGATATTGAGTTTGATGGCAGACGCAAGTTTCAGATAGAGACCTTCAATGTTGCCATAGATACGCTTATTCAGAGCCTCGGACACCGACTGGAGGCCTACGGGCACCTGTGCAGTTTGTTCAGTGTGCTTTTCTGTGCCAAATCTGAATCCGCATCAGTAATTATTGAAAAGGCTAAAGTCCTGGCATCTGCATATCCATCCGACCTACAGGACACTTTAGGAGATGAACTAATTCAGCTCAGATCATTTATTAAAGCTGAAGATGATACAAGCGCAAAAGGACTGCTGAAAATAATTTTAGATTGTGGCCTGCAATCACTGTTTCCAAATGTTTATGTCGCGCTGCGGCTGTTTCTGACTTTGCCTGTCACCAACTGCGAAGGGGAGCGGTCATTCTCTGTCCTGTCCAGGATTAAAAACGAATTGAGGACTAAGATGACACAACATCGCCTCAAAGCACTTTCTCTCATGGCAATTGAGAGCGAACTGACCAAATCACTGGATTTTAATGACATCGTGGATGATTTTGCAAGAAGCAGAGTCAGGAAAAAACACCTATAAGGTAAGACTGCTTTCTGATTATTTTATATGCTTATAAAGACAGTATTTATGTTTTTGCTAACATGTGTGACACCTATTGTTTTTTTTACTTTGATTTTGTTAGAGGTGGCTAAAACATCTCTTATTTGCGTTGGAGTGTAGCCTACGTTGTTAACACGTTCACTGCCATTGACGAGTTGATACGTCAAAAAAAATCCAACGGTTGACTGCCAATGACGAGTTGATACGTCAAAAAAAAAAAAAAAATTGACGGTGGGACGTTGATCTAACCCTTTTACATCTCTTATATAAATATTGGAGCCACCGAACGTGTACAACCCATTCCACCGACCCACTAAGTGGCGACAGTGCTCTCCAGACTAGAGGAAGCCAAGCAAAAAGCAGTGTGAGGAAGCCATTCTCATGAAAATGGATTGGCGAAAATGCTTTCGCTTTAGCGCTTGGGAGCTGGCGGTGGGGGATTGCAAATTTGCATAATAGATTATGGGTGCAACACACTTTGAAACACCTTTGAAACACCAGCAGAAAGGAATCGCAAGCAGCTTCATTCCAGCTGAGCTCACAACCGAAAACGAACGAGCCTCATTCTCATACTGTAGGCGAAAACGCTTTCGCGCTGGTGCACACGGGCGCACAACGGTGGGGGGTTCCAAAAATAGACTGGGTGCAAAACACACTTTGAAACACGCAGCATAAAGCCTAGAATCGCACAAAGCTTCATCAAAGCTCTCAACCGAAAACCCAAGAAACGAGCAGCCCCATCCAGACTCGCCGACGAGGGGGCCGCCAGGGAGGGAGGCTGCTCAAACTCGCAGCAGCAGCAGCAGAAGAAACTCGCTTATGACAAACGCTGCTGAAAGCCACCAGAGACACGCCCACGGAGGGAGGAGTTTGAAGGAGAGGGGGTTCAGAACTATATTGTTTAGATGTCTGATGTCTCACTGATGCCAAAAATAAATGGTTAAAGTGACTGTTCTGCCTGTTTGATTGAATTTCACAAAACTGCGATTATCTCAGCTTTCAGTCTCAGACGCTGAAACCATGCTGTACTCAACGGCTAATATCTACATAACTACTAACTCTACAAACTAACTATTTTAGACAGAGAAAGCACACATTCTATTAGTTCTTTTGAGATATTTTGTGTTCACAAAATCTTAGCAGAAAAGAATCCTCGGCTCTTGAAAGATGAGCCAGAATCCTCAAAAAAACCCTCTGGCAGAAGCTACCTACAGTAAAAAAGAAACGGCTGGCAGTGAATGTGTTAATGTGGTGTGTCGGCTGAGACCCGCTGGTTGCTGCGCTGTAAATCCTGTGTTGGATACAGGTGAATTGAATAGCCTACAGTAGCTATATGTGATTGTGCTGTGCCATGTTGGCTTTGAGTGTTCAGGTGGCTTGGCTGTGCTGTAAATCCTGTTGAGATGCAGGTGAATGTGTGTCTTAGTTATTAGTCTGGCCGACTGGCCGTAATAATGCGCATGGGCGCTGTGAGGGGGGGGGGGGCCCGTGAGGGGGCCATTGGGGGCATGCCCAGCGGCCCGTGAAGTCATAATCCGTCTATGACCTTGTGGTAGGTAAAAATGTCCCGGCTTTGCTAGTGTTAAAAGGCAAGCTCGTGACTCTTTACTGCACTTCTCCAATGAGCAGACGGTGCATCATTTTACACTTAAAAGGCGTGGTTATAATGCTTGAGGCCGCGTGTAGCGCCGACACCAAGATATCGAGTGCGCTGGTCCACACCCACTAATCTGGGCTGCGCCAGGCCCTAAACACAGTCTCTACGCCGATGCAACGATAGGGCCCAATGTCTTTAAATCTCTCTCTCCCAAAGCAATCTTACTCCTGGCATTTCAACCCCTCCCTGTCAGCTGAAGATAAATTCACAGAGTATATTACCACCAAATTGAAACATTTCGTGGAGTTTAATGATAATGGTGAAGTTTCGGACTCCACACTCTGGGAAACTATAAAGGTGGTTATTTGTGGGGACATAATTTCCTACGAGTCCATGGCAAAGAGAGAAAGGAGGAGGCGGCTATCAGAGATAGAAAATGCTCTTCTCGCCCTCAAAGCTACATATCAGACCTCAAAATCCTCCGAAGATTATAATAAGATAAATATATATATATATATATATATATATATATATATATATATATATATATATATATATATATATAAATAAAACTCAGGCAAAAGCAATTTGAACTGGGAGACAAGCCGGAGAGGCTCTTAAGGGAGTGCAGGCCGCTAGGTCAATTCTCTCAATCAAATCGAGTAGGGCGACCTGCTGACCAACCCTAAGAAGATAAATGACCGCTTTAGAGAATTTTACAGTGAACTATATTCGTCTAAGTGTGAGCCCGCCCAAACTGATCTGAATGATTTCTTTGATTCTCTTGAAGCACCTAAACTTAGTGATGCTGCCAGAAAGGACTTGGATTCCGACTTCACTTTGGAAGAAATAACTTCGGTAATGCTTTATATTAAGGTTCTATTAATAAGTGTTACTTAATAGGTAATAAGGCTCTTATAAGGTCCTTTTTATCACTATTATTATGTTAATAATACTATATAAGTGTTAATAATCACATTATAAACATGTATTGGTAGCTTATAAGACATTTATGAGCGCTTTATAACCACCTTTACTAGCTGGTTTTGTTACTTCATTAAGCTTAATAAATAGTTTGTTATTACCTTGTTAGCAGTTAACTATGCAGTTAACAGTTAACTACAAAACCAGCTAGTAAAGGTGGTTATAAAGTGCTTATAAATGTCTTATAAGCTACCAATAAATATATTTATATGCGATTATTAACACTTATATAGTATTATTAACATAATAATAGTGTTATTAGTAGTAGTGTTAATAGTGTTAACTTGTTAAGCCTGTTTTGAGGTGACAGACTGGCAGGCACTCTGTGACCCACATGGCAAGGATATTGATGGGATCACAGAGTGCATTACTGACTACATCAACTTCTGTGTGGATTGCAACATACCCACTAAGGAAATAAAGTGTTACCCTAATAACAAGCGGTGGGTAACTAAAGACATCAAGGGCATCCTGAACGCCAAGAAAATAGCATTTATGTCGGGGGACACAGATAGGATCAGAGCCATCCAGAGGAAGCTGAAAGTGAGCATCAGAGTGGCAAAGGAGGGCTACAGGGCGAAGCTAGAGGCGAAGCTCCAGGAGAACAACATGAGAGAGGTATGGAGGGGTGTGAAAGCCATTGCGGGTTTCAGTAGGGCTGGTGGCGGGGGGGTGGAGGGGGGGGGTTGATCGGGCCAATTAATTGAATCTGTTTTTCAATAGATTTGATGCAGCTGGCCTGGCCTGGCCCTCCCCCGACTCTCCTGACTGCAGCATACAAACAGCAGCACCCACCACACAGCTCTCCCCCCCCTCCCTCTGGCTCTGGCCCTGGCTGATGGCCCTCCAGACGTACCTGACATATCACCTCCCCCTCCCCCTCATCCCCCAGGCCATACCCCATCACCCAGAGACGAGGCTACACCCCCCCTCCCCCCCCCCCCAAAGGGCCTCAGAGCTGATGATGCCACCCCCCCCCCCCCCCCCACCCACCATCACAGCGGACCAGGTGAGGAATCAGCTTATGAGGCTACACACAAGGAAAGCAGCTGGCCCGGATGGCGTCAGCCCCATGGTGCTCAAAGCCTGTGCCCCCCAGCTGTGTGATGTGCTACAGCTGATCTTCAACAAGAGCCTGAGTCTCCAAAAGGTCCCCGTGATGTGGAAAATGTCCTGTATCGTTCCTGTAGCTACACTGTAACCCCGAACAGTACTACTAACTTATAAAGACTGAGACCATCACAGTTAAAATCTCTGGTAGAGTCCTCCCAGATTAAAATTATTTAGTCTTCAGGACCAGCAGCCTAGTTTTATTTTTGTGGGGCTGTCAATATATGAGTACCCGCTGCTAGTTCACTTAATATTTTCCATCTACCGAGGGACGTACACTGACGTCATCGACGTCACGACGTTGTCGTTGCATCTCTGCTCTGCCTGACTGACGTTTTCAGAAAAATCGAATCCGCCATGTTGGATAACATCACCTGATGAGCTGTGCACAGCAATTTTGTAAGTATTATTAACACCAATACTTTTAAACCTCACTTAGCTAACACTAGTTGTTGTAGCGTTGTAAGGGTATCACAACGAAAAAAGTAATTTGATTGTAGACAACGGTATTTTTACATTCAGAGTTAGGTTGTTGTATTTGCGCGGCATGTCCCCATTCATTGCCTGCGCGCGCACATTTCTGTAACGTTAAACATCAAAGCATCGCAATGTTAACGTCAACTGGTAACTTCTCATTCGACTACAGTCCTACCGTTGTTTTTCTAAGTGTGTTGCTGCTGTTTTTGTTAAGTGCGCTGATCTGGTAAGTTAGCTGTTATGTTATTCTTTTATGCAGCCGAATGAACGAGTGCTAACGTTAGCTTAGCCGCGACGCTAATAACGTTAGCTCTAACTGTAGCTGTAAACTGAGCTCCAGGCCTGGCGGACTCCCCTCGGGCGCAGAGGCCGACGTTGGTGCTTAAACCCGTGTAACGTTAGGCGAGCGCCAGGCATTGGGACTTGTCCTGCATCTTTTTAGGACAACTTTGGTCGGGTAGAGTAGCAACTTAGCCCTTAGCAGGATGCCAGTGCAGGATGCTACTGTACTAGCGTCCTGCTAAGGGCTAGCTAAGGGGACAAATAAGAGGGAAGTGCACTGTGTGCGTGTGTACTATCCTATATTTTCTCTATCAATTGTTCAATGTGTTATCATTATTCTGTAATTTGCTACTGTTGTGTCAGCTAGAATTAGCTAGACATATTTTCTGTGAAGCCCTCTGGGACATGCTTGTGAATTGGGGCTATACAAATAGACTTGACTTGACTTGACAAAAGGGAGCAGTGGTTTGCAGGCAGTGTTTTAATAGTTATATGGAATTTTACCATTTCAAAATGCTGTTGCTTCCTTCACTTTCAATACAATTCATATACATAATTATGGCTGTATGTTCTCCAGTTTGAGATAAGATGAGATCATAATATTGTGTGATAAGATTGATCAAAATACATGTATTATATGTATTTTCTCTATAAGTGAATATGTGTCAAACCTAAAGAAAACATTGAAACATTAATGGATTATTTGCTGATGGATGCAAATTACATTTGTTGTTCAAAGTTTGGTAAAGGGACTAATTCTGAAGGGATATTGACTATTGAGTGGAATCAAAAACGACCCTCACCATACTGTGAAGGGTCAGAATA
Source organism: Poromitra crassiceps (assembly GCF_964638095.1). Taxonomy (NCBI): domain Eukaryota; kingdom Metazoa; phylum Chordata; class Actinopteri; order Beryciformes; family Melamphaidae; genus Poromitra; species Poromitra crassiceps. The sequence continues at coordinate 502,104 of NW_028152234.1, read as the reverse complement.
TGATGTAAGGCTTAATTTAGCTAATAAAATCTGCAAAATTGTAGGCTATTAAATCTACAAATTCTCTTTCCTCATAGGCTGAAGTGGATGTTGAGCGGTGAGCGGTGGCTGAGCAGTGGGTATCCTCAAGAATCAAGGTAAGCCCCCCCACCCATCTGTTGATCATTGAAACCAAACCATCAACTATTCAGATTATTAATCACACAATTACTTAATGGCTCTTATTTAGCTATCTGCTTTTAAATTTAGCTTGATGTTGCTGTAAGGCATGTGCTAACTAACGAGAATAAAAATGAATACTCGGTTCAAAAATATCTTTTTATGAACTTTTCTGCTGATCAGGCTACTACTCTGGCATACAAAACAAATAAAAATATAGAATGATTCAGTGGGTTCAGTTGTTTGCTGGGGAGTACAAGTCAGCTTTTTTTGAAGAAGTTATCAGTGGTAGCTTTACGTCTCCTCTTTGCACTGCATTTGATATAAAAGCCAAAAGCAAAAGGTTAAAGCTTGCTTTATACTCGCTGTGCCGCGAAGGGCGCGGGGGAGAAGCGAGGGCCGCAAGCGTCAAATTACATCAATGTGTTGGCGCGGCCTTCCTTAGCCTGCCCACCGTGTACCTGAAGATGTTTCTCACAGCGCGACCTCCGCACGGCTTCTCTCCAAACACGGCCGCTTTCGAGCCACTGAGCCCTGAACACTGAGCTGTGTTTTCACCACATTTCTTGACCTATGTGGTAAGCTAAACTTTGATTTGCAACTGTTCGTTTTGAGTCATTTCACCAAGTAAATGTGTTGTGTTGAGAGCATGATTGAGAGAGATTAAAAGCAGCACAGAGTAGGCTATCAGGGCTGAGAACTGAAACGGCTATTCAGTAAAAACAAGTTTGGTGATTCATTGTGCTGAACGTTGTTTGAGAGTGAAAGCACACTCAGTACTGCACATAATAGCGTTTCATTGCGACTTTTCTGTGACGGCTGGGCTCTAACCCGGCACAGCATCAACGCTGATACACGCTGCCTTGTGTGCTGAGTCTCAGACAATGGCCCGCAAATTCCACACAATGTGGAATTCACAGGGGATAGTCGCCCAAAAAATAAACCGTGGATAAAAAGCGTGCTCAACACTGGCAAGTGCTTTCAGTTCTCAGATGAAGGCTATAACCTGTATACTAGGGTTGGCACGATGGACGATGGCATCGACCATCGTGATAGGCCGACCCCCCCATCGACCTCTGAGCCTCCATATAGATACAGCAGCAGCTGCGTTTCTCAAGCCATTTCTCCTAAACTCTCTCATCACATTAGGTTCAAAAGCCCACGCAAATCTGTTATATCAGCCAGTAATTCAGTCGGTTTTCTGCCAGCTCGTTAAATTCAACACACACACGTTGTTGGTGAGGATCTGTAACGTTAACGTTAGTTGTTTTGCACCGTTCAAATTGCTGGTAGTGACAGCCACTGCCCACTTCAGTCGCCTGGCTCTGTTCTGTAGCACAGAGCAGAGGCTAATGGCCTATTCAAGCCCGCTGGTATCATGTAGAGCTCAGGCTCAGCTGTCCTCTTAACGTGAACGCATTGCAGCGACTAGCCACATGGCATTACAGCAACGCAGCGACTTAATAAATAATTAATTATTCCCCCAACCCCACCCAATGACGATGCCATCGTTCAAAACGATGTTTCACTTTAAAACAATCACGATGGGTATTTTGGTGACATTGCACAACCCTACTGTATACAGGTAACTAATAACACTAATAGCCTATTCTTACCTTTCTTCCATCAGTTTAAAGTTAAGCAAATATTCCCAGCTTTGCTTGTGAGTTGTGAGTCTAGCCTATTGTCTGTTCTGAAAGCGAGTTGGACCACCGCGTGTTATCTGTGTTATTTAACTCTGCTGTCATCATTGACAATAACATTACACCCACTTGGTTTCAGAGAATACTTTTTAAGTTTTGTCTCATCTCTCTCTCTCTCACACTCTCTCTGCATGCCGGTATGCAGGCGCGCCAGCCACAGTCTCCACCTGTTGAGAGCTGCTGAGTGCTGACTGACCGAGGCCCACACATTCAATCGGAGCCCTTGCATCCTAATTGTCAAATATTGAGGTAGGAAAAAAAGCAAGAAAATGTGCATACGATTTAACCAGGACTTTGATGGATGAAATGCATGTAAAATGGAACAGCCCGGAAAACGCACCATATGGCGAAGCTACGCTGAAGCAACACAGCACGGAGGCGGTTTCATTTCAGCATCCTTGTTAACAGGCGAGACCGATCACACCAGCTGCACGCCACGTCGAAGCGACGCTGCACGCGCGCTGCAGTGATAGTTTCAGCTTCTCGTCTATTATTTCAAGTGTGCTGATGCGAGCAGCTATGCATGAAGTCAATGCAAGCCAAGTTCTGAGCTGAGGCAGGGCAGCGGCGGGCAAAACAGAGCGAGGCGTGGACAAAACGGAGTGATTCTGATGTGACTTGCGAGGCTCCTGCTCAAAGCATGTCTGTGGTGTGAACCAAGCCTTAGGCTTACACCATAGACAGGAGCCTTGCCATTCACACCAGAATCACTCTGTTTTATCCACGCCTCGCTCTGTTTTGCTCGGTGCCGCCCTGCCCCTGCTCACAACTTGCATTGACTTCATGCCTGGCCAGGCCCGTAGCCAGGGTTTGAGAAATACCGAGGTCATTTTAGCGCGGTGTGGGGGGACCACGCCCCCGGATAGAAAATTTTGTCCATTTTAAAGTAAAATGCTTCAATCTGGTGCACTTTGAGAGCAAAATGAAGAGGCTAGATCTATAAAGAACTACATACATCATGTTAGATTAATATCCTCTTTACTGTGCTGTTGCTTTAAAATGATACAAAAAATAAATGTCTCCCCATATGATATAATTTATATTCTGCATACAGGTCACATGGCAGACTACTGCTCAATTAAATACAATGGCCCATCTACACAAACATCACTTACAGGGGAGTTACTTACCCATTCACTTCAATAGAACTGTCCCCAAAGTCTAGACCCAATCTAGCCTCAATGCAAAATCTGAATGTTGTGAGTTATCTCTCTTCTATAGCACACAGAGAGGAAGCAAATTGTTGCATTTCCGATCAACTGTCACATTAAAACATCAATGACAGATTAATAGATCTGGGGACCAGGGCTATTTTTTTTTTTTTTGGGTGTGGAAAATACCGAGGTCATGACCTCGGTGTCCTCAATGGTCGCTACGGGCCTGTGCCTGGCTGCTCTCGTGCAGCGTGCTGCATGCTTTCAAAATAGACCAGAAGCTGAAACTATCGCTGCAGCATGTGTACAGTGTGGTGTGCTGCTGGTGTGATCGCTCTCGTGTGTTAACAAGGATGCTGAAATGAAACTGTCTCCCCGCTGCGTTGCTTCAGCATGGCTTCAGCGTATGGTGTGTTCGGGCTGTAAACCTATAGAGCACCGCAGGAATGAGTCTGGAAGTAGTGTGTTGGATCTTCAGGGAAAGAATTAATGGGGTTTTAGAATGGGGATTTCACTTAAGTTCATAAAATAAGGTCTGTGGTTAAGAAAAGTTTATGGGAGCGGTAATTTGTGTTCAGCAGGATAATCTTCACAAACATGAATGACTTTTGAAATGGAAACGTGTTTTCTTTTCTCCAACAAGATTTTCAGAAAACATTTCAAAAGTCATAAAAGTGATTCACGGACTTCCGCCTACAAAAATGCACGTCATCCCTGCGGTACTCTATACTTAATGCTATAAAAGCTTCTATAGACTGTTTTAACTTGACAACAAAAACATTCTAAATTGAACCCCCGCTCACTTCCTGTTGCAGTGTTTGCTATGGACATAAAAGAAAAAAAAACATTCAAGTGCAGGACTGACCATTCCGTGAAAACCGTCTATACAGCTGAGCGGCGAATACAAAAGTAACGAGGTCGAGTGAATATTTCTGCAGTTTGCCGAATGCTGAGAAAAAGGAAGTGCTGTGGGCTTGCGCTCTGGTGAAAACAGTCTATAAGGGGGGAAATGACATATAATACTGATAATAGCCTACCAGCTGCAAAAAAAAAAAAAAGATTGGCATGGCGATTGGTATCGGGCAGATATGGCTCATAGGCGATCGGTGGAAAAAAATAAAAACGTGATCGCAGCATCCCTACCATTAACATTAGATAGCGGCTAACTATCTTACTGAGAAGAGTCCTCTTCCCTGTGTAATGCATCCTAGAAATATTTTTCCCAGCTTCCTGTACAGCGTGCCTCTCCTGCCACCGTCACTTCCTTTTCCGCGTCCGTGCTCCACTGTTTACAGTGTAAAATAACAACTTGTGCCGTGACTTTAGAGTAATTTTCCACTGTTGTAAGACGAGGGGCGCGCTGTACAGGAAGCTGGGGAAAACGGCAGGGCTGTCCCAGAGTCTATTTTTCAAATAAAAATAGACTCTGGGTTCCCAGATTGAGGGGGACCTGACAGAGTGCAGTGCCCTGTTTTCGTGCAATTCGGCATAGCGCCACCTACTGGCAAAAAAAAGGTTTATCAAGAACCGTTTGTCCAATCGGCTTCAAATTTGGGGAGTACGCTGATGGGAACTCACCACAGTGCAGTGCCGAATTTCGTGCAATTCGGTACAGCGCCACCTACTGACCACACAAAAAGTGGTTTATCTTTGTGAACCATTCGTCCGATCGACTTCAAACTTGGGGAGTGTGCTCCTGGGAACTCAAAGTAGTGCAGGGCTGAATTTCTTGCAATTTGACAGCGCCACCTACTGGAAACACACAAAAAAGTTGATCTCGAGAAACATTTGTCCGATTGACTTCAAACTTGGGGAGTGCCCTGCTCGGACCCCGATGGAGTGTGGTGCTGCATTTCATGCAATTTGGACTTATGCATAGTCATAGTGCCACCTACTGGCAACACAAAAAGCAGTTTATCTCGAGAACCATTTGTCCGACCGACTTCAAACTCGGCGGGTGCGTTGCTGGGAAACCGAGAAATGGCAGTGGTAAACTTTGTGCAATTCAACCAATAAGATCACAGCTTTCACATATCTCCAGGACTGTCCATCCGATCAACTTCTATATGTCTGTCCTTTGGGTATCTTGAGAACCGTTTGCCGGATCGACTTCAAACTTAGGAAGTGCGCCTAGGGGGATCAGTGCAGAGTGCAGTGCTGTGTGTGGGGGGGGGGGGCTCCGGGGTGGTGAATGGGGGTACTGCACCAGTAAGAAAAAAAACATACAATACAGGGTGCATTCGTAAATCCACTCTGACGCTCTACACTGAAATGAGAGCGCAAAGGTACAGTAGGGCGTTTCCAAACGGTCGTCCAGTGTGCGCTCTGGGCGCTCGGAGTGCTATTTCCGAACGCACCTACAATTGTACTCTGTGCAATTGTACTTAAACAGCACAATGCTGAAGAATGCCTTTTGGCTGAAATGTTTGTTGCTGCTGCACCCAGATGACTGATTAAGCTTTTGAAAGAACATTTAGTGTGCTGGCTTGTTCTCTCTTCTACAGTGGGATTTATGCTCCCTTTATCTACCTGTCGCAGGTTATTATGTGCTTATGGTCATTTTAGTTTAGGCCAAGAAGATGTCTTATTAAAGTTTTTTAATTTTGTTAATGAAAAGGAGTGGAAACACTGGTTGTTTTGTGCATCACTCTGGTTAGGGAAAGTGGATACTAATGTAGCAGTGTCTGCACAAATGTCCTAGTCAGTCAACCAGCAATCTATTCTACCAGACGTAATAGTAAAAAGGGGTAGTAGTAATGTCAATCAGAGTACTACTAAAGGCAGTGGTATTATTATCTATCGAACCAAATGTTTTCATTGTTTCCTGTTCGAGTAAATTTCTTGAAAATTAAATGCCTTTTTGTCTGTTTTTGTGTGCATGTGTAGACCTACATAAACATAGATATCCACCTGACTCATCAGAGAGCAACTTTATTGGTAAGTTACATTAATACTTTAAATTTTGCATTAAGTCCAATTTAGATTACTTTGTAAAGATGTTGTAATTTGACAGGTTTCATATAGCCTGTTTATTCTGTTCCCACAGGATCAAATTATTGAGAACATTGAGCAGCCCTGACCTTTCCACAGTCCAAGCAGTGATTGAAACTCACACGGTTAGTTTGGAGTCTAATATTTCAATGGAGTGGAACTGCAAGTTGTGTGCTGTCTCCTCAGACACCCGGGCACAGTTATTTAGGCACTACCGTTTAAAACATAGCCAGTATTCAAGAGTTACCCCTTTGCCATGTCTCTATGACTCTTGCATTTGTACATTTCCATCATTTAATGCTTTGAAAATTCATTTATCACGGTTTCACAAAGACACATGTAGAACTGGTGCAGGTGTAGGAGCACAATCAGGACATGCACTTTTTACATGTCCCTTGTGTGAGTGTAAACAGCCCTTCTCAGAGGCAACAATCTTCAGTCATTTAAGGCGACACTTGAAAAACCATGAGAATGTAGCATGCCCATATAAGAACTGTACTTACCACACAAATGTGTATTCGTCATTTAATGCACACAAAAGTAGGGCACATGCAGGTAGTTTGGACTTTTGTGATGACATTGTGTCAACAGAAAATGAGGGTTCCCCAGTCAGAAGCACTGCTGACCTCGATTGCGAGGATCCTCCTGCAGACACATTTGCTGAGGGTGATAGTGACAATGACAATGACACCAGCCAGTTAAGAGCCCAGTTACACCACAATTTGTCCTCCTTGTTCCTGAAGATGCAAACTATTCTTCATGTTTCTGACATGGCTTCTCAGGAAATAGTTGATCATCTAACTCAGATATTTTCCTTGTCGCAACCTCTTATCAAAGGTAGTATAAAAGAAATACTACAGAGGCATCACGTCTCTCCTGGTGAAGCTGTCCTGAATGATTTAGTGGATGCTGTTATGGACACAAATATTTTTGTCAATGCCACAGCTAAAGGTGAGGAGTTGTCTTCAGCTAAACGAAGAAAAACATTCATTGAGAAAAATTACCCTGTTGTAATGCCAGTGCAGTATGTGTTAGAGGATGGAGGCACAGTGGTTTATGTCCCTATACTCCAGATGATCCAGGAAATGTTTAAACATACTGACATCCTTGACAAAATTAAGGAAACTAAGATCTCACAAAAAGGCCATTACATGAGCCATCAAGATGGCTCATATTTCCAAGAGAATGAATTGTTGTCTTCTTCAGAGCAGTCACTGAAGTTGCCGCTTCTGGTGTACATAGATGACCTGGAATTGTCGAATCCCTTGGGCACTTCACGAAAAATCCACAAACTGTGTGCAGTATACTGGATGTTTGCTGATCTACCAGCTAAACACAGATCAGCGCTGCATGTGATTCAGCTAGCAGCACTATGCAAGGTACCTGATCTTGAGAGGTGTGGCTATCAAAAAGCACTCGGCCCTTTGTTGCATGACCTTTGCATTCTTGAACAAGATGGTGTATTCATTGAGTGCCTTGGTGAGTCAGTTCAGGGGACAGTGTCATGTGTTGTGTCTGATAATCTAGCAGCTCATGGATTAGCAGGCTTCATGCAGTCGTTCAGAGCAGGATATATTTGTAGAGTCTGTTATGCTACAAGCGACCAAATTCAGACTCATGATGTTGGAGATGGCGAATTTAATCTGAGGACAAAAGCCAGTCATGACCGTGATGTGCAGGAAGTTGTACACGGAGATGGTGGAAGTCAGGTTGGTGTTAAACGGGACTGCGTCTTTAGAGAGAGTTTGCAGTATTTTCATACAACCACTGGTTTCCCACCTGATGTCCTGCATGATCTTTTTGAGGGCATTGTACCTGTGGAGTTGGCTCTCTGTATTCAAGAGATGATTCGGCTCAAATACTTTACCCTTGAGCACTTGAACAGGAGAATTTTGTCATTCCCATACCAGCACACAGACAAGAAGGATAAACCAAAGCCTATCTCAAAGAACTTTGCAGCAAAGAGGACCATTGGTGGAAATGGTCACGAAAATAGCACATTGTTGAGAGTACTCCCATTACTGATCGGTAATACAGTTCCTGAGAGAGATGGTGCTTGGACTGTATTGATGGATTTGAAAGAGATCGTGGAGCTAGTGCTGTCTCCAACATTTGATGAGGAATCTATCCAGTATTTGCAGGCAAAGATACAGGATCACAGACAAGTGCTTCAGGAGGTTTTTCCTGAGTTCAGACTGCGCCCTAAGCATCACTATGTCGAGCACTATCCATATCTCATACGTTGTTTTGGGCCTCTTGTCCATTTGTGGACTATGAGATTTGAGGGCAAACACCGCTTTTTCAAGCGTGTAGTACATGACACACAAAACTTCAAGAATGTGTTGAAAACACTAGCAACTAGGCATCAGCACATGGTGGCATACTATCTCAGTGCACCATCATTCTTTAAACCACATCAGCAGACATCAAATGTCTCTTCCATCTTGGTTTCAGTGCTTCCTGAGGTTGCAAAAGAACACATTGAACAAAAAACAGACAGCAACATGATTTACAGTACATCAAAGGTCACTATTGATGGCACTGATTATGGTGTTGGCATGTTTATATCTGTGGGACAGGAGGGCAGACTGCCTCAGTTTAGCAAAATTGAACAGATCCTCCTTGTTAACAACGATGTCACATTTCTTTGCCAAGAACACAAATCAGGCTACATTGAACACCTGAGATCTTATGAACTTTCCCCAGGGAATATGACTGTCCACAGCATATTAGAGCTCAATGACAGCTTACCTCTGTCTGCATACAATGTGGAAGGAAAACTGCTGTTGACACCCAAACGATTCATACTGCTACACTGAAAGTAGATTTTCATATTAAAGAATAAGGCTGATATAATTTTATTGTCAGCAAAACCTACAAAAATGTAAATCTATAATAATGCCAGATCCTTCCATTCTAAGATTTTGATATACCGGTACATGTATATACTTACTACTAAATACTACTTATATTTATGATATTCTTACTTTTATACTTGGACTTATACTATGACTGACACTATGTAAGGGGTGATGATTAGGTGAAAATTTGTGTATGTATTGAAACAATGTGACTAAATCTGACTGTTTTTCCATTTCCATCCTTCATGGATTTGTCCATCAGACAATGGCAACACCCCGAAAATTCATTGTGCGTGTTTACATAGCCAGAGATGTTGCTGTGAAGATAGCTCTGAATGAGCGCCCAGGGTCAGTGGAAGAGCTTATAAACTTACTACGGGAGAAAGTCAAGCCAAAACTGGACTTTGAGTTTACCTTGCAGTATGAGGATCCTGACTACAATGGAGACCTCTCCTGTCTCATGGACATTGAAGAGTTACCAGAGAAGCCCACATTGCAAGTTGTCAGATCAGACAGTGATGCCAGCTCATGTGCTAGTTCTGATACAGACATACTCCCCCATGCCAGCGCGGCTGTAAGCGAGCGTCAGATGAGCTGGCCTGACGTTTTCCCTGTGCCTACCTTCTCCTTTGACGTGGAGCATGTGCTTGCAGAGGGAAACAGTGAATTTGATAGATCTGGGAAGACGCTGAGATTAAGCAGGGGTCACAAGCACGTTGTCTTGCAGGCCATGGCTGAAGTGATGTCAAAGTTCAGCCCTTACCCAAAATGCAAGCAAGTGGAGAAGGCAGCAGAAGCTCTTGTTAAAGCTCATCCATGTCTTGCAACCCTTGGAAGTGACAATGGATGGGATGGATGGAAGACTAAACTGTTGTTTAAGGTGGGGAATTACCGTACCATGCTGGGAAAGCATGGATGTTTAGAGGTCTCTGTCAACCAAGGCAGAAGAAGCCGAAACAACCCTGACAAAGAGCACCCCCACGCCAACATAAAAAAGGCCAGACGAGGTGAAGTGGTTTTCCTTCCAAACTTTCCCAGAGGAGAAGACCAGGCCAGTCTGGAAGAAATGAGACTACAGATTGTGCGTGAAGTTGAGAAGAGTGAGCGGAACCTGCCGTTGATAGAAAAGCTTATGCAGATGACCTTTGCCCTTCGTCGCCAGGAGGTCGTGCAGGGAAGGCCAATGGTGAGGGACTTCTTGAAGAAATGGCCGGCCCTTCGGATCGAATCACAGGTAAAACACAGACTCAATCTTTCTCTTTTCCTCCCCTCTTCACACATCTTTCTCAGTCTCCCCTCTCTAACCTCTGTATCTCAATTGTATTATTAGTATTATTATTCATTCTTATTATTAGGGCCCCCCTGGTAATCACACTTTTTGGTGAAGTGAACCATTTCCTCTGAATGCATTCTTTCCACACATTGAAGCAGTGTTGAAGGTATAAAAGGAAAAAAACACAGCTTTAAATTGATAGTTTGGATTCCTACTTATATAGTTGTATTTGCTATTCCTTTCGAGTATAAAACATCCTCCAAGTTTGACCTTGGAGCATCAAATCCTTCCCTGTCATGAGAACGAGAGCTTCACCAGGAGTGTGCTGCTCCAAAATGAAGTTGATATAGACCTGCAAAGTGCAAATACTATTTTGAGTGACCCACAACTAAAAAATGATTTGAAGAATTCGCAACACAGATTTGTCACTGACAGGCCAAACTTTTAGGATCTATTACACTCAAAAAGAATACCAAATATACGACTATATTGCCTAGATAAGAATATTTCAGTTGCAAATCCATTATTGGTCTTATTGTGTGTGTGTGTGTGTGTGTGTGTGTGTGTGTGTGTGTGTGTGTGTGTGTGTGTGGTTTTGTAGGTTTGTGCCGAGTTCCACCGTATCACAAACGTCAACCTACGGAACCAGTTCTTTGCTGAGCTTGACCGACACACACCACGGCTGGTGGCCTTGTACAGACAGAAGGCGTCACGCACAGGCAAAATAGCAGATGCTCTGCGTGACCTCCTAAAGATCTATGATCTCCAGGTGTGTTAAAGATTAACTTGGTTGAAGTCAAGTTCTGCCAAGCACAGCTCTAAATTTCTCAATACTTTACTGTCTTCATTGTATACAAAGTAGTCACTCAAAATAAGTTGGCCAATGGCTTACTTACAAGTCACAGTTGTCATGGCTGTGACACAAAGAATGGTCCTTCTATTGTCATTAGAAATCCTTGATGAGTTAGTTCTCCTGTAATATAGATGTTTTGAGCTTTAAGTCATGGCCTGCACTTGTTTCTCATGTTCATTTTTGCTTGTCCTTCCAGCAAGTGCAAGATGTCAACATGAAACGCACTGCAGCCCTTGGTGCCCTCCCGGTATACCTGCGTGAGGAGGACCCACAGTTCTTCAAGACTTGGAATGTAAGTATTCAGTGCATTCCCAGAACTGTTAATATCAATGAGGTCATATTATGTGCTTTCCAAGGTTATTTAGCTTTTTTCTTCTTTTTTTTTCTTTTTTCTTTTTACCTGGGCAGTGCCCTAGTGATTATGTATAACTATGCCTAGCAAACATCTACTAAACCCTGTGTAGTGAGTGTGTGGGTACACACATATATGTGCTTCAATGCTGATTTATTTTGCACATGATCTTGCACATATCTGAAAACTAAAAACCTTTGCAACCATTCATTTAGTTTGACAGTTGAGTTGATTTGAGTTAAGTTGTGGACCAGTGTAATTTGTGCATGAATGACATCACTGGTCCACAACTAAACTCAAATCATCTCTCAGTGGACCCATTTCACAGCAACTGTTTTGAGGTGGTAAAAGCAGGAAGTAAAGCAGGTGTAACCAATACAATTAATTATGGTTCCATTCTGTTTAGGTGTTCCAGTACCAGGGGCCTCATTAATGTTATTGGTTATTATGTTATTACTTCCTGCTTTTCCACCTCAAAAGGTTGCTATGAAAAGACCCCTAACTGTCAAACTAAAGCAATGCCTGCAAAATTGTTTATAGTTTTCGGGTATGTGTGAGATCATGTGCAAAATCAAATCACCATTGTTTTTTGGTGACGCTCTTCTTAAGCTCTCACAAAGCCCTGGCCTAACGTAGACCTTACCTCATGAAATATAACACATACACTCTTCTTGCCACAATTACTTAAAAGTGGGAGTGTCTCTATGTTCCATCAGCCCTATTTTCCCTCAGCCCTATGTTCCCTCTGACCAGGACCTAACACTATCTTTTTTCCCAGGATGGTGAAGGCTGCCGACCACTGATTGGTTTACCCTGATATTTTACACTAACTTTAACCAATCATCACTCCCCATGCCAAACCCTAACCAATCCCCTCCCCTCCCATGCCTAAACCTAACCACTCATCACTCCTCATGTCTAAACCTAACCAATCATTACCCATGTATAAACCTAACCAATCATCACTCCCCATGCCTAAACCTAACCACTCATCACTCCCCGTGACTAAGCCTAACCAACCAAAGTCAGACTAGGTTGGGTCATGCCTTTGCCATCCTGGGAAAAGACATGTTGCTTACCTAACTCTGAGGGAACATAGGCCCTAACCTGGATGGGGAAAATGTATGTTTCTGGGGGAACATAGGGATGACCCCCTTAAAAATACCTACAGTATATGAGACACATCTACATATCAATAGTGTCTACCTGTACAATACCTACCTTACCAGTATGTGTACCGTAATTACCTGTAGAATACCTACCTGGTTATACTTACCTATTGAATAACCACCTGTATAATATTTACCTCTAAAATACCTACAGTACCTGTTGGATGGTGGCCTGTAGAATAATCACTTGTAAAATTCCTACTAAAATACTTATCTGTTGAGTAATAACCTGTGAAATTATCCGCTGTAATATAAATGTAATTGGGTAGTTCCTTCAAGTTAACCATACAGTTAAACCCTCTATTCATATTCCAGATGGAGCAGTCAGACGAGCCAGACATCATTAACACTCCTGTTGGTCTTCTCACGGTGGTCACAGAGGGCACTGCAATTCCTGTTCACTTCAGTCCTGCAAGCATTGCTGTTGTGGTGGAAGATGATCTTGTGATGAACGATCTTCCCAGGTTGGCTGATGCATTTGCATTGTTGTTTGGGTTGATGTATGCATTGCATTTGGACTACCCCAAGAAACTCATTCACACTTTTACCTTCATCCAAAAAGTACTGATGGGTCTTGATGACAGTACAGCACTGAAGCCATGCCTGCTCAATCTCAAAAATGACCTGTTAATGAAAGAGTAGGCCAAGGTATAATTGTGTGTATACACGTGCACACAAAATTAACTAAAAAGCCAAGAGTCCAGAGGTGAGACCTGCTTTTAAAACAACTCAAATTTACTAAAAAGATCGACCCAATTTATCCATTGTTTTTCTTTTTTCATTTCACTGAAATTTAAAGTTAACCTAAAGCACTGAAATGTATCTCAAAAATGAGCCTGCGACTAACAACCTGTAAAATATTGATTGTGCTTCCCGATGAGCGAAAAAATGTCGACAAAATTGACCCATTATACTCTTATTTTATTTCACTGAACTTTGAACTTAGACTAAAGCACTGAAATGTATCTCAGAAACGAGCCCGTGGCTAACAACCGCTAAAATATTGATTGTGTTTTCTAATAACAAAATGAATGTATGATTTCAGCATTTAAACTGTTCAATTAAAATGCTTAAAGCAACTATGCGCAACATTTTCACTTGTTATGAAACAGTCTAAATTTAATAGTGATGCCTCACATCTTATCTATAACAGCAGATGAGACCAAAGCCGAGTGAAACGGCGAGTGCTCGTTGTTTATAGAGTCTCTCTCTGGGACGGAAAGACACGGAAGTGAAACGAAATGGTTTACGGCAGCATAACCACAAAATTACTTCCAAACAAACTGTTAGAATATAACGAGAGATGTTCACGAGAGTAGAAAGCCCCTGGAAGTAGCGATCTTTATCTTTATCTTTATTACGGATCCCCATTAGTCATCACCGCAGCAACAACTAGTCTTCCTGGGGTCCACACACAACAAAACAAAACAATACATACATACATACATACATACATAACATCGCATATAAAAATACATTCAATGCACTAACATAGTATCACTATCAAATCACAAAAATATAATAAAAGGAATTAAATTCTCAAACAGTCATATCCTTAGTGTACATTAAGTAGGCCTATCTATATTTTAATGTAAACTTATTTCTTTTTGTCTTAATGCTGTTTTCAATTTCTTTTTAAAACTTATCTTACTGGTAATCAGCGATGAAAGCCGTTCTTCTTGTTTAGGGTCTGTTGCTAGGCAGAGCTCACTCGGCTTTGGTCTTGATGTGAGGCTGCGGCATCACTATTATTTCATAACAAGCAAAACTGTTGTTCATAGTTGCTTTAAATAACAATGTATTCAACAACATACTGTGAAGTTATGATTCTAAGCAAAACAACCACTTGTGCTAGTATATTGGTGGTATCTTTTGTATTGCCCAGTGCCCACCAAATCTACCTCTGTTGCTCATGTTTGCACAGCAACTTGGTCATCGGAATCCTGAAATAAGATGACATGTGCCTTATTTTAGGTTTTGTTTTTGAAGATTTTCACAAGTTGAATTGACTTGATGTCTTGTTTTAACAAGAGTACCGGTATATATAAATATTTTTTGTATCTTTCCAATTCCATTTGTTGTTTGATGGCCATGCAGTTTGACTACCTCTAAGAGTACACTCAGACCAGAAGCATCATTTGTGCCACTGGGCATTCTCACTGGCTGCTCATTGCCAGACTTCAGTAGGTGTCACCAACGGGATTTGCTAGGACCTTAAGTATGATAGGGAGATGTTTACAGCAGAGCCATTCGGAAAGAACATCAAATCCAGATCTGCAATTGGTTGCTGCTTCAGCAGTACCCCTGCTAATAGTAATTTGCATAAAGTTAATTTCAGCTCAGCTTCAACTAATTTCTCTGGTCACTGGCATCATGTCACTCACTGCTGCCATGGTGCCGGACGCCAGTTCCCATTGAAAAGTAATGCATGACAGCTGGCTGTTTTTGTAGCTCATGATGCTTTTGGTCTGACTAAATAGATCATTTAAAAATCAGTTCATGACTTTTATAATAAGCACTTTAAGATGCTCAGTTTTTGTTACTGTGTGTTTGACATGTAAATCAGGAGGTGATTGAGATGTTTTATTTATGTTGCTCATGTTTGCACTTAAAGTACATGTTTTATTGATTCATTAATATTATTTATTTTGTTTATTTTTTATGTTTTCATTTGCAATTTGATGCCCATGCCTGCAAGATCATTCTAATTGTTGTTTTAAGAAATCAGGCCATAGGTTTTACATTAAAGCAGCTACGAGGACCTTTTAAAAACAGTCTAAATGTAATACTGATGCCTCACATCTTACTTACATCAGCAAATGAGACCATTGGTGATTGAGAAATCATATTTTCCTAAATGCCTGCACTGTTGGGGCGCACGGCCAACCTGTTTCACGTCCATCTGAGACTGGTCATGATCTTTGTTCTGCCTGGGAAATAAACCAATCACATTAGCCTTATGCAATCAATCAAACAGCGGCAGAGGCTTTCTGACTGAGAAACACCCTACCTCACCTGTCACAGCTCAGACAGCCCAGTTGAGACAGTGGCAAGAGCCTCCATGTTCCAGGCTAACACCACTTTTATCCACAGACAAAATCAAGACTGAAACTTCCTCGTAGCACTTTTAAGGTGCTCAGTTCCTGGTTCCACTGAGCTAGAGCAGGGTTTATATACTGTATAGTAGGTTATGCTGCTACATGTTCAAATATGTTTGGATAAAAACATGTTTAGATTGAATAAAAAAAGATAATTTTACAGCTGAAGTTTTGTGTGTGTTTGTTTGGTTTTGAGTATTCTGAACTTAAATCAATTTAAAAAATCCTTGGCCTTTGAGTTATGCACAAGTATATGTTTTGAGTTAGTATATAAGTACTACCGCATCAAAATAATGAAGTATGGATAAACCAAAAAAGATTACATATATTAAACAATATTTTTTATGTACAGTGCACTTAAAAAAAACAATAAAAAAAACACTTTTAAGTTTGAGTACATTGTAATTCTTAATTACTACTACCATACACTTTTTAAGTTTGAAATACATAGTAATTTTTAGTTACTACTACCTTAAGAAAATTAGTTCAGTTAACTTAAATATTTTTGTAAATATTTTTAGTTAACTTAAAACTTATTATGTAATCAGTTTCCACAAAAGTTTTGAGTATTCTCAACTTATTTGGGTTTACAGTGTAAAAAGCCAAGACCCAGTGGCTCCAACGACTACAGGCCAGTAGCTTTGACGTCCCACATCATGAAGACCCTGGAGAAACTCAGGCCTATGGTCAAACCATTCCTTGACCCCCTCCAATTCGCCTACCAGCCCCGACTGGGAGTGGAGGACGCTGTCATCTACCTGACCAACCGCGCATACGCCCACCTTGACAACCCGGCCAGCACTGTGAGAGTCATGTTCTTCGACTTCTCCAGTGCCTTCAACACCATCAGGCCGGCTCTACTGGGTGAGAAGCTGACGACGATGCGGGTGGATGCCCCCCTGGTGGCCTGGATTGTGGACTACCTGTCGGGCAGACCACAGTATGTGCGCCTGCAGAACTGTGTCAGACAGAGTGGTCAGCAATACGGGAGCACCACAGGGGACGGTCTTATCTCCCTTCTTCTTCACCATCTACACCAAGGACTTCACCTACCAGACAGAGTCTTGCCACCTTCAGAAGTTCTCTGACGACTCTGCGATAGTAGGATGTGTCAAAGATGGCGACTACGATGAGTATCGGGATGTGGTGGCCAACTTTGTCACATGGTGTGAGCAGAACCACCTGCAGCTCAACGTGTCAAAGACAAAGGAGCTGGTGGTGGACCTGAGGAGGGTCAAGGCTCCGGTGACCCCTGTTTCAATCCACGGGGTCAGTGTTGACATAGTGGAGGATCACAAGTACCTTGGAGTGTACATTGCCAATAAACTAGACTGGGCTAACAACTCTGATGCACTCCATAAGAAGGGCCCTAAGCCGTCTCTACTTTCTGAGACGGCTGAGGTCCTTCAACGTTTGCCGGACCATGCTGAGGATGTTCTATGAGTCGGTAGTGGCTAGTGCCTTCCTGTATGCTATTGTGTGCTGGGGCAGCAGGCTGAAGGCAGCGGACGCCAACAGACTCAACAAACTGATCCGTAAGGCCAGGGACATTGTGGGGCTGGATCTGGGCTCTCTGTCTGCAGTGTCAGAGAAGAGAACGTTGTCCAGGCTACGCTCCATCATGAGCAACGACTCGCACCCACTCCACTGCGTGCTAGTCAAACATAGGAGCACGTTCATTGAGAGACTGATTCCACCTACATGTAGATGCAATACGGAGAGGCACAGGAAATAATTCCTGCCTGTGGCCATTGGTCTATTTAATGCCTCTCTTAAAAGAGCACCTCGGCTCAGTCTCCCTGAGACTGAGCCAGCCGATAGGTTAACTGTGCCTGGCTGAGCCACGTGTAACGTATAGGGCAAGCCGACAATATAAGTCTGTGTGCAATAAAGATAATTGCATGTAATGTATACTTCTCTACATATTTTGCTCGCTTAGACGTATTCTACTTATTTTTGCTTCTATCGCATTTACTACTGTTTATCCTATGCTATGTTGTTCTTATTCTTATTCTTATTCTTCTTATTCTGCTTATTTTGCATTTACTATTGTTTACTTCATGCTATGTGTGTTCTGTGAGCGAGCTACTGTAACTTGTCCCAATTTCCCCCCGGGGATCATTAAAGTCTTTCTGATTCTGATTCTGATTCTGAATAAGCACCTTATAAGAGCCTTATTACCTATTAATTAACACTTATGGTAACCTTAATATAAAGCGTTACCATAACTTCTGCCATTAAATATTTCCCGTCAGGCAAAGCAGCTGGACCGGATGGATACAGGGCTGAATTTTATGCGAAATTTTGCAGCATTCTCGCCCCACTCCTCAGAATGATATCTAGCTCTAAGAAAGATAAAGCCTTGCCCAAAATGCTATATGAAGCTAACATTACATCTTAAAAAAGGGGAAGGAGGAAGTGGACCCGGCCAGCTACAGACCCATAGCACTTCAAAATTTTGATAGAAAGATAATCACCAAAATGCTGGCTACCCGGCTGAATAGGCACTTGTCATCCATCATTCATCCCGATCAGACAGGGTTCATCCCAAGTAGATTTTCTTTCTCCAATGTTAGACGACTTCTCAATACCATATACGCAGATCATAGTAGGACTGATGGTGCAGCAATTTTATCACTGGATGCACAAAAGGCATTTGATCCGGTTGAGTGGCCTTATATGTTTAAATCACTGCATAGATTCGGATTTGGTGACTCATTCATATTCTGGGTAAAACTTGCAACGGTGACAAGTCAACCAGGTTCCCATTACTTTGTTCGGTTCAGCAGGGTTGCCCTCTATCGCCGGGCCTCTTCGCCGTCGCACTCAAACCTCTTGCCTTAAAAATACGTAGTCACCCAAACCTTACGGGCATAGAGGTCGGAGGTGTCGAGACACGCATCTGTATGCTGATTATGTAATATTATATCTGCACAATTCAGAAGAGTCAATTCCCCCTCTCCTGCAATTAATCACCTTGTTCGGTAAGCTGTCTGGCTACACAATTAATTGGACAAAGAGTGATTTCATGCCGCTCTCCGATGCTTTCACTCCAGGTTTCCTGGACAATCTCCCATTTAAATTGGCAAAGAACCGCTTCACTTATCTTGATTTGACCATACCTAAAGATCCTAACCAAATATTTAAGATGAATTTTGGTGATTTTATTTCGAAACTTAACACATTGACTGCCAGACGTTTTTTTTTGCTGTAGGTAGCTTCTGCCAAGCCGTTTTTTGAGGATTATGGCTCATTTTATAAGAGCCGAGGATTCGTTTCAGCTTGGAGTTTGTGAACATACAATATCTCAAAAGTACTAATAGAATGTGTACTTTCTCTGTCTAAAAGAGTTAGTTTGTAGAGTTAGTAGTTATGTAAGCATTAGCAGTTGAATACAGCATGGTTTTAGCGTGAAAAAGAATATTCAGAGATAAACGGCTTTTTGTGAAATTGGATGGAACGGTCACTTTAACCATTCATTTTTGGCTCTCTCTCTCTCTCTCTCCCTCCCCCTCTCGCTCTCTCTCTCTCTCTCCCTCCCTCTCGCTCTCCCTCCCTCTCTCTCTCTCTCTCTCTCTCTCTCTCTCTCTCTCTCCCTCCCTCTCGAGTTGCTTCAACTCCGCCCTCCGTGGGCGGACAAGCTTGTCACCAGTCAGTGCTTTGCTGCTCTCCTGTGCCTGCATGTCTGGGCCGCTGTTTGAGGAAGTCGGGATGGACTCGCTCGTTTGGAGTTTTGGTTGAGAGAAGCTTTTGCGATTCTGGTCATATTTATGCTGCGTGTTTCAAAGTGTGTTCCTCCACCTGTAATCTATCACCCGATCATAGTAGATCGGCTGAATCTATTATGTAAATTTGCAATCCCGCATCGCCAGCAATCAGCGCGAAAAGGAGAATGGCTGGGCTGAGAATGGCTTGACAAGTTAAAAAAATGCTTTCCTTTCTCTAGCCAGGAGAGAGCACTGTTGCCACTTAGTGGGTCGGTGGAATGGGTTGTAAACGTTCGGTGGCTCCA
The DNA here is from genome assembly GCF_964638095.1 of Poromitra crassiceps. Classification (NCBI taxonomy): domain Eukaryota; kingdom Metazoa; phylum Chordata; class Actinopteri; order Beryciformes; family Melamphaidae; genus Poromitra; species Poromitra crassiceps. The sequence goes on along the minus strand of NW_028152234.1, from coordinate 482,479 downwards.
ATAATTATATAAGAGATGTAAAAGGCTTAGATGCACAACCCACCGTCAAAAAAAAAAAATCGATGCCAAAAACGTGTAAACACGTTGTTGGCAGGGAACAGCTGGATTCTGAAAACGTGTTCATACGTTGTTGGCAGTGAATGAGTTAAACAATGTATAGAAAACTGGAAAATTCTCCCTCTGTCCATGATTGGCCGTATAAACTCAGTTAAAATGGTCTCGCTTCCCAGATTCCTTTATTTGTGCCAGAACCTCCCCATTTTCTTACATCTGCTTTCTTCAAAGAGCTGGACTCCATAATTCTGTCTTACATCTGGAACTACAAGAACCATAGACTTTCAAAAATTAACTTGCAAAAGCCTAAATCTGAGGGAGGACTAGCCTTACCAGTGTTTAGGCACTACTATTGGGCTGCCAATATGAGGGCTTTAATGTTCTGGCGGCAAGGTACTCCTGGTAACTTAACTCTTGGAGTGGCTGAAAATGGAGGCCAGCTCTGTTGCCAAATGTTCTCTACCAGCCCTGTTATTTTACATTACAATTTACATTACATAATTCAAGTTTTGTTGTGAGAAACTCTGTCAGAATTCTAAACCAAGTGAGGAAGGTTTTGAGATGTTTCTGTTCACACGCCAATTTGTTTCAATCATTCCTTTTTGCCTCCGTGGTTAGACAAGAGCTACCATGTCTGGAGTGAGAAGGGGCTAGTTTCCTTCAAAGATCTATACATTGATGGTTATTTTGCATCCTTTGATTTACTGAAAAGGAAGTTCGAATTGTCCGACATGAACTGGCTCCGATTCCTCCAAATCAGAAATCACGTTCGATCCAAGATTCATACCTTTGAAACGTTACCAAGTGACCACGCTTTTTCGATGTTCTTATGTTCACAGCTTCCATGGAGCTGTCAGTGAACAGGGGGCTGTGAGACTACAGCTATCACTCATTCTGTCACAGATAGGTCTCACTTTATCCCATAACTACTGCTGTACTTTAGCGCAATCCCCAAGAGGAATTGTTCAGAAAAATCAAGTTTAGCTGTCCTTCAGTTGGTGAAAGTTACAAGGAAATGGTCAGTTTAGTGATGCTATATTTTTGTGTTAAAATGGTTTTTTTTTAACGTTTTAATTTATAGCATTAAAGCTAATAGTACTAATAGGGACCCCCATACACAGTATCGCTGAGCACTTGGCCATCACTCACCCCTTCTCTCTTGTCTCTCTCGAACGCTCCGTGCATAAACTCCATCAACTCTTTTTCATTCTCAGCCAGGGAGGCCAAGCCAAACTGGAGGAACCACCTGGGAGAGACAAAAACAGACCGATGGAGATAAAGAGGTGTGTGTGTGTGTGTGTGTGTGTGTGTGTGTGTGTGTGTGTCTGTGTGTGTGTGTGTGTGTGTGTGTGTGGCGTGTGTGTGTGTGTGTGTGTGTGTGTGTGTGTGTGTGTGTGTGTGTGTGCGCATGTGTGTGTGTTTGTGTCTTACATTGGGTACTCTGGCACAGTGTGTGTGAAGACAGGGAGGTCCTTAACATACTCGTCGTACAGCAACTTGACCTCAAAGTGCAGGTTCATGTACTTAGCAGTCTTACAAAGCTTATACTTCTCATGCTCTGTGGGCGGACAAACACACACACACACACACACACCACACACACACACATGCACGCATGCATGCACGCACACACACGCACGCACGCACACACACACACACACACACACACGCACACACACACACACACACACACACACACACACACACAGGAAGTAAGCACTGGCTGCATGTTGTGTATTGATATGTTGCAGAGATAAACAATGAATTGAAGGGGGGGTAATCACAATATGAATTATGAGAGGTGGGCATCCAAAATGGATTTGTGAAGAGGGTTAGCAAAATCACTTAAAAGAATGAAGTTATGACAAGTTTTGCAACAAGTTTAAATATGGAAATGAAATATCTATCGATCGATATATATGCACCATCATTTTGAGTCACATTGACCCCAAAACACATTTTGAGTTTAATACACTATTGGAAAGAGGAGAATGTAAGCTTTCTGGGGATATAAAAATGATCTTTGTACTCCAAAGATTGAGTGAGATACACCCGTTTATGTCTTGACTGTTTCCAAACTATGTTTTTGAGAAAAACGGCCTCAAAGTTTGACATCAATTCTGAAACATTTATTAGAGAAATCATTCAAACATTAAAAGAAAAATCTGAGTTGTCACTACCACCACTACTACTACTACTATTACAACTACTGCTACTACTACTACTACTACTGCTTACTACTACTGCTGGTGATTGATGATGTCACTAGTGATGTCACTCAAGCACTCAATGATGATGTCATCAGTGATGTACCTCAAGCAATTTTTTATGACCGTGTGTTATGATCCGGCGAAGGTCATGGGAAGGTCCAGTTGGTTTGCAGGACATTCCAGGTGGTTTCCTGGAAGATCCTGGAAACCACCTTGAAAGTCTTTGAAACCACCTCCCCCAGGTCTGAATGGGCTGAAAATTTGTATGGCGGTGTGTTATGATCTGGCGAAGGTCATGGGAAGGCCCAGTTGGTTTCCAGGACTTTCCAGGTAGTTTCCTGGAAAGTCCTGGAAACCACCTGGAAAGTCTTGGAAACTACCTCCCCAGGACGGATTGGCCTGAACATTTGTATGGCAGTGTGTTATGAAATGGGGAAGGTCATGGGAAGGTCCAGGTGGTCTTCAGGACATTCCAGGTGGTTTCCTGGAAAGTCCTGGAAACCACCTCCCAAGGTTGGGTTCGGCTGATCTTTTTTTTATAGCAGTGTGTTATGATCCGGGGAATGTCATGGGAAGATCCAGTTGGTTTCCAGGACATTCCAGGTGGTTTCCTGGAAGATCTTGGAAACCACCTTGAAACTCTTTGAAACCACCTCCCCCAGGTCTGAATGGGCTGAACATTTGTATGGCGGTGTGTTATGATCTGGGGAAGGTCATGGAAGGTCCAGGTGGTTATCAGGAATTTCCAGGTGGTTTACTGCCTGGAAAGTCCTGGAAACCACCTCCCCAGGTCAGATTGGGCTAAAAATCTGTATGGTGGTTTTATGATCCGGGGGGGAGGGTCAGGTGGGAGCTGATCTTCCCAACTGCAGAGCCAGATATTTTTCAGCTACAAAATGACATATCATATGCCCCATGTTCAGAACATAACATTCACCATGTGGTATCAGATGGATTTACAACCCTCCAAACTTTCATTAGGCTATAGGCTATTATTTTGTTTAGCTAAGAAATTAGAAATTGTTTTATAATCTCCTGTACCTCTCTCTCTCTCTAACATTATTATAGGCCAGGGGTGGCCAAACTACGGCCCGTGGGCCAACTGCGGTACAACTCCGTTTTTAAGTGGCCCGCAATGAATTTAGAAAAAAAAAAAAAAATGCTAAAAACGTTTTTCCGTTTTTCTGTTTCAAAGTTTAAAACGGAAAACGAAAACGAAAACGGGGGAAAAAACGGAAAAACAAAAACATTAAGAAAAAGAAACTGAAAAACAAAAACAAACTAGAACGACCGCAACGCGGACTTATGCCTCCGCCATTAGTTCATTCTTGAGTCCAAGTGGATGTTGGAGCCAAATTGGAAGAAATTGCATCAAGGCGTTTCTGTGCAGAATTGGATATTTGAGCCAAATGTGAAGAAATTTAGTCAATGTGTTACTGAGATATGGCGTTACTGAGCTTGAAAATGGCATTTGTTAGGTCACTGTGACCTTGACCTTTGACCTTTGATAACCAAAATGGCATCAGTTCATCCTTGAGCCTAAGTGAATGTTTAAGGCGAATCTGATGAAATTCCGTCCAGGCGTTCCTCAGATATCGCGTTAACAAGCTTGAAAATAGCGTTTGAGAGGTCACAGTGACCTTGACCTTTGACCTTTGACCACCAAAATCTAATCAGATCATCCTTGAGCCTAAGTGAATGTTTAAGGCGAATCTGATGAAATTCCGTCCAGGCGTTCCTCAGATATCGCGTTAACAAGCTTGAAAATGGCGTTCGAGAGGTCACAGTGACCTTGACCTTTGACCTTTGACCACCAAAATCTAATCAGATCATCCTTGAGCCTAAGTGAATGTTTAAGGCGAATCTGATGAAATTCCGTCCAGGCGTTCCTCAGATATCGCGTTAACAAGCTTGAAAATGGCGTTCGAGAGGTCACAGTGACCTTGACCTTTGACCTTTGACCACCAAAATCTAATCAGATCATCCTTGAGCCTAAGTGAATGTTTAAGACGAATCTGATGAAATTCCATCAAGGCATTCCTCAGATATGGCGTTAACAAACATCCGTACGGACGGACGGACATCCGTACGGACGGACAACCCGGATCCATAATGCCTTCGGCCTGGCTTCGCCGGCGGAGGCATAAAAACCGGATTCCCCCCATTTCGTTTTTTCAATTTAAAACCATTGAAAATGGGTTATACTTGGGCACCCTGACATGGTCTATTTATTAAAAAAATAAATAAAAAAAATGAATTAATGTTTAATACTAATGTTATGTTAAATTATCTCTGTCTTAACCTGTTGGCACAGGAAAATAAAATTTGATAACATACAGAAATACCCATTGTAATAGGTGAGCGCATCAATAAATTGTGTCATATATTTATTTAGGTAGAAATTCAATTTTTGATGGCACAAGGGTTTTCTGGTCCAATTGTTTTGCCGCGAAAACTGCCGCGCTTAATATTGTTTGGCCCGCGACTATTTTTCTGTATGCGTCCCACAACCAAAAAAGTTTGGCCACCCCTGTGGCTATTTTGCTGAAATCATTTTCCTCACATTGTCTCTCAAAATGCTCATAAACACACAAACATATTCATAGCTGTGATTTTCTCATGTCCATTGATTATCAGGAAAACACTATGCCTACTATAGCCTTTACAAACAAACAAATAAATTAGAGATGGGAATAGATTAATTTTTTTAATCTAGATTAATCTAGATTAATCCTGGTCATTAATCTAGATTAATCTAGATTAAAATGGGTCATTTGAAGTATGTCGAAGCCATTCAAAATATAGAAGTAAGTCCTTGTGAGGTTTCTGTTTATTCAATTCAACTTGAATAGCCAGTAGGCATTTAAAGGTAAGAAACCAGCAGGTTACACACATGGTTTGTCTTCATCTGGACAAAGTTCTATCCTGAACTACCTGGAATGAACACCAGAGGGTATAAGAACAACAACCCACATTTCTGGGATCAATAATATTAAACTGGCATTAAACTGTCAGTAGCTGTGTTTCCATTACAGTTTTTCGCAAAATAATTGCGATATTTCTACAACTTCGACAATGTACAATTGCGACTTGTAGGCGTTTCCATTGAAGTTGAGTTTGGTCTGATGCGCGCACACCTGAACGCAATTCCCCATTACCAGCAGCTGCCACAGTGATTACGCACGGGGATCTGCCCATATCCCGTCCCCTGCATGCTCAAATCTAACCAATGGTCAATGCAAATCACAACATGAAGTTACAACGCATATAAACGAGCCTGATTATCAATTCAAAAGAAAATGAGTCGCAAAATGTTGCTGGCTGCGGTGAATGCGAGCGCGACAGACAGAGGAAAAAAGGTAGCCTATACAAACTATCCGATTTAGACATTTCAGAATGTTGTGTAGGCTATTATAACATTGCACCTGAAACGTGTGTAATGTATTACTCACAGTCACTGTATTCACTTCACTGAATACTGAATACTGAAGTGACTTCAGTCAGGAGCACCGCACCGGTGTGTGCTTTTCCAAAGGAAAAGACGGTAATACATGACGTGCAAATGCGGAAAATCTGTTTCCATTACACTTTTGCGATAAACTGCTATATCGACACGTCTGAAAAACCACCTCATGAGAGCGGCAGACATAAATGTCCGCGCTTACATACCTGTTCCATTCTAAAGTGATAATCATCATGGCCTGCTCAATATAAGTGGACCCTGCTACCAGACAACTTTGAGAATAGATTAACGGCGATAATTTTTTTATCGCGCGCTAAGAGTCTCGCGTTAACGCAGCCGTTAATGGCGTTAACGATCCCATCTATAAAATAAATACATTAATTAATTAATCAAATAATTATGTAGTCTATAGCATTACTAATGTCTTTAATTTGGTTGCTCTTCTCACCATCTCGTCCGGGGTGAAGCGCTAAGGGCATCTGTTGTAACGTTTGCAGTCACACTTGTAGGCTACTCCCGTGCTTTTCTCAGTTTAATCTGAGATTGCATTTCGCCATCGGGTCAGAAACGAGTGGTATCTTCCTCCCCGCTTTCATCATCATCATCACGACCATCATGGGAGCTAGCCCCCGCCCCCCGGACAGCTCGACTGCGAGGTGGAGCGGCTGTTCAGTGTCAGAGTCACGCACCAGTCACCTCTCCTCATCAGCAGTTAAGGGAGTGGTGAAATCATCTGAAATTAGCTGTCCAATTGCTGTCTGGTTGCACCTCTAACAGCAATTTAATTTAAAAGACGAGCAATGTCTTCATTGCGCAAATGCATGGTTACTTTAAGTCCTGTCATTTCACAGCCTGCCAAAACTGACAGATGACAAACACTCGCTTTTTCTCCTTTTCTTTTTTTACTCTGAGGACACTTTGCGTGTCGAAACGTAGTCTGCTTGTTGCACTTAGCACGTATTAAATTGCCTAAACTTTGACCGTGTGCTCCAGATTACTTTTTTCATGTGTTGAATCAGTCCCTCTTCTGAAGGGCACATACGAAAGGCACCTGTCTGGTGTGGATTGTCAGCTGATGCACGGTTTTCTACTCACTTCTTTTATTTTTATTTTTCTAAAACATGCCAGAGGGAAATCCATACATCCATACATGGACATGATGAGAGCTGGTCAAGATGTTGCTATAGAGAATCAATAAATTTAGTGGACAAACATGTATAGGAGAGGTTGGGAGAGGGAGGCACAGACAGAGACAGAGGCACGGGCTGTGGGGAGGGGTTGCCAGGCCGTTTCGGATTAGTCCGACCGGGGGCAGATTTTGAAGAGGTTTAACATTATACAAACTGCTCAAACTAGTCTAAAATAACAAACCAGTAACAAAACTCTTTATCTGGCAACAAGAAATGAATGAATGACTGAGGCGGCAACCTGAAGTCAGAGAGCAGGGCAGAGCGGTGTACTTTCACATTTCTCACTCTTCCTTTAACAGCTTAAAAACTATATTTATCGTTCGAATTTCACAATCATCTTTACACAGAATGAAAGCCAAGGCTTTATTTGACTAGAATCAGGTAAAATACGAAAACTGCCAAAATAAACATTTTTTCATAAAATCGCGTTTCAACAGAAACACATTAGCGCGACATCCGACTCATTTTGATGGAGCAGGTCACATATGTACATTTGGCAATGTGGTGGGGTCTGTCTGTCCGTTTCAATTTTTGTGCCGGCCACAGCTACAGTATGCCATTTTATGTGCGATCAGGCTGAAACATTCAGGGGGTGTAAAGAGCACCCGTGCTTTAATCATTTAATCATTTGTGTTAATCATTTAAACGGTGTGACCAAAGTAAACATTTCCCATGAACAAATGCACATTTTCTGCATATTACTAATCACAAAAACACACAAGCAACACATACACACTCATACATCTGCACACACATACACACATCTGACCACTTACCAGCGTAAAAGTCTTCTATGCCACCGTAGAAGTCTACTTTGCGGATGCGGAATGTAGCGAGAGCTGAGATGGCAATGAGATTAAGACACAGCGATAAAACAAATTAACAAAATGAAAGAAGTGAGAATGGACTAAGAGAAAAATAATGTGAAAACACAAAAAGTACACAAAAAGTACAGGTAGGTAGGTAGGTAGGTGGGTAGGTAGGTACGTACATGTAGGTAAGTAGCAGAGGAGGTTTTTCCAGTGAGGCATAGGAGGATGGTCCTCCTCTATTAGCTTGGGGATTTTATATAATAATTTTTTTTTTATAATTTTTTATATTTTTATTTTTCATTTTTCATATTTTTTATAATAAAATATCAATCAAATGTGTTTTTTCTGATGTGCAGACGCTAATTTTTTCATCCATTATATTCTTAAAATGCTTCAATAACAGTGACCTGTAGGGCACTGATGGAAATTGAGAGCTCCATGCCGACAGGAGTCACTCTGGCCCTGGCCCGGGCCTGCAGGGGGTATGTAAAAAAACATTACCCCTGTGGGCGTTTATTTACTTGGTAATTTATCGTAGAAAAACACTTGCAATTCACAGAGAACGATGTGAGAGTGATGTGTTTTTCAACCAATCAGATTGAGCTGGACAGGGACCTGCCCTTACCAATCAATACCAATCAATTAATTTATTCAACCAAATTGGTTGTTGATTGGATAGATTGCTAAGATTGACATTGTATTGTCCAATGCTGAATACGTCTGAAAATCTTGTTGAATCCAGCTCCATTGTCAGTAGGAAATGAAGACCTCCACTTTGCTGTGACAACCTGACAGGCTAATAGATAGATTTACAGACGTAGCACCTATACTTTCCCCTTTCTCTTTTCCTATGTTTTTTTATTATCAAGCAGTAAGTTAGCTCACAAGCCAGACAGTCGTTGCATCGTATTACGCGAGCGCCTCAACACGACTTTCTACAACGAGTTTAGAGAGAGGGCAGCGCGGTACACGAAGCCTCACGGAGGCTCAGAAGCAAACACTGGGATACTTTAACCTCATCGGCTGCACTCACACCGGCTACAGACAGCATGGATATGCAAGTAAGTCAATTAAGTTCGAGTTATCCGGGTCTTCTACTAAATTCGGCATTCACCAAGTAGCGCTACTTTTTCGTATTATATTGTTTTATGCTGAATAGCCCGCCATTTCCTAATAAAATGGCGATCTTAAACTCGCACATTTTTAAACTGAATTTGGCAGCACGCAACTCGCCCCTTCCATGCAATGGAATGAAACAAAACTTGTAGCCTATGTTGGAAGTAGTGAAGTGTTTTTGATTGATTTGTTCATCCATCAAACCTTTTACTGACAGACTAACTGTAGCCTAAATATCTTACTTTATTTTGAGGTGCAGTACATTGCTCAGCCAGAAATTATTCCCACTTCAACTCTCTTTCTCCTGGGTGGGCCTAACGTTAAAATGCACCAGATGACAATCCATCTTATTTGTCCTCAATCTGCATTGAAAATGTGTGAAAATTCACCTTCTTGCAACAGTTGTAGCCTAAGCTAGTGGTTTTCAAAGTGGGGTCCCCAGCAAAAAGGGGGGATTAATCTATTTTCAATATAATTCCATCCATAAGTAATACAATCACAGAATGTATGACTATTTTGGTCATGGGTTTCATATAATGTCTGTGATAAAACATCTAAAAGCAAAACTCTTATCAGATGGGGGACCCTGGAACAAAATCTTATCTATATGGGGGTGCGTGGTGTAATTTGTGTCCGTTTAGGGCTCCTTAACATGAACAAGTTCGAGAAACACTGGCCTGGGCTACATCTTCTGCCAGAAAAGTTATTGCAGTTGAGGAATCTGTCAAGCCAGCCACCACCCAAGTTTTAGGATTGTGTTGAATTAAACTGAAATTAAGTTTGATGTTGCCTGCTGTAACAGTGTGGATCTATAAAGCGGTCTGTAGCCTAATGATTTCTATTGATCTTGTTTCCTTGAAGGAGACTGGTGCTGCTATTGAGATTACATTAGGGTATAGGAGTGACATATTTGGGACCCGTTTCTGGCCTACCTTGATGAGGTTAGGGGCGGTGGGTGACTTGCTCAGCTGGTTTGTCTTGGCCCCTTGTATGGGAACCCATATGCTTTTATAAGCATGTAAGCACCCTTATATGGGTGGTAGCACCATAAAATTGTCAATCAATAGTATGCTTTGCTTTGTTTTCCAGCTGTCTGAGCGTGTTTGTTTTGTTTTGTTTGTATGTTGTTAAAATCTGTCTTCAAACTCAAAAGAGAAAAAAAAAACGCCCACATTTTTTTCAGCCCTCCCCTATTGCCAAGCTCTCCAGGCACCACTGGTAAGTAAGTAGGTAGGTAGGTATAGCTAGTTATTAGAGTCCAGTAATTTATCTTGTCTTCAACTTCAACTTGTGGAAGTATCAGAACTTTATTTTTTATATGACCTTTTGTGACATTTTGTGACTAATTGCTCCATCTGTGCCTTTTTTTTTTTTTATAAAATAAAGAAAAATCAAACAAATTGCAATTGCAATCACTTTGCTAGAAGGATAACAAAGTTAACTAGATTGCTCCATCAGACAAAAATGCGCAATCACTTTGTTGGAACGATATCAATAAAGTTGTATCTGTGCAAAGAAGAACAAATATTTCTCAAGAAAAATTAGCAAGTCCATTTGTGAGAGGACTAAGTCGTATTCACTGTATTAGTTGCTGAAATGTCTCCACGTGTCTTTTTAATTTGTTGGGATTCATACTGTCACCAATGAGGAAAATCCAGGAAGTGCTCCACACTGCTGCAGCCATCAGTAAGTAAGTCCCATAATGTTGTCTGTCTGTGTCTGTGTGTCTGTGTCTGTGCGCAGATAACGTTTAAAGAATCTTCTTTAATCCAACAAGATCATCTATTCTACACGGTGTTAGTGTTTCACGGGAAACACTAACGTTACAACTGGCATTCCCTGTGAATTCTCCACGCTGTGCAAGAATGTAAACTAAGCCGAGTAGCCAATCAAAACTCGTATGCAAATACAAGACAGAGCCTTTTGTTTGAGGTAGTTTCCTTCAAGGAAACAACTCGACTTTTATTTTACAAGTGGTGTACTATTGTAAAAAATGCAAAACCACATTTTTTCAAGAAATGGCTGAAAGAGGATATCTTTAGATTTTCAGACTAAATCCTTCATCAAAACTATTGGATCCTCAATATAGGCTATGGGTTTCTCATTGGCCCATGCTACACCCTTCCACCAATTTTCATGAAAATCAGTAAAACGCGAAACCATAGGATGCTTTACACCGTCGGTAAGAATATTTCAGTGGTAGGCTACCATCATCTGCCATCATTGTCTATCAGTGTTAGGATTTCCCCCGGCCATGCTGACCCATTGACCATGCGTTTATATGAGGAGACACCGCCTGAATGGCTCTGGCAAAGGCAACATGTTGAAAGGCATGTGAATAAAATGTTTATCTGCCGCCGCATTGAGGGCTGCCAGGATGTCATATTACACCACCGTCATTGACTCTGGCCATACCAACCCCAAGCACCTGTTCTCCACCATCAATCGGATGCTTAAGCCCAGGGCCTCCTCTGCGGCTGACCCATCTGTCGATGACTGCAACCGATTCATGGACTTCTTCAAAACGAAGATCGAAGGAATCAGGGACAACATCACCCCCACTCACCCTGCCCCTCCCCCCGCCCCCCCCTATAACGGTCAAACACTGGATTCCTTTGCAGAGGTGACGAGTGATGAGCTATCGGCCACCATTCTCAAAATGAACCCTTCCACCAGCTCCCTGGATCCTATCCCCACTCCACTTTTAAAACTGTGCCTCCCAGCCATCGTTCCCACCATCACCTACATAATAAACAGGTCCCTGGCCACTGGCAAAGTCCCCCCTTCCCTCAAGCTAGCAGCCATCAGACCGGTGCTTAAAAAACACAACCTCGACCCAGAGGTGCTCTCTAACTATAGACCAATTTCCAACCTGCCCTTCCTTGCTAAGGTTCTGGAAAAAGTTGTTGCCGTCCAGCTGCACGACCACCTCCAATCCCATCAGCTCTATGAGACCTTCCAGTCCGGCTTTAGACCATCACACAGCACTGAGACAGCCCTGGTGAGAGTCGTGAATGACCTGCTCATGGCGGCAGACTCCGGCTCCCCCAGCCTGCTGATCCTCCTGGACTTGAGCGCCGCGTTTGATACGGTGGACCATGTCATCCTGTCTCAGCGTCTCAGGGAGGTGGGAGTCACAGGCACTGCCCTCGACGTCTTCCTCTCCTTTCTCTCAGGAAGACTGGAGTATGTCGCGCTGCGCAGCTTCATCCCCAGCATCAGGAGTGTCACCTCTGGTGTCCCACAGGGATCAGTCCTGGGTCCCCTGCTCTTCCTGGTGTACATGCTCCCCCTGGGGAAGATACTGAAGAGCCACAACATCAATTTCCACTGCTACGCCGATGACACTCAAATCTATTTTCAAACCTCCCCAGACATCCATCTGACTCAAGCCCGGGCCACTAAATGCCTCAATGACATCCGCCACTGGATGAGCAACAGCTCCCTTCAGCTCAACGGGAGTAAAACTGAACCCATCCTCATCGGTACACCTCACCAAATAAAACAGGCCGGCATCATCCACATCACCATCGATGGACACTCCATCCCCCTCTCCTCACTGGTCACCAGCCTGGGTGTCAAACTTGACCAAACACTGTCATTTGACGCCCACATCAAATCCATCTGCCAAACCTCATTCTACCATCTCCGGAACATCTCAAAGCTCAGACCCCTCCTACCCCAAGCCGCCGCAGAAAAACTGGTCCACGCATTCGTCTCCTCCCGTATCGATTACTGCAACTCCCTGCTTGCAGGCCTCCCCACCAAATCCACCCAGAGACTGCAATATGTCCAGAACTGTGCCGCCCGGGTTCTTACCAGAACCCGGAAGTCAGAACACATCACCCCTGTCCTCCACTCACTTCACTGGCTCCCCATCAATCAACGCATCACCTTCAAACTCCTCCTCCTGGTCTACAAGGCAGTAAACCACACTGGTCCCACCTACCTTCAAGAACTCCTCCCCCCCAATCCCCCCTCCCGGTCACTCAGATCCGACACCCTCAACCTACTTGTTGTCCCCCGCACCAAGCTGGCAACGATGGGTGACCGAGCCTTCTCCACCCTGGGGCCACGCCTGTGGAACCAACTCCCAGGAACTGTTCGGGCCTCTAAATCCCTCGCTGTTTTTAAAACGAGCCTTAAAACCCACCTGTTCCGCTCTGCTTTTTATTAGCTCGGAGCTTTTAGCTGTTTTTAGCTTATTTTTATTTTATTTTATTTATTTTTTATTTATTTATTTTACTATTTTAGCTACTGTAAAGCACCTTGAGATTTGTTTTACATTTTAAAGTGTGCTATATAAATTAAAGCCATTATTATATTATTATTATCTGCAAAGCAGGATTTAGATTTAGAGATTTGTTTTTATATTTTAATCAAGCTTCACAACAGGGTGTGTGTGACATGGGTAGACCATCGTCTGTGACAGCCTGTCGCTGTCCATCGACGGTGGTGTTGAAATGTTCATCAATCGATGCATAGAGTGCCTTGCGCTGTCCTCGGTGCTGAAACATCTGAAGCTTCACTGTCCGCTTTCTTAGACATAGCCTACTGTATCACTTGGCTCAATACGTGACAAATTGTTTATGGATAGGACATCTACCTTTCTAGACATGAGGAGTCTTAGTTTTTTTGCCGAAGGTGAGTAGAGCAGGCGGGGGGAGCGCGGGGCGGTGGGGAGGAGTGGGGTGCAGGGGAGGAGAGCCCGAAGAACAGAATTGGGCAGCCAAAAAACCCCCACTTAGATCAAAGGCCAGAACTGAAATGCAAGTGTCGGGTCTTACAGTCTATGCCCGCTGGTTTACCATAAAGAAAAGTGCCACAGCAAGCTGAGAGAGAAGGTGTAGCCTACCCGATCGGACTGTTGACTGACTGCACGTCTCATCTCTGGCTTGTTGCAGGTATAGGCAACTTCTTAATTTAGATTGGCTGGGTTTCCCAAAAGCTTCTTTGCGCTAAGAAGCTAATTTAACCCTTCTTAACTCATTGAGTGCCAATGACGACAGCTGTCGTCAATTCAAATACTGACGTAGAGTGCCAAAGACGACGATTGTCGTCAATTGCGTTTTTTGACGGGGGGGGGGGTCCATCGAAGCCAGATCTATGTCCTGTAACATTTTGGGACATGTTGAATGTCTATAACCTATTTTACCGAGCCATTAGGTGGCGACAGTGCTCTCCAGATGACAGAAGTGTCAGGAATACAGCCTGAAATAGCCGTGATCAAAGAGAAACCGCGCTCATGCTGCATCGCAGAGCCATCATGTAGATGGCTCTGGGCTGCTTGCCAACAGCAATCAATCCGCGCACACAACTGCAGCTCCTCTGCCTGTCTGTCTGTCTGCACATAGTTTCTTCACACGATTACTCACCAGAAAGGCAGCACCCAACGCCGAAGGGCCAACCCTTACCTGCAGTCGCGTTGGGCATTTCCTCGTTGCTGCTGTGAGCTGCCAGGAGCCGCGCGGCGCAAAAACAGAGGCTCCGAATAGACTTTGTGCGTGTGGGGAGGAGTTCGCAGCTGACTCGGGGAGAGGCGGGGAGAGGGGGGGACAGGGGGGTGGGGCACGCATGCACCACAGAACTAAACCAGGTCACATCATCAGAAAATATTAGCCAGAGTCAGTGAATGTGCTCGAAATAATGCATTTCACAAAAGGCTGAATATCTCAGCTTCCTGATAGAAAAGCATATTTTTGCTGTTTTTGACCTATCTTCTCCGGCTGATAACTAAAGAACGGAAAATGGTATCAATAAACTTTTTTTTGCTGATGATACAATAGAGTCTCCTTGTTCTTTTTGCGTGTTCGGTGTTTACATAGTAATATCACACAATATTCTGTGGGCCTCGAGAAATCACTGAAAACGCTCTGAAACTCTGGCACTGGGAGCGTCCGTTCTCCAAAAGTGGCTGGCACTCAATGAGTTAAGGCCCCCTTAAGAAGCAAACGCGTTTCCCAATTGCTTCTTTACGAAGGCATGCGTTTCCCAAAAGCTTCTTAGCGCTAAGAAGCTTCTTTGACCCTTCTTAAGGCTCCCGTAAGAAGCCAACGAAGCCAACGTGTTTCCCGATTGCTTCTTAGCCTAAAATTATCTTCCAATTATCTTCCGTTAAGAAGGCTGCGTTTCCCAAAAGCTTCTTAGCGCTAAGATGATCTTTCGTTAAGAAGGTTTTGTAAGAAGGGTCTGGGGCATTCTTAACACCTTCTTAATGACAAAACACTGGCAGATCCAGCCGCGTCAGGCAAAAGGAGATACTTGTGTCCACTGTTCCTCTTGTGTTTTTCCATTTTTCCTTTCTTTCATGTACCCTTTAGTGTTTAAAATTAGGGAACACTTGAAAATCTCCCCTGTATGTATGGTTACTTGTGTTTTAAATGTTTTACCGTAGGCTATATTCCTCTAATCAGAATGGATTCCTTTTATAATGTTGTGGATTTATATAGCACCTTTCACAGAACCCAAGGTCGCTTAAATTCTGGAGTGTTTCTCTGTTTTGTTGTATGCTGTGTATATAAAGCAATTTGAACTGCAGTCCATGTCTGAAATAAATAATGTTTAATAAAGTTTAACATGACCATGATTAGGTTATTCTACAACAGTGTTTCTCAACCACTGAGTCGTGGCCCACTGGTGGGCTCAGAGTGCCATCTAGTGAGCCGCTCCAGTTAAGATGCTTCTTAAGAGCCTTCTATTTTTTTTATTTTTCTCTTCTGTTAAGAAGGCGTTTGGGAAACACTTCTTTGGAGCCTTCTTAACTCCTTAAGAAGCTTCTTAACTCCTTAAGATGCTTCTTAACTCCTTAAGAAGCTTCTTTGTTGGGAAACTCAGCCATTATCTTTCAAGTTATTTAATTTCACGTTCTTGGATGCAAAGAGACATTTAATGTAGGCCCGCCAGTGTCTTTCTTTAGGCTTAATTAAACGGGAATAGCCTATATGACAAACTCAGTTCTCAAAGTTTATGACGAGTTCATTCACTATAATAAAATACATATAATAATATACATATATATTGTTTGACGATTGGATAATAGCTTTTGTTTTTTGTGCTTTATTGATTCATCTTAACACATTGAGTGCCACAGCGCTTCAGTAAAATTGTCTGCAGCCTGTGCCAGATTCACTTCCATTCAGTTGAAAACAGCTATAGAATTTTTTCTATTATGGCTATATTAACGGGGCTGGACTTTAATGAAACATTGAACACTCCTGCTTCTTCCAAAGAAGAAATTTTGTTTCTAGACAGTTCCATTATGAAATGACAGCCTCTCAAAAAAGTGCACTTTCAAGGGTTTTCTGTCGTTTTTTTTTACTTTCCAAGATATAGTCCCTTTTATGAATACCTTTTGCACTCTAATTTCGAGCACATTCACTGACTCTGGCTGGTGTTTTCTGATGTGGTGGCGTGTGGTGTGGTTTCTGTGCAGCCTGTGTGCCACACACCCCTCCCCCCCCCCCCCCCCCCTCTCCACCTCTGAGCTGCGGGCTCCTCCCACACGCACAGAGTTTGTTTTCTCGACTCCGTTTTTGCCCCGGACAGATCCCAGCGCCCATCAAGGAAATGATGCGCGCTGGCAAACGCGACTGAACGAAAAGGCTTGGCCGTTCGGCTTCGGATGCTGGCTTTCTTTGCAGGAAATCGTGTGGAGATAGATAGAAGCATAAGAGCTCAGTTGTGAGCGCGGATGCAGCCGAGCCCACTCTCCGCTGTAGATAGAGCAATATATACGGCTCTGGCTGATCATGCATCGGTTTCCACTTTGATCACGGCTTTCTCCGCTGTCTCCTGTACAAAGTAAAGGATCTGAGGTGGGTGGAGCAGCTCCTGTGACGATGTTTAAGGTGGCGCCGTGTGATCCCTTGAAGGGATTCATGCTCACTGGCTAGGTACGACCTTAAACAGCAGAATTATGGAATAATATGAATTATGATTTTAGGACGTCCACAGACGTCCTTGGCACTCCTCGTTACTTTTTTTTAGGACGTGCACAGACGTCCTTGGCACTCAATGTGTTAATGGGTCTGCAAACCCGAACCAAATTAATTAATTAAATAAGGAGCGGTGTGCAGCTCGCTCCCTTTGAACTCGCAAGCGCAGACCACAGTGAATAGTTAGATAATTATTTTGAAATCAAAAAATGATTTAAAATTAAGATTTTGTTTGATAAAATTTATGCAATAATATGTTATGTATTTAAGAAATGATTAGGCTACATCTGTCTTTTTTCAATAGGCTACATTTTGACTGGGCCGGTAAATATTCTATAAGGCCGGAATTCTGGAATGTTGCTGGCTTCATTGGCCGACCAGAAAAAATCGTATAGCGGAATCCCTGGCGCAGTGTGCACTGAAATGTCTGCACTGCAGTCTGCAGCTGTGCCATATTCCACAATATCCAAACTTCGGAATGGCGGATCCTTTAGAAAAAGGAGGAAGGGCCGACATTTCGATTAATGAAGGCAGGAATTTTCGTAATGGCTGGACCTATCAAAAAAAGGTGAAGGACCGCCAGTCCGAATAATGGAAGTTAACGTTCGGAGAGGCAAGGTTTCGGAAAGGCAGACAGTTACCGTGGCAGTAGTGTTAATTTCGTCGACGAAAACTATGACGAAAAATGTTAGTCGACTACCATTTTCCCCAAGACTAAGACGAGACTAAAATGTTCAGACTTTTAGTTTCATTGACTAAGACGAGACTAAAATACTCAAACTTTTAGTCAACTAAAACTTGACTAAACAAAAAGACGATGAGGACTAAATAAAAAAATAGACGACAAAATGAACACTAATTATAGACTGTTTCCCCCGCTCAATGCAGCAGTTCAGGTCCCTGTGCTGCAGCATCATAGATCTAGCTGACATTTAGCTGTCTTAAAAACATTTGCAGTAGTTACAACAGAACCCGCCCAGTCTTAGCTAAGGGTCTTATCTACAGTATATGTGTATGAGGCATTGTGTTACCAAAATGTACAGCTACTTGCTTGTCTACGTTATATCCAGAGAAGTCGGGCTGAGCAGGGATTGTGAATACGGTCCACTTGTCGTTCCTACCGCCGTACACCGACACTGAGTGGGCAGGGTCAGCATTAGCTACTTTCCCTGGGAAAGAGTTGCCAACAGTGCTTCGAAATACCATTACTAGTGCAAGCGCATCAGCAGATTCAACAGTTTTCATTGACTAAAACTAGACTAAAATGTGAGCAGTTTTCGTTGACTAAAACTAGACTAAAATACTTATGGTTTTATTTGACTAAGCTGAGACTAAAGTGCTCAAACGTTTAGTCGACTAAAACTTGACTAAATAAAAACAGGATGAGGTTGACTAAATATGACAAAGACTAACAAGGACATTTAACACAGGACTAAGACTAAGACTAAATAAAACAAATATCCGACAAAATTAACACTACGTGGCACGCCTATGTCCAGTACAATTATAACAGGCCCTATCGTTGCAATCGGCGTAGAAACTGCGTTTAAGGACTAGCGCTAGGCCGCCTAGCGCAGTAAGTGGGTGTGGACCAGCGCACTCGCTATCTTGGTATCGGCGCTACACTCAGCCTCAACCATTATAACCACGCCTTTTAAGCGTAAAATTATGCATAGTCCGCTCATTGGAGAATTGCAGTAAAGAGTCACACGCTTGCCTTTTAAGCTCCAATTCCTGGACAAATCCGGTAAAACCAGACAAAGCCAAGCGCTCTGCAACCCCCCCCCCTCCCTTCATCCAGCCTGTCTGTCTCCATATATAGGCTATTATTCCATATTATTATGCTTCTCAAACCAATCTAACTGCAGTTTAAATACTGCAAGCATGTAAATACCCTACACTATAGCAAGATCAAAGTGAAAAGAATGTTCTAAATGCATCAGCTAGAAAAATATAGCCTATTAGATTGGTGAAAGTTTGTCCAGAAAGAGATCATTTTCTCTCGCCTGCTGCAGGAAGGATGATGCACATAAATATACCCTACATTATGTAAAGTCATTGCATAAATGTGTTTTTATTGTAAAACTAAATGTGAAGTAGGGCAAAGTTATTGGAGCGGACATCACAGTATAGCAGATGACAGTAGAAGCGCGTTCCGCTGTCACTTATCTAAATCACGTTAAATCGACAAGGGGTATATATAGGCCCAGGATGACATATATGTTTCACATAGGGTGGTGTTTTCATTTCGACTTTTTATTTGGTCCAATATTGAAATGTTCTACAATTGCAGGTTGTGTTACCATTACACATTATTTTGGGAGCATGTAACCATATATTTCGGCTCATTTGGTTGCTATTTAGTAGCTAAATGGAGTACCACAATGCATGCTGGGACGCCAGGCAGTGAACTTACAACTTATTTTTCCTATGGGAAGTGTGTTGTGTCTGTCTGAGCGAGGGAGTCAGAGAGAGAGAGTCGTATTGTGCCTGTCAGACTGAGGAGAGAGGGAGAGAGTGACACAGAGAAGGGTGACAGAGGGGAGCCAGAGGGGAGCGCTCCACACAACCAGCGCACTGTATAGGCCTGGTTTTCAAAAGCGCAAAGCGCTAAATTTACGCCAGGTGGGAAGATATCATTAGGCCGCTATTTAACGCCGAAACGCCCATTCTCGCCCATTCAGGGAGTGCGCCACGCCCATTCGGCCTAAAGCGCATTTGGCAGCATAAAGCCATGTTGATATCTTCCCGAGGCAGGCGCAAGGCACGTTTTTTAGCGCCGAAGGCCCGTTTTAGCGCCGAAGGCCTGTGGGAGAATAGGGGCCATAATGTCCAAAATACTCACAGTAACTCCAACAATGTGACAGCTGAATGGATAAGACGGGGCGCTATGGAGCAGGCAATCTGGGTTCAAATCCCACACACGGTCATACCCCCCCCCCCCCCCCACCCCCATAGTAGCAAAATACGTTAAGTCTGGATAGGCTATTTGTAACGCTGCTGAATGCTCACTGTGCAGATCATTTCAAAAGAATATCTGAATATAGCCATTGTGGGAGTGGCATATGCATATTTCGACGTCGCATGGAAGGAGAGGATCTGCAGTGGACGTGCAGGTAACGTCATCGATGTTGCTACGATTTCCCTTCCGGAGATATAATTAGACCCTGACTCGATGTAGTGGTTTGACGTGCAGAAGACGGTCGTTGTTCTTCTTGTTATGTGCTGGGTGTCTGTAACCTCTTTTTTGACTGTGCTGGGTCTGACTGTATCTTGTTATGCAGTGGGTGTCTGTAACCTCTTTTCTGACTGTATCTTGTTATCCGCTGTGTGTCTGTAACCCAGTGGCGAACCGTGCCTATCAGAACCGGGCCTTCTATGCAGTAACCCCCCCCCCCCCACACACACACACACACACACAATATATAGCCTACTGTACGCGCAAGTCTGAGGTCTCTGTGTGCACTCCGTTACAGTCTGTCAGTAACACAACCACAGTTTAACAATTAGCTCAATACACAGAAAGACTCCGAAAATTACAAGCACAACGAACTCTAAAACCCGCGGACAGGTCCAAAACTCCCCCTGCCCACCGACATCAGCTGCCCCAGCCCCCAGCACCACCAGCAATAAAAAAAAAAAAGTTTTAACTTACCAATGACGTTCGCTTGATGACAAAACCCATTGTCTTGAAAAGCAACAAGCAAGCCCTCCAAGCTAGCCTGGAAATGGGGAAAATATAGCTTGACAGCTCCAGATTAAATCCTTTGAAAAGTACTGCTGCGCGTCCATTTCCTCATAACAACCCCATGCATGTCACAAGCACATCATCATAAACTCCTCCCTCCTTGTCGTCCGTGACGGCCCGTCTCGTCTCCTGGTTGCCTTGGATTCGCGAATCCCTCGACATATCCCACCCACAACTCAACTAATTGTGATTGGCTAACGCCACAACTAAATTATATTCTGATTGGTTAAGACACCTGTCATCAAAATTGTCATCCTCATGTCATGACTAGAGTCGGTCTTCGCGAAGGGTTGCTGTCAATCAATACCATTTGCCAGTGGAGGCTGGTCCAAATATTTAACCCCATATTTGCTGAAACAAAGTGAGTCCAAGATCTGAACAATTTAGCGACAATATTACTGTTATTTCAGTTAATAAAAACTAATAAATAACAAATACAAATAATTTATTAGGGGGATTTCTTTTTCTTTCTTTTTTTTTTTTTTTTAATTCTTGGGTATTCAGTGAATACTGTACCTAGAAGGCCCTGATAGCCCAGCAGATATGTGCAATCTATAAGGGAATTGTGCCTTTGACGATAAAAACATGAGCTTTTGCACACTGTTAGAGCATGCACCTATGATGATTTTTGGCTATAGGGCCATCGCATAGGTGGCCATTTTCCAAGATGGCTGCCCCTGGTTGTGACTTTACCAGTAGCTCAGGTTCTAGACCACCTAGGACCCTGATCCTGGTGGCTAGTCCTACATTTTCAAGGATGAGGAATGCAGTGGTACTATTTACAACATGCTAGCAACTACATAACTTCATATATCTGGCATTCAGGGAACTAAATGATAGTGAAACCATCAACATGGAAGTTTTCGAACTGTGACATGATATTACAATGCAGTACATCCCAATGTCTCCTTTATAATACTTAGTTTAGTAGTTGAATATAGGGTAGTTTATTTATATGAGCACATAGTTCACGAGATCTCTGGCATAGCCATGGTTGTGATAGGGTGTTCCTGTGCCACACAAAGAGGCAGCTGGCACACCCCAAAAAAATCAGATGCAGAATTATTTTTTAGTTAGACAACTAGGTTACTTACTACATACTACATTACATACAACATTTTGTTCAAAACCTAGGCTATTATGGTATTACAATAATTGTTAATTTTACAATAAATTCGAAATTATTATTTGTAAAAAACAACAACCGTTATGCACAGCATGCCTACCAATCATGCGCAAACTGTAGCCGTTGACTAGTGACCCAGCAACCGGTGACCCAGCAACCATCACGGGAGCACTTCTAGCAATATCTACTCCTGCTGAAGGCCGAGTACAGCAATGACCTGGACGAGGGAAACGATCTGATGTCCCTGGAAGACTGGTGTACTGAAAGAGCTGCGTCATGTCCACAGTTCCACTCTGATGATGGAAATCTAGAGGAGTTCTTTCAGCATGAACACCAGGCATGTCCACCAGCATTGTCACAAATGGACAAGCTGAGAACTGGTACCAAGGTCTGAGGAAGGGCATGCTGCCCGAAACGCAACCACTGTTGTCAAATAAAAACACCTAAACTGGAGCCTTTGCAGTGTGTGAGCTTTATTTATTTTTTCTACTATTCTTGCCTCGAGCTCTGCACCTGCCCTATACAGGTTTTGGATTGTGCGTGTCTCGCCTTTTTTCATATGAGAACTGGTACCAAGTCAGCCTTGGTGGGCTGTTTGGATAACCTGCTTCCTTCACAAGAGAATCCATCCAACCCCACAGTACAGGTCATCATCCTTGATGGGGCTGCTCTCATGAACATGCTACAACCTGGTGCTGCTAAGACATTTTCCGATTACGCGCAGCAAGTGTTCTCACCATATATTCTCTCTCAGCTGGTGCATGTCAGCAGAGTAGATGTGTGCGATGAATATATCCCTGAAATCTGAAGGCTGAAACACGCAGCAAGAGAGGGAAGGGAGTCCGAAGACGCATTGAGCCATTCAGTGCCATTCCCGGAAACTGGCCAGAGTTTCCGCGCATCAACGACAACAAGGCTGAGCTGTTCTCCTTCCTGGCAACTAGTTTGACAGCCCTTGACACTGACAAACAAATAATCAGCACCCATCATGCTGAAGTCCTCTGTACTCAGCCCGAGATATATCGGATATTGCACCATGCACACATGAGGAGGCTGATACCCACATCCTACTGCACCTAGATGGTGTGAAGGAAGGGTATAGCAAGGTGTCAATATGCACAGTTGACACAGATGTGCTAGTACTGGCAGTGACCCCAGCCCAACGCCTCAACATCCCTGAGCTGTGGGTTGCCTTTGGAGCTGGGAAGTGTTTTCGGCATTTAGCAGCTCATGAAATGGCGAGGGCACTAGGACCAGATCGATGCATAGCCTTATGTTCCATGCCTTTACTGGATGTGACACAGTGTCGTTCTTTGGTGGCAGGGGCAGGAAGATGGCGTGGGATACATGGAGGACCTTTGATGACGTCACTAGAGCCTTCTGTGCATTGGCTGTCACCCCAGACACCATAGACGACTGGATGGAGCCTCTCGAGCGATTCGTGGTATTGCTGCATGACCTCACCAGCAGCCAGGAATCAGTCAATCAGGCATGCAAGCAGCTCTTCACCCAGAAAGGTAGGACAATTGATGGACTCCCCCAACACAAGATTCAGCATACAAAGAGGGCTGCCTACCAAGCTGGTCACTGCTGGGGACAGATGATAGTTGCAGGTGACTGGGGGTGGAAGAGGAAGGAAACAGGTGGATGGGAAGTTCACTGGATCACACTTCCAGAAGCAAGCCAGGCCTGTCGCAGACTCCTCCGTTGTGGATGCAAAAAGGGATGCAGTGGACAGTGCAAATGTGTCAAGGCAGCACTTCAGTGTACCACACTTTGCCACTGTGGTGGACTGTTTTCACAACTAACATTGCATTTCACCATTCAATGTAACTGAGTGACCTCTTGTTTATTGTTATAAAATAACAAAAAAAACAATAACATTGCATTTCATTGTAAACATTGGTAAGTACGGCATTGTACATGTTATATTTCAAAAGCATGTATAACTCCACCAATATTACATAATGTTGATGGTTTTACTATTATTTAGCTCTCTGAATGCCAGATGCATGTAGTTAGGTAGGTGCAAGTGTGTTGTAAAGAGGACCACTCCATTCCTCATCCTTGAAAATGTAGGATTAGCCACCGGAATCAAGCTCCTAGGTGGTCTAGAACGTGAGTTACTGTAAAGTAACAACTGCTGGCGGCCATCTTGGAAAATGGCCGCCTATGCGATGGCCCTATAGCCAAAAATCGTCATTAGGGCATGCTCTAACAGTGTGCCAAAGCTCATGCTTTTATCGTCAAAAGCACACTTCACTCACCTATCTGCTTGACTATGACGGTTCGCCACTGCTGTAACCGAATCTCTGACTGTATCTTGTTATGCGCTGGGTGTCTGTGACCTCACCGTTGTTCCAGTGGTAATGGTCGATGTTATGCAAGACTGGAAGAGATTATGGCAAAGCGACAGAGAGAAAGAGACACAATCGATGGAGTGAATGGAAGAAAAGAAAGTGTGGAGAGAGAAGAAAGAGTGGTGGGACTGACTTGGATATTTCTCTCGCTCTCCATCTTTGTCTCTCTCTCTCTCTCTCTCTCTCACACACACACACACACACACACACACACACACTAAGTCTTACCCCCCAGGGCATGTTTCATGTCCTGGGCGAACAGCGTCCACATGACCGCAGCACTGACTTTGCCCACGTTGAGCTCCTGAGGAAACCTGGTTGGGGACGGGGGAGGGAAGGGGGGGGGGGGGGGGGGTTAAAGTGTTAAGGACCATTCACACTTACTGTAGACCGACAACTATAAAGATTACAATAACTATAGGAAGATTTAAATCCTTATTATAAGTATTATAAGGCTGTGGTATAAAACATATAAACGACTATAAGGATATTAGTAGAGCGGATTAGCTCCCAAAAATAGAGGAATTGTGCACTTTTTGAGAAAAACGTGAAATTTCACACATAGTTAGGGAATACCATAACATTTATTTTAAGATTGGGAGCGAAGTCAGATTTGAAATCATCCATTATTTTAGTTTTCACAAATGGGATAAAAGTTTCACAAATCAGATAGTGAGTGAATACCATACGGTTTATTTTCAGGTGTGGAGGGAAGTCAGATTTGACCTCAAATCCAAGATGGCCACCATTTTCACTGAGATTTCATTGTTTTTTTGCATCTATACTGCATAAAACCAGGTCCAGTTCAAAGACCATTACATTTACACGTTTCAAATGTGGGGCTAGATTACCAAGGGGACCCTAGACTCTCACCAATAAACACTTTGAGATTTGTAAAACTTTTATCTTATCTGTGAAAATGGAAAAATTTAGGATTTAATTGTTTTTGCCCCATCTAGACCGCATAAAACCAGGTCTAGTTCAAAGACCATTACACTTACAGTATACCTTTCAAATCTGTTCTAGATTACCAAGGGGACCCTACACTCTCACCAAGAATTTGCACGATGTATTCTAAATGTAAATATGTAACACTGTTTGTGTGTAATGTTGGTAAATGTTATGAGTTGAGAAAAGCGTATGATGATCAAATGATCTCCTAGATAAACGCCATCAGGCTTTCGCCCCATCACAGCACAGAAACCGTGCTTACTAAAGTCATAAATTACATTAGAATGAACTCAGACTCAGGCAAAAATTTGATTCTAGTGCTACTGGATCTTAGCGCTGCATTTGATACTGTTGACCACTCAATATTATTGGACAGACTGGAAAACTGGGTTGGGCTATCGGGTACGGTCCTCCAGTGGTTCAGGTCCTATCTTCAAGACAGGAAGTACTTCATCTCCATTGGCAATTACACATCTGACCTAACTAGTATGACTTGTGGGGTGCCTCAAGGATCCATTATGGGGCCCGTTCTCTTCAACCTTTATATGCTCCCTCTAGGCCTAATTATGCAAAAAAACAAAGTAGCCTATCATAACTACGCAGACGACACTCAGTTGTATATAACTCTTTCCTCAGCTGACTATGCTCCCATAGAATCATTGTGCCAGTACATTGACCAAATAAATAACTGGATGCGCCAGAATTTCCTACAGCTAAGCAAAGACAAAACAGAGGTGATCGTCTTTGGTCCCAAAGAACAAAGGCTTAAAATCACTGCACGCCTTGAGTCTCGATCCCTGAAGCCTAAGGATCAAGTAAAAAATCTTGGCATTATTATTGATTCCGATCTCAACTTTAACTCCCACATTAAGTCAATCAGAAAATCAGCTTTTTATCATCTTAAAAATATAGCAAGAATTAGGGGCTACATGTCCAGACAGGATCTACAAAAACTAATTCACGCCTTCATCTATAGTAGGTTAGACTACTGCAATAGCCTTTTCTCTGATCTCTCCAAAAAAGAACTTAGGCAACTTCAGCTCATTCAGAATGCTGCTGCTAGAGTTCTAACGAAGACTAAGAAAGCTGATCATATCACTCCAGTTCTTAAGTCCTTACACTGGTTGCCAGTTTGTCATAGAATAGATTTTAAAATACTGTTATTAGTCTATAAATCACTTAATGGCCTAGGCCCAAAATACATCGCTGAATTGCTCCCACGCTATGAACCGTCTAGACCTCTCAGGTCAGCAGGGTCCAGCTTATTAACTGTCCCTAGGATACCCACTATGCTTCTGCTAGCTGGAACAAACTGCCTGAAGACCTCAGATCTGCCCCAACGTTACTTACTTTTAAAAATAGACTAAAGAATTTTATGTTTACCGTCGCTTTTAACTGCTGACAGCTGTTTACTGCCCCAACGTTACTTACTTTTAAAAATAGACTAAAATCTTTTATGTTTGCCGTCACTTTTAACTGCTGACAGCTGTTTCTCAATCACTATTATACAATTGGTTTTAAAACATAGATGACTGTAATTACTGCTAAAAGCTGCAGGTTGGGGGGATGGTTCCGTAATACGGATAAACTCACAAGAGGGTGAGGTAATGCGTCAGGAGGGATGCACGCGTAAGGTGAGCTGACTAGAGCCGTACTCATTTTAAGCAAGGTTTAGAGAGAAAAAAACGGCCTGTTTGTCGACGGGCAACAGATGACGCAAGGTACAAGCGGGGGTATGCTTGGCGTCCAAACTGCAGTATAGAGGAAAAGAGGACACCGTACCCAGACCTGAGTTTTATGTGTGTGTAGTCATGTTGTCGCGGGACTCAATATAGATAAATTGATTTATTCTATTATGCAAACCCAATGAGTCCTCTATAAGTTTTTAGCTCTTTTTGCAACTGCTGCGCCTGTTGCTTGATGCACTTTTTATACACTTTTTTAAAGTTTTGTTGTAATGCTTTTAAATGTCAATTTTATTCTCTTCTTTTATTCTTTTATTTTCCTGTCATCCATTTTATGTGAAGCACTTTGAATTGCCTCTGTGTATGAAATGTGCTATACAAATAAACTTGACTTGACTTGACTTGACTTGACTAGAGAAAAGCGTAAAAGCGTAAAAGCGTAAACCAAAAACATAAACGTAAAAAGTAAACTCATTAACAAAGTTGTATAAGATTGATGATAAGTGATAGTTTATGGTATGTTTTTTTGTGTTTTCTCTTTTTCTAGGGGTCATGTCACGGTTCGTTAGGTGAGAGTAGGCAGTATCCCCTCGGATCAGAGATGATAATGTTTACTTATGTATTTCTGGCTGTCCTGATCATTGAATGATGTTTAATTGCCTGGCAGAAGTATGGACTATTTCCTTTCGCCCTTGCTTCCTGTGGGATTACTTCCGGGCAGGCGGAACGACTGGATAGCTGGAGCTAACTTCATGTGTCATAGACTTATATTTTCCAGTGTCGCTATGGCGAGGCACTACTGAACTGGAGCCCTGGATATTTGGCTCTCACATCTTGAGGACGACAGTGATGTTCCAGGGTCCGGATGGACTAAGCTGCTAGCGGAGTGCAGCAGTGATGCCTGTAGAGAAATTGTCTTTTCGCAACCTCAAGCCAAGTTTTGTCACTGCTTCTGAGGCTGAGATCAGAACGTTAAGCAGAAGGTAGCAATATCATCAAGTCTGTTGTCACCTCCGCCAATCAGAAGAATGGCAATGTATTAAGACATGCGAGTCAATCCTGCCTCAGTTACAGAGCTGACTGAGAGCTGACTACAAGATGCAGCCAATCATCCTGCATGAAGGCCTATAGGTAATTCAAGTTAATTTCAATGACCAACAGCCTAACCTCCTTGTAACCATTTGATCACATTCATGTTGCGGTGTTGGTGGAATGATGGGGTACCCCTAGACACGAGTTTGATGAGAAGTTCAGAACTGACACGTGACACATCGATTTAAAGGTTTCATACTGTATACAGTACTACTATAAAAAGCAGTATGTAGTATGTAGTACACACTGCATATTGTGTTTGTAATATTATAACACTCTGTAATAAGAGTGCCTAAGTCACGCCCTCTTCTGACTTTTTTAGTTTTGGTGTGAGTGAAATGTTCTATAGTCTCTCCTGATTCTGAATGTAGCTGAATCGCTTGGTTTGACCAAGTAAAACTCTTTTTGTGAGGATTTTTCAAAACATGGCAAATGTAATCTCTTAGGCCCCATTACATGCCGAAGGAGGTGGTGACTTAGGAACACTGACTATATAGCAGGCAGTTCTGACTCCGTGACAGGCTCCCTATAGGAAAGAGCACTAACTGGTTGATGATGGGCGTGTAGGAGTTCTTGTCTTCCTTGATGATGGACACGATGAGGGTGATGAGGTTGGACCAGAAGTCCAGGTTCTGTATACTCGGGCCCTCCTCGTCCAGCTGGCCCTGCTGCATCTTCTGCTCCTCTTCCTCTCCCTCCCCTTTTTCTTTCTTCTTCTGCTTCTTCTTATTCTCTGGCTCGGCCTGCCAGAGGAAAAAGAGGTAGGAGATAAGACAGTTGGTTGTCGGGGTGTGTTGGGGATTTACGTAGAAGAGTGCAGTACACCTAAGAACATTTCTTTCCAAAATCGGACGTTCACTTGAAAAAAGTACAAAAGTGTGCAAAACAATCTTTTTTCTAGTGTTCAGCATTGTGATTTCACTGAACGGTCTACACAGAACACATCTATTACTATATAATTCCCCCAAATTACTTGCGAGTGTTTCATCTTCTGAAATTACAAGATAAAAGATACAAGATGTTTATTGTCACACGGATGTACAAGTACACACGGTGAAATGCTTGAGCTGAGTTATGTTCCGTTACATGTCATCATCATCATCGTCATCAACATCGTCATCATCATCGTCATCAACATCGTCATCATCATCGTCATCAACATCGTCATCAACATCGTCATCATTGTCATTCACATTATCATCAACATTATCATCATTGTTTTCTGTCATGCTTAAACTGGTACATTAACATCAGAACATTGTCATCGTTACTGTCATCTGTTTCTTGTGCTTTTCGGGTCTGTACTGTATATTGCGGATGCCCATAAATAATCTTTATATGTTATATTAATTAGTAGTTACAAGTCTTTGTCTATATATTGCGGTTGGCCATAAATAAATCTGTACATGTTATCTTAGCAGCTGGTCATAATGGTGGGGTAGAGCTGTTTATTGTTTAGGAGTCTTGTGGCTTGGGGGATGAAGCTATTTCGTAGTCTGCTTTGCCTTTCATTTTTGTGCGGTCAGGTTCTGAACGAGGTTGTGAATGGGAGATTTTAGTTTTCAATTACCATGCAAAGTATTATTAATTTATAGCAAACAAAGATTGCTTTTTTTATATTTATCCACGTTATGAGATGAATCATTCAGTGTTCGGGAAATTATTTCTGGGATGTATAGACTGATAGAGACTCAGTTCATCGGTGCCTGAATGAAGGTTAATTATATTAATTATATCTCAGTACTATAATGCAGAAGGGTGCGCCACGCGTGGGCGGCACTCAATTGCTCAACTACGCTTGTTCAGAATGGCAAAAAATGCAGTCTATCGTACCGCTGCCTCCCCGCGTTCAGTCACCCAAAATACACATTCCAACAGTGCCAGAAACACTCACATGCACATGTTGTGACTCCTGTGCATGTACTCACCACACATTGAAATAATATTCCAAAGTTATGGGAAACGGTCATTTTCGAAGTAAATCCATACCGAGAACTAAAAACAAAGAGCGTTTGCTAACAAAGAGGGTTCCCTCTGAAACCAATGTTACTTCCTTACTTCCATGTGTGCGCATACGACATCACTTACTCTCTTTGTCGGCACAGGGAAATGACGTGCCCAAAAGCAGAACCAAAAGACATAAAAGGCCATATCTTACGCCCAGTGGAAGTGCAAGGGCAAGCGTTATCTTCGGTATTTTCTAGTACTCAAAATCTCAATATTGTTCTTTTAATTACCACTGGGTTGCTGAAACATGTCCTTTGATGTACTGAGGCACTGTACCCAGTGGTAATTAAAAGAAAAATGGGAGATTTTGAGCACTAGAAACTACCAAAGATAACGCTTGCACTTGCACTACATGTAAGATATGGCCCAAACTCTCTTTTCTTCCTCGCTTTTAAACAGTTTTATAAATGATCTAATCCTATTCATCTTATTTAAATTACAGACTATTATTTAATGTGACTGACCAGCTGCATGGTGGGCTGGAACTGGCGGTTGTAGAGCTCCAGACAGTTGTTGAAGATGTCCTCGTAGGTGGAGTTCAGGCAGACCTTGACACAGTTCATCACCAAGTCAGCAGCTGGGGGGCTCTGCAGCCCCACCTACACATAGTGGAGCAGATTAACCATCACCTACACATAGTGGAGCAGATTAACCAACACCTACACATAGTGTACAACCAACCCCCCCCACCTCCCACCCCCCACAGACCCAGACCGCCCTCTCACCATCACTGAGGTTGAGGTGCGCCGGACGTTCCTGTGCATCAAC
Source organism: Poromitra crassiceps (assembly GCF_964638095.1). Lineage (NCBI taxonomy): Eukaryota > Metazoa > Chordata > Actinopteri > Beryciformes > Melamphaidae > Poromitra > Poromitra crassiceps. Next base: position 451,963 of record NW_028152234.1, on the reverse strand, counting down.
CCACGCAAGGCGGCCGGCCCGGACGGCATCCCCGGGCGGGTCCTCAAGGCCTGCGCCCACCAGCTGGCAGGCGTATTCACAGACATTTTCAACCAGTCTCTCTCCCTCCGACAAGTTCCCTCCTGCTTCAAAGCAGCGACAATCATCCCCATTCCCAAGCAGCAGAAAGTGACCAGCCTCAATGACTGGCGCCCAATAGCCCTCACGCCAATAGCCAGCAAGTGCTTTGAGAAGCTGGTCATATCACAGATCCGCCCCACACTCCCCCCGGACCACGACCCGCTACAATTTGCATACCGCCCCAACAGGAGCACAGCGGATGCAGTAGCACACATGCTCCACACCGCCCTGTCCCACCTGGAGGGGAAGGACACTTATGTAAGACTGCTGTTCGTGTACTACAGCTCAGCATTCAACACCATAGTACCCTCCAGGCTGGTACACAAGCTCAAGGATCTGGGACTAAACACAGCAATGTGCGACTGGATTCTGGATTTCCTGACAGATCGCCGCCAGGTGGTGAGGGTGGGCAACCTCACCTCCTCCCCACTGACCATCAGCATAGGAGCGCCCCAGGGGTGCGTCTCCAGCCCCTTCTGGTACGACCTCTACACCCACGACTGCGTGGCGACTCAAACTTCGAACACCATCGTGAAGTTTGCAGACGACACAGCAGTCGTGGGGCTGATCTCGGGGGGCGACGAGACGGCCTACAGAGAGGAGGTGGGGGCCCTGGAACAATGGTGCCAGGACAACCAGCTCTCTCTGAACGTCTCCAAGACCAAGGAGATCATTGTAGACTACAGGAGGGGGGGGGGGGGGGCACACCCCCCCCAATCACCATCAACGGCACAGTGGTGGAAAGGGTGGACAGCTTCAAGTACCTGGGAGTCAACATCCACCAGGACCTGACTTGGGCCGGCCACACCGCCACTGTTGTCAAAAAGGCCCAACAGCGAATACACAGACTCAGGCGCCTGAAGAAATTTGGGCTAAGGCCAGAAATCCTTACGGACTTCTACAGAGGCACCATTGAAAGCCTGCTGACTGGCTGCTTCACCACCTGGTACGGGAACTGTACCACCATGGACCGCAGGGCGCTACGGAGAGTGAGACGCGTGGCCCAGCGCGTAACAGGATGTGAGTTGCCAGAACTGCATGAACTGTATAAACAGCGGTGCCTCATGAGGTCCCTGAAGATCATCAAAGACACAAACCATCCCCACAACAGCCTGTTCTCCCTGTTACCCTCAGGGAGAAGATACAGGGTTCCAAAAGCACGCACAAATCGCTTGAGGAACAGTTTCTTCCCGCAGGCCACGAGACTCCTTAACATACACAAATAGTGAAGTAGCCGTACTGTACCGTACTGTAGCTGCTACCATTACGTATGTCTAATGTTTAATTGTATGTTTAAGAAGGAATATGCTATTTGCACCTGTATGTCAAATACGCCGAATTTAAAACGCCGAGTTTAATTGTATGTTTAATAAGGAATATGCTATTGGCACCTGTATGTCAAATACGCCGAATTTAAAATGTTTAAGCACGTTTAAAGTATGCACACGACATGTGCACCTATGTGCAGTGAATATGCCACTGTGTCTGACTTGTCTTATCACTATACTGCCTCATTGCTTGTTGTGTTTGCACTCAAATGCCCTGTTATATTTGTACTATGTTGTAAACAGAGTTCACAGCACAAGAATTTCACACGTGATACTTGTACCATGGAGTGACAATAAAAATCTTGAATCTTGAATCTTGGAGCAGATTAACCAACACCTACACATAGTGGAGCAGATTAACCAACACCTACACATAAGCCCCTTCTAAACATGCAGTGAAATCCGGATTTATTTATTTATTTTATTTAACCTTTATTTATCCAGGCAAGCAAGTAAGAACAATTTTTATATACAAAAGCAGCCTGACTGGATTATGACCAGCTGCTAGCCGGTCGGCCTGCATGTTTAGAAAAAAATATCCGGTTTATGCACATCATTACCATCTGAGACCCTAGTACAGGATCCGCATTGTTGGTGTTGTTTAACACCGGCAGCACATGTTCCGGATCGTGTATGTCTGAGTGGGTGGGTGGTTTAAATGGCACTTTACAAACCATTAATGTCCCTGTGCTATTTAATCATTTCGTGAATGGGCGTAGTTACGTGGCTGGATTATTTGGAAGAGAGCCAAATTAGGTGAGCAAACAAGTAAAAGTTGAATCGTTTGTTTCTCCCTCAACTGCCAGTTTAAAAATGCAACAAGGAGATAATTCGCCTACTACTTAGCCTACTGCATAGGCTAAAGTACCGGCTAACGTTCACGTAGCCTATTAATTAATCATTCGGGCAATCGCTTATATCAACGAATTAAACGAGCAAACTCACGGTTTCCTCAAGTGCTGCAAATGGCTTGAATGGTTTATTTTCCTCCCGACCTGTCTGTCTTGTAGGCTATGTAAAAATGCAAGAGTTGCATCAGCCTATATCGAGACATATAGCCTACCTTTTGTGGGGAGAAATAGTCAGATATGACTTGAATGCCACTTGTAAAATCATCCATGTAATGTTAGTGCAATGGTGCGACCACTATTTTGACTGGCGGCTTTTGGGCGATGTAACAAAGGCAAGCGCTCATATTTTTTGGCACATTGCCACCCCACGTTATCGCCTGAATGCGTCGGAATGCATCCTCCGTCAAAACTGCATGTTTTTTAATCGAGTTTGGTTACAGATTCGCTAAAGCTGTTTCTATATCACATTTCTTTTTATCGATACACCCTACCGCACCCCCCTCCCCCCGCCCACTCTACTCGCCATCAGCAGAGATTACTGACCATTTCCAGCTGTTTCTAAACAAAGACTAATGTCTATTAAGGTAAAACCGGAAAATATCCTGCTCTGGCTAGCCGGACATGGTCCAGACTTCATGTTTAGAAGTGGCTATAGTGGAGCAGATTAACCAACACATACACATAGTGGAGCATATTAACCAACACCTACACATAGTGGAGCAGATTAACCAACACCTACACATAGTGGAGCAGATTAACCAACACATACACATAGTGGAGCATATTAACCAACACCTACACATAGTGGAGCAGATTAACCAACACATACACATAGTGGAGCAGATTAACCAACATTTACACATAGTGGAGCAGATTAACTCATTCAGGGCCAATGACGTCTTTGACGTGTTATCAGGAATAGCCCAGAGGGCCAATGACGTGTTTGACGTGTTTTTGTTTTTATTACTGCAGCGCGTAGTTCAAACACTTCCTCAGCCTGTGACATAGTATCAGGTCCCTAGCATCTAAGACAACACGTGAACAAACACATACCGCAGCTGTTGTTTTGAAATTGAGCAAGAGGAAAAGCAGAAAACGGATAAACGCTTCCTTGTGCACTATGTGCAGACAGGAGAAACGCCATTGAAACGCCCCTCGGCGCGCTGCAGGAGCTGGTCGCTTTCCTGTGTGCCAGCCGGGAGAAAACGGGAGAAAGTAATCCAGAGATGCGTTTGATCATCGGAGGAATGAGGAAATGATCGATCAGAGGGCGGTGAGGACGTGTTGAATAGCCGAGGGGAAAACGGGAACGATCAAATAGCAGGGAGGATAGGACGAGGACGGGTGGACCAGAACAAAACAAAATAAACACACGAACAGCTAACAAGCCAGAAGCGGCAGTCACAGCAGCCCGCTGTCCGTTCTCAAGAGCTATTCAGTTGGTTCATGAAATCGCTGGGCTGCGTGCCCTCCAGTGTTGCTCCTGGCCAATCCCGGCGCCACAGGGCGTGGTTATTGCTTATCCTATGTGGGGTTAGAAATCACGCAACGAAGGGGGATCGTGTGTGTGTGTGTGTGTGTGTGTGTGTGTGTGTGTGTCTGTCTGTCTGTCTGTCTGTCTGTCTGTCTGTTGGTGTGTCTGTCTGTCTGTCTGTCTGTCTGTCTGTGTGTCTGTCTGCACACTCACTCACACTGCTGTATTGTTGAATGTAAAAAAAAAAGCACTTCATGTGTGTATATATATATATATATATATATATATATTTTTTTTTTTGTGTCATAACGAATAGTATTTACATGTCTGATGTCAATACTGTTCAAAATAAAAGAATTGAGAGCGAGTTCTCCCTGAGAATGTGTATTTTACAGAAATTGCCTTTTCTCCTGTTTGTCATCTCAGAGAGACCTTTTGGGTGAAAACAGGGTGTATATAAATGGATATAAGTAGAGTACAGAACATGCTAAAAGCTCACTTTTTTTTCCCTGGTGAACCCAGAGACGTACATCTTCATTTTGAGGTATTGCAAATCACTCTGGTGCTAATAGATAATTTACTGTGGGTCTTGAAAGATGACCAACAATTATGAAAATCTTTGGCCTGTGCTAAATATTGGCAGTCCTAAACTGGCCATGAATGAGTTAACCAACACCTAAACATAGTGGAGCAGATTAACCAATATTTACACATAGTGGAGCAGATTAACCAACATATACACATAGTGGAGCAGATTAACCAACACCATAGTGGAGCAGATTAACCAACACCTACACATTGTGGAGCAGATTAACCAACACCTATACATAGTGGAGCAGATTAACCAACACCTACACATAGTGGAGCAGATTAACCAGCACATACACATAGTGGAGCAGATTAACCAACACCAACACATAGTGGAGCAGATTAACCAACACATACACATAGTGGAGCAGATTAACCAACACCAACACATAGTGGAGCAGATTAACCAACACATACACATAGTGGAGCAGATTAACCAACACCAACACATAGTGGAGCAGATTAACCAACACATACACATAGTGGAGCAGATTAACCAACACCTACACAGTGGAGCAGATTAACCAACATTTACACATAGTGGAGCAGATTCACCAACACCTACACATAGTGGAGCAGATTAACCAACAGCTACACATAGTGGAGCAGATTAACCAACACCAACACATAGTGGAGCATATTAACCAACACCTCTAGTGATGAAGATTAAAGTCGAGTTCACACTAGGCACCCGATCTACTATGAATCACCTCATTCAATGGAAAGGAATTGCATTCAAATGCCCCCATCGAATGGAGAGGAGTTGTACAATCTCTACAACCCAGTTTCCCTGGGGTTGTAGAGATTACTTGCAAAACCCCATTTAATGGGTAGGATTCAGGGGTTGTACAGATTACTTGCAAAACCTCATTTAATGGATAGGATTCTCCATTGGCTCTTCTCTCAACCACCCTGCCCACCTCTGCAGGCATGGGGAGGGTCTGCTTGGACCCCTGTGTCCTTAGGTTTAGGCATGGGGGATGGGAGAGGTTAGGGTTAGGGGTGGGAGAGGTTAGGTTTAGGCATGGGGGTGGGAGAGGTTAGGTTTAGGCATGGGGGGTGGGAGAGGTTAGGTTTAGGGTTAGGGGTGGGAGAGGTTAGGTTTAGGCATGGGGGGTGGGTTAGGGTTAGGGGTGGGAGAGGTTAGGTGTAGGCATGGGGGTGGGAGAGGTTAGGTTTAGGCATGGGGGGTGGGTTACACTCACAGAAATAATCATGGTGTAGTTAATTATTAGTTATTTGCATCTATTAGATTTTATTCAAATAATCATAATCATAAAATCTATGTATTCAAAATCCCTAGAATCTAAATAAATCTGTTTTTTCTGAGATTAATTAAACTGAATCAGTTAAAAATTATGAATATGGTTTAAATATGGCTAGCTGTAATTCAAATAGTTAAAATATAGGCATTTGGTTTAGATATGCATTCATTCGAATCTTTTAACATTTATGAATATGGTTCAAATATGGCTAGCTGTGATTCAAATAGCTAGAATCTAGTCATTTTGGATACATTTTCAGAAGTGTACATCGTCCAGAGGTGGCAGTAATTCACCACCTGCCATAAAACTCAAGAGAAGAAGACATTGTGACACAGTATCTTACTGTAATATGTTTAGTGAAATCCTGTAAAATGTGTATACAGCATATTTACTGTAATTAATCTCTCCTGTAAATCAACTTGTATTTGAACAGTATCTTACTGTAATATGTTTAGTAAAATACTGTAAAATGTGTATACAGTATAATTACTGTAATTAATCTCTACTGTAAATCAACTTGTATTTGAACAGTATCTTACTGTAATATGTTTAGTAAGATACTGTAAAGTGTGTATAAAGTATAATTACTGTGATTAATCTCTACTGTAAATCCACTTGTACTTTGAACAGTATCTTACTGTAATATGTTTAGTAAGATACTGTAAAATGAGTATACAGTATATTTACTGTAATTCATCGATACTGTAAATCCATTTGTAATTTGAACAGTATCTTACTGTAATATGTTTAGTAAGATACTGTAAAATATGTATACTATATATTTACTGTAATTCATCTATACGGTAAATCCATTTGTACACTCTTAAAACAGATGTCAGAAAATGACACAAAAAATGTGTTGTGTAATGACTGACGATGATGTCATCAGTGATGACAGTGATGATGTCATCATAGCACTAGGGTGAAAAACGGCTAGAAGACAAACGTTTTGGAGAATATAGCCCGATTTCAACACTGTTTGAATGTATAAGCTTTTAGGTTTTTTTGTGGGTTTGTGTTAGGAGAACGTTTCATGCGATTTGGAACTTTTGAAGTACTTGGTGTTTTTTTTTTTTTCATTCCGATAGACAATTAGACGAGGAATCCAACGCAACCAACCGCGACTCTCTACGACGTTTCCTTCCCGAGATACAGCCATTTAAAGTTTTTTGGTCAAACATGGGAACTTTAGGGTCCCTTTTCGACCACTTCCCGTTGTCGGAGAGACTCGAGCAAGGGCTCATTCGAACCGTCTTGAAAAAGTACGTCGGGTGAAACTTTTTTATTTCCCGGTCAGACTTCTGGTTAGGGAGGAAATCGCGATTTCATGTAAATCTACATATGTGCCCTAAAGTACCCTAAGGAAGCGTTTTTTCGGGAAGGGGCGGGGCACTCGCGACGTACTTTTCGACGAGGAATCCAATGGTGTCAGTCCCATTTCTGTGCGACCTTCCGTTCCGGAGATAGTTTTTTTTTTTTTTTTTTTTTTTTTACTAAGTGTTTGAGCCACATAGTTTGAGCCAGTAGGTGGCGCTATGACTATGCACTTGCCCTCCATCAGGTCCCCCTCTCATATAAATGGGAGCTAGGGCTCTGTCTGTCTGTCTGTGTCTCTCTGTTTCTCTGTCCCACTGTGATGTAATACATCCCACTCTGACATCATCCCCCATAATACCACTGACATTGTAGAAAAGGGTCCATAATGGCCCACCACTAGGCCTGTTCTTGGGGCAATTGACGCCCAAGAACCAACGCGGCAACGACGTAATGACGATGACACCGCCGTGACATCATCAATGATGACGTCAGAGTTCACCTGTGAGGTCATCGGCGATGTCAGGCGGTCTGGGCTGACTGTGATGGCAGATGGGACTTTTTTTTTTTTTTTTTTTTTTTTTTTTTCATAGCCATGTGACCACTCTAACGATGCGTAATTTGGTCGAGAAGTGCTTTTTGTGTTGCCAGTAGGTGGCGCTATGACTATGCACTTGCCCTCCATCAGGTCCCCCTCTCATATAAATGGGAGCTAGGGCTCTGTCTGTCTGTCTGTGTCTCTCTGTTTCTCTGTCCCACTGTGATGTAATACATCCCACTCTGACATCATCAGTGATGTCATAAATGCCACTGTGACATCATCAGTGATGTCATAAATCCCTCATAATACCACTGACATCATAAGTGATGTCATAAATCACACTGTGACATCAGTGATGTCATCAATCCCAGTGATGTCATAAATCATACTGTGCCATCATCAGTGATGTCATAAATCCCTCATAATACCACTGACATCATAAGTGATGTCATAAATCACACTGTGACATCAGTGATGTCATCAATCCCAGTGATGTCATAAATCCCACTGTGACATCATCAGTGATGTCATAAATGCCACTGTGACATTATCAGGGTGTCATAAATCCCACTGATGAAATCCCACTGTGACATCATAAGTGATGTCATAAATCACACTGTGGCATCATCAGTGATGTCATAAATGCCACTGTGACATCATCAGTGATGTCACAAATCCCCCATAATACCACTGACATTGTAGAAAAGGGTCCATAATGGCCCACCACTAGGCCTGTTCTTGGGGCAATTGACGCCCACGAACCAACGCGGCAACGACGTAATGACGATGACACCGCCGTGACATCATCAATGATGACGTCAGAGTTCACCTGTGAGGTCATCGGCGATGTCAGGCGGTCTGGGCTGACTGTGATGGCAGATGGGACTTTACGGGGTCACCGATGATGTCATAGCTCCCTGAACGCTGTGACATCACCAACGAGGGTGTATATAACAAGGTGTTCTGTGAAGCTGTATTCTTCCTTCCTCTTCTTCATAATGTCTTCCCTTCCCACGACTGAATCAGAGGACCGACACCTCTGTGGTTCTGATCGATCACTCTTGGTCACTGGCTGCCTTACAACCAACCAGGTCCCGGTCACTGGCTGCCTTACAACCAGCCAGGTCCTGGTCACGAGTGGTATTCCTTCAACCGCGTCCGAGGACCGACATCTCTGTGGTTCTACGATCCAGCACACTTCACACATCACCCGAGGCAAGCACACAAGCTTCCTCACAGACATCATAAGTGATGTCATAAATCACACTGTGACATCAGTGATGTCATCAATCCCAGTGATGTCATAAATCATACTGTGACATCATCATTGATGTCATAAATCCCTCATAAATCTCACTGATGAAATCCCACTGTGACATCATGAGTGATGTCATACACCCATGGTGACATTATCAGTGTGTCATAAATCCCACTGATGAAATCCCACTGTGACATCATCAGTGATGTCATAACTCCCACTGTGACATCGTCAGTGATGTCATAAATCTGTTGTTGCGCGGCGCAGCCATCTTGGATTTTTGAGGTTGGGGCTGCTGAGGCTCCTACGAGTTTGGAATGGGAAATACCAGCTCTGGTGACGTCATCGTCCCAGCTCATGACCTTTGAACCGTAAGGTCGTAATTACCAGTTCCCAGTTATAAAGGAATGTTGGTCCTACTTCTAGCCTCTCTGCACACTGATTATTTTGGGAAGATGTAAATCTAACACAATTTATGTCTGTCGTATAACAATGAAATCTATGTTCTTATCTCTACATGGTAAATCTTAATACCTCAATTAAACAGCATTGTTCAAAATACAAGATATTGTGCATTATTTCCTTTAGGGTGTGCATGTATATAATGTTAGTCACTTTTTATAGATTTACATACACACTCTTTAAGCCATATTTTATTGAATTTAGTTGGACTAATCCACTACTTGTCTTCCCTTCAAAATAAAATAAACAAGTTAAGTTTTTCGCTTTTCAGAATTGTTTTAAATATCTATGTCAAAGTATAGTTTCGGTTAAAGTTTAGTAGAATGATCCCAATGAACATGTGTGCTTATGTTGTCTCATATTCCCCCGTTTTTACCATTTCCGAAAGTTACAAACAAACTGCGCTTTTATTTTGGAGGCGGTCTATGCAAAACCCTTGAACAGACCAGGAAGTTTCAGATTTGCGCCTTTCAGGCTGCTGCAGCAACGGGTACCACTGCAGGAGGGCTATTTCTGTCAATTTAAAGTTTTTCCCAGCATTGCAGTCTCCCCAGGAACTCACTAACAAGGTAAGAATAATGCTGTAACGTGAGGTCATGTTCCATCATATCTGGTTAGCCCTACATTTCTGTTTTTAGCTAACTTTAACATGGCGCTAATGTTAGCTGCCTATTAGCTACTTGTCCACTGTCGGGATCATGTCTATGTTCCCCGGGTTCTATGTTCCCCAGGTTCTATATTCCCCGTTTTTCACTAACCCTAAACCTAACCTCCCCCAGACCCTAACCCAAAACCTAACCTCTCCCACCCCCCACGCCTAAACCTAACCTCCCCGAGATCCTAACCCAAAACCTAACCTCTCCCAGGGAACATAGCGGGGAACATAGGACCCTATTTGGGAAAAGCGGGGAACATAGGACCCGGGGAACATAGGACCCGGGGAACATAGGGATGACCCCCCACTGTCATATCATGCCCTCAGTGTTGTGGTCCTCCACAGTCCACACAATCGTTCTCCCCACTCATCAATGAAACTGTGTGGTGAGCATTGAGCAGTCAGAGTCGTTAGTAGTTACTTAATTAGCGCATATTGATATGCAAATTAGCGCGTAACGTTGTTCAACATTACTCCCCCCAGAAGAGCTAAATGCTGCACTGTCTGATCAAAGTAGGCAAACCATGGCATGCTAATTTGGCAGTAAGGGGGCTCTGCTAACTGTTAAATCGTTGTTGTATAGGAAAAGATAGCATGTCTATCACTAGACAATAGACATAGCCAGTGGAGAGCGCGCGCATGCGTTTGATTCCCCCCCTTACCGTGCAGCTTAGCTAAAACATTCCATAACAATTGTGCATTTTGTGATAAAAGCATATAATTTGGTAGACACAATTCTGAGTATCTAATTTTAAATTTTGGATGACTGTTGTGATGTCATTAGTCAGTTTTAACCATACATATTGTCTCATTAGGGTAAATACTGTATAATTATGTAGAGATTTTGTCAAATATTTGTGCTGTTATGTTTATTTTTTTTAGCTTAGTCACTCACCTCTACACTAGCTTCCACATTGCTGCCACTTTTCTTGAAATATAGTTGAAGCTTGCTTCACCCAAAATGATATTTACATAAAAAGACTATATCCACAATGCTAATTATTTTAGAGAACTGCATCTTGACCTGGATAAATCATATGGAATACAGTGTTTTGCTAAATACAGTTTACCTGTGATAGTGGTGGTAAAAACTAAAGCTGGAAATATACTTCGGCAATCACCTCAACTTGGTCCTATACACTCGAATGTCAGCTTGATGAGGGCTCACAGGGGGAGTCCCCAGCAAAATGAGTAATTATATGATTTCACTAGCATTTCAATAATTAGAAGTTAGCCCAAGGAAATAATGTAGTACATATACTTGGTAATAGCTTTCACTCTCTCCTGTTATCTCCCCATCTATATTATATTATACTTGCACTGTTCACGTCAGCTGCGTCGAGTCACATTTTCGAGGAGCTGCATGCAGGCTGCGTAGTACAAGTAGCCAACTAACTTGCTATGCAAACTATGCCTATAATAACTAACAGCATTTCATTTTCACATGTTTGAAAAGGGGATTGATGCTCCACTACTAATGACGGCCATGAATCGCTGATAAAGCCATCAAGAAACCTCCGTATATGCAACGAAGGTAAGGAGACAGGTTTAATTAATTGTCACTGGCTTTTAGAGAGGCTTGCACCAGGCTACTTTTTAATTAACTTTTTTGAAGACTTATTGAATGTATCTGTAAAGCAGGCAGGCTTTTAGTCAAGTCTGCTGACCGTTTCCAGGCTCCCTCTCTCTCCAGACACAGCGGAGATCCTGTTTGTGTCCCAGGTCTACATCGCTGTTCAGGTAAGTTTCCAAGACATTGGCAGACGCAGTGGAAGTGGTCCCTGGGAAATATTGTTTGGTATGTAGTGGTACTTGGATGTAAAATGGCTTTTAATCTGACCGGAAGTCATATTGTTGTCGGATTAGCGGAAGCGACTAGTGAAAGTGAAGTTGTTATTCCCGACTGGTAGAGTGAAGTTGGCTCCGTCTATCACATGGATTTGTTATTCCTTTTCCCAACTCCTAAGCGACAGGGTCAGGACAAGCTACAGGACAAGCACGGTCATCTAAAGTGTGGGAGTATTTTAGACCGAGACCCTGCTCTGTAACGTTCAACTCCGCACGTTCAACGTTCAACGTTCAACTCCGAAAAGACGTAAACGTAATGTTATGTACACAGTCATGGAGCGCGCGTCCTGTTACGACAGACAGCACCAAATCAGTCCTGTTTTAACCATGGTTTTAACACACTTTTTGATCATGCATATTAGGATTATCAACACTTGGAACGCGTTTTAGTGTAGGCTCTTGATTTATCTGTTGTCTGTTATAATGCCTGGGAGTGAGCGAGCGCAGGCCAACGGATAAACTGAGAATCCACTATGATTACTCACTATGGCAAAATTATGTTGAATCTTAGTTGTTAGGTCTTTGTTTGTAATGTTAGTTTCTAATTATAGTGCCTGTCATCTCTTCTTCTCTCTGTCTCCTGCCTCCAATATCTCTCTCCAGATTGTTTCAGCATTTAATGTCAGCTGACCTCCATGTCCCTGCAGTCAGCCCACTGACCTGCTGTCTGTGACCTGACCTGCTGCTGCCTGCGAGCTGACAGCACACACAGTGAGTATATAGTTTTAAATTTCAAATGTTTCCAATTGTTCATTGAGACAATTAGATGTGATCCCTCTCCTCATGTAATTTACATGCCCCCTTCTCTTCTCTGTCTCCATCTTCTAATATCTCTCTCCATATTGCTCCAACATAGAATTATGTCAGCAGACTTCCCTGTCCCTGCAGCCACCCCACTGACCTGACCTCTTCCAGTCTGTGATCTGTGAACTGGGTACTTAATTTATACCTAAGCACATGCTCACAAATGACATTCTCAACCTAAAGCATGTTTGAAAACAACCCCTCTAAACTAAACGTTCACTAAATGTTCACTAAAATCTTTATTTCTGATGACCTGATAAAGGTTTTCCATGCCAAAGGAGGATCTGCAGGAAAGACAATCGGCACCATAATGGCACAGACAGCTAATGTGAGTGTTTTTTTTCTACTTCTTCACCACCCCCTCATTCCTTCTCCTCCTGTCTTTTCTAGAAAAAAATAATGGATTTGCAAGCCAACAGTGATTTTATCTTCGTTAAAATTGGCGAAGCGGGCGGTGGTTTGTATCACGATTGTGATGTCGTTAGTGATGTCACTTGAGCAATTGTGATGTACCGTAATTCTTTGGGATGTTGTTGTGTGCTTGTTTCAGAATCAAGACATATACACAAAACAGGATTGTGTCCTGAGGGTCCTTAGTGTCTACCTCAATGAAGACCTGGATACACTGGTCAAAGAATATGTGGTAAGTGTACATCAACTCTGTCTCTCTCCGCAGCTAATCTCACATAATCCTGGACCAATCAGCCTGTGTCATTTATGCGTGACCTCTTTTGATTTCAGTGATCACATCACAGCCACATTGCATTGACTGTCTGCATGTCATGTCTGTATGCATGTCTGTCTGCTGAATCCTCACTGTGACTGGTAGGGGCGCAGGTAGTTACAGTGGAGCCGCTCGGTTGGAAACACCGATAAGGTTAGCAAGCTACGTAGCTTGAAAGTTATTAGCAGTTGTGTTGAAAAGCAGTCTTGGCAATTTGAGGGACCAGCCTGTGAGTCCAAGTGGGTGTTTGTGCCAGGTGAAATGACATTATCTCCAGGCATTCCTGAGATATTGTGTTCATGGGAATGGGACAGACATGAGGTCCCAGTGACCTTGGCGTTTGAGCACCAAAATCTATTCAGTTCATCCTTCAGTCCAAGGGGGCGTTTGTGCCAAATAATAATAATTCCCTCAAGTCAAACGGTGGAAGTGCTGTCACTTTTAGGGAGGACCTGAGGAGCCTGGGACAGAGAGAGCAGTCTGCTGCTCAGCTCGACAGGAGGAGGAGGTCCTGACACCTTGTGAATACCATTCTGCCAGTAAGAGGAAGGTGAGGCCAGAGACACTTAATAGTTCACATAAAAGCAGTAGTAGGTATTCCCATTTTTTTTTAAACTATTTTCATTCCTTCTTAACACGTTCACTGCCATTGACGAGATATCTCGTCTTACAAAATCCAACGGTTGACTGCCAATGACGAGATATCTCGTCTTAAAAAAAAAAACGTCTCCTATAAAAATATTGGAGCCAGCGAACGTGTACAACCCATTCCACCGACCCACTAAGTGGCGACAGTGCTCTCCACACTAGAAAAAGCAGAGCCAAAACTGCAGGGGAACGCGCGAGGAAACCATTCTCTCATACTGTAAAATGGATTGGCGAAAACGCTTTCGCTTTCGCGCATTATCGCGCTGGGAGCTGGCGGTGGGGGATTGCAAATTTGCATAATAGATTATGGGTGAAACACACTTTGAAACACCAGCAGAAAGCGCAGAATCGCACGCAGCTTCATTCCAGCTGAGCTCAACCGAAAACCCAGAAACGAACGAGCCTCATTCTCATACTGTAGGCGAAAACGCTTTCACGCTGGTGCACACGGGCGCGCACAACGGTGGGGGGTTCCAAAAATAGACTGGGTGGAAAACACACTTTGAAACACGCAGCATAAAGCCTAGAATCGCACAAAGCTTCATCAAAGCTCTCAAACCCAAGAAACGAGTGAGCCCCATCCACACTCGCCGCCAGGGAGGGAGGCTGCTCAAACTCGCAGCAGCAGCAGCAGCAGCAGCAGCAGTAGAAACCCGCTTGTGACAAACACTGCTGAAAGCCACCAGACACGCCCACGGAGGGAGGAGTTTGAAGGAGAGGGCGTTCAGAACTATATTGTTTAGATGTCTGATCTCTCACTGATGCCAAAAATAAATGGTTAAAGTGACTGTTCTGCCTGTTTGATTGAATTTCACAAAACTGCGATTATCTCAGCTTTCAGTCTCAGACGCTGAAACCATGCTGTACTCAACGGCTAATATCTACATAACTACTAACTCTACAAACTAACTCTTTTAGACAGAGAAAGCACACATTCTATTAGTACTTTTGTGAACTTTGTGTTCACAAAGTCCAAGCAGAAAATAATCCTCGGCCCTTGTAAAATGAGCCAGAATCCTAAAAAAAAACCTCTGGCAGAAGCTACCTACAGTAAAAAAAAAAAAGGCTGGCAGTGAATGTGTTAAAAAGGAGGACTCCTGGTCATCTGATGAGGAAAACAGTGATGTGGAGCATACATCTGTAAGTTTTATGACCCTGCGTAATTGTTCATGGTGTTTAAGAACTAGCAAGGCATATTTTTAAATCATGTCTGTATCCTTTAGAAACCTATCTTTCTCGATGCTAATTTTACCCCAGATAAAAAAAAACATTTAATGACTTACATGCCAAGCCAGATCATTGAAAATATATTATGAAATATTAATCTTTTTTTTTTTTACTAGAATGTGGAGGACTATCTGAATATGAACTGGAGCGCCTGGAGAACATCAGACAGAACCAAGCCTTCCTGTCATCCGTCAAATTATTGCAGGTAGGTA
The DNA here is from genome assembly GCF_964638095.1 of Poromitra crassiceps. Classification (NCBI taxonomy): domain Eukaryota; kingdom Metazoa; phylum Chordata; class Actinopteri; order Beryciformes; family Melamphaidae; genus Poromitra; species Poromitra crassiceps. Next base: position 436,644 of record NW_028152234.1, on the reverse strand, counting down.
AACATGGAGGTAAATGTTAAATGGTTGAATACCGTAATCAAATATTTCATCAATGATGTAGTTAACTCATTGAGTGCCAGCCACTTTTGGAGAACGGACGCTCCCAGTGCCAGAGTTTCAGAGCGTTTTCAGTGATTCTCGAGGCCCACAGAATATTGTGTGATATTACTATGTAAACACTGAACACGCACAAAGAACGATGAGACTCTATTCTATCATCTGCAAAAAAAAGTTTATTGATCCCATTTTCCGTTCTTTAGTTATGAGCCGGAGAAGATAGCTTGATTCATCCAAAAACAGCAATTTTTTTCTAGAAGCTGAGATAATGGGCCTTTTGTGAAATTAAACATTTCAAGCACATCACTGACTCTGAAGCTAATCTTTTCTAATGTAGTCACACCTCAAAATAATTTCCTTCAATAAAACAGTGAAGGCCAGGGAATTTTGTTTGGCAGAATAATATTTTTTTAGCTACAACCAGCGTGCGCTGCTGGTTGCAGCTTCTTGCTGGTCTTGATTTGCTGCTGGTGGGCATCGGATATTCTGGCTTGCGTTTTTAATCCTGTCCTGCTGCCTGGGTCTGTCTGGGTGTTGTGTGCTGCTCTGCGTGCCCCACCCCCCCCCCCCCCCCCACCCCCGCCCCGCCCCGCCCCGCCTCAACTGCACACTCCTCCTCCGTGTCTGTGGTGGCTCTCTGCTGAGTTTGCTGTGCGCACAGTGAAGGGTGCGCGACATCCAGCTTTTTTACAGCGTTCTGCGTGTGTTTGTCACCGGCTCCCATGCTTCCAGTTGAGAATAATAACAACTCCACGGCTGATCATGCAGATGTGCTGTCGCAACCGACACGGAGCGGCTCAATTGTGGGAGCAGATTGGCTGCTGCAGGCACAGCTGCAGTAACGTTATGCTTCATGCATATCGATGCATACGGATGCGATGCGATTTCCGTTTCCCCAACGACTTATTCTCTGTTTTTCTCTGCCTTTCTGTTAACCTGGAGAGCACTGTCGCCACCTAAGGGTTCTGTAAAATAGGTTAGACACATTCAATAGCTCCAATATTGTAAGAGGCGATGTAAGAGGCTTAGATCGACATCCCCCCGTCAAAAAACACAATTGACGAACATGTCCGTCCTTGGCACTCTACGTTACTATTTGAAATGACGAACATGTTCGTCCATGGCACTCAATGAGTTAAAGGGAAACTAAACCGAAAAAATAAATGCTGATTTATTTTGCACATGATCTCACACATCTGTAAACCATTTTGCAGGCATTCATTTATTTGGACAGTTATTGCGTTGATTTGAGATAAGTTGATGCCAGTGATGTCATCAGAAAGCACTACATCATTGGGTTGTATTAATTATAATTATTTTCATGACATCACTGGCATCAACTTAACTCAAATCAACTTTCAATAACTGTCGAGCTAAATGAATGGCTGCAAAAATAAATCGGCATTGTTTTTCAGTGAAGTACCCCTTAAACAAGGACAATGCCATCCTCCTCCAAAGCGCCCTTTAACACTTGGTGACCAACATCTTCCTATTTGCATACATGACACAAGAAAAATGTTTGTGCTTGTTTTTGCATGCACCTGAATGTGCTTTTCCAAATAAGGATGTGTGCAGTGCACTCAATTCACCACATGACTAGTGTCATAGCTTCGATGCCCATGAATAGATCCAACCCTGTAGTTTAGAGCCGCAGCACCGTCTTTTGGTGAGTCAGCCCATGAGATATATGGGCGGTTTTACCCCACTCGCGCGCCAGCCGTTTAACATTTTGTGGGCGTTCCCAGACATGCGGACTGTCTCTATAGTACATATTTCATTGCACTATATGTTTTCAATTTCAATGTGTACTTTGCAATTTGCACTATATTACATTTATTACATGCAAGTACATTGATGCCAGAAATAAATGTGCTGCTACATGCTCTAAACTTTAAAGTTCATGAAAATTTTATTTTTGAGTGAATTATCATCATTAATTGTCTTTATTTTTATTTGGCACATGCTTAAAACAACTTGAAGCTAAATTTAGAAGCTGATGATAGCTAAATCAGAGCGATTGAGTAATTGTGCGATATGATCCGATTAGTCGACTAATCGTTAAAAATAATCGGTGACTAGTCGACTATCAAAATAATCGTTTATGGCAGCCCTAATATACATATCCCAGCAGCCATATAATGTAGTTAACTACTGTGTTCTGTCCCACATTCAATTTAAAAAAAATCTGTATACATGTAAAGTAAAAAAACAAAGTACCGTAAATTCCGGACTATAAGCCGCACCGGTGTATAAGCCGCACCTTCAAAGTTGACTATTTTTTTCTTATATAAGCCGCACCGGACTATAAGCCGCGGGTGTTTTAATGGTATTTTTTTTTTTTTTTTTTAATGTTTAATTACCATATGTAAGGGTTCATGCACAGAGGGGATTGTAGAGGAAGCTCCCATTTATTAACATTTCAACAAAACAACATAACACAACACCACCTGTGTTGTTTTTTACAGTGCACACAGTGTCATACAGTGTGGTGAAAAGAGGGCAAGAGAGGAAATTAAAACTTATTATAGTTATATAGGATTTATAGTTAGAAAGAGTGCTAAAAAAGAGATTTTTTTTTTTTTTTTTTTTTTTTTTGGAAAAAATCCATAGATAAGCCGCACCGTTATATAAGCCGCAGGGGCCAAAAAAGGCCAAAAAACGGGAAAAAAGGTGCGGCTTATAGTCCGGAATTTACGGTAGTGTCTTCCTTGATGTCACTGTAACACTACTTTTCGTTATGTCAGGTCAAAGGCTGCTGTGAGAGAAGTGCTGCCTCCTCGCAAGTCCTCACGTCGTCACTCTGAACCCCGAGGAGTACCAACCAATAAACATGTAAGTGTCTTGACAGCAATGGCTGACTTAAATTTAATATGCACCAATAACATTCTTTCTTTCACTAAACTGAAAAGTATTGTCCTATGAACTAAGTTGACCCATTACTTTAAATTAATAACAATACAATTTAATTTTTACATTGTATACTAAAGTATATATATATGTGTGTATGTATAGACGGTTTTAACTTGACAACAAAAACATTCTAAATTGAACCCCCGCTCACTTCCTGTTGCAGTGTTTGCTATGGACATAAAAGCAAAAAAAACATTCAAGTGCAGGATTGACCATTCCGTGAAAACCGTCTATACAGCTGAGCGGCGAAAACAAAAGTAACAATGTCGAGTGAATATTTCTGCAGTTTGCCGAATGCTGAGAAAAAGGAAGTGCTGTGGGGTTGCGCTCTGGTGAAAACAGTCTATATATTATATATGTGTATATATATATATAAATATATATATATATATATATATATATATATATATATATATATATATATATATATATATATATATATATATATATAATGTTTCACTTCATGTTCATGAATGCCTCTCCATTCCTCAGGTTTAGCATAATTTTCTTTCTTTCTTCCTAATTTTTCTTTATCCCTCACATGAAGGAGCCTCCCGGCCCTCTGCCCATGGTTCCAGGGAACATGGACGAGGGCAGTCAGATACCCCCACAGATGCTCTGCTCTGAGGTGGGAGTCAGCCTTCTACTTTGAGTTGTCAGCATTCTACTTTCAGTTGTGTGAGGTGGTGACTTTAAATCATTTTATTTTTCAGGCTTTTTGGATGTGGTCATAATTCAAGGTCACTGACCTCAACGTTCATCCCATTCTCGTGAATGCAATTTCTCAGCCTTGAGGGGATTTCTTAAAATTATGCACAAACTTCCACTTTGACTCAAGGATGAACTGAACAGATCTTGGTGGTCAAAGGTTAAGGTCACTGTGATCTCATGTCTGTCCCATTCTCGTGAACGCTCTATCTCAGGAATGCCTGGAGGGAATTATATTACATCTGGCACAAACATCCACTTGGACTCATGGATGAACTGGTTAGATTTTAGTGATCAAAGGCCAATGTCACTGTGACCTCACAAAACACAATTTTGGCCATAACTCAATATTTTGTATGTTAATTATGGCAAAATGGTCTATTATGAAGTAATAACATGTTATATCCACAGGTGTAATGGTCAACTTCACTTTGACAATGTTTTGCTTACCACTGTAGCTGGGAAAAATTATCTTGGGTCATTCTACAAAGACTGGAAATGGGGTCACCTTTGCAGACACCAAAAATCCTTTAAGTTGACCTAATAATCACATTAGTCCACCCTGTGCACTTCCTCTTCCTGGATGACAGCCAGGACAGGGAGTGTGGCGTCCTGTTCCTCTGGTAGCTCATTAGTTTAGCTTATATTGAGCTTCAGGTGATGTGACAAGGCTCTATATTAGTCCTATGTACTCCTCTAAGTGAAACGGCATGTTTCTCGCTGCACATTATTCACTGGTATCAGGTAAAAGTCAATGGAGGCATAAAACCATGAGGCGAGGGGAGGTACGGTGGTGCAGTGGTAAGCACTATCGCCTCACAGCTCGAAGGTCGTGGGTTCGATTCCCACCTGGGACGATGTGACCGCTGAAGGAATGCGTGCCCGTCCGCATGTCCTCGAGTGCCCACTGCCCGGGTGGGGTCGTCTAAAGGGCCTTTCTGTGTGGAGTTTGCATGTTCTTCCCGTGCCTCCCAGGGGTTTCCTTCATATAGGAACCCCCTTCACAAAAACATGCAATATCCTGGTTGCTAATGTGGTTCCTCCTCTGGTCGTTAAGGGCGCCTGGTCAGAGGGAGGGGAACTGGTTGGAATAGCGTGAACCTCCCACGTGCTATGTCCTACCGGTGAAGCTTCCTCTGTTAGGTGAAAATAAGCGGCTGGCTGACTGCCCATGTCTCGGAGGAAGCATGGAGCCAGTCTCGGCTCTCCCCAGATCGGCAGAGGATGGAGTAGCAACCAGGATTGAGAAATCAAGCGAGCACTAATGGGGGATAAAATGGGATAAAAAATCAGGGGAAAAAAGATAACAAACAAACCATGAGGCGGGTAATTCAAGTTATTGTCAGATTGGATATTGACCATAGTTCCATGACTGTATTGTAGGTAGAGATAACTATAATTTTACATTATCTGATTGTGTTCACTTCTTGCAAATTAAATAATGGTTGAAGTTTAACAATTTGCTGGGGACCCCTTGGAACACCCTCAAGGATCCCCGGACCCCACACTGAGAACCACTGTTCTAAACTGTTGAGTGCTCTAATCAGTTTTTTAATGTTTCATTTTTTTTTATGTGAGGTTCTGACTTATTCCTTTTGTCCATTATTTTGTATTTGAATGATTCTATATCTGTAATATCAGTTTTTCTGACATTACAGAACATTACAAAACATTCTGAATGTCACAATGTGACCAGCTTTGGGAGACAGCTCATTGTTCTCTGTTTATCCTCCAGGAAATCCAATCTACAGAGGCGAAGGCGAACATCAAAGACACAACAATGGGCATCTACGCCATTCGGGTGAGGGGTGCAGGTCCTGGAGATGAGCAGTTTGCAGATGTTGGTGTTGTACTCGAAGGCGTGGAAGTTCTCCAGAACCTTCCGAGTGTCACCCATGGCTGCATGATACTTTTTGGATTGATTTATGCACTGAACCTACAGTACCCACTGCCCCTGAAGTGCACATTTGAAGTGTTCCAGAAAATCCTGATGGGACTGGACCCCTCCAAGCTTTCCCCAAAGGTCCAAGCACTTAAAATCAAGATGTACAGTCATTGACTAATTGACCTGATACACTGTCTCACCCTTAGATGTGTCATGGATTTGGGACATGCCTTTTTTGAGGGGGCGGACTGATTTATGCTCTGCATACTGCATATTTGAAGTGTCTGGACACAACTGACTACTGGACTCTCAATTTGAACACTTGTTTGTCATTTTGGATGCTGCATCTTGGTTCTCGCACGAGACCAGTGCTTTCCTACAGAGCCGCCAGCTATTGGCCGTGATCGGCAAGCTGCGTGATCACTGGACAGGTGATCAATGATGCCCGAAACAGTCCTTTTTCATATATTTTACTCTAAAAAATTTTACTCTAAACATGTGATTAAAATTCACCCCTCCCCGTACAGTTGTCATATGCTGTAAACTCTGGCATTTTAACATGGGGTGAATGGGACAGATTTGCTTCTGCAGCCAGTCTCAAGTGACCATTTGAGCAACTGGCCTCGATGCTACGCCTGCCCCCTCGCGTACAGCCTTTTACTTAAAATTACTACTTAGAAGTCTGAATACTGAAAGTTAAGAAGCTTTCTCTATGGAAAATGTGTCAAAGTGGTTGACCTGCTGTGAATATCAGTTACCAGTTACCTTCGATGTTCAACTTGTGTGTGAAAGGTATGTTTACATTTGTTTTATGTAACAAGCAGCGAAGTGTTATGGCACAGCTTTTCACCTGAGCCTTGTGACAAGTGTTTTGAATCTACAGTAAATGGAGAGCACTTTGCCTTTATAGGGCTTATTTTCTTTATTAAGATTTATTTGTTGCCTATGTGTGAAAAATGTTTTGGATCCCAATTGCAAAATTGGATACCAGGAATGCAGCACTTTATTAACCTTGTATTTTCTCATTGGGATTTTCCCAGAGCCATTTTTGTAAAAAAATAATTGTGCATTTTACAGGGTCAATAATTAAATAAATTGTTAAATATTTAATTAAGGTGGTCTGACGGTTCTTTTTTGGGAAATTAGAAATATCAGGTTATACATTTAATATAAATTTGGTATATTAATAGAAAGTACATACATTCTATGTATTTTGATTTATGATATATGATAAATATATCAACCTGCATTTTGCATTTAGGACAGATTATGTTTATGAAATACTATTACATAAATTCTATGTATTTTGATTTATGGTATATGATAAATATATCAACCTGCATTTTGTATTTAGGACAGATTATGTTTATGAAATACTATTACATAAATCTTAGTTATACTTATTTCATTTATATTTGACTTATAGGCATATGCATTACATAAAGTGTATTAGTTTGTTTATATAAAATCTATGTAATCCAAATGCATACTCGCATTTACATAAAATCCATGTAATCCAAATGCATAGGAACTTGTTAGGCACGTTTACATAAAATATATGTAATCCAAATTCATGTGAATTTGACATGCAATCAAATTACATAAATCTTAAAAGTACTGTTTAGTCATTTCTGTGAGTGTAGGGTTAGGGTTAGGGTTAGGCATGGGGGGTGGGAGAGGTTAGGTTCAGGGTTAGGGGTGGGAGAGGTTAGGTTTAGGCATGGGGGTGGGAGAGGTTAGGTTTAGGCATGGGGGTGGGAGAGGTTAGGGTCTGGGTTAGGATTAGGCATGGGGCATGGGAGAGGCTTGGAGGGGTCTCCAGAGACGACCCCCGAGGGTCTCGAACCCTCCGTTCGGCCCCCAGACCTTCCGTTCGGCCCGCAGACCCCCCGAAGCGACCCCAGGACCTCCACAGGGTCCTGCGGCCCACCCAGGCCTCGGAGACCCCAGGTTTATCCATTGAATGGGGTTTTGCAAGTAATCTCTACAACCCAGAGAAACTGGGTTGTAGAGCTGTCCATTGAATGGGGTTTTGCAAGTAATCTCTACAACCCAGAGAAACTGGGTTGTAGAGATTGTACAACTCCACCCCATCGAATGGGGACATTTTGAAGCAATTCCTTGCCATTGAATGAGGTGATTCGAGCCCTCAAACTGCTGCTCGAGTATCAGGACAGCCTCTTTTCTCTAAACAATGTCATGAAGCAGCCTGGCACAGCTGATAGGCCAACCTGTGTTGACTGCTCTCTGTGCTGGCTGGAGAAGCAGCCTGGCACAGCTGATAGGCCACCTGTGTTGACTGCTCTCTGTGCTGGCTTGTGTTTAGACCGGACTGTGTGCCCTCTGAGCACCGTCAATTAGTCTGAGCCGCAAAGACAGAGAAAGTAGGCTATTTGCAGTGGGCAGTGGTGGCCCAACGGTTAGAGAAGCGAGCTTGTGACTGGAAGGCCGTCGGTTCAATCCCTGGGACTGGCAGGATAAATCTGGGTGGGGAAAGTGAAAAGGCAAGCGCTTGCGCCTGCCTCATTACCACCACTGAGGTGCCCTTGAGCAAGGCCCTTAACCCCAACAGCTCCAGTGGAGCTGGTCAGTGGCCAGCAGATCAGACTGTGGTTGTACTGGTCAGCTTCCAGGTGTGAATGTGTGTGTGAATGGGAACAGGTCACTCCTGAAAAAGAGAGCATTGCTCTCAGTGAGACTCCCGCTGTATAAATAAAGGTAAAAAACAAATGTTTGTGAGAGTGTGTCTGTTTGGAAATAAAGGCAGCTAAAAAGTGAGCAGACCTTGTTCTTGCTTTGTTCATCCCTGCAAATCAGCACATTTCTCGTGTGTGTTTTGGTGACAAAATGTGGTGGTTTGGAGACAGACAGATGCGCTGGGGACTCCTCTTGGTGAAATATCTTGTAATGTGTGATCCCCTGTCGCAGCTCAGTCATATTGTGAAAAAGCCAAAACGACTCAAAGACTCCTGATTACAAGACAGACAGTTGTATAGTGTGAAAGGAACAGAGACTGATGACCCGATGAGGATCTTGTAGTCTGTACGAGCTATAACCATCAACATAAATAAAGATGGACGCCACTTGAGGTCCCGTTTAGTGAAGCCGCTGCATGTCAGATCGCCGCCCTGACGACTGAATCCAGTATAGGTCACAAGGCCCGCCTCCCCATCTTAGTGGATGGGAAAATCACAACTGAAATATTCACAGTAAACGTCAGATAATTTTTTTCCAAAGGTGGTTTGTATCATTTTAGATACAGTCATTATCATGCTAATGCCTGTGCAAGTGGTCATTTTTCTGATCAGTTTGTTTTTAAGTAGTTATTTGACATATAAAAAGGGATAAAAATGGATCATTGGCAGCTGTGGCAGCCAGTCTCAAGCCGTCATTGGCTGGACAGGCTCTTCACATTATAGAACTAGCGTTAGTTTGACATAGACAGGACACAGTGCTGCTTTGTGCTTTCATGTAACGCTGCATGGAGGTCTGAGTGGCTCTGCTGGGTGTGTGGGCCGGGACAGAGGCTCTGAGCACGGTGGGGTGGCTGTGCTGGCTACCAGACATATCAATGGAGCACAATAAAAAGAACATTGTTTTGAGAAAGGTGCGCGAGGAATTAACGTTGGTTGGGGACTGAAGTAAGTTCCGAAAATATGTGTGTTTTATAAGTTACTCCAGCGTTTTTAACGTTGCAATAGCGTTAGCCGCTTTCGCTAGTCGGCTGTTTTTCATTATTTATCGGCTTAATATTACTAACTTAACAACCGATAATGATAGCTGGAATAACACAATAATATACACATATTTTCAGAACTTACCAGGTTGTCCAACTGCCAGGAAATGTGTTTTATAACGTTAACTCCCGTCCCGGGTCAGATGGGGCCTAGTACGCAAGCACCAGCCATGAGCTAATCGCTAACGGGTTAGCCGTTAGCGTCACATAAACAGAGGTTTTATTTTTGGTATTAAAGTAACAAACGTTTTTATATGGATATCTCAGAGAAATGTGTCAGCCGCTAGTATTTTCAATACAATCTCGCCAAGGGGAAATCGCGCAATTCGAGTGAATAGGTTTATTAGTGAAAAAATATGTTATTCGTTTTTTTTTATAATTACACAAAGGAGAGTATGGACTATCCATCCCACATAAAATTGAGTTGTTTTATAACCAGTAAATAGGTATATTTAGCTATTTAAAAAAATCAAGATTTGCAGTCTTGAGTGCCTAGCTGAGGGGGGGTTTTCATTCATTTGCATGCAGCGTTTCACTGGCTATAGTCTGCTATTGTTCCGAGTTTCGGCCAATGAGCCACATCAATAGAATTCAGCGTGTTACATGGGGACGGGGTGCAAAGCTCTGTTTACAAGTGACAAGACCCAAGCAGAGTGGCGAAACATGGCCGCCAGACAGTGTGGCTGACTGTTTCAAATTATAACAAAACAACCACTATTGGCATTAGCAATACATGTCCCGCAAGGTTTCTGAGATTAGGGGAAAGTCTGAGCTGGCGTTACGCTAAACCAAACGTGGGGAGGAGTTGCGGGTTTGTTTGGCGTTAACGTTAGCTGTTGTGTGGTGGCTAACGTGGTGGCTAGCTGGTTGTGGCCTATCTAGTAGTTCAGCAGGCCAGGCAGCGCTCCACAAGCTTGTTGTGACCAAAATCCCCGCATTTAAAGCACTTCATACTCCCAGAGCTTGCGTAAACCATAGAGAACCTCATGCATTACTCAAAATGAAACGTCCAGGGTTTGTGTCTCCAAAAGCAACCGCTAACGTTACATGCAAGGTAACATGAAGCTAACGTAGCAGTAACGTTAGCGTTAGTTACCCCCGGTGTGCATAAAATACAGGTTAAGAACTTATGGAAAAGTCATGGAAATCCATTGGTCAAAATGTGTATGAACCCTGAAGGGTTAAATTGAGCATTTATGAGTGCTGGTGGCTGTCTGACATTGCCCTACAACGCTAGAAGTTTACCCCGCTAGCCGGGCGCTTCTGGCTCATACAAGCGCATTAGCGCCCGGCGAACGTCACGCATTTTCCCATTTTACACTGTGACATTTTCATGTCTAGGTCTAAATGCCGGCTCCTACCTGAGTCTTCACGTGAAGTGAAGACACTATCCGATGTAAAACATCCTCTTCTTTTAATGACACCTAGTTGTTGCATCCAAATTGTTGCATAAAATCCACTTTTCTGTCTCTCAAAAACCGAAAAGCATTTATCTGGCGCACCGCTTCTTCTTCTTCTCTGATCTGAAGCAACCCGGAACAACGACTTCCGGGTTGCTCGAGGTGCTCCAGATAAATGCTTTTCGGTTTTTGAGAGACAGAAAAGTGGATTTTATGCAACAATTTGCAATGCAACAACTAGGTGTCATTAAAAGAAGAGGATGTTTTACATCGGATAGCGTCTTCACTTCACGTGAAGACTCAGATAGGAGCTGGCATTTAGACCTAGACATGAAAATGTCACAGTGTAAAATGGGAAAATGCGTGACGTTCGCCGGGCGCTAATGCGCTCAATAGAGCCAGAAGCGCCCGGCTAGCGGGGTAAGCTAGAAGTGAATTCCTCATTCATTTTCTCCATAGACATTTCGAAAAATCCTTATATAACGAGTTTTAAGGCTTGAACCAAGCCAACCAGTCTTCCAGAGAATCGTGACTGACCAAAAAACATTTCGCCTTCAGCAAAAACAAAAATCAAAGCGAAAAAAAAAATCAATCTTTTTTTCTCTCATTTTTTTTATTATTAACACGTTCACTGCCGTTGACGAGTCAACTCGTCAAGCAGAAACCAACGGTTGACTGCCAATGACGAGTCAACTCGTCAAAAAAAAAAAAAAAAAAAAAATTGACGGTGGGACGTGGATCAAACCCTTTTACGTCTCCTATAAAAATATGGGAGCCACCGAACGTGTACAACCCATTCCACCGACCCACTAAGTGGCGACAGTGCTCTCCAGACTAGAGAAAGCGAGCCAAAACTGCAGGGAAAAGCGTGAGGAAACCATTCTCATACTGTAGAATGGTTTGGCGAAAACGCTTTTGCGCTGGCGCACAACGGTGGTGCACAACGGTGGGGGGTTCCAAAAATAGACTGGGTGGAACACACTTTGAAACACGCAGCATAAAGCCCAGAATCGCAAAAGCTTCATCAAAGCTCCCAACCAAAACCCCAAGAAACGAGCGAGCCCATCCAGACTCGCCCGACGAGGGGCAGCCAGGCAGCAGACAGGCAGCAGAAACTCGCTTGTGACACACCCGCTGCAGCCACGGAGGGAGGAGGAGAACACACACGGAGGGAGGAGTTTGAAGGAGAGGGGGGTTTCCTGCTGTTATGGAGGAAATTACTGTTCAAAACTATTGTTTATATGTCTGACGTCTTACTGATGCCAAAAATAAATGGTTAAAGTGACTGTTCTATCGAATTTCACAAAAAGGCATTTTTCTCACCTTTCATTTTCAGATGCTGAAACCATGCTGTATTCAACTGCTAATGCCTACATAACTACTAACTCTACAAACTAACTCTTTCAGACAGAGAAAGCACACATTCTATTAGTTATTTTGAGATATTTTGTGTTCACAAAATCCTAACAGAAAAGAATCCTCTGCTCTTGAAAGATGAGCCAGAATCCTCAAAAAAAAACCTACCTAAAAAGCTACCTACAGTAAAAAAAAACTGCCAATGACGAGTTGACTCGTCAAACACAATCCAACCGTTCACTGCCAATGACGAGTTGACTCGTCAAAAAAAAAAAAAAATTTTTGACGGTGCTACGTGGATCAATGCCCCCCACGTCTCCTATAAAAATATTGGAAGTATTGAATTAGTATAATCTATTTTACCGACCAACTAAGTGGCGACAGTGCTCTCCCGACAGAGAGAAAGCCAACCAAAAACCAGCCGCGGGAGAAAGCCATTCTCAAGGAAATGGCTTGGCGATTTTACAGTCATCAGTCACCAGACTCGCCTGAGAGCGGCCGCGCCAGCAGAGCAGCACACCGAGAGCGGAGAGCGGTGCTGGCGTGGGGGATTGCAAATTTGCATAATAGAGTATGGGTGAAACACACTTTGAAACACCCGCAGAAAGGCCAGAATCGCACGCATTCCGAAAACCCAGAAACGAACGAGCCTCATTCTCATACTGTAGGCGAAAACGCTTTCACGCTGCTGCACACGGGCGCACAAGGGTGGGGGTTTCCAAAAATAGACTGGGTGGGCAGCATAAAGCCTAGAATCGCACAAAGCTTCATCAAAGCTCTCAACCGAAAATCCAAGAAACGATTGAGTCCCATCCACAGTCCACACTCGCCACACTCGCCGACGAGGGGCCGCCAGAGAGGGAGGCTGCTCACTGCTCAGACAGGCAGGAGAAACTGGCTTGTGACAAACGCCACCAGACACGCCCACGGAGGGAGGAGTTTAAGGGAGAGGGTGTTCAGAACTATATTGTTCAGATGTCTGATCTCTCACTGATGCCAAACATAAATGGTTAAAGTGACTGTTCTGCCTGTTTGATTGAATTTCACAAAACTGCGATTATCTCAGCTTCCTGTCTCAGACACTGAAACCATGCTGTACTCAACGGCTAATATCTACATAACTACTAACTCTACAAACTAACTCTTTTAGACAGAGAAAGCACACATTCTATTAGTACTTTTGTGAACTTCGTGTTCACAAATTCCAAGCAGAAAATTATCCTCGGCTCTTGTAAAATGAGCCAGAATCCTCAAAAAACGGCTTGGCAGAAGCTACCTACAGTAAAAAAAAATGGCTGGCAGTGAATGTGTTAAATGGTATTATTTATTATTTATTTATTTATCTATTTATCTATTTATCTATTTATTTATTTATTTATTTATTTATTTATTTATTTATTTATTTATTTATTTATTTATTTATTATTAAATGGTAGACATGCAATGATAACATAAACAACAGATTGTTTATTTTTATAGTAATAATATAATTGCAAGAATATTCAGTATCAATTCTAAAGTAAAAGTATTTTTGCTGGGTATATTATTATTATTATATTCATTCTATTGTTCCAAGTACAATGACACTAGAGTTTTGCATTCATTTACCCCAATATGCCTGGAATCTGCTTACTTGCAACTTTAAAAAAAGGTCAAGGTCACTTCAGACAGTAGTTAACTTTTTCACATCAGGGACCCCTAAACTGACAAAAATTAGACCACGGGCCCCCATTTGATAAGAGTTTTGCTTTTATATGTTTTATTACAGAAAGTGTATGACACCCATGACCAAAATAGCCCTACATTCTATCATTATGTTACTTGTGGATGGAATTATAGTGGAAATAAGTATCCCCCTTTTTGCTGTTGACTGTGACCTGTGACAGTGATGACAGCTGGGAGTGGTCAATGTAAATGAGCAGCTATTGTTCACATTGTTCACTCCCCCCCATTACCTGGCTGGCCCAGACGTGAAAAGTGGTCAATCTTTGAGGCTGTGTTTCTCCGAAAGGTGGTTTGAGATACATTCAAATGAGTATATCTTCTTAAATAATTTTCAGATTTCGATGTGTGACACAGCATTTGAAAGCTTACAGTCTGTAGTTTCATAATCTGCAAAAAAAACAGAAAAATGACCTTGGCTAGATTGTATTGAAATTACCAGCGGGTGACACAAATGCTTTGACTGTGGGGATGTTTGTTCTTCACAAGCTCCTTTCTTAGCTGTTGTAAGGATATAGTTAACAGACAGGCAGCTAGGCTAACGTTACCACTGAGCTATATTAAATGGAACGTTATGGCTGCGCTACCCACACTATACCATTAAACAACGTATAGCGTAAAGCGTCAAGGTTAGATTTGTAAAACCAACATTTGCACCAAAAGGAATTAAATCATAAAGTTAATCAAAATGCCACGGAAACATTAGGCTAGCTTAATCAACAGCAGTGCATCGGATAACCCCCCAGTGAGGCTGAGGGTGAGTGAGTGAGGCCTGCCTCCACTTCCGGTCCGGGCTGAGAGCGCTGAGAGCACTCAGCAGTCAGCAGCAGCCCGGAGGTCTGAACTCTCCGACAACCAAAATCAGATTCTCGTACAGGCGTCATTTTGATAAACTGATCTCTTAGTGGGAATCTTCCTGGTTACTTTTGGTGAGACAAAAAATATTACAACTTAAAGTGCCATATTTACAGAGCTAGACTGTATATAAATACACAACGCACTGTGCGCATTCTAGAAACAGCAGCTCTACATAAGAAAGTTCAGAGGGGCGGGGAGCCCACAGAGGTTCTAAATCAACGGAGCTACTGCGCAGACTCTGGTTCACTGATTTTCACAGGATTTTGGCTTCAATACACATACAGGGAGGAGATAGGGACACTCTCCATTCATATATCTCAGTGGCTATAACCAACACCTACACATAGTGCAGCAGATTAAACACCTATGTGGAGCAGATTAATCAACACCTACACATAGTGGGGCAGATTAAACACCTACAGATAGTGGAGCAGATTAACCAACATTTACACATAGTGGAGCAGATTAACCAACACCTACACATAGTGGAGCGGATTAACCAACACCTACACATATTGGAGCAGATCAGATTAAATGCACGTTTAATGTCAAATCATTCAAAAGTGGAAAGAAGCACCAACATTGGCACAAATACTCCTTGGAGATTCTTCTTTTGATAAAATTAGCCATGCAAAAATCAAGATTTTCCCAAGATGGCTGCCATTTCCACCAAGGAAATACTATTTTGGGGCAACTGAATACATTACATTTTGTGAGGCTGATCATGTCACTATCCAAAAAATCATCCGAACGTATCCTAATAACAAAATAGAGGCTATTGCAGAATTGTGACAGTGTATTAAGGAGAGGATAACTGCTTTCATTAATGAGCATATACATGCTTAAGTTAAAGAGAAAGGAACTACACAGCATAACCATCAAGATAGGGTTATGCTATCTCATCACACACACACAAACACACCCACACACACACACACACACACACACACACACACACACACACACACAGAGCTGGATTGATTGTGACTAATGTTTCTCAGAGTGAACTTGTATTGTCCAAGTGCATTATGGGAAGATTGATCGCCCAGTAGATGTCGAGGGTTGGGCCGTGACTATGTGTGTGTGTGTGCATGCGGACGTGTGTGCGCATGCACGTGAATGGACAACTGTGTGTGCCTACATGCATGTATGAATAAATGTGTGAGTCTGTGAATCTGTGAGTGTGAATTATTTGTGAATGAATGTGTGCCCTGACATTCTGTTCATATTTACATGAGTACATATCAAAATGTTCTTTTTTAATGTTATGCAGTTCACAAACCCTGACAGTGCAAGCATATGAGGAGGCCATTAAGTGATAGTAGTAGTAGTACAGTAGGAATAGTGGAAGACCCACATGTGCTTATTAGCTCCAGGAAGAATTCTAACGAGCTTCAGCCAACTCACAAAAAATAGGAGGCTTGTCTGGTGCTCACAGATTAGGCTTGTCTGGTGCTCACAGATTAGGCTTGTCTGGTGCTCACAGAGTAGGCTTTTCTGGTGCTCACAGATTAGGCTTGTCTGGTGCTCACAGAGTAGGCATTTCTGGTGCTCACAGATTAGGCTTGTCTGGTGCTCACAGAGTAGGCTTTTCTGGTGCTCACAGATTAGGCTGGTGCTCACAGAGTAGGCTTTTCTGGTGCTCACAGAGTAGGCTTTTCTGGTGCTCACAGATTAGGCTTGTCTGGTGCTCATATAGTGGCTTGTCTGATGCTCACATAGGCTTGCCTGGTGCTCACAGAGTAGGCCTGTCTGGTGCTCATATAGTGGCTTCTCTGATGCTCACATATGCTTGCCTGGTGCTCACAGAGTAGGCCTGTCTGGTGCTCACAGAGTAGGCTTTTCTGGTGCTCACAGAGTAGGCCTGTCTGGTGCTCACAGAGTAGGCTTTTCTGGTCCTCACAGAGTAGGCTTTTCTGGTGCTCACAGAGTAGGCTTTTCTGGTGCTCACAGAGCAGGCCTGTCTGGTGCTCACAGAGTAGGCTTTTCTGGTGCTCACAGAGTAGGCCTGTCTGGTGCTCACAGAGTAGGCTTGTCTGGTGCTCACAGAGTAGGCCTGTCTGGTGCTCACATAGTAGGCATGTCTGGTACTCACAGAGTAGGCTTGTCTGGTGCTCACATAGGCATGTCTGGTGCTGACAGGCTTGTCTGGTGCTCACAGAGTAGGCCTGTCTGCTGCTCACAGAGTAGGCTTGTCTGGTGACAGAGTAGGCTTGTCTGGTGCTCAGAGTAAGGCAATCTTGTTTCAACGCCAATAAACATTAGTCTTGTAATAAAGTTTGTTGCCATAAATCCGTGTGCTCCAGTATACTTTGGAGCAGATCTCTGAAGTCTCTCCTGGTGCTTATTAGATTCCTTTGGATCTCAGAAATGAACCCTTGATTGAGTCATGAAACACTTAGATTTAACCATCTATTGCAATAATTGGTAATTTGGCGTAATGGCTTCTAATAGGCTCCTCTCTGCCTCAAGCAAGTTTGCTAAAGACAAAGCAGGGAGGGACTCATGCATAGAAAGCAGAACCACAGCGCTGGGATCCCATGTTATCTTCAAAGTTAAAATAACTAGAAGGTACAGACTAGATGGGTGGAGGCTGGGCAGGCAGTGGAAAAGCTTCACCAGCATGTGCAGCAGCAACAGCGAGCCTTGTGGAGTCATTGAGTTTGTGGGAGGTGTGATTGGAGTCAGCTGACTGCGGCTGACACCCATGACTCCATGTCCTGCCTCAATTAATGCTCTAAGCTTAATTTTGACATTGAACTGCTGTTTCTACTGTACCTTCATCCTGAAGAAGGGTGACAGTGACCTGCTGTTTCTACTTTACATTACATTACATTACATTACGTCATTTGGCAGACGCTTTTATCCAAAGCGACTTACAATAACACATTTTTGTCAGCAATAGAGCAATCAACTATGGAGTACAGCCTATGACAACTACAACTTCTGAAGGAACAGTGGTACAAGTTTAGGTTAGTGGTACAAGTTTAGGTTAGTATATATATATATATATATATATATATATATATATATATATATATAGTAGCGAACCAGTGTTACACATAATGTGATGAGCAATAGAAGTGTCTCGACTGCAGATAGGAACTGATGTGGGGGAGTGTTACTGGGGGGAACACTATGCATGTGGGAGACTTCCGGGGAAGTCTCCAGATACCGCCAAAGGGAGAAGCAGCTAGCTAGCTATGTGTCCGAAAAAGAGGAAGACTGGGTAGACGCAGCCGCTACTACAGAGATCCAAGCGGAGCAGACAGTAAGAAGCCGGGTGCTGGTGGGGATGAAGCCCGAGCTAGACAGCGCTGCCACCGTAGCCACGGAAGCTATCCCACGGCCCAGCGAAGCTAGCCCGCGGGTCAGTGAAGCGGGAAGTGGCACGGATCGAGGTGACGCGGGACGGCGCCCGCCGGGGCAAGAAGGAAGTGACGCCGCCGAAATACAACGGTAAAGGCGAGTGGGAGCCATATTGCACAATGTTTAACGTAGCAGCGGACATGAATGGCTGGTCGAGGGAGGAGAGAGCCAGCCATCTAGTGATGTCCCTCGAAGGCGAAGCTATAGCGTGTGTGGCGGCGATGGCCGATACAAAAGACTTAGATGTGGTGATGGCGGCCCTGAGGAGGCATTTCGGCCAATGCAAAGAAGAAGGCATCGTGGTCGCGGAACTGTGTAACAGGCGTAGACGACCGGGGGAGTCGCTGCGGGCACTGGCAACAGACATTGAGATCCTCAGCCGGCGCGTATACAGCCGGCTGCCGCCAGAGTCACTGGATGAGCTAGCCAGAAATTACTTTATCCAGGCAATCGTGCCGCAAAGTCTAACGGTACGTGCACATCATGAAGCGCTCAGCGGCTTGCCTGCTGAAAAAGCCGCTTTGACGCTGCATCTTGATAGGCTGTCTTGCTCTATTTCCGTGTCTGATTGGTCAATTTGCCTCGCGCCCCCTGCCGCTGGAACCGCCCACAGCGTTTCACTGTCGCGGACTAGAGGCGGCTTGTCTCCGAGCGGCTTCATGCTCGCGGGGCGGGACTAGGGCGGGACCTTTCGTTGAAGCTACCCAATGACAGCTCTTCCTACACATTTCCTCCCCCCACCCTCCTGTGTAGCTCGACCTGAGAACGTTTCTACAGGCTACAGCTCCAAGCTGGAAGCTGGTTTCCACGCCCACAAAACGCTGCGACACAGCGGAAAAGCGAATTTGCCATTGTAGATGTGCACGTACCGTAAGAGATCAAGTAATGCTGCAACGGCCAAAGACACTGGAAGTGGCGCTGGAGTTGGCGTTTGAAAGAGAGACAGTGGAGGGCTGGGCCATGGGCGGTGACGCGGGGAGAGCTGTCCCCGTGGTGAGAATGGTGGCGGAGAGTCCGTTACAAGAAGAGCCAGCGTGGAAGATGGCGTTGGCGGAGCAAGGCAACATGGTGAAAGAACTGTCCGAGTCGGTGCAGCAGCTAAAAGAACAACTGCTCCGAAGCGCGACGCTGCAGCCCACCCCCGCTCGGCGGCCCACCCCGGGGAACGGTGGCTGGGGCAGAGGGAGCATGATCTGCTGGGGCTGTGGACGCCCCGGACATCGGGAAGCAGAGTGCCGCCAGAGAACGTGGAACCAGGGAAACGGCACGGGGCCCGTCTAGATGGGGCGAGACGGGTCTCCGATGTCACATTCCCCGTAGCCACGTCGTCGCGGGAGGGAGCCCACTGACATCAACGGGGAGGTGGGGCTCCGCCTCCCCCCGAAGTAGACGACATCGCCGGAGCTGTCAGCATGCAGAGCGGGCCGCGCACGATGAACGGCTGCCATGTTCCAGTCTACCTGCAGGGGAGATACTGTGTCGCCCTGGTGGACACGGGGTGTACGGCAACGCTGGTGAACGTCAACATGATGCCCGAGAGGACGCTTCTCGAACAGCCAGCGGCACAGCTGCTGAGGACAGTATCCGGTGAGTTGATGCCGATGAGGGGAAGGGGGTACATGATGATAACAGTGGGGGGACAGACAGTGAACTTTCCCGTATGGGTAGTAGAAATGGCGGGGCCCTGTATCTTGGGGGAGGACTACTTGACGCTAAACCAATGCACAGTAGACCTAGGGAAGAGCACGCTGACGTTCGCAGGGGGGCCAGTGGTTCAGATGGGTCACCCTCCCACCGCTCCAGGGGAGCGACCTAACGTCAATAACATCACTGTATATCGCGTCACCGTTGAGCACGAGCCCCACCCAGCAACCCAAGCCCCTCCCCCAACCCAGACCCCTGCCCCGCACCAAGCCCCTCCCCCAAACCAGACCCCTGCCCCGCCCCAACCCCCCCCCCCCTGTCCCGCACCAAACCCCTCCCCAAAACCATGCCCCTGGCCCACCTCCGAACACTTGCCCTCAGCCACCGCTACAGGCGGAGGGGGAGACCGAGAGGTTAGAGATGCTGAGGGGATTGCACCAACGCCAGAGTGAAGGTTTAGAACCCCAACAGAGCGATGAACTGTGGCGAGTACTAGAGGAATATAAGGACATTTTCGCGATGTCTGATGATGAGCTAGGCTGTACCCACCTGGTACAACACCAAATAGACACTGAGGGGGCGCGGCCCATCAGGTCGTATCCCCGTCGAGTCCCAGCAGCGAGGAGGGACATAGCGAACGAAGCTGTAGAGAACATGCTGCGGGCGGGGATCATTGAGCCGTCAGAGAGCCCGTGGGCGTCGGGGGTAGTGTTGGTGAAGAAGAAAAATAGCTCGAAGATGCGATTTTGCGTGGACTATAGGGGCCAAAAAAGTGACCAAAAAAGACGTGTACCCGCTGCCCATCATTGAAGAGCTGTTAGATGCGGTGGGAGGGTCATCATGGTTCTCATCCCTAGACCTCCGCAGCGGGTACTGGCAGGTGCCCCTCTGCGACGATGCCAAGCCAAAGACCGCCTTCCGCACCGAGAGGGGGCTGTGGCAGTTTCGAGTACTCAGTTTCGGTCTGTGCAACGCGCCAGCAACGTTCGAGAGGTTAATGGAGAAACTGCTGGGAGACATTCCCCAAACCGAATGCGTCGTGTACTTAGATGACATCTTGACACACGGGGGCTCGTTTCAGGCAGCCGTGGGGGCGTTACGAAAGGTCCTACAGAAGATAGCAGAGGCGGGTCTGAAGTTATACCCAGATAAGTGCCACTTCCTGAAGAGGAGGGTGGAGTTCTTAGGGCATGGCATCGGCGCGGGGGGTATTCGCACCCTGGAAGAGAAGACACGGGCGCTCGTAGAGTGGCCCACCCCTAGAGACAAAGGAGAACTCGAGAGCTTCGTAGGGTTAGCCTCATACTATAGGAAATTCGTAAAAGGGTTTTCTAAAATCGCAGAGCCACTGTTCCGGCTAAAAGAAAAGAACACAGACTTCCACTGGACGACAGAATGCCACCTAGCTTTCGAAGCCCTCAAGAAAGCGTTGACCGAGTCTCCGGTGCTTAGAGCACCAGACCCCACACTGCCATTCCTACTAGACACTGATGCCAGCAATGGGGGTATGGGGGCCGTGCTGTCCCAGACGGGGCCGGACGGGGAGCGGGTGGTCGCGTACTTCAGCAAGACGTTTGATAAAACAGAACGAAACTACTGCGTCACACGCCGGGGGCTCCTCGCCGTCGTAGAAGCACTACGGCACTTTAGATACTACCTCCTGGGACAGCCTCGGTTCACCATACGGACCGATCACTCGGCGCTGCAGTGGCTGTGGTCCTTCCGAGAGCCGGAGGGGCAGGTGTGCCGCTGGTTGGAGAGGATGGCGGACTACAACTTCACCATAGAGCACAGAGCAGGGGCGCACCACGTCAACGCAGACGCCCTGTCACGACGACCCTGCGCAGAGAGAGGGTGTGTGTACTGCGAGAAGAGAGAGGGAAGGGAGAGGGAGCTCCAAGAGGAAGCGAGGATATGCCCTAACCATACGGGGGACGGACCAGTGTGCAAGGCGCTGCGGATGGCAGAAGCGGCAGATTGGAGGGCTCATCAAGAAAACGACACGGAGCTGTTGCCAGTACTACAATGGGTAGAAGAGGGCCAGAAGCCGCCGTGGGAAGAGGTGGCAGGGGTCACCGACGCAACCAAGGGGCTGTGGTCAGAGTTCGAAACCCTGAGATTGAGCAGCGGGGTGCTGATGAAGTCCTGGAAGGAGCCAGCGACGGGAGAGAGCAAGTGGCGGAAAGTAGTGCCGACGACGTTGAGAGAGGAGGTGTGCAGGAGCTGCCATGGAACTGCAGGGGCCGGGCACTTTGGGGTAAACAAAACCCTCCGTCGCAGGCAGGGTTTTTATTGGGGGAGGATGAAGAGAGACGTGCAGGACTTTTGACTTTTGACTTTTCGACGTTGCGACCTCTGCGCAGCGTACAAGGGTCCGTTAGACCAGTCTCGCGCCCCGCTCCAGCAGCTAGCAGCAGGAGCTCCCATGGAGAGGGTGGCGGTGGACGTGATGGGACCGTTTCCGCGCACAGACAGTGGAAATCGATACGTCCTGGCCGCCATGGACTATTTCACAAAATGGCCAGAAGCATACGCGCTGCCCGACCAGGAGGCGGGAACGGTGGTCGACGCACTGGTGATGGGCATGTTCAGTAGGTTCGGAGCACCGGAGACCCTCCACAGTGACCAAGGGAGGAACTTTGAGTCACGAGTGTTCGCCACCATGTGCGAGAAACTAAACATAAAAAAGACACGGACCACAGCACTGCACCCCCAGAGCGATGGCCTGGTGGAGAGATTCAATCGGACACTGAAAAAGCAGTTGGCCATCCTCACCGAGGAGCACCAGAAAGACTGGGACACACACCTGCCTCTCATCCTCAGAGCCTACAGATCTGCCGCCCAAGAGTCCACCTCCTGCACACCCGCTCTGCTCATGTTAGGCCGAGAACTGCGGACACCGGCAGAAATGGCGTTCGGCAAACCACCGGACGCACTGGATGCGCCCCCGGGGCGAGAGTACGCCAGGAGGCTACAAGATCGATTAGAATCCGCTCACAACTTCGCTCGAGGCCAGCTAGAGAAAGCGGGCATGAGACAAAAAAGGAACTATGATGTGAGGGCGAAGGGAAACCATTTCCAGGGGGGGGAGTTGGTCTGGGTGTACGCACCCAGGAGGAAGAAAGGGCGAAGCCCTAAACTGGACTGTCACTGGACAGGCCCATGCAGGGTCCTGGAGAGAATGGGGGAGGTGGTGTACCGAGTGCAGATGCCACTTGGTGGCAGGAAGGTACTCCACCGAGACAGGTTGGTCCCGTACCGGGGGGGGGACACCCTTCCCCCAGATCTCGGCCGCCCAGTGGTCTCACCTAGACGTGCTGGGAGAAGGAATCTGTTTCCACAGAGAGGGGCGTCCGGTTATGACCGGACGGCCACCACACAGGGACTTGAAGTCGCAGAGACAGAATCACAAGGAGTAACACGGCCGCGTAGAGAGCCACGGGCTCCGGGACGATACCGGGACTTTGAGAGCTATTAAAAAAAAAAGAAAAAAAAAGAAAAAAAGGAGGATGATGGTGGTTGGAAATGGATGTAAGAAAAAAAGAGAAATAATGTACATGGCATGAGATATTGTGGGGGATGAAAGATGTGGGAGAAGCTGGAGAACGGAATATAAAATGTGGTTAAAAAAAGAAAGTTGCTGAAAAAAAGAAGATGTTGGGTGTGTTTTGGTACAGGGGGATGTGTGGGTTGTGGTGCCAGCGTGGGAGCTGGCCTTATTGTTGGGCGGGGAGTATGTAGCGAACCAGTGTTACACATAATGTGATGAGCAATAGAAGTGTCTCGACTGCAGATAGGAACTGATGTGGGGGAGTGTTACTGGGGGGAACACTATGCATGTGGGAGACTTCCGGGGAAGACAGAGCATGCGCGGGCAGTCTCCAGATACCGCCAAAGGGAGAAGCAGCTAGCTAGCTATGTGCGTGACAACCGCCTAGAGTTGTAATATGACTAACTGAAAATAAAGAACCCTGTACCAGCAAGAAGCCTCCGACTCATGAATACCAGGAACACTACAATATATATATATATATATTTATATATATATATTTTTAAGAAAGAGAGAGAGAGAACGAAGTTAGATCAAGAAGGGCCCAGATGGAGCCTGAAAAGGTGAGTATTTAGTCTTTTCCGAAAACTTTACCTTCATCCTGAAGAAGGTGACAGTGACCTGCTGTTTCTACTGCACCTTCATCCTGAAGAAGGTAGTGACCTGCTGTTTCTACTGTACCTTCATCCTGCAGAAGGTGACAGTAACCTGCTGTTTCTACTGGACCTTTACTTTACTTTATTAGTATTTAGCAGACGCCTTTATCCAAAGCGACTTACAGCATGATCATATACAGCACACAATAAAACATGAATAGACAAAATAGAAAAACAATAGTAAAAATATGGAGAAGCCAATATAAAAGGGGAGATTAAAGTTGTGAACAATTAAAGGAGCATACATTTCAGAAACAGATAATTAAATTAAAAACACATGGAAAGCAGGCAGAGAGGAGGGAGGGAATTCAGGAAGGGTCTATGTAAAGTCTGAAGAGATGAGTTTTAAGTTTTCTGTGGAAAATGGGTAGTGATGCGGCAGTCCTGATGTCAGGGGGAAGTTCATTCCACCATTTTGGGGCCAGGTAAGAGAAGAGTCTCGACCGAGAACGGCTTCTGAGCCCACGTAGCAGGGGAGGGGCGAGACGTCCTGCACTAGTGGAGGGGCAGAGCGGGCGGTGAGAGGTTTGGAAAGTGACCATAGACTGTAAGTACGATGGGGCTGTTTGGTGAACGGCCTTGAAAGCCAGTGCCAGAGTTTTGAATTTGATGCATGTCAGGATGGGAAGCCAGTGAAGCTCTCGGAAAAGGGGGGTGACATGGGAAAATCTAGGTAAATTGTAGACCAGACGGGCTGCTGTGTTCTGAATGAGCTGAAGAGGAAGTATTTCAGAGGCAGGGAGGCCTGCCAGAAGGACATTGCAGTAGTCGATCAGCGACAATACCAATGACTGTACCAGAATGTGTGTAGCTTATCTGGTGAGAAATGGGCGTATCCAGGGAGGAAGATGATCTCAGTTTTTTCAGGGTTGAGTTTGAGTTGGTGATCAGCCATCCAGACACCAACGTCTTTCAGGCAGGCAGAGATCCGTGACCCGATTGAAGTGTCAGAGGGGGGGAAGGAAAGGTAAAGCTGTGTGTCGTCGGCATAGGAGTGATAGGAAAAACCGTGAGATGAAATTACGTGACCAAGTGAACCCATGTAGAGGAGGAACAGGAAAGGACCTAGAACAGAACCCTGAGGGACACCAGTGGAAAGGGTGCAAGGAATAGAAAGGGAGCCTCTCCAACAAACCCGGTAGGAGCGGTCAGAAAGATAGGAGAACCAGGAGAGTGCAGACCCAGTGACACCCAAGTCAGTTTTGGTTGAGTGAGCGGGTTTGAAACCAGATTGGAGAGGGTCAGACAGATTGTGCTGGGAGAGATAGGTGGAAAGTTGACTGGAGACGGCACGTTCGATGGTTTTGAAGAGGAAAGAGAGGAGAGAGACAGGACGTTAGTTATAGATGGCAGTAGGGTCGAGGGATGTTTTTTTGAGTAATGGTTTTACAATGGCAGTCTTTAGGATGGTTGGAAATAGACCAGAGGAAAGAGAGGAGTTAATGAATGTAGTGAGGAATGGGGATAGGTCAGGGGAGATGGACTGTAGGAGGGCGGAAGGGATCGGGTCCAGGGGGCAGGAGCCTGGTGGCGTGGTTGGAAGTTATGAGTTGAAGTACTTCTTCAGGGGAGAGGTGGGGAGAAGGTGGACAGACCGGGAATAGGGGGTGGAGAAACTGGATTGGAGATAGGAGAGATAAGCGGGGGGAAGGAGGAACTGATGTCATAAACCTTCTTGGTGAAGTGAGATAGAAAGTCATCAGCAGAAAGGGCAGAGGGAGGGGGAGGGGGGAGGGTTAAGGAGGGAAGAGAAGGTGGAGAATAGTTTGCTGGGGTTGGAGGCGGAGGACTGGATTAAAGAAGTGAAAAAGGAGGTTTTTGAGGGACTTTTTCCAAGCTCTTTCTGCAACTCAAAGTTCTGTGCGGTGGGTGCGGAGAGGTTCAGTGAGCCATGGAGCGGGGGGAGAGGGCCGGGCGGGTTTAGTGCTGAGTGGACAAAGGGAATCAAGGGCAGAGGAGAGAAAGGATAAGAGGGTACCTTCATCCTGAAGAAGGTGATGCTGGTGAGAAGATCCACTGTTGACTTGAGGTCCTGGAGGCGAGGCTTGCTGCTGGCTGGGAAATTGTTCTGGACACGCACACGCACACACGCACGCGCATGCACACACACACACACACACACACACACACACACACACGCACACACGCACACACACACACGCACACACACAAATAACCTCTTAACTGATACCAAAATTAGGCAATGAGTCCCAAGAGGTTGTGGTTTACAGTGATTTTACAACAGCTAAGGGTGTTCTAACCCTCCGGCTTGGTCGGGCGTCCATACAGGCACAATTGACTGTGTCTGTGGGGGAAGCCGGATTGAGGGTATGTGTCCTGGTTGCTGCACTAGCGCCTCCTCTGGTCGATGGGGGCGCCTGGTCGGGGTGGAAGGGAACTGGTGGGAATAGTGTGATCCTCCCACGTGCTACGTCCTGACAGTGAAGCTCCCCACTGTCAGGTGAAAAGAAGCGGCTGACATGTATCGGAGGGAGCATGTGTGTGTCTACGGCTCTCCCCAGATTGGCAGAGGGGGTGGGGCAGCAAGGGGAATTGGCCAAAGTACAATTGGGGAGAAAATGGGGGGGAAATCAGAAATAATTTTTTAGGTTTCTCTGACAATATAATTGATTTTTGTTCATAATGGTGTGTTGCTTCATGATGATTTATGACTGTGTTAAAGGCTTTGCATGGTTTTATGCCAAAGCCAGTGCCGAATGTGCAGTGGGGTGCTGGCCGGCCTGTCGGCGCATATGGATTTTTTTCTTTGTTTGTCTTTCATCATAAGATATGGAATTCAGACCAAATTTAGCTACAACGTGACAATTGGTTATGAGCCAACATGAGAAAACGAATATTTACAATTAACCACGTGAAAAAAGAAAATTTGGCATTTCATTATTACCTTATCATATCATTGACGTTCCCCACAAAATATCACCGCAAAGACTTATACTTGACGCCCATTTGTATGCCTCTATCGCCATATCTCAGTAAGAGACATACATGTCACTTAACCTCTACAGATGCAGCCAGCCAATCTGAGACCCATTGCCCCGCGTCTGTCGTGCGCGCAACGCGCGGCAGTGCTGCGGTGGGAATATTTTTTTTTCACCCTGGGAAGTCCACTTCTGTTTTCACCCACCAGGAGGTGCAAAAACACACCGTCTGATTAGCTTTCTGAAAGACTGACTTCGCCCTGTGATTCGCCTGCCTCTCAGAGCAGTCCACCGTCAGTAGCCTAGTACACAGGAAAAACTGGAGGGTATTTTTCCCAGAGTAAATATTATTTTCCTCTCAAATAGTAATATTTAATCCTTTTGGAGCATAATTATTACCTGCAGGCAATAGAGTGAGCGCAAAGTTCCAGACAAAATTATATTGGAGTAAACAGCATGGTCACGCCTACTAACGCCCACTTTATTTCCGATTCGGTCGCCATTTTTCTCCCCCTATAGCCTACAGTAGCGTTAATATGACGGACATAATTAAGCAGTTGGGAAGCCCTTTTCTTCACTTGATGGATCAAATGCCAGGTAAGTTTATTACTATTGATTAACATGTGTCAGGTTAAACTGATTTGCAACATTACAGGTAGTAGTAGTTACCTACATGTAATGCTAGCCATCTGTTGAACAGGCTGGGCTGATAACATGCTAACGCTACGTTAGCATGCTAACGCTACGTTAGCATCGGACTGACTAATTAAACCTCTTTGTAGTGGTTTATCGACAGTAAGTTATTAACGCCAGGTGGGTCGGTGCAACACGAGTATTAAATTGCTAGCGGACTTTGAGACACGTGTGTTTTGCTCTGAACAGAGCGTGGGTAGGCGACTTTTGTTGCAGTTTTGTCATGTGTGGTTGACTGAGTCTATTACAGAGGACTGTAGGGTGACAGTTTTACTAGCGGCAGATAGACATAAACGTTAATTTGACACACTGGTCGGTCCAACGCCTGAACGGAGAACTGCACTGGGTTGACTAACGTTTTACTAACGTTAATGCCCACTGCAGCTGTGTCTTAAGTTAGGGTGTAAAGTCCACACTAACTGCTACGTTCAAACTAGCTTACGTTTCAACTTACGCACAGCTGGTGCAACCCACTGCAGAAGCGTGTATTGCATGGTGTACACAGCACTGTGGTTCCCAACCTTTTTTGTCTTATGTACCCCTTGAGCTGTTTTTCCATGACAATAGTACCCCTCACTCATGCGTGTTGATGATTACATACAAGTAAATCTATACAAAATATATGTTTCACTGAACTGCCGGTGTTTGGGCTTTTTAGTTGTTGTTTTTTGCCATTATCAGTAGCAGAACAGTGTAGCAGTTGACAATTGCCAGCAGAACTAGTTGCGGCACACACATCACATTTTAACAATGGGCTTATGAAATGACTTGGAATATATATTTATTTATTTATCATTTTGGAGGTAAAATGTATTCCCCAATCATTCCAAGTACCCCCTGCAAGCTGCTCAAGTACCCCTAGTAGGTACAGTACTGCATGTGAACTAGTAACTGTTAAAATGACTAAATTGCTGTGTATATTTGTGATAATGCAATTGAAATGATCATTTATTAATTTATTTGCCATCAAGGATGCAGGCTGTACGAGAGAAGTTCCAAGAGCGCCAGAAGTGGCAGGAAGGCACGCTGTACAGGAAGCTGGGAAAAATGGTACGGCTGTCCCAGAGTCTATTTTTCAAATACAAATAGACTCTCGGTTCCCAGATTGATTCAAACATAATATTTTGAATGCATTCCCCCCAGCTGGAGAAGCCGGATATAAGCTCTTATTCTAACAGCTGAAACAGTGTCTGCGTGAGCAGTGCGTGTGCGCTGCAGAACTGTTTTTAATTTTGGCCCCCATGTTAACAGGTATATCTTGTCTGCAGATTGAGCAGGATTTCACTCTGATGTCTCAGAGACGGAGAGAAGCCAGAGCAAGCCGCCGAAAGCCACGTCCCCGCCGACAGCAGAGGAGGAGCAGTGAACCGACACTAGTGCTGCACGATTTGGGGAAAAGGTGCGATTAGCGATTAGGGTGGACAATATTGCGATTGCGATTGTGATTGCGATTTTTTTTTTACCTTTATTTATACAGGGGGAGTCTCACTGAGAGCAATGCTCTCTTTTTCAGGAGTGCCCTGTTCACATTCACACACACATTCATACCTGGAAGCTGACCAGTACAACCACAGTCTGATCTGCTGGCCACTGATCAGCTCCACTGGAGCAGTTGGGGTTAAGGCCTTGCTCAAGGGCACCTCAGTGGTGGTAATGAGGGAGGGGCAAGCGCTGCCTTTTCACTTTCCCCACCCAGATTAAACCTGCCGGTCCCGGGGATTGAAGCTCGCTTCTCTAACCGCGTGTAACGTTAGTTTAAAGGAGGCTCTCACACACACACACACACACTCAAAAAGACGTGAAAAAAATAAAATAATCGCACACTTTTGCGGTTATGCAATCGCACGTGCTGACATCGCGATTGCGATTGCGATTCGATTAATCGTGCAGCACTAACCGACACACACTATATCTACTGGCCTCATTGCCGTTACTGGGAAAGGCTGGAGCCTTGTTACGTTAATCTGCATTCTGCAATCACAGTATTGCAGTTTTCTTACTGTGGGATTCGACACCCGTACTCACCAGCCTTTCTCTTTTTAAAGGCCGCCTCTGAGGGAGTGGACGGCGGCGGAGCGGAGACGGAGCCAGAGCGCTGTGGGTCAGCGGATCGCCTGAATGCTGGTGCCCGCGTCTGTTTTCACACGGCTCGCGCTCCTCTCATCCCCCACTGCACGCCCGTTCATACCGAGACAGCTGTCTCACCCAGCGGGAGGAGGCAACTCCGCCCGGCGGGCAAGCTGTCAGACAGGGCATACAGTAGTAGCCTATAGGCTACACTCATGGTCCCTCTCTCGTCACAGTGTGCGTGCGTGAAAATATGATCGTTTCCAGCTAAGCAACACCAAATAATAGTGTCGAGTGACAACAAAGATCTGTGAGAGACAGACAAAAGTGTAGAGAAAGAAGCATTTCTAAATTGGGATAAAACTGAAGGGAAGGGGAGGCAGAAAAAGACGTGAGGCTTTCTCTAGAACAGTAGGCTATTTACAAAGCTATTGAAAAGCTCAGCTTTGCAAATGTTATAGGCAGCTAAAATTAGTGCATGTCAGCAATTTGAAATTGAATGTGACGTTCCCAATTCTATATATTAAATTCTAAAAAACTACCCTCAACATTTGGGAAGGCTAAGCCACACAACTAGTTCGTTATAATCGAACATCATGCTTTGAAGGCGACTTTACGATGATGAGGACGGTGAGGACTCAATCACAGCAGATATCCACTGATAGCCTACCACGCAGATCTTACAGGCACAGGCAGCAAAACCCGACGCGCTGATAGAAAAATCTCCATGGACGTGCCGCGCTGCGCTCAGGCCTCGCCCCCCGCCCCCCCTCGCTTCCCACAAAGAAAAGTCTACCGTAAAAAGAAAAATAACTCCCAATTAATTTAGCTCTTTTTTGTTTTTATTTCCCAAAATGTTTCAGTGCGAACTTCAGTGCAGTCATAACTGTGAAACAAAATGTGCATTTGTGAGGCTTTGTTATAGTATGTGAACGGAAATGCACTCAACACACATTGGAGGTGGAACTAGAGATAGAGTGCTTTTGTTGTACAGGAAGCTGGGGAAAATGGTAGGGCTGTCCCAGAGTCTATTTTTCTGCTCTACCGCCTGAGCCACAGCCGCCCCTGCATGTACACGTCGTTTTTAACAATGGAACAGACGAACTCTTGTTACTTTTCACATACAGTATAGTCACGCCGAGGGACTTCACAAATAGTCAACATAAGACGCTTTGGATATGTCACATTCATAAATTTATGTCACCTGAAAGAAGAATATTTTTGTGTTTCTACATTGTTTTTCAGAGCCTGCCTGTAAGCAGTGTCGTCCAAAGCAAAAAGAGTGGCAAGATGGTCTCAAAGCTCTGAGGGAGCGGACGGCGGCGGAGACGGAGCCAGAGCGCTGTGGGTCAGCGGATCGCCTGAACGCTGCTGCGGTACTGTGGGCGGCTGGTCGGACCCCGCCCGGGCGAGGAGGACACGTCGGCCTGGCTGGCGTCAGCCAAGCACCTCTTACAAGATAGAAAATATACCAGGGACCCCCTCATTCTGATTTGTGATTTTGGGCTAAGCTTAATTGTTTCCACGGTAACATGCTTGACTTTTAAATTGATAGGTTTGTTAGATTAGAATGTAATCCATGAACAATTTTAGATTTAAAGCATACAATATTTTCATTGAACTACAGTATGAAGCTTTTGCAACAACAGAACTTTTTTTTTTTTTTTCCCTGAAAACTTTTTAACCAATAAATGGTATTTATATTTGGGAAAAGCTGCTTCTGTCTCTGTCCTTGGGTATTTTAAACTGCTCTCCCTTGTGCCGAACCTCCATTGTATATTTGAGTCTATTAAGTTCCTAGGCTCTAGCCAAAAAAAACCTAGGTGGCGTTGTCAGCAAACACCACTAAACCAGGCCACACGTTCAGTTCTGCTGAAGTGGGCAGGAAATCAACCCACAGATCCTTTTGATTGTACAAATGTGACCGTTTTGACAGAACTATGGTGTGATGATGCATGTTTTAGCACTGTGTGAATTTGGTCACTTTTCGTATGTGATCTTTCAGAAGATGCCAAACGATTTCGATTGGATTCAAATCAGGAAAGTCTATATTGAGTGAAATCTAATTCTGTGCTGTGTGTGCGTGCCCTTTGTGCGGGGGGTGAGGGGGGGGGGGGTGAGTGATGCATCTAATTAGCTGATCACTGTATGCTGTTAGAATAGCAGTCAAACCGGTTCTGAAAGGTAACAGTTGTCCTGCTTCCCCCCACAAATTTCATTCTTGAGGCTGGCAAGAGGTCCATGTAAATTAACCACTCAACAGTTGATGTCGCAATGTGCATGCACGTGGTCTAAATACGCTGCGCTGATTTGCTCAATGGATTTTTCGGCTTCCGCAAACAAACAGCTGTGGTGCTTGTTGCTTGTTGTCTTGGAAACATGAACTTTGAGCGCTTCCTGAATGGGTCAACCAAGGAGCAGGCAAAAGTGGCTTTGCATGTTTTGTTTTGTTCTAAGTTGTAAACAAAGGAAACAGACTGCACACTCATAACTCCTATGCAAGCAAATGTCCATCTGTTTAAATGAATTGTGTATGATTTTTTTTTGCAGGAACACTGACAATATCAGATGGTAGTGGGCAGGAAATCAACCCACAGATCCTTTTGATTGTACAAATGTGACCGTTTTGACAGAACTTGGTGTGATGATGCATGTTTTAGCACTGTGTGTGTGAATTTATGGCACTTTTTCTGGGTTTAGAAAGCTTCTTCTGTGACAAAGCATTTGATATACAGATGTCATAAGAGTTGTGACGATTCAAGCTCATTTATTGTTCCATATTACCGTAAATTCCGGACTATAAGCCGCACCGGTGTATAAGCCGCACCTGCAAAGTTGACTATTTTTTTCTTATATAAGCCGCACCGGACTATAAGCCGCGGGTGTTTTAATGGTATTTTTTTTTTTTTTTTTTTTTTTTTTTATTATATTGTGTTTTAATGTTTAATTACCATATGTAAGGGTTCATGCACAGAGGGGATTGTCGGGAAAGAGATGGCTGTTTGAGGAAGCTCCCATTTATTAACATTTCAACAAAACAACATAACACAACACCACCTGTGTTGTTATTTACAGTGCACACAGTGTCATACAGTGTCATACAGTGTGGTGAAAAGAGGGCAAGAGAGGAAATTAAAACAGAAGTGGATTTATAGTTAGAAAGAGTGCTAAAAAAGAGAGATTTTTTTTTTTTTTTTTTTTATAAATCCATAGATAAGCCGCACCGTTATATAACCCGCAGGGGCCAAAAAAGCCCAAAAAACGGGAAAAAAGGTGCGGCTTATAGTCCGGAATTTACGGTAACTAAGGGTTAAGTAACAATGACAGAGCTTTAAAGACATTGGAATATCTATCAATGGCTGATGTTAGATAATCTATAATCCTCTAACAGCCTGGAAATATATTTGGCAGATAACATACAACAGCGTAGTCACTATAATGTACATGTAAGAGTGACCCGATACAGTAAGCTGGTCATTCTGAAGACACCTCAAAACCTACTTCGATACTTGATATCTGAAAGTCTATGAACCTAGATCAGGGGTGGGAAACATTTTTTTCCAGAGGGCCATACTGACTTACTGTACATATAAAGTAAGCAAAGCACATTGGACTGATAACTGCCAACACTCCTGATTTTTTGTACGGGTCTCTCTCTCAACAGAAGAAGTCACTTTTTAATCTCATACACTGCAGTGTTTAGCAGAGCCCTGCCCAGTGCCCACAGAAGTTTACTTAAACTCTATAATTATTTTATCTTCATTTATCTACAGACCAACATTTACAGTATAGATTCTCTTTCACATTTGACCTATTTCCCTGAGTTGGATTAATAAAGTTGTTGATCAATTGATTGACTGACTGAATGATGGTGGTTCATGTACTGTATGCATAGGCTAGTGACAATGAATAGATACCAGGGGAGAAATCAAACTACGCTACTCATACAGTAAATCCTCCTATTTCAGGGTGAAAAGTTTGGCTGTCAGCTAAAGGTGACTAGTCGGTATTAATACAGTATTGTGACTAGCTTTTCGGATGTTAGGTAGTAAAGATCTGAATGTATATCAACCTAAAAGCTAACATCTCCCCACTGTCATAACGAGATGGGTCCATGCTACTGTAACGTTATATCAATTCGAGAAAAACTAGCTACTGTACAGTAGTTAGAAATGGCTGCAGGCCAATTCTAGATTCTATTCACAGATCGTAGTGTTTGCTAGCTAGCTAGCGCTAAGCTAACACTGATTCAATGTCACCATACAATATGCTTGAACCAAATTAAAACTTAACGCCCACACGTTTGTTTAGTGTACTGTACAATAACGTAACGAACGTAACGAACTCTGATAGGGCACATACTGTAGGTTGGCGTTAACCAGACAGTATATAACGCATCCGAGATATAAACGTTATGAATATAGCCACGTTATAAACAAACTAACGCTGGTGATCCGTATGGAAACATTGCTACTCGAAATGGTTAAAAGTTATATCAATTTGGTCATTCTGTAGCATTTTACTGCCATATAACATAACTAGCAGCTATGTTAGTAGCCACATAGGACAACTAGCGCTGAACCGGAAGAACAAATACGTTTGCGTGG
Organism: Poromitra crassiceps; assembly: GCF_964638095.1. Lineage (NCBI taxonomy): Eukaryota > Metazoa > Chordata > Actinopteri > Beryciformes > Melamphaidae > Poromitra > Poromitra crassiceps. The sequence continues at coordinate 402,487 of NW_028152234.1, read as the reverse complement.
ACTGTGACCCCGCAGCTTGAAACTGCTGCAACAGTGAGAGACACATTATGGTACTATGAGGGCCCCTAGTGGTTGAATGCCATTATTCACATCTCAAACCATCTCAAAAACGTCACCGCATCGTCAAGCACAAGGTAATGAAAAAAATCTGTCACGACGGGAGTGGCTGCATCTGTATGTCCTGTCTTTGTTTTTTTTGTCATTTAAGTTTTTTATTTGCCATTTTTAAACATAAGACAAAGACCGAAAAGAAAAAAACATTACAGGACAAGACAATAAAAACTAAAACTAAATAACAATAAAATAAAAAGGACAATAGTTGGGATGGGGGAGAGGGGGGTGATGCAGGGGTGTCAACCTGAGCCCGCCATAGAATACAGTGGTATTTGTACAACAAAGATGCCGCAGATATTAGAAATGGGTGTCATTACCAGCAAAAGACAATATAATGAAAGAAGATACAGAATAACACAAAAAAAAAAAAAAAAAAACCTACGTACTCAGGTTAGGAACTTGCGAACAATATCCCAGTGGTCGTACTCTAAACCCTTATCAAAGTCCTTTAACAAACAGGGTGCACGCTCCATGTTTAATAAGTCCAGGTATTCCTCCAACCATGAGTCCCTGGAGAAGCAGGTTGGTTTACGTTCCTTCCAATTTAAAATAATTAGTCTCTTAGTGGTTAAACAAGCCAGTGTCCAGAGTCGGTCGACAGAAACGTTGTTATTGCCTGTTTTTAAGCCCAACAAACATACCATAGGACATACAGAGAAAAATTAAGAAGCTTCGACATTAGGGCTATTACATCTGACCATAATGTTTTTACAGCTGGGCAGTCCCAAAGCAAGTGTAGTAATGAACCTCGATTGCCGCAGTTATGCCAGCAAAAGTCTTGACATTTATCATCCATTTTTGATATTCTGACGCCCATTTGTATGCCTCTATCGCCATATCTCAGTAAGAGACATACATGTCACTTAACCTCTATGTCCTGTCTTTGTTTTTTTTGTCATTTAAGTTTTTTATTTGCCATTTTTAAACATAAGACAAAGACCGAAAAGAAAAAAACATTACAGGACAAGACAATAAAAACTAAAACTAAATAACAATAAAATAAAAAGGACAATAGTTGGGATGGGGGAGAGGGGGGTGATGCAGGGGTGTCAACCTGAGCCCGCCATAGAATACAGTGGTATTTGTACAACAAAGATGCCGCAGATATTAGAAATGGGTGTCATTACCAGCAAAAGACAATATAATGAAAGAAGATACAGAATAACACAAAAAAAAAAAAAAAAAAACCTACGTACTCAGGTTAGGAACTTGCGAACAATATCCCAGTGGTCGTACTCTAAACCCTTATCAAAGTCCTTTAACAAACAGGGTGCACGCTCCATGTTTAATAAGTCCAGGTATTCCTCCAACCATGAGTCCCTGGAGAAGCAGGTTGGTTTACGTTCCTTCCAATTTAAAATAATTAGTCTCTTAGTGGTTAAACAAGCCAGTGTCCAGAGTCGGTCGACAGAAACGTTGTTATTGCCTGTTTTTAAGCCCAACAAACATACCATAGGACATACAGAGAAAAATTAAGAAGCTTCGACATTAGGGCTATTACATCTGACCATAATGTTTTTACAGCTGGGCAGTCCCAAAGCAAGTGTAGTAATGAACCTCGATTGCCGCAGTTATGCCAGCAAAAGTCTTGACATTTATCATCCATTTTTGATATTCTAACGGGAGTGATATATGCTCTACAAAGTATCTTGAATTGTATAATCCTGAATCTAACACATTTAGACGATCTTAGAGCTGATTTCCAGATTGTACTCCACTGAGGAGCTGTCAAGCATACATTGAGGTCGTGCTCCCAGGCCTGCTGAACAGGAGAATATGCATCGGGGGCGGCCCTGGACAATAAACTATAAATATTTGAGACCACACCTCTTTTCAGTGTTGTATTCTTGAAGAGCTGGTCCCACTCTGAGCAAGAGGCTGGCATGACTCCCTCCCCACATTCCTTGTTTATAATAGAACATAATTGTGCGTATATTAGAAAGGAGGAGTCAGTAAGGCTAAATTGATTTTTAAGTTCTTGAAATGAAAGCAAATTATGTTTAAAAATCTGGCCAACTGTTGTGATGCCAAGCCTCTGCCCAGTTTTATTACTTAGAGCAGTGGTTCTCAAATGGGGGTCCGCGGACCCCCAGGGGTCCGTGGCACTTTGCCAGGGGGTCCGCAAAAAGTTTGCAAGTAAAAAAAAAAAAAAAAAAATATATATATATATTAAAAAATAAAATGCTACATGTTACTTATTCCTTCTCAAACTACTTCCTACATGGTGCTAGTCTATCAAAATATCTTGGCTGTCATTGATTGTGTTGCATAGTGGTTTTCTGTACTGTTGACAAATTGTGATATTGTAAGTCGCTTTGGACAAAACAAAAGTGTCTGCTAAATGACGTAATGTAAATGTAATGTAATAAAAAAAAAAAAAATTTTTTTTTTGCAAAATCTTCATAGTTCAACGAAAATAGTTTATGCTTTAAATCTAAAATGGTTCATGGATTACATTCTAATAACAAACCTATCAAATTAAAAGTCAAGCACGTTACCGTGGAAACAATTAAGCTTAGCCCAAAATCACAAATCAGAATGAGGGGGTCCCCGGTATATTTTCTATCTTGTAAGGGGTCCTTGGCTGAAAAACATTTGAGAACCTCTGACTTAGAGTACCACCTCCTGCTGAGAGGATGGGGTTACTCCAAATGGGGCAGGATGGGAGAGCAAGCCCCACAATATTAAATCTCCTATGCTGCTGCTTTACCACAGAACAAGAAAAGCTGATAATGATATTGTCTAACAATGGAGGTGGACTAGGATAGTATCATAGTGATGCCAGGGAAATTGTTTTACATTTAGACATGATGGATTTCTCCAACCAGTCCCAGCTACCTATCACAGAGTCGGGTTTGTAGGCCCAAATCAAAGGATACTTTGCATTATATGAAAGATAATACTGGAATACATCAGGGACTCCCAGTCCTCCCCTCGATCTGGGTATATTTAGTTTCTTGTAAGCAATTCTGGGTTTTTGGTTATTCCAAAGGAAATTAATAAAAAGAGATTTAACATCTTTAAACCAGTTCTGCGGAATTCTAAGGGGAATAGATGAAGTTATATGCGTAAGTCTTGGTAGAACATTCATCTTCAATATCTCCACTCTGCCCCATAAAGACAGTGGCAATACTGTCCATCTGTTAATGTCATCTTTGATAGATTGAACCATCCCAGTACCATTGAGGCTGAATATTTTAGTAATAGGCGAGACGATATTGATTCCAAGGTACCTCATTCCATTTGTTTTCCAAATGAAAGGAGCATCCTTTAGATCTGATTTAAATGTATAAGAGTTAAGAGGGATTGCCTCACTCTTGTTCCAATTGATCTTATAGCCTGAAAATTTTCCAAATAAATTAACCAAATTAAGAATGGCAGGTATGTCCTGTCTGTGTGAATGAATGGGGACACACCTGTCACTTAGCCTCTATGTCCTGTCTTTGTGAATGAATGGGGACAGACTGACATACACGTCACTTAGCCTCTATGTCCTGTCCTTGTGAATGAATGGGGACAGACACACATGTCACATAGCCTCTATGTCCTGTCTTTGTAAATGAATGGGGACAGACACACATGTCACATAGCCTCTATGTCCTGTCTTTGTAAATGAATGGGGACAGACATACACGTCGCAGGGATGGACGAAGGCTATAAATGCAGGGAAGGAAAGGACAAGAACTGGCTACATGTGGAGACTCACTCGGTACTTGGAGAGGTCGATCCACAGTGAGTTGTGAAGTTGATCCAAGAGCTTTTCAAAACGGTATCTCTATGATGGGGGGGAGAGAGAGAGAGAGAGAGAATAGGAAAGAGAGTGGGTGAGAGAGAGAGATTTTAATCACATGCACACCTCTTGTTCAGGTAGACAATCAATATGCAGCATGTTTGTGGATGAGAATGTGTGTCTGTGCGTGTGTGTGCCACAAAAAGACGCGGAAATGTACCCGAAACCGAAACGGACCTGTCTATTATTAGAAAGCTGAGAAAGAACAGCTGAGACAACTGTACAGAACCAATAAATGTCGGACCCGGACCTGACCTGGACCCGCAGTCGCTTCTTTTGAATGGACCCGAGAGCCGGCCGGGTCCGGGTCAGGCCCTGGGGTATTTGAGGGTTCGGGCACCCCCGAAGACCTCTAGCATGAGCAAAACTAAAAAATCTAACTACACGCCAGATTATTTTTTCTACGTGCACTCGTTTTCCATAGCTGATTACTTCTTTGCCGCTACTTTTTTTAAGCGCAACTACCAACTATTTTCTTTCTTTCTTTCTTTCTATTGCAGTCTCTCAGTTCTTCCTTGAAAATTCCTTGCAAATCTGCAGTCTTCATGTGATGTACTGTACCTGTGCGTACCTCGGATTCTGAAATCATTGCGGTTGAATTTCCATCACCGCCATTTTCCTTGACTTCGCAGATGGCGGCTGTCTCTTTCATTTGGCTTTATTTGCTTTCTTGGCCTTTTTTCTCTCTGTTTCTCTCGTCATTCAGTTGTATGAAGTTCAGGGTATTTTCACACAAGGCCTCAGGGAGTCTATCGCTGTGCTGATGAACTTATGACAATGTTTAAGGAGAGAAACAAAGCCAAAGTAACTGCCTCTCAGACAAGGAATCAGAAAGACAAAACGTTGCGCAAAGTTGCGCAATCATGCACTGACATTGAATCGTAGCAAAAAGGCCTTCTTTTATGAAAATGCTTTTAGTAAGTGTAAATGTGACTCAAAAGCAACTTGGAACACGGTTACGGGTTTGCTTGGGACATCTTCATCAGTATACCCAACCAATGTGAAAACTAATGGGAGTATACTGACAAAACCAGAAGAGATTGCTGATGTTTTCCAGAACAAAATCAACGATCTAAGGTTGAAAGTAAAATCCACAGCATCTGAGCACACTATTATAACATTGAAAAAGGAAAACATTGTGCGACAAATCTTGCTCACCAGTGACAACCAATTAAGTTCTTAAGCTCCTACAATGGGACATCTGCTGGTTATGATTTTATTGACAATGCTTTGCTCAGCCATGCTGCTTCCCAGATTGCTTGCATACTTTTCCAATTGGTCACTAAAAGCAGGGCCTTTTCCAAAGGTATGGAAGCAAGCTAAAGTGTCTCCAATACCTAAAGATAAGAAAAAACCCATTACCACTGACAACAGTCGACCTATCAGTGTCTTATCAGCTCTGAGTACAATTTTAGAAAAGTACAATGAGTACAATCATAGGCAGCTAGGAATAAGGTGGATAGAAAATGAGCTGCTGGTGCTGGTTTCCTATAATGTGTCAGCCTTTTCCATCTATACATCTCATCCAAAGCAAACCTGTCCAAAACAACAGAAATTAAAGACCCCATGAAACAGTATTGTAGCGTTCCAGGTAATCCAAGTATTACCTGTAATGTGATGTGCAATAGAAGTGTCTAGATTGCAGCTAGGAACTATTGTGTGTGGGTGTGTTCCTAGGGGGAAGGGGGTATATAGGACCAGCGGCCGGGGGCCGGGAGTCAGTCAGGCCATGTGGGCGAGCTGACCGGGTGGTTGCAGAGCTAGCAGCGAAGCTAGCTGCTAGGAGCTATATTGTGAAGACAAGAATAAAAAGCTGTACCAACTTCAAGTCTCCGGTTCCTTGTAACGAATACCCGATTCGTTACATTGGTGTCAGAAGTGGGATCGATAACCCTCTGCGACGGCCAAGAAGGGAGAGGGTGAGAGAAGGAACGGCAAAAGAGACTGGGTGGTGCGGTTTTTGGGCTCAAGATCTAGCGCTAGTAAGTTAGCTACCAGGGGTGCTAACTGCTAACTGCTAGCTGCTAAGACCACGTGCGATGGTGCGCGGAGAATGGCCATCGGTGAACGGGAGGAAAGGGGAGCTGACGGCGGGGATCAGCTCGATGCTGGCGGGCATGGAGGCCCGTGTGTTGAGAGAGGTCGGACGGCTGGTGGAAGAGACTCCTGCCTGGGCAGTAGAGGTGATGCGGGCGCTGCGGGTCATGCGGCGGGTGGACTTGATGAGCGCGGAGGTAATGCAGCGGGGAGAGCGACCGGAGGAGCCACGGAAGAGACTGTGTTGGACCTGCGGTGAGCCGGGCCACGTGGCGAGGTGGTGCCGAGGCGGTCCCGGGAGACGGACCGGGTATGCGGGACAACGACATGGACAGCAGGGAGCCTGCTGGGCATGCGGCGAGATTGGACACCTGGCTAGAGAGTGTCAAAAGGCTGTCGGGGACCAGAGGGGAGCGGGAGAAGAGAGACGTGCAGGCGGCGGACAGGTGAGACTCTGCTGGACTTGCCAGTCACCGGAGCACTTGGCCAGGGACTGCACTGGGAGTGTGGAGGCCGGAGGTGAGACACGGGCTGGGGAGAGTGTGAGCAGCCGGGGAGAAGAGAACGTTGTGACGGATAGGAGAACGGTGCTGCAGGGGAACAGCCAGAGGGAAGAGAGGGACATCGTCTGCAGCGTTGTTACAGTCGGGAGAGCGACGCTCGTGTCTCCGAGTGAGCGAAGGGGGTTACCGGCCCAGCCTAACCGCTATACACCCCCTAACGTTGCACTGCGGAGAGCCGAGGGGAAGATCGACGCCGGTGGTGTTCGCTCTGCTGTCCTCAACCCTGGAGGAGGGGGACGGAAAAACGAGCGAGTGCGAGGCCGGGAGGACGACGCCAGGGTCATCTGGAGAGTCGACGGGCGCGAGTGGAGACCGGAGGACGAGGATGTCGATCCGGTGCTCGTTCGTGCATTTGGCTACTGGAACAAACAAAAGGGGGGACCGAAAAGAGTGCTTCAGGTGGGACAGAAGCTGGGAAAAAGGGGGGATGGAAATGGGGTTTAAAAGAAAAGTTAAGGAAAATGTGGGGGCTTGTGTTTGAATTGAAATGTGTGAAAAAGAAGGAAATAATGAAAAACTAGACATTATGGAGTGCCTAATGGGAAACTAGACATTATGGGGGTACCTAATGGAAAACTAGACATTACGGAGTACCTAATGAAAACTGGACATTATGACGGGGGTGCTGAAAAGAAAAGACTGTTTGTTGGGGAATTAGAATTTGATGTGGTGATGGGAAAAATATTGTGTTGGGTGTGTTTTGGTACAGGGGGATGTGTGTGGGTTGTGCATGTCGCGTGGAAGCGACATTAAAGTTGGGTGGGGGAAATGTAGCGTTCCAGGTAATCCAAGTATTACCTGTAATGTGATGTGCAATAGAAGTGTCTAGATTGCAGCTAGGAACTATTGTGTGTGGGTGTGTTCCTAGGGGGAAGGGGGTATATAGGACCAGCGGCCGGGGGCCGGGAGTCAGTCAGGCCATGTGGGCGAGCTGACCGGGTGGTTGCAGAGCTAGCAGCGAAGCTAGCTGCTAGGAGCTATATTGTGAAGACAAGAATAAAAAGCTGTACCAACTTCAAGTCTCCGGTTCCTTGTAACGAATACCCGATTCGTTACAGTATCTTTGATTTGAGGCATTTATTGTTGAAACGGTGCCATTCAAAAGTCTAAACCATAGACTGCAAAAATGGCTGTGGACTTTGGGGCCTCAGATTTGGTATTTTGGCTAGTGCCATCTTGGTTTTTTTGAGCCAGAAGCGACATATTTGTAGCCATATTTGGATGAGAGAGGGTTTCCCACAGAGCCGCACCTCCACCTATTGGTCCATGACCTGCGAGCCGCACAATCACTGGACTGGCGACCTGTCAATCATGCCCAAAACAGTCTTTTTTATGGTCTATTTGACTCTAAACGGGTGAGTTATATAAAAATTCACCCCACGTACAGTTGTCATGAAAGGTGAAATTAGGCGATATTTGGGGCGGGACTGTATCGCGATATTACAATGACATCACCCAAGCCTAATAGTCTCTCAGTGCAACCCCATAATATGTAATGTGTGTGTGTGTGTGTGTGTGTGTGTGTGTGTGTGTGTGTGTGTGTGTGTGTGTGTGTGTGTGTGTGTGTGTGTGTGTGTGTGTGTATACTTCAGTGCAATTGGTGGTCGCTCACCCCGAAGTTGCAGGCGGCGAATCGGTCCAGAGGGGAGACGTTGGTGGAGGCAGTGGGTTGGGTGTAGAAGGCAGTGATGTTAGCCAGCAGGGTGCTCATCACTGCCGGCAACCCTGACAGCATGTACATAGATGAAAGGCAGGAGAAATGACTGAGGAGAGAAGGAACAGAGAGAGAGAGAGAGAGAGAGAGAGAGAGAGAGAGAGAGCGAAAGTATGGTGTTGTGATGGAGGATAGGAGAGGAGAAAAGCGGCTGTTGAATGCAGAGAAGTAGAAACTGCACTGACTGCATGTAGTATGTAGCCTACTTGAACCAATAACACTGTGCATCCTAGCATTTGCACTTTTTCTGACTGCAATTTTTTATTTTGTTATGTCTCTTTTAAAACCAATTGTTTACACATGCACCTTATGCACTTTACATGTGTACAAACAATGTTGCGCCTTGCACCTATGCGGCTCAGATCCATGTGTGCTGAGGGACATGAGGAACCAAAACGCACTTCCCCTCGGTTTGATCACACTGAGCTTCTCTCTTGTTTATCTTCTTTTGTATGTATGAATTTTGTATCTTGTGATTTAGGACTGAGATACAACGTGTTTACCCGCAACGGTGATGAACTGCAGAAACTGAATTGCCCCGTGGGGATAAATAAAGTTTTCTCAATCAATCAATCTCAATCAATCAATTAATCGGCAGTGTGTAAAGTCTGCCATTATCATCCATCTATCCTGCATTAAAGGGACACTCCACCCAAAAACAATGCTGATTTATTATCTGAAAACTCTAAACAGTTCATGGCATTCATTTCGTTTGACAGTTATTGAGAGTTGATATGTGTAAAGTTGTGGACCAGTGATGTGATTTGTGCATGAATGACAACACTGGTCCACAACTTTACTCATATCAACTCTCAATAACTGTCAAACTAAATAAATAACTGTAAAACTGTTTACAGTTTTCAGATGTGTGAGATACCTCAACAAAAGTGTATCTCAACCAGCTAGTCAGCAGCCTTTTTCTTTCTGAGGTATGGGTCTAACTGTAAAACACACACTTTGCAATGGATGCATATTTCTTTGTCTTTGTAAAACAAAAACTGAAAAAAGTCCTCCTGCAGACTAGTTGTCAGACATCACTCAAACTAAATATAAAAAAAACGCATGCTTTTATTTTGAAAGGCAACAGCATTCAACCGGAAGTGAAGTTGTAAAAAATTGTTGCTAACTTCACATGCATTCTTTCCCCACACGGAAGAACAACCAAAAACAACGAATGACAGCGTTTTCATGTGATGCCTGACAGCTAGTTTGAGTGATGCTTGACAACTAGTCTGCAGGACGATCGACAACGTTTTTGTGTGAGACGTGAGGCGTGATGCCTGACAGCTAGTTTGAGTGATGTCTGACAACTAGTCTGCAGGAGGATCCACAACGTTTTTGTGTGAGACGTGAGGAGTGATGCCTGACAGCTAGTTTGAGTGATGTCTGACAGCTAGTCTGCAGGAGGATCCACAACGTTTTTAGTGAGGCAGGAGGAATGACAGCGTTTTCGTGTGAGGACTGAAGGTGTTTCAGAGCACACTCGACGGTTTACTATAGGAGACATGACAACTGACAACGCTTTAGACTGAGGAACGATAGCCTATACTCTGACTGACGAGGATGCCCTAAAATGGTTGCCGTACCCCCGGGGCCACGCAGCGATGGAGGAGTGAGGTGAGCTGTGCAGGTGGAGGAGCGGAGGGAACGATGGGATGTTTGGAAGCTGACCAGAGATTGCAAATAAAGCGGGGCTGACTGGTGAACTGCCTGGTAGGCCAGTACCAGCGTCTTAAATTTGATACGGGCCAAGAGGGGGGCCAGTGGAGGTCGCGGAAAAGGGGAGTGACATGGGAGAATTTAGGTAGGTTGAGGAGAGGTCAGTGAGAGGGCATTCTTTCCCAGGGATGAAGAATAGGTCAGTTTTGCCAAGATTCAGTTTGAGATGAGGGGCGGTCATCCAGGTGACAATATCCTTGAGGCAAGCGGCTAGACGTGACTCGATTTGGGAGTCGGAAGGGGGAAAGGAGAGCAAGAGCTGAGTGTCATCAGCATAACTGTGATAGGAGAAGCCGTGGGAGGAGATTACGTGACCAAGGGACCTAACATAAAGGAGAAATAGGAAGGGGCCGAGGACTGATTCATTGCACAGCGACGATAGGCTAGTTATCTGAAATAATGGATTGCCTTCACAGCAAATAAACTGTCATAGCTTTAGATCTTGATCTAGGCTAGATCTCACCATCAATATTTCCCCCTCTCTTTCACGTGCAGGCTGACATGCAGTGCGCTTTCAGTATTCCAAAATAAATACTTGCAATGTTTTTATCAGTGCTCGCTGTCGAAATAATACAGCATCATGCACAGTCTCTCAGCCACAGCTGCAGAGCGCACAGAAAAAAGCTGAGACATGGTTGAGCGAGGTAGCCTACTACGAGGCAGACCTCCGCAGATTGCGTGCACGCTCGGCTCCGTGCAGGCACAGAGGCATGCATGGTCAGAGCTGCTGCAGCCAAGCGTGTACAGAGTGATGAGTGAGGAAATGCCCATGCTGAACTTCACTCTGAAACAACGTCCGTACATCGCCACATTAATAGAATCACCAAACTTGTTTTGCTGAATGTTCGAGTCGGAGCTGGAGTCCGTCTGTGCGTAATAGACAATCCAACAAAGCCAGGCGCGAGGCCCGTGAGGCGCGAGGCCCTGTGCGGTGGCACACTTTGCAAAGCCCTCGCGACGCTACTGACGAAGACACACATTTTCAGAACTTGCCAGTTAGTCCAACTTACTTCCCCTCATTTTGGTTGGTCCCTATAACCCAACGTTAACACAAGCAATAGCCATAAGTTAGCTAGCTATCGTTAGCTGTTTGTTTGTCACCCAGCAAGCCTGTGTTGAGATCTGACAGGAGGGACTATTTTATTACGCGGAAGAGTATGAATTAACAATAAAAGCCATTTAAATCAGAGTTTATTCATTTCATATTGCCATAGTGGGAATCGTTTGATAAAAGCTATAGATCACTTCAGGCCTTGATATATGCTCATTATACCACACCTAAGGGTGATTTGTGATCTATTGCTTAATTGTACTTATCAACACTACAAGAGGTAGTAGCACTGTTATGTCCAGTAATGTTAAATACATGAAGCTTCACTTTATATCATATTCAGACTAATATTATTTTTAATATATGATACATTGTTACGTTTGTCTACTAAAATACTTCATAAGGTGCCATATTATCATCGATAGAGCAAAACAAAGATAAAGCGATAGTGTAAGTTATTTTCACACAGGCAGCTCAGTCACCTAATGCTGGGTCCGGCCTATCTGTGGTCCTGTTTAGATTTTTTTATTTTGATAAACTGACCGATCATAACGGGAATTTACATTGTTACGTTTGTCTACTAATTATTAACACTTCATAAGGTGCTACATTAACATTAATACATACTCGCCATAAGATGCACGGTATTAGAGCAAACAAATGGATTGCTGCCTCTGTAACATGGCTGGTACCTTCTGGATCGTGTTGGTGTCTAGTATTTTTTGGGTGGGTTCAGATGATTTAAGAAGGAGGCTCAAGCCCCCCCAAAAAGGTTCTAAAACCGCCTATGACCCACACCACACCACACTTGGGTCACGTCATGGCCCGGTTGACAAATTCAGTGTTTATACATTAGCATTACACATGGCCAATGACATGCAAGGACCACCCACTTAGACACACACACACACACACACACACACACACACACCCACACAAACAAACACAGGGCTTACGTCATGGCCTGGTAGATGGACTCGATGCCGTAGCGCATGGCGAACTCATCCACGATTTCCTGCTGCACCTCGTCAAAGTAGACCTTCCAGGCATCCTCTCCCTGGGCTGCCGGGATCTTCACCAGCCCACCACAGTCCACATCCACATAGAAGTGAAACATGGTCTGCACACACAGAGAGAGTTGATATGTATCTTCACCAGCCCACCACACTCCACATCCACACAGAATTGAAACATGGGCCACGTTCGAAATCGTTCACTCATTCACCCACTCACTATTCCCATAAAGTGTTTATCATATAGTGAAATATATGGGGAATGATCAAAATGAGTTTCGGACACTACACAGATTTGGTAAAGACAACCGCATTTCATTGTGGTATACCGGCGAAAATGTAGGGTTGTTCACTAGAAATCACTGTGCATTGTGTGTATTTTATAGTGGACTAAATAGTTAATCAAATTAACAGTTTAGAATTCGGACACTATAAAAAAAATGGCGACACACTAAATAGTCCACTATTTCTGTCATAGGAACCGATTCCGAACAGGGCTATGGTCTGCACACAGAGAGAGAGATGATATGTATGCAGGTGGATACCACTGGTTCCCAACATTGTGAGTGAACGTCATATGAAGGCAGCATAAAAGTTAGGTGGAAGAAAATATCGGGGAAGATAGCAAATAAATAAGCTAAAGCTAGCAAAGAAAATAAGCAAGAGTCAAGTAGGCAGAGTGACCCAACACCAAATAAAGCTTTATAATAAATGTTAATCTTAATGGTAAGTGTAGACTTTGAACTAGAACCTACATGTCTAAAATGTGTTAGGCTTAACTTTTCACTGTAAGAATTTTAAGACAGGGCTGTCTTAAAGGGATAGTGCGGATTATTGGACATAATGTTATATGAACTTCATCCCAGCTGTAGAGTGCCTGGGGAGCTCACTTCCTGATCCATGATTCCCATGGGCGGAGCTATAACTTGATCTGAGTGGAGAAAAACTAGTCCCGACAGACACTATAGGGTCACGGAGTTATCAAGTTGTACCCCTAAAGAACGCATGCATGTGTTATGACATCTCATTTCAACAATAAAACCGCAGGCTCGTAGTTGCTCAGACCGGCGCAATTTATTGGCACTATTTTCTGGCTAGTATCACTCCACGCACTGCAGCCACGGAAGCCATTACCGGTGTGTTCAGGTGTTCAGACAGCGTGGGCTGTAAACAGCGAGTACGAGAGAAGTAGGCTACGGTAGGAGGCACGTTGACAAAATGGTTCGCTCTTGTGATTTTCCTGGCTGTAACAATGCAAACATTAGTAACAGTGTATTCCATAGTTTCCCTGTCACGGACCGTGCCCTTAGACAACTTTGGCTTGTTGCGATAGGCTTGAGGTTTGAGACAAAGCCAGCGAGGATAAAAAAACTTTGTGTTTTGGAACAGTGCTGTTCCAAAACCCATGGTAAGAGAGATTACAGTACCTAAATATAACAATGTTGTCAGTAAAAAAAGGAAATAGTCTATCCAGTATCCACCTTATTTTTGGCGGCCATGATCCTTCTGCTGTCCCCTTCCCTCGTTACGTCTAGCTTGACACAACACAGCCCCTCTAATATAGCCTACCAGTCTGTAAACTTTGCAGCTGAGCTGATAAATGCCGACTTATTCAACGAGCAACAGGTTAGCGGATGTGATAGAAAACATGATTAGGCTACATAACCAAAACTAGTGTTATTTTGTAACGAGCAAACTTTTAATGTCGGAGTTCGACAAGGAAATGCGATGCAGTCATGGGCTGCAGTGTAGAGTACTATCCAGGCAACGTCAAGCTAGCGTAAACACACAGCTGCTCACGTTCTAGACTGGATATTGCTCCCAGAATTATTTTACAGCGGAGCCTCACAAAAATAAGGTGGATAGCCTATATCGGTTGTGGGATTCAGCTAGAGCCTCTAGCCTGGTAGTAAGCCATCAAACTACTAGTAGACCTCTAGCCTAGGGCCTACTAGTAGTTTGATGGCTTACTACCAGGCAAATTCTACCTGGTTAGCATTGCAACTCACACTTTGGTGTGATTAAATTTGCAGGTAAATAACACCGTCTGCTGCTCACATCATTGTATTTCCATCCATAATTGTAATTATTTTAGCATTAGGCCTATACCTGTTTTAGCCATCATAAACATGCAGCGATTTGGCACAGCTGAGAGCCCATGTCCAATCAAGTGTGTGTGTGTGTGTGTGTGTGTGTGTGTGTGTGTGTGTGTGTGTGTGTTGAAGTCAAATTATGACCAAGTGTGATTCAATCACATCTAATGATAACAATAGCTTTTAAAATGTAACTTGTAGCCTATCTATGGCAGAGGGGAATTCAACATTTGACCCATTCTAACCCTTAGGATGCAGCCACCTCTACTTGTGCTCAGGGAGCACGTAGGGGTTCTTCCTCAGGGATGACACCTGCGCCCCTTCCACTCCAGGCATGCATTCCTGTTCTGACGGCTGATGAGGATGGGATCGTGTTTTCTGGAGTCCAACCATCTACCCCTGTGCAGCACTCTACCACATTTGGTGCATACATGCAGCTTGTTCTCAACAGCCCTGCCCAAGCTGTTCCAAGTGGAAACCTTTCATCATCTGGAACATACCTTTGCCTCCCTTCCACATGGACACAGTCACAGGTAAGCTGATATATTCTCAAAACGAGCAGCCCATTCTTCATAAGGTACCGTTCCAAAGATAGGGTCCGGTGAATGTATCAACCATGAACATAACACATAATGACCATAATGTAACTTACTTTTAGATGTGTGAATACATCTAGTCAATCACTTCACTCATTGCTATTTCTTTCTTTAGAAGTCAGAGTTCCAAAGCTCAACAGTTGCATCTGAAGCAATGGATACAAGCCAGAGTACGAGCCAGACTTCGAGCCAGAGTTCTATGGGAGACAGCACATTTGTTCCAGACGACAGCACTTCCATATTAACGTCTTGCTCAGGTGTCAGCATTGATGGAACAGAAGAACATAGAGACTGGTCTGAAAGAAAGTGGCTTGTAAACGAATCATCCCTTATGGAACTGTTCAAAACGTGCCACACATGTGGTGTTTTCCTTGAAGACAACCAAAAAACCATGAATGGATCCATGATAAAAATCAATTGGACATGCACAAATGGCCATCATGGTTCGTGGCAGTCTTGTCCTTATGTCAATGGAAAGCCTGAGAACAACCTGGTATCTTCAGCCGCCATCCTTTTCACTGGGACAACGCAGAATGAAATTGGAGAGTGGGCTGAACTTGTCAACTTACAGCTGCCAAAGAAGTCTGCTTATTATTCATCTCAGTCAACTGAACTTATACCAGTGGTTCAAGAAGCATACACTGACATGCAGGAAGAAATTCTGTCTGAACTCAAGGAAAAAACTGCTGCAGGTGGCCACATAGATGTTGGTGGTGATGCTAGGTGTGTATTGGAGTTATCGAGCATACATGTACTAAGTTGTATTCGTGTGTGTGTGTGGCCATGATGATATAAATGTAATCAGGTAATCGTGCCCATACCACGCCCTACAATTGTATATGTTATTTTCTCCTTACCATCGATTGTCATGGGGAACGTCAACTCCCTATCCAACAAGGTGGATGAACTGGAGGCGCTTGTGAAGAGCGACAAGACCTACCGTGAGGCGAGTCTGTTGTGCTTCACAGAAAGCTGGCTACACGAAGGTATTCCCGATAGCTGCGTGAACATTTCTGGGTTCTCCATGGTCAGGGCGGACAGAGACGTCGGGAGCGGTGAAACTAGGGGAGGAGGACTATCACTGTATGTGAATCAAAGGTGGTGTCATCCAGGACACATTACAGTAAAGGAGAAGATCTGCTGCCAGGACGCGGAGATTCTGGTGGTCGGACTTAGACCATTCTATGTCCCCCGGGAGATATCTCACGTGGTCGCCATCTTGATTTACACGCACCCGCGAGCTCTTCCGGCAACAGCGTGTGACGTCATACACGAGGCTGTCGCAAGAGTCCAGACACAACACCCTGAAGCTCTGTTACTTATATCAGGAGATTTTAACAACATTAGCCTCGCTGCAACACTCACTGGCTTCAAGCAGTAGGTATGTTGATTGCCCGACGAGGGAAAATAGGACTTTGGATTTATTGTATGCTAACATCAAAGATGCGTACTCCGCCACAGCTCTCCCACCACTTGGAAAATCGGATCACAATCTGGTTTTTCTTCAATCCACCTACAAGCCCTGCATCTAGAGGCAGCCTGTGGCCACTCGTACATTCAGGAGATGGACACCTGAGGCCAAGGAGATTCTCCAGGCATGCTTTGAATGTACTGATTGGGAGGTACTGCAGGACACAGAGGGGAACAGTGGGGTCACTGACATTGACAGGAGGGCGGACTGCCTCTCCAGCTACATCACCTTCTGCAGGGACGCTGTCGCACCATCAAGGACCGTCCGTTGCTTCGCTAAAAATAATAAACTCTGGATCACCAGTGACATCAAGAGGCTTCTTAACCAGAAAAAGGTAGCCTACAGGGATGGTGACCAGGAAAAGCATAAGCAGGTGCAGAAGGAGCTGAAGAGGAGCCTGAAGCAGGCCAAAAAGGACTATAAAGAGAAGGTGGAGAGGAAGCTGCAGCACAACAACACCAGAGAGATGTGGAGGGGAATGAAGACCATCACGGGCTACAAGCAGAACAACAGCCCGGCGACGGCGGGAGATCTCGACAGGGCCAATGAGTTCAATGTGTTCTACAACAGGTTTGACTCGGAACCCACCAGAGATTGTCCTGCTCCAGCCCCTATTGCCCCACCCACCCTCGTCCCCTGCAGCCCCGACACAGCGGCTGACCCCCCTCTCTCGCCAGCTGCCCCCTCCACCTTCACAGTGGAGGAGGTGCGGGCGGAGCTGAAGAGACTGTGTCCGGGGAAAGCAGCTGGTCCAGACGGGGTGTGCCCTGGTCTGCTGAAGACCTGCGCTGACCAACTGGCGGATCCGCTTCGGAGCCTGTACAATGACAGCCTGCAGATGGGGAGGGTCCCGGTCTTGTGGAAAACATCTGGTCTCGTGCCGGTTCCCAAGGCGGGGCGGCCGGCCGAGCTCAATGACTACAGACCGGTGGCCCTCACGTCCCACATCATGAAGATGCTGGAGAGACTGCTCCTCCGTCGGCTGAGACCGCAGACCCAACATGCCCATGACCCCCTGCAGTTCGGGTACCAGGAGTGTATGGGAGTGGACGACGCTGTCCTCTACATGTTACATCGAACCCACCCCTACCTGGAAGAGCCGGGGAGTCATGTGAGGATCATGTTCTTTGACTTCTCGAGCGCATTTAATACCATCCAACCACTCCTGCTGAGAGAGAAGATGATGAAGATGGGGGTGGCCCCCCTCTTCATCGTGTGGATCATAGACTACCTGACGGGACGTCCGCAGTTCGTCCGGCTGGGGAACTGCGTCTCGGAGATGGTGGTGAGCAGCACAGGGGCTCCTCAGGGGACTGTTTTTGCACCCTACCTGTTCTCCCTGTACACGGCAGACTTTCAGTACAACTCGGAGTCCTGCCACGTCCAGAAATACTCTGATGACACAGCCAGGGGCAGGAGGCGGAGTACAGGGACCTGGTGGGCGCCTTTTGCGACTGGAGTGAGTGGAACGGCCTCCTCCTGAACACCACTAAGACTAAGGAGCTGATCGTGAAATTTCGCAGGACAAAGCCTCCTGTGCAACCGATCTGCATACGGGGTAGCAACATCGAGGTGGTGCAGACCTATAAGTACTTGGGTGTGCACCTGGATAACAAATTAGACTGGTCCGCTAATGTGGATGCGATCTACAAGAAGGGCCAGAGCCGGCTGTTTTTCCTGCGGAGGCTCAGGTCCTTCGACGTCTGTGTGGAGATGCTGCACATGTTTTACCAGTCGGTGGTGGCTAGCGCCCTTTTCTATGTTGCTGTCTGCTGGGGTGGCATCATCTCGGACAGAGACACCAGGCAACTGGACAAGCTGGTCAGGAAGGCTGGCTCGGTGCTGGGGAGGAGCCTGGACCCTCTGGGGACTGTGGTAGAGAGGTGCACGTTGAGCAGGCTGCTGGCTATCATGGACAACGACACACACCCTCTTCACCACATCCTGGAGGTTCAGAGCAGTAGCCGCAGCGGGCGGCTTATCTCCCTGCGCTCACGGACGGAGCGACACAGGAAGTCCTTCGTCCCCATGGCCATCAGGCTGTTTAACAAGTCTGTCAATGGCAGGAGATCGCCGGCACGCAGCAGGACTTGAAGGTGAGACTGCGTGCCTCATGGGCGATGGGGTCATGGGGGCTGGGGCCCGCCAGACCAGTAGTGACAGTATGGGGTCTGAGCGCCACTCAGACGCTGCTGTGGTCTAGGTATGGGCACTGTGCAATTGGACTAGATATGGGCACTGTGCAATTTTTGAAAACTAGTATTTTAGTATTTTAGTTACCGTTCAATTGTATTTTAGTATTGTATGGGGGTATGAGCACCACTCAGATGTGGTGCTCATACCAACAACTAGTATTTTAGTATTTTAGTTACCGTTCAATTGTATCTTAGTATTGTGGTAACGTTTAAATCTTCCTTTTAATTTTTAATTGGCTCTTCTTCTTTAACCAGAAACTTGCCTGTCATGTTACCGTCTTGTACTGTCTGCATTGTCCTGTATTGTCATGTTTGTTGGTTTGTGCTATGTCATGTCTCATTTTGTCTTTGGCCTGCGAGCTGCTATACTGGATACCTGAATTTCCTCATGGATTAATAAAGTACTTACCTACCTTACCTAGCTACCTACCTACCTCCTACCCCAAAGCCGGACAAAGCTGTTGTGGTGGCAAAAATGTCCACACGTTTTCAAAGCTAAAATGTTGTATGGACAAACCAAAATGTTGTTTGGTCACAGAGCCTTATCACTTCAGTTATAGGTTGTTAGCTAACTGAGTGCTGCTAATACAATTTTGCTTGGTTTATGTATATAATAATTGCATCGTGACTGGTGTATTTATTACTCAAGTATTTAGTTTTATTTTTTGGTACATGTTTATATTTTTTGCACTTCATCCAAAAACACAATGACATGGAACAATTGGAAACATATATGTGCATTTCTTTTACAAAACAATGTTGAGAAATATTTTCAAGGAAAAGGGAACACTATCGTTTCAAGTGTAACACATAAATGTTTAAAATAAATGTTCACAATGTGACTTCAAAAGACCTAAAACAAATCCAGTGATTCCTCAGACTCCTTGAATCCCACATATTGTCCATTTGGTGATGGATATTCCTTGCGGATCCTATCCACCACACATGAGGGAAGAACTCTCCTATTGCCTTTACCAAGCTGTTCTCCATTTAGGGCCCATTCCAGTACCATCCGGTAGCCAATCAGCCTGTACTGACTGAAACAATACAACATGTTCATTATGTGCATACTGTAATGTGCAAATCAAGACAATTCATGAACATTTCTCTATGGTTGACTGGTTGATATGGTAGAGTAGGCATTATGATGCTATACACCTTGGCTGTTATTTATGTATGACAGAACTATTCTATTCCTCCCCCCATCCTTGCTTGTGTGCTGTCTCTGTCTACTGTCTTGTCTCACCACTATCGCCCCCCCCACATAGTACTCAGTGTTTAGTGTCATCTCTGTCGTTATATGTTCACTAACGTCACCCCCCCCCCCCCCCCCAGTGTTTAGTTTTTGTGTACTGTAAAGCGTCTTTGAGCTATGGAAAAGCACTATATAAGCCCCATCTATTATTATTATTATTGATGTATTCTGACAGAACAAGAAGTGAAATTATAGGATATAGCCTACACAACTGTAATATTACAGATCAGTAAGGTTATAAAGTAGCATCCTAGTGAATACTTTAGCCACCACTCAAATACAACTGCTAAATAATTACTATTATTAGAGCCATAGCACTTACTTTACAGACAGCTGGCCATTGGGTCCAGCTGGCCTGGGACGCTTCTTCCAGTTTATTTTGGGGACGTTGAAAAACGTCCTCAAGACGCCAGCATTCAGGATGGCAGAGAAGTCTGGATGGTTGGTGATGCAGGCAGAAGCAGATGCGCTGGCCTCCTCTGAGATGAGATCTTGCATCTGTGGCACGACTAGATCCCACTCCCGGCAGCAGTAGCTCTCCAACTCCGTTGGCATCGGCTGGCACTTATGACAAGTGCACCATCATTTTTCATTCACCCTCTCTCTCCTCTCTGCAGCCGCGGGCCCATCTGCGTCTCCTTGCTCAGCCTCCGCTTCTCTCTCTCTCCTCTCTCTCTCTGCCCGTTCGAGGTCGATCTGACGAAGTTCCTCATCGGTGTATTCAGGTTCATAAAGATAACCCCTCAAATCTTCTGTCAACAGCATATCATCATCATCGCTCGAATAGTCAGACATGTTTAACTTTTTATAGACAGCCCGCGCTGTCTGAAACACCTGAACACACCGGTAATGGCTTCCGCGGCTGCAGTGCGCGGAGTGATACTAGCCAGAAAATAGTGCCAATAAATTGCGCCGGTCTGAGCAACTACGAGCCTGCAGTTTTATTGTTGAAATGAGATGTCATAACACATGCATACGTTCTTTAGGGGTACAACTTGATAACTCCGTGACCCTATAGTGTCCGTCAGGACTAGTTTTTCTCCACTCAGATCAAGTTATAGCTCCGCCCACGGGAATCATGGATCAGGAAGTGAGCTCCCCAGGCACTCTACAGCTGGGATGAAGTTCATATAACATTATGGGCGCTGCACAGTGGCTGCCCACTGCTCCTAGTTCTAGGAAGGTTCCTAGTAGAGGATGGGTCAAATGCAGAGGATGAATCTCCCCAAGGGGATAAATAAAGGATAACTTAACTTAACTTAACTTATGTCCAATAATCCGCACTATCCCTTTAAAGTTAAGAAAAAAATTGAACAAATTTGAGAACTTTCATTTCAAGAAGACAATTTCTTCCTACGTTTTTTCTTACGAAGAAATATAAGAAGAAAGTTAAGAAAATACATAACTGTTTTTGAGAATAGTCTTTTTTCCTATCTTTTTTCTTAAGAAGAAAGTTAAGAAAAACATGGCACTTGAGAAGATTTTTTTCTTAAGGAGGTTTTGTGAATCTGGCCCAGCCTCCAAACTGTGGCTATTGCTGGAAAACTGGACTTTCTAATTATATATTCCTTAACCAAAACAAACAATGAATAAAGCTGTAGGCTAGCTAGTTTGGACAAGTCATTAGTAGGATAACAGCATAGTTGTCAAAATTGTTGAAACTTATGTTTTGTTTTTGTCTTGCAAATGAAATAGTTTAACAATTCATTACAATTCATTAATTTGCCGGGACCGCCTGGAAGCCCCTAAAGCAGTGGTTCTCAAATGGGGGTCCGCGGACCCCCAGGGGTCCGTGGCACTTTGCCAGGGGGTCCGCGAAAAGTTTTCAGGGAAAAAAAAAAATATATATATATATATATATATATATTTTTTTTTTTTACAAAAGCTTCATAGTTCAACACAAATAGTTTATGCTTTAAATATAAAATGGTTTGGTTCATGGATTACATTCTAATCTAACAAACCTATCAATTTAAAAGTCAAGCACGTTACCGTGGAAACAATTAATGACAGCTGTGCACCGGGTCCTTCTGAGCTGCGACGCTGCTTACTACGTCAATCACAGAGCGCCCACAGCTGCTACTGTAGCTAGTAACGCATGTTATGAGATGATGAGGAGATTTTTAAAACGACCACTTGCTGCTACAAATTAAGTGGTTGAAAAACAAAAAGCAAAAAATACGGAAGTACGATGAGGAGTATCTCCAATATGGATTTGTTGAAGTGGAAGGGAAGCCAAAATGCCTTATATGCCTGCAGTCTCTTGCCAATGAGGCAATGAAGCCTGCCAAATTGAGGAGGCACTTGGAGACCAAGCATCCAGATAACGTTAATAAAGACCGGTCTTTTTTTGAGAGGAAGGGCGACGACTACCGTCATCAACAAAAACGGATGGTGAATGTTTCGTCTGTTCCTGCTAAAGCGCAGCGGGCCTCCTACCTGGTAGCGCAGCGGATTGCTAAGGCCAGGAAACCCCACACGATAGGAGAAGAACTGCTGCTGCCTGCTGCAGTGGACATGTGTGAGCTGATGGTGGGGAAAGATGCTGCTGCCAAACTGAAAAGTGTACCTGTGTCAAATGACACAATCAAACGACGAATTGAGCACATGTCTTTTGATATCAAGTCACAAATCCTGGAAAGATTGAGAATGTCTAAATTTGCGATTCAGTTGGATGAGTCCACTGATGTGGCCGGCTCGGCGCAGCTCATTGCCCTGGTTCGCTACCCGTGGGAAGGGAGGATTCAGGAAGATTTTTTATTTTGCAAAGAGTTGACCGGGCGAGCAACGGGAGAGGGCATTTTCAATGTACTGGATATGTTCATGGAGGATGGCAATCTGCGTTGGCAGAACTGCATTGCAATTTGCACGGATGGGGCAGCTGCCATGACCGGTCGCAAGAGTGGCGTGGTTGCGCGTGCCAAGGAGCGCAATCCAAACATGATATCCACCCACTGCATGCTGCACAGACAGGCCCTGGCGTCAAAATCACTGAGTCCTGAGCTACACTCCGTTCTCAGCACGGTAGTGTCTGTGGTTAACCACATCAAAGCTAAGCCACTGCAGTCCCGTTTATTTGCCCAGCTCTGCAGGGAAATGGGCGCAGGGCAGGACACTCTGCTGTTCCATTCAGAGGTGCGTTGGCTCTCACGTGGAAAAGTGTTGCAGCGGGTTTATGAACTGCAATCAGAGGTGTGTGAATTCATCCAAAATGACAAGCCAACCACTGCAGCGCTCTTCTCGGACCCTGAATGGATCGCACAGCTCGCCTACCTCGCAGATATCTTCAATTTATTGAACGAACTCAGTTTGTCAGTTCAAGGCAGATATGCATCTATCCTGGAGGTAAGCGACAAAATCAAGGCTTTCTGTACAAAAACAGCAATCTGGAGAAGGCGGATGCAAATTGGCATTACTGACATGTTCCCCCAACTCACAGAGGTTTTGGACACAAACCAAATACCAGCTGAGATTGTGAAAAATACAATCGGTTCGCATCTGGCCTCCCTCACTGACTATTTCAATGACTATTTCACTGACATCGACACCGATGCCTGGGACTGGGTGCGCGACCCCTTCGTTGCATACGCATCAGCCAACCCGTTCTCACTCTGAGCGCGTCGCATATTGACGCTTTGTCCTGTCCCTTGTGCGTCGCTTGTTACTAACATGGTACCCTTGAGCGACACATGAAACGACTTGGGCTTTCCGACTAAACTCAATGCAAACCCATGGAAGTCATCTTTGACGCTTATGGCAACTGCTCCCCTATAAGCCTAACTGCTCCACCATTAGTCAACTGCTCGCCCATTAGGGTCTGGAGGAGCTAACCTCTCCCAGACCCTAACCCTAAACCTAACCTCTCCCACCCCATGCCTAAACCTAACCTCTCCCAGACCCTAACCCTAACCCTAACCTCTCCCACCCCATGCCTAAACCTAACCTCCCCCAGACCCTAAACCTAACCTCTCCCACCTCCCACGCCTAAACCTAACCTCCCCCCAGACGCTAATGGGGAGCAGTTGACTAATGGGCGAGCAGTTAGGCTGATGGGGGAGCAGTTGCCATAAGCGTCAAAGTTGACTTCTATGGGTTTGCATTGAGTTTAGTCGGAAAGCCCAAGTCGTTTCATGGGTCGCTCAAGGGTACCATGTTAGTAACAAGTGGCGCATAAGGGACGGGACAAAGCGTCAATATGCTACGTGGTCGGAGTGAGAACGTGTTGCATCAGCGCGGGGTCTCAGTGGAAACGCAGAGGACGAGCTGCTGGAACTAGCATGCGACGGGGCGCTGAGAATCCGGTTCAGCCAAGGGGCGCATGTGGACTTTTGGCCTATGGTTGAACAGGAGTATCCTGGACTCGTTGCCTTTGCCATGCAGGTGTTGCTGCCCTTTCCAACCACATACCTGTGCGAGTCATCATTCTCAGCACTGACCTCCATGAAGACCAAGTACAGGGCTCGGATGGAAGTGGAGAATGACCTACGTGTGTGCCTCTCATCTATTCCTCCAAGGGTGGACAAGTTGTGCAGCGATAGACGGGCACATATCTCACATTAATGGGTAAGAATGCTCCCCCCTCTCTTTCCCATCTCCTTTTACGCACAAATTACGCACTGGCGATCTCTCCTTTTATGCGCAAATTACGCATTGATGATGAACACATCTGTGTGTGTGCGCCCGCACATGTGTCTCACTCATTCTGTCCATGTGAGATGTCAGATGTTGCATTTATTTATTTATTTTATGTGTGTCTTCACAGAGAGAAGCAATCACAGAGAGAAGAAGATGTTTTTGAGAGATGAAATGGACTCCAAATTTACAATTTTCTCTTCAGTTCACCTTCAGTATTTTTTATCTGCAGCAATTACATTGAATATTCTGTTGATTTTTTGTGTGTGTGTGTGTGTGTTGTGAAATGCATGTCAAATTAACAGTGTGTTGTGAAATGCATGTCAAATTAACAGTGTGTTCTGAAATGCATGTAAAATTAGAGTGTTGAGATGGTGCAATTATTTTTAATACATATTTAATGTTTCTAATAGTTCTCTTGTGTTGTTCTTTCACATAATATATTATATATATATATATATATATAATTCCAAGGAACATACATGTCAAGTCAATTAATATTTTATTTATATAGCGAAAAATCACAAATCAGAATGAGGGGGTCCCCGGGAGATTTTCTATCTTGTAAGGGGTCCTTGGCTGAAACACATTTGAGAACCTCTGCCCTAAAGGACCCTTGGTGGTGCCCGAACCCGACGTGCGAGAACCACTGACCTACTGTATAGAGGCCTGGATCAACTGGATATGCAGTGCTTTTCTGTTGTATAGTTCTTCGTGGCTTTCATGTGTTTGCGTATGTTTTTGAATTTGCATCATTTCAGAATTGTCAGCACATTTCCTGTTAATGTATTGCTTTGGCATTCTGATTCTCCTATGTTTTTGAATTTGCATTGTTTCTGAAGTTGCAATTGCTGTGGGCCCTTGTAATGCATTTGCACCCATTTGCCATATATGTGTGTGTATGTGTGTGTGTGTGTGTGTGTGTGTGCGTGCGTGCGTGTATGTTACCTCATGAAGGCAGGTGTACTGTACATGGTAGGGAGCCACCTTCTCCTCCCCTTCGATCTCCACGCTGATCTGTAGGCGAATGGCACCAGACACTGCCGACTTGTCTGTTCCTTCCTCTGTAGGTGGACACACACACACGCACGCACGTGCGCGCACACGCACACGCACTCGCACACGCACGCACACACACACACACACACACACACACACACACACACACACACACACACACAGTTACAAAGCTTTCGTGTCCACCAATTCAATGGCCGTCACCAGGGCTGACTCCGGGCTTCGGATCCAGCCAGCTCCCTGGAAGTATCCCTGGATGACATTTCGGTGATGACATCATCACCGTGTCAATGACATCACAATGTGATCAGTAACATCAGACATCATGTGTCATCCCGACCGTTGATGTCATAGCCAGCTGGACAATGCTAGACTATAGTCAATATGACATCATCGAACAAGTATGACATCACTAAGCAGGACGAGAGATGAGAGTTATGACATCACCAGTGATGTCATACCTCCAAGCCAGCCAGGCAATATAAGGTTCACACAAGAACGTGGTTCGGACCAGTTTAGTGTTCTTCATCCACTATGCCACGAACCCAGAGTCCAACGCAGAGTGATGAATCGGAAGACAAGGCGTTCAGCTGCTCTCCTCGTAGTAGTACCCCAAGCCGATGCATAGGCCCAGACGATGAGGCATTCAGCTGCTCTCCTCGTAGTAGAACACAAGGTCCATCAAGGTCCACAAGGTCCATCAGGGTCCGAGGTGCAAAGTCCACAAGGTTCGAGGCATGACCACAATTCACAGTTCAGGAAGACTACGTTCTGACAGTACCTGAGACAATGCCAGCTAAACAAACCCCTGAGATATACCGCTAAATCATCCCCAGCACATGGGGGATGAGATGTGGGCGAATAACCCGAAACCAAACCTTGTTGACAGAACAATAGAGATAATGACTGACTAATGGCCCCATTCAATTGAAAATGAAATCATTGATATGCCCCACCCCAATTCACTCCCATATCAGCTGACAATGCTGTGATGAAAAAATATAGGCACATTTTTCATGACATGTTTTCTGTTTTCTCCTAACCACTCTAAAAAAACTACATCAACAAAAACATACAGTTGCCTACACTAATAAACTCCCACTCCACCTCGCACACACACACAAACTCCACCACTCCCACAAATATCCCCCATACACACACACACACACACACACACACACACACACACACACTCACAAAAACACTCTCTCCACCCACATGCCCCCCTGCTGAGCGGTGACCTACCCAGGTTGTACCAGATGTCCATCTCTCCGCTGAGCGTGCGTACCTCGATGATGCTCTGGCCCAGGAAGTTGTCTGACTCTCGCGAATTGATGCGCAGCTCGATGCGGTCTGACGAGTTGTGGCACTCACTGCGGAGACAGGGGCGTGGTCGGGCCACGTGTTAAAAAAAGTGGGCCAGTGGTTGATACAGTAGGCACCCGAGTGGAGGTTTGGGGTGCAATCTAGAGCCAGTTCAGTCATTCTCAACCTTTTTCATATCAGGGATCCTAATTTAGTCCACATAGTCCATTTGATGAGATTTTGTCTGTTGGACGTAAATCTGAAAATATTTGTATTGTTTGATATGATTTTGTCCAGAATTCCATGACTATCTCTATTGCTGGTAGACAGATAACAGCGAAGATCAAATTAGTCATTCTTATACAGTATACAATCTCTGTATATTTTCAGACCTTTTCACAGCTTGACACATTCATTGTTTTCGTGGAAAGTAGTGCTCCCATGTCCTAAAAAATGTACATGTAGGTCCTTAATGGATTGTTTCTATTGCTTTTCAGCTCAGAAAAGTTCTACACTATTTTTCTCCATAGAAAGTTAGACAAGTTATAAACAATCCATGAAGTATCTAGATTTTGCATGGCAGCTCTGCTTTGTTATATTTGAAGTCATGGAATTTTATATCGGGGCTGCAGTGGAGAACCTGTTTGCCCCAGAGGTAAATCGTTTAAAAAAGAAAGTAGGCTATCTCAACCAAATTGTGACTGTCATTCTTTGTCATTTCTGCGAACAAAAGTAGATATTTCTGAATATTTTATCTTGGGAATGGAGCCAACTTGCAGTAGTAGTTAAACAAAATAGTAAAGAATTTGAGTCTACAGCTGCCTCAGGACAATCACTTCAAAACTGGACATGAAGCCAACATCCCCCAGCATGCATCACTCCTGCATATTGTCTGCATGACATTTTGTCTGCGATCTAGTTTTCCACATCAAACAAAACACATTGAGTCATCACAGTCAATAGGAAAGAGCAAGCATACATGCCAGCCCCTCTGAGAGCTGCTGTGTGCGTTACACACTGAGAGCTGCTGTGTGCGTTACACATTGGGAGTTGCTGTGTGCGTTATCCACTAGAAGAACCAAACAGGGTGAACTCACAAGCTGAACTTCTCTTCCAAGTTGAGGTTGCCATAGATGGTCTTGGTTTTCTCCTTGGGCTTGCCAACCTTGATGGTGACATATGGGTTGCTGGAGCCTGTCCTGTCCTTGGCCTGGAGACCCTGGGCACTGACGACTGTTAGCACACAGACACACAAGTTACTGTAGGTTTCCATCCAAATGTATCGTACATTTTAACTGAATTTTCTGAAAATCTGCAAAAGAAAATGCAAAATGATGTGTGTTTCCATCCACAATCTACTGTTACTTGTATGCCAATACTGTATGTGCCGTTGTCTTGCAGGCAGTGACTGAGCTCTATGAAAAACATTATTAATTTAAAGTTTCTTGATTATCCACAAAGCTACTATGGATTCTGATTATGAAGTCTAGAAATGACTCGCCTGTTAATTGCAGGCAGGCAGTCTAAACCTTCAAATTGCGGTTAAATATGTGCTGCTTATTTACTATTATTATTATTATTATTATTATTATTATTATTATTATTATTGTCTTATTTATTATTGCTTATTTACGAGTGTATTTAGTGAGGCCGACATGTAGCATGCATCCTACTGATTCATAACAAGCTTACGCCATGTTTTATGGTCAGGGTGTTTTGCCAGTAAGCAGGGCAGCATGAAACGGCATGGTTTTGAATGGAGTTTGGTTAACCAAGACAATGAGATTCACTTAATCTGTTTCCACTGCACTTAGGTGCATCGATACACCAACTTTTCCACCTCCCCCAAATATATTTTTCTCTTCAAATTTCCAGCATTTCCACTCAGGTTTTTTAATGCACAAATCAAAAATGCACATAAAAACAGGTACTGTAGCTGGAAACCGACCTACAGAAACACATCCCAAGATTATGACTTAAAAGTTGTATACAACAAACACTCAAACACCTACTATACACACACACACACACACACATGCATGCACGCGCACACACACACACACACACACGCAGTATCACCCACGCCACGCGGTTAAGTCCCATAGTAACGCTGATGAAGGCTACATGCTGAAATGCGTATGTTGTTGCTGTGCTGTACAAGACCTTATTAAACGCATAAAGGACATCCGTGAGTGCTGGCCTTTTCTCCTTTTTAAGTTTCTACCTTGGCCCTGCACCTTGATTTACTTTATTTTGAGTGTGCTCGCTACTGCTGTTTTTAAAGTCCCATAGTATTTGAAATTTTGATGGGAGGAGATTGAAGAGGTAGTGTGCCACTTGTCACACTTGTCGTACGCTTCCTCCCTCAGGTCCACAAAGGCGGGGTTGACAGGAGGATTTGCACTGCATCTTTGGTACACCATGTACACTTAGGTCCGAAAAACCTAGCCCCACCCCTCTGGAGGTGCGTTTTTTTTGGCATAACGGTCCCGGCCAAGGTGCCTGCTCCCTGGGTTAAAATTCCAAAGACTGCAGCGTAATGATACAGTGGAGTCTTTTATACGGATGGAGAGACTTAGGTTCCTGAGGACCAACTCACTTGGGAAGTTTTCAGTTATTTTGCTGAAGTTGGGGTCAACGGGTGACTCGCCTGGTTGGTTTCTCATAGACCCCTTGCATGGGATCCCGGGCATAATATCTTCTACAAACCTATAAGCACCATAGTGACTGGTAGCGTGACGTAATACTGAATGTCGACAATATTATGTATGTTTTTTTTTCTTTTTTCTTTCTTGTGCCTGAGCCTATTTGTTTGTCTTGCTCGTTTTGTTAAAAAAAAAGTTGAGATAGATATAAAAAAAAATAAAAAATAAAAACATAACCGGGGTGGGTATGATGAACTGCCGTTCCTGATACCTGTTTGAGTCGTGTTACCCTTGTAATAAAGCCACTGTGGTGATTAATCCTGGGCTTACGCGGACTATTAGTTTCTGGGCGGGACGAAGTTTCGCTTCACACAAAAGCCTACGGATAACATCGGGTTTGAGGACTGCTCAAATCTGCTGATCTGGCTTAGCATTACATTACATTACATTACATTACGTCATTTGGCAGACACTTTTATTTAAAGCGACTTACAATATCACATTTTGTCAATAGTAGAGAAATCAACTTTCCAACACAATCTAAGACAGCTACAATTTTTGAAGGAATAAAGTAGCACCTGTAGAAAGGAGATTGAGAAGGATTTATTGTATCTTTTTTAGAAAGAGAGATGTTAGTTCAAGATGGGCCCAGGTGGAGCCTGAGGCACCATTTAAGGATGCCAACCACCATAAAACCCAATAGAAGAAGAAGCATTCAGACTAGTGATGCGCGGGTCACGCAGAACCCGCCGGGTCCTGCGGGCTGGCCCGCCCCGCAGGCAGTCTGGGTTGGCAAATTATGAAAATATGGCGGGTGCGGGCAGGGCAGGCTCAGAAACGTGACAAAGCAACATTATTAAATAATTTAGTTAGAGCAGTGAGACACGCAGAGTAACCCTTTATTAAGACGTGAACTCTCTCACACGTACACACAATCAGCGAGTCTGAAGCCGTCTGCAGTGCACCTGCTGCACTAGTAAAGAAACGCTTCAAATGAGGTAGCCTATGTGCTCTCAAAACAAACATTTTGGAAAGATTATTCGCTGTAATTATTATTTGAAGTGTCCATGAAACGAATGCCACCCCAGATTTTCTGTGTGGACTCAACTGTGATCTATTTGTCAACTTTACTGCAACGAGAGCGCATGAAAGACAAGCAGAAAGAACGACATGAAAGCAGCCGCGCAACGCATCCAGAGCAGTAAAACGGTTGTCCAGTCGTGCACCGGCACGCATGTGTGTGTCTGTCTGTGAGAGAGAGAAGGAGAGAGACGAGTTTGGACACATTGAGTGCTCTGCTCCGCTCATCGTGAGTCCAGAGACATATTACATTAAATTGGCCGTTTGCGGGCTGCTGGGTTGGGTTGGGTCGGCATTTTCAGATATTTTAACGGGGGCGGGGCGGACTGGCTCCGATGACGGGTTGGGTTGGTGCGGGCGTTAAAAAACCCTGACCCGCGCATCACTAATTCAGACATCTGCCTCCATTGGTCAATGTAGAAAAGGGTCCATAATGGCCCACCATCACGCCTGTTCTTGGGGCAATTGATGCCCACGAACCAACGCGCCAATGACATAATGACGATTTCCCCCTGGACTGGACAACAACGTGTAGACCCGTACCTACACCCGGCCGGTGGCCAAGCGGACCACAGCCCCTCACTGCCAGAATAATCAACCAAGCCCTGCCTATACCAGGTGGGACTGGAGGGCCATTCCGGCCATTTCTGGAAGAATACAGATTCCCCACAGGAATCTGGGAGCGGCTGTAGAAAAGGGTCCATAATGGCCCACCATCACGCCTGTTCTTGGGGCAATTGACGCCCACGAACCAACGCGCCAACGACGTAATGACGATGACACCGCCGTGACATCATCAATGATGACGTCAGAGTTCACCTGTGAGGTCAGTGGCGATGTCAGACGGTCTAGGCTGACTGTGATGGCAGACGGGACTTTACGGGGTCACCGATGATGTCATAGCTCCCTGGACGCTGTGACATCACCAACGAGGGGTATATAACAAGGTGTCCTGTGACGCTGTATTCCTATACTACTTCATAATGTCTTCCCTTCCCACGACCGAATCCGAGGACCGACATCTCTGTGGTTCTGACCCATCACTCTTGGTCACTGGCTGCCTTACAACCAGCCAGGTCCTGGTCACGAGTGGTATTCCTTCAACCGCGTCCGAGGACCGACATCTCTGTGATTCTAACCGATCACGGCCCGTGAGCCCTCAACTACGATCCAGCACACTTCACACATCACCCGAGGCAAGCAGACAAGCTTCCTTACAGTCAAGGTCTTTATAAGGCATAAGGCACACGCCTTACCGTCAGAAATGCGCAAAATCAAAATATCGCAATAGAAATTGGGAAATGGAAACACGTAAATTTCGAAAAACCTCCCAAATATCGCAAAACGTTTTTGCGCTCTCATGAGGTGGTTTTTCAGACATGTCGATATAGCAGTTTATCGCAAAAGTGTAATGGAAACACATTTTCTGCATTTGCACGTCATGTGACCCATCTTCTCCTTTGGAAAAGGAGCGGAAAATGAGTGAGAAAGGGTTTGATAAGCCGTGGCAAAACCTCCGCAGCAAGTGGAAAACTTTGAAGCAAAGCTACGTAGCAGAAAGACGAGTGTTGTGCAAAAGCGGAGCCAGGGAAAATAGATAATGTTTAATGGCAGAAATCGCTCCATGGTGACAGGCTGCCTGTGTGCGCGCATTAAGCACATCGGCGAGATGAGGGGATGAAAAGCACACACCGGTGCGGTGCTGCTGACTGAAGTGACACCCGTTCTACTATGAATCACCTCATTCAATGGAAAGGAATTGCTTCAAAATGTACCCATTCTCTGGGATGGAGTTGTACAATTTCTACAACCCAGTTTCTCTGGGGTTGTCAGGTGTAATGTTATAATTATTATACACGACATTCCGATTATTGCACCAAATAAGCCTTTTCCCCCCTCCATCTCTAAATCGGACCAGTTGTATTAGGCTACCTTTTTTCCTCTGTCACGCTCACTGCATTCACCGCAGCCAGCAACATGTTGCCACTCATTTTCTTTTGAATTGATAATCAGGCTCGTTTATATGCATTGTAACTTAATGTTGTGATTTGCATTGACCATTGGTTGGATTTGAGCATGCAGGGGACGGGATATGGGGCATATCCCCGTGCGTAATCACTGTGGCAGCTGCTGGTAACGGGAATTGCGTCAGACCAAACTCAACTTCAATGGAAACACCTAAGTCGCAATTGTACATTGTCGAAGTTGTAGAAATATCGCAATTATTTTGCGAAAAACTGTAATGGAAACACAGCTATTGATAGTCCTCACTTTAGATGAGCTCGCACAAAATACTTAACTAACAACTAATAACTAACTACCTTAATTAATCATAAGTTCCACACTCACTAACCATGTCTAAATCATAAATGTAGACATAAATGTACATACATATAAATAGCTGTTTAATCATTTACTTACACTTTCTAAATGATCTTATGAACCATTAACAACTCCTAAATAAATGGTTTGTAATTGATATAATACTTATTTATAAATGGTGAATCTATCATTTACAATTGTGACAGTTCGCTACTCTCTCTCTCAGATAGGACGTTATGATTATTTATATATCTATTCTTATTTTGATGGCTGTCATTAAGAGAAAGGGGTTGGCTCAGGAAATGACGTGCGGGCTGGTATTTAATGAGCCAGGAAGCAGCGCTAGCTCTCTCTTGAAATCTCTGTGGAAAAGGAGCCAGGCAGTCGCTTGTTCAGAGTCCCCATTTTGTCTTTTCTTTTATGTCACGTTATTTATGAGTGTGTGCTTTAAGTTCTGTAACGTGTCTAAATAAGCAGTGGAGTTGTCGATCTCCACTCATCCTCAACCGTCTGAGCTGTTCGAGGAAGAGCGCCTCACCACCACACCTGGGCCGGACTACACTAGCTGCGCCAGGTGAGCCACACTTTCCATTCTCTTTGATGATAGCCATATTTCTTTCATGTTGCAGAGTTGCGGTGTCATTTGGTAGCCCCTAGACTCGAGCTTATAACCGAACCTGTAACACAATGTATGAGAATACAATAATTAAACACATTACAGATTAGGTTATTAATCAGGAATAAAACATGTATAACTGTGTTTATGACTTACTAATGCTTAGTGATGTATGAATAATGCTTTATAAATGATGAATGCATGATGAATTAAGTATTTACTAATGCTTTATTAATGCTTTATAGTGTATAGTTACCGACCATACTAAGAGATCACTACCAACCATAGTTGAGGGAAAAGCTGGGTTTGAGGCTACTGGAGCAGAAACAGGTCATCTGAAACTTAAAGTGGCGTCTAAATTGATTCCAAATCCTCAATGTTGTTTTGACACAAACATTTTTAGTGAAGGCGAAGTAAGGACCTGTGATGGAAGAGCGCCTCACCACCACACCTGGGCCGGACTACGCTAGCTGCGCCAGGTGAGCCACACTTTATTTATTTATTTATTTATTTATTTTATTTATTTATTTATTTATTTCAGGGACAGTGCAACATTAATGAACATTTTCATGTAAATGTGCCGGATTATAGCCTTAGCTAATTTCCATCCGCAGTCCCTCGACAGGTGAGGTACAGAAAAGTTTAAAAGAAGAAATAAGAAAATTTGTGCATACGTAGGGCATTCATACACATACAGCAATGTAAATGACACATACATACACATAGGGTAAACACAAACAACACAACACAAATGAAACAAAAAAAGGGAACATTAGGGATATTAACCAAGGTGGACACAGGACTTTCAAGGACATACAAAAACAACACATAAAACAAAAAGGTTTAAATGTGATCGCAGGTTTGATTTGATCTGAGCCATGACTTTAACAGCCCCTTAAAGGTGTGAAAGCTGCTACTCTCTCTGACTGACATTGGTAGGCTATTCCATAGTTTGCTGCCCCCATAGGACAAAACATTTTGTCCGATAGAGGACCGTCTCAGAGGTAGTTCACAGTCGCCTCTCGACGAGCTTCGCGTGATGTTCTGGGTAGCTCTCTGTTTGATAAAGCATTCTAAAGGAGGTGGTGCTAGCCCATGAAGAACCTTATAAATCATACAAGCAATTTTAAATTTTCTATAATTGTCGAAGCTGAGGAGCTTATACTTTAGAAGTATATTGCAATGGTGGTAAGATATAGGTTTCTTATCCAAAATTTTCAGGGCCTTTTTATATAGAGACTCGATGGACTTCAAGGTGGTTGCTCCTGAGAAGGACCAGCTCGTGAGGCAGTAGTCTATATGTGCAAAAATCATTGAGTGAAGAAAGGTTAGAGCCGCACTGTCAGTCAGAGATGCTCTAATCTGCCTAAAATTGTAGAGATTGAATTTTAGAGTGTTCGATACCCTTTTAATATGACTCTTGAAAGAGAGTGTGGAGTCCAAAGTGAGCCCTAGATACTTAAACTCATCCACAGTTTCTATCTCCACCCCTCCCACAAGGATGTTAAGATGTGGGTTTAAGATGGGTTTTTTCGAGAAAACCATAGCCACTGTTTTTTTGGTGTTTAATGTAAGATAAGATTTTTCGAGCCAGACCTGAATTTGAGTCATGGCTACAGAGAGGGTGTTAGAGGCTTCTTCCATAGTTTTGGATGGAGTGAAGATTACTGCGTCATCTGCGTACATTAAGGTGTTCATACTAGGGCATACATCTGGTAAATCATTAATATAAAGTGAAAATAATATAGGTGCAAAAATGGAACCCTGACGCAGTCCTGTAGTACATTCTATATAGGGAGATTTAACACCCTTTACCATTACACACTGTTTTCTATCTGAGAGATAGGATTTCATCCACAAGATGGCTGTCGTGGAGAAGTTAAAGTGGGAAAGTTTAGCTAGAAGGGCTTCATGGTTGACAGTATCGAATGCTCTTCTGAGGTCTAGAAATACACAAGACACAAATTTATATTTGTCTAAAAAGCACTTTGTCTTTTCCAAAAAAAGTAAGGTGGCAGACTCTGTTGAGTGATGAGAGCGAAAACCAAATTGCATAGGATGCAGGGGCTTGTGACTATTATTTAAATGATTAATTAATTGATTAGTTATACATTTTTCTATTACTTTGGAAAATATGGGTAGTATGCTAATGGGTCTATAATTTTTGGGGTCCGTTTTATGACCAGATGTGTGTATGGGGCTTACTATGGCTAGCTTCCAAGCTGCCGGAAAGACAGAGTGCTTAATAGACAAATTGATCAAATGCGTAATAGGGCAAATCAGGTTATCTCCATATATTTTCAAAAAGTTACAGTCGAGACCATAGTCGTCTCTAGCTTTAGAGTTATTCAAGTTGCCAATAATTTTGGCTGTTTCAGCTTCAGTGATTTCTTTAAAGGAAAAAATAGGATGTACTTTACATTCTCTTTGATGATAGCCATATTGCTTTCATGTTGCAGAGTTGCGGTGCCATTTGGTAGCCCCTAGACTCGAGCTTATAACCGAACCTGTAACACTAAAGTTTGGTCATGAGTAGGCTACAGTGCTAATTAGTAGCATCATGCTAACAGCGGTTTAGCGTTGACCACCATTTTGGCTTCAGGTTAGCAGATAGCTGAATGTGTTTGGCGGACTGTGAAGACCGGTGCTGAAGTCAGCTAAATTACCGCTGTTGTTGCTGGTGCGCATTTAGTTTTTAAGTCGTTCATACAACCAGAAGGTAGGAAATAATTAGGATTGACTAAATTTGGAAATGATTAGTTAGGATACAAATAATAATTTGGACAAATTAGGTTGAATAAAATAAAATAAAATAGATTTTCTGGCTTGCAGTTTGGGACGTTTTGGATAGAGGTTCTGATAGCTGTGGTTGTCAAGGAGGTGAATGTGTTTTTTTTCTGTGCTGGGTGGTTATTGGTTGAAGTAACAGTGAATGTGTGTGTGGGATTTAAGCATTACTAAGGTTGGTGTATGCGCTGTTGGGGATGGGTTTGTGGAGGTACCAGTTTTGGAATAGTAATTTGGGTGCATGCATTGCAACGTCACTGAGAACTGGGTACGCTTACACACGTCACAGGCTGCACGCAGGAGTTAATGCTAAATTACCAGTGGAAATTGGAAATTGGGTGTGTGAGGTCACAGTGACCTTGAACTTTGACCTTTGATAACCAAAATGGAATCAGTTCATCCTTGCGTCCAAGTCTATGTTTGAGCCAATAAGAAATTCAGAAGGAATTCCATCAAGCCGTTCTTGAGATTTCACGTTAACGAACTTGGCGTTCGTGAGGTCACAGTGACCTTGGCCTTTGACCACGAAAATCTAATCAGTTCATCCTTGAGTCAAAGTCGATGTTTGAGGCACATTTTATGAAATTCTGTCAAGGCATTCCTGAGATATCGCGTGAACAAGCTTGACAATGGCGTTCGAGAGGTCACAGTGAGCTTGACCTTTGACCACCAAAATCTAATCAGATCATCCTTGAGTCTAAGTCGATGTTTGAGGCAAATTTGATGAAATTCCGTGAAGGCGATCCTCAGATATCGCGTCAGAACATCAGACGTACGGACGTACGGACAACCCGGATCCATAATGCCTCCGGCCTGGCGATCGCCGGCGGAGGCATAAAAACAGGGGCTGAGCTGAGAGCGAGCCGCTCTGAGTGATAAAGAAGACAAGGACTTGGCTGAGAGAGAGAGCGGGACAGAGCCGCTGATCGCGATTTTCAAAGAGAGAAAGAAGTGAGGGACAGCACTGAAGCCGACAAGGACAGAGAGTTACAGAGAGACAAGGAGGCCCAGGACAGGGTGCTTCAGAAAGAGCTAGCCTAGGTGGATCGGAAGAAGGTACTGGACGTGGAGCAACAGACTGCACGGAGGTTCGATGTAAATAGAGCTCGGGGCATGATGCCAAAGTTTGATGAGACTGCAGTTGATGTGTTTTTCGAAATGTTTGAGAAGGTGGCAAAAGACTCAAATTGGCCATCAGAGAAGTGGCCACTGTTGGTTCAAAGTGTTCTTGAGGGTAAAGCTCAGAGCAGTAGCTGCTCTTGACTCACGTACAGGCCTGGATACGTTAAACAGTGTACCTGAGGCATATCGTCGCCAGTTTTGGGAACTATGACGACAAAAGGATGAGTCTCATCTGGACTTGTGGAGTAAACAGGAAATTCTGTTTGAGCGTTGGATTAACGCCTGTAATGCCTCCGAGTTTTCACAGCTGAAGGACTTAATTCTCTTGGAGCAATTAAAATGGAGTGTCCAAAGAGCTAGAGATGTATTTAAATGAGCGCGAGGTAGTGAGCCCACGGCATGCAGCAGTTGGCTGACGGATATGAGGTGGCTCATAGCAGGAGATCGGGTGGTTTTATCGGTAGGAAACGGCCGTTGGATGAGCCGCAGGATGCCGGGCACCAAGGGAGGAGCCCAGCTGATAATGGAACGTGGTGTCCCCCGCGAGGGGGGAGTGGTCCTCCAACGGGGCCCCGGCAGTCCCGGCCTGGTGGTTAGTTTCTACCTTTTGGGTGGCATCCCACTGATATCATGGAGATCTGATGTTACAAATGCCAGAAAGTAGGCCACAAGAAGGATCAGTGCCCGAGTTGGAAGCCAGTGGGGCTCGTAGATCTGGTGCAGGATGGTAAGTGACCTCCAGAGCTATGGACGTTTCATCTCACAGGGGACTTTAGGGGAGTCAGAGGAACACCACCTGTTGGGTGGCTCAGAGGTAACGGTTACTATATACAGAGATACCGGGGCCATGCAAATGCTGATCTGAAAGGGGGTGATGGAGCTGTCTGAGGTCACGGTTTGTGGGTGTGCGAGGTGTATGTAGTGAGATTAATAGGCTGCCTCTTATCACGTTTACCTGAGCTCTGAGCTAATGGGAGGCTATGTAATATTAGCGGCAGTGTAAACCCTCCCATTTAGTGAGGTAGATCTGATCCTGGGTAATGACGCAGTCGGGGAGAGGGTTTTCCCTGATGCCTGTGCCTTGCCACCGGAGGGCTCTCCAGAGAGGGCACCGCCGGGGTGCTATATCCAGAGCTTTTTCTAGTGGCCGTGGTCACTCAAGCTCAGGCCAAGGTGGAAGCCCAAGCATCTGGGGAGAACCAAGAGCCTGTGGTGGACGCGGAGCAGGATGTTTTAGCTGAGGGTTTGGAGCAGAGGGTCCAGGACCCATAGAGAATGTAACAATGGTGGAGAATGGTCAAGATGGGGAGACCAGGGGCAATGGAGAACCCACGGCTCCGGCGGGGGCAAAGTCAGTACTCCTGAACCGAGGCCATACCCTAGATTTATTTATCACCAAGGGCTTTGAGTCATCGTTTCTTTCAGCTAGTGATGTTGCTCTGTCCGACCATCTCTGTATTTTTCTTGAACTCAAGATCACCCCTATCGCTCTTACTCGGTCAAAAACCATCAAAAAGCGTTACATCAACGAGAGTACTAGCACACGGTTCATGGAGGCTTTCTCGCTGGCCCCTTCCCTCTCCTCAGCCTCTGTCAATGATCTCCTAGATAACTTCAATTCTAAAACCCTAAAGGCTATTGATGCTGTAGCTCCCATTAGATCTAAACTAATCTCCGGTAAGAAAAA
Source organism: Poromitra crassiceps (assembly GCF_964638095.1). Lineage (NCBI taxonomy): Eukaryota > Metazoa > Chordata > Actinopteri > Beryciformes > Melamphaidae > Poromitra > Poromitra crassiceps. The sequence continues at coordinate 363,663 of NW_028152234.1, read as the reverse complement.
AGCACCATGGAGAAACGCTCCCTCTGTAAATAACAAAAAAAGAGATTGTAGGAAAGCCGAGCGCAAATGGCGGAAAACTAAACTTCACATCGATTATGACATCTATAAAAATAGTCTTCACTCCTACAACCAGGAACTAAAAAATTCCAGAAAATTCTTCTTCTCCGACATTATCAGCAAAAACACCAATGACGCTCGCACTCTTTTTGCCACTGTTGACAGGCTGACAAACCCCCCCCCACAAATTGCCCCTGATCTTCTATCCAATGTCAAATGCAATGAATTTGCGACCTTCTTTAGGGATAAAATTATAAATATCAGACTAACTATTTCCACATCAAGAACAAATGTGGCTCCGCGGCACCCACAGAATAGGTGCTTAATTAACATGACTCAGTTCAATGTCATTGACCACAAGAAACTAGAAGAAACGATACGAGGCCTTAAATCCTCATCGTGTTGCCTAGACACCCTGCCAACAAGCTTTCTAAAAAATGTCTACAGTTGCCTGGCGACCGACATACTGAAGATAATTAATACCTCTCTTCTTACAGGCATTTTCCCAAAATCTCTAAAAACTGCAGTTGTTAAGCCCTTGCTAAAGAAGCGTAGCCTCGACCCCTCTATAATCAGCAATTACAGATCAATATCAAATCTTCCCTTTATTAGCAAAATACTCGAAAAAACTGTCTACCAACAACTCAATACCTTTCTATCCTCCAATGACCTCCTAGATCCTTTCCAATCAGGCTTCCGACCCCATCATAGCACCGAAACTGCGCTTATCAGAGTTATAAATGACATCCGAATGAACACTGATTCAGGTAAAATCTCAATCTTAGTGTTACTAGACCTCAGCGCTGCCTTTGATACGGTTGACCACGAAATTCTATTGGACAGACTGGAAAACTGGGTCGGGCTTTCCGGCACGGTCCTAGAGTGGTTCAGATCTTATCTGCAAGACAGGAACTACTTTGTCTCCATTGGCAACTACACATCTGACCAAACCAAAATGACATGTGGGGTACCCCAAGGATCAATTTTAGGTCCTGTCCTGTTTAACCTTTATATGCTCTCTCTGGGCCTAATTATGCAAAAAAACAAAATAGCTTATCATAGCTATGCAGATGACACCCAACTCTACATAGCCCTCTCATCGGATGACTATGCCCCCATAGAGTCACTGTGTCAGTGCCTTGCGCAAATTAATGATTGGATGTGCCAGAATTTTCTCCAACTTAATAAAGACAAAACAGAGATAATTGTCTTCGGCAAAAAAGAAGATAGGCTCAAAGTTACTGCTCACCTCGAATCCCTATCTCTGAAGCCAAAGGACCAGGTAAAAAATCTTGGCATTATTATTGACTCTGATCTAAATTTCAACTCCCACATCAAGCTTATAAGAAAATCTGCCTTCTATCATCTAAAAAATATAGCAAGGATTAGAGGCTATATGTCCAAACAAGATCTTGAAAAACTAATTCATGCTTTCATTTCTAGCAGGCTAGACTACTGCAACAGTCTTTTCAATGGTCTTCCCAAAAAAGCTGTTAAACAACTTCAGCTCATTCAGAATGCGGCTGCTAGAGTTCTAACAAGAACCAAGAAAGCTGAACACATTACACCAGTTCTCAAATCCCTGCATTGGCTGCCAGTAAATCTTAGAATAGACTTTAAAATTCTGCTAATAGTTTACAAATCTCTCAACGGGTCAGGCCCACACTACATCTCTGAAATGCTTCTACACTATGAACCATCCAGATCCCTGAGATCTTCAGGCACTGGTCTACTAATTGTCCCAAGGACCAAATCTAAACATGGTGAAGCCGCGTTCTCCCACTATGCCTCTCATAACTGGAACAAACTCCCTGAACACATTAGATCTGCCCCTACTCTGCCTATTTTTAAATCCAAGCTAAAGACCTTTATGTTTACTCTTGCTTTTAACTGCTACTAAACTACTGCCTCTCTCGGCCTGTAATTTTAAAAAGATTTTTCCTGTACATTTCCAACAAATGGACTGTACATGTAATAATAATACTGAAGAGTGCCTTGTAACTTATTTAAAACAGAAATAATGTTTCATGTTTGTTAATTTGAGTATATATTTTAACTAAAACTGTCGGCTGTGTTTTTTATGTGTTTTTTATATGTGCATTGCTTTGCTGCTTGTTTTTTCGATTATTTTTTTGTAAAGCACCTTGAATTGCCTTTGTGTATGAAAGGTGCTATATAAATAAAATTTGACTTGACTTGACTTGACTTGAACCGTCAGACCCTGGTGGAGGAGCAGGAGACAGATCCGTCCTTGGGGAAAGCGCGGGAGGAGGTGAATAGTGCTAGGGATGTGGAACAAGTTGCTACTGGGTACTTTGTGAGAGAAGGCATTATTTTTCGGAAGTGGAGGCCTGCAGACGTTACGGGAGTTTCTGTGGAGCAGGTGGTCTTGCCTGTACGATATCGGGAGGAGGTGATGCAACTGGCCCATGAATGTCCGCTTGGTGGTCATCTAGCAGCTAGAAAGACACAGGAGAAGATCACTCGCCATTTCTATTGGCCTAGTATCCAGAAGGATGTTAAGCGGTATTGTCGGTCATGCCAGGCAGACTCCTACCTGTAGCGCCGTTGCAACCATTGCGGGTGGAGACGGAGCCGTTCGCTCACCTTATGATCGACTGTGTAGGGCCGTTGCCGAAGTAGAAACACAGGAACAAGTATCTGCTTACCATCTTAGATGTGGCCACCCGGTACCCCGAGGCAATACCCTTGCGGAGCATACGGGCAAAGGTGATTGTGGAGCATCTCCAGAAATTCTTTATGTGGGCTGGAGTGTGGTGCAGTCCAATCGAGGAACGAACTTAACTTCGGTGTTGTTTGAGGAGGTGATGGCGAATTGGAATAATAAGCGTAAGCTCTCCACGGCCTACCATCCACAGTCCCAGGGAACGATAGAGCAATTTCACAGTACTCTAGAGCATGATACGAACGTTTGTGGTGGTGCAGCCGAAGGAGTGGGATGAGGCTATCCCCTTTCTCCTGTTTGCTGTCCATGAAGCTCCATCAGAGTCATTGGGGTTCAGTCCGTTTGAACTGATTTTCGTTCATGAAGTGAGAGGCCCGTTAAGCGTGTTTAAAGAGATGATTGTAGAACCGACAGAGCCTGGGGATGCGGGGCAGTACGTATCAACTTTCCGTTCTAGGCTGAAGCTGGCCTGCGAAGTGGCTGGGAAGAATCTAGCTGGGGAGAAGACTCGGATGATGTTCTTTTGATCTGGGGCAGCAGGTCCTGTTGACCGTTCCAGAGTCAAGGGATCCTTGTTTACTTTTAAATTATTTTGTTCTTTTGTTTTTTACATGTATACGTCTGTGTGGGATACCTTTGCAAGACGATACTGGGTGGTGAAACACGGATTGGATGGAGTAGATAGTCACTGGACAAGTTAGTCATGGTTTTAGTAGGAATTCTAAGCAAGGTTTGATAGATGAGACCCCAGGTCTTCCGGACACATTCCTGCGGTACTCTATATTATCATGTAAATGTAATTGCTGACCTAACCCTGGTTTCCATGTCAAACCAAAGGTAACGTACCGTTGATTGTGATCTTGGCAAACCAATTGGAGGTGTCATCCAGGACGCTCTGCTTGATGGTCTTCATGTGTTGGGCGTGGAGCGGTTTGTTGATGCTGAACACCTTCCGGATCTCCTCGAAGATCTTCGGCTTGTCCCTCTCATGGATCTCCATCATGTCCTTCATGGCGGTAATGACGTGCTGCATGCGGTCCTCCGCCCGCATCTTGGAGCTCTTCTCCACCGCTCCTGGAGATGACGGGGTGAGAGTAGGAGAGAGAGAAAAACAGGGTGAATGATTGGATAAAAAGTGAGAAGAACAGGGTTGATGATTTGAGAAAAAGAGAGGCGAGATTTGGTTAGGGAGAAACCATTGTTCAAATGAAATTGTATGATGGACCGCATACATAAAATGGTGCTCAATGTCATGTCTGATATTTTTTACCATTCTCCTCAGTGTAATTTGTGCTGCTATTTGGTCTCACCTGGGCAAATTGTATGTCTTTTCTCCTCTGTTATTTAGTAATGTTTATCATTTTTGCAACTAAACTAAATCAGGAATAAAAGGACATTTCTATTGCCAAGCATTTTTTATGGTACAAATTTTGCTTGGCAACTTTCTTTAGCAAACCAAGATTGTTGGGCATTTGGGCCCTTTTCTTTATGGGATTACATTTACAATATTTATCCTGTTGATCTGGTGAGTGGGTGTGATCTGGTGATTGAGTGTGTGATCTGGTGAGTGGGTGTGATCTGGTGAGTGGGTGTGATCGGGTGTGATCTGGTGAGTGGGTGTGATCTGGTGATTGAGTGTGTGATCTGGTGAGTGGGTGTGATCTGGTGATTGAGTGTGTGATCTGGTGAGTGGGTGTGATCTGGTGAGTGGGTGTGGTCTGGTGAGTGAGTGTGATCTGGTGAGTGGGTGTCATCTGGTGAGTGGGTGCGATCTGGTGAGTTGGTGCGATCTGGTGAGTTGGTGCGATCTGTGCGATCTGGTGAGTTGGTGCGATCTGTGCGATCTGGTGAGATCTGGTGAGTGGGTGTGATATGGTGAGTGGGTGGGATCTGGTGAGTGGGTGTGATCTGGTGAGTGGGTGTGATTTCAAACAGAGTTGAGGTTTAGGTCGCTTTCACATATAAGCTGTTTAGGCCGCTTTAACCGCGCCAGAGTTTGTTTCCTCGGATAGTGCGGTTCGTTTGGGATGGTTTGAATGCGCAAACAAACTCTGTTGCGGAACAAACAAACAAACTCTGGCGCGCTTGAAAACGTGGGTCTCGGTTTGCTTCCAAGTGAACCCTGGCGCGGTTCATTTGTTGTGTGAAAGCAAGCCGGACTAAACACAAGAGCGCTAGTGCAAATGATGCACTCATGCAGTGCATCATGAGTAGGAGACGGTAGAAGGGAGCAAAACAAACATGGCGGGTGCACAGTACCTGTACAGTACAGTACCTGTCCTGTGATTTGTTTGTATGTTTTGTTCCTGGGCTATAAAGTAGCTCAACCTCCTGGATGTTGCCTAATGTACCCCACCCCACTCCTCCTCCCCTTTCTACCCTACCCCTCTCCCTATCCCCAGAGGTCCACAATGGAAATAAGGCTTTTGGCTTTATTGTGTTTTTAACCTCGATGATTTTTAATTGTATGTATTCTTGCTGGGCAGAGATGTATACATATCTTTTTTTAAATTGTCAAATAAATCCAATCCAATCCAATCCAACATCGTTTCTCAACAGCTGGCTGGCTTGGCTATCTCCTTCGGTATGTAGGCTACTCGTTTCATCTGCAGAATGAAATGTTCAACAGCTTTCTGCCTCATCTGCTGCTCATATTGGGCACATTCTTGTCAAATATTTATTTTATAGTAACACCAAAGTAAAACCAGAAATCCCAATATCGCAGGTGGTGTTGCTCCATGGTTTGTGTGTCGCGGATTGACTTGTGTTGTTCAGTCAGCCCTCAGCCATGTAATAAGCCTGCTGAAGAGAGAAGAGATTTCCCTTCTCTATTCTGTTCAATAGACAAGTGACTTTTTCGACCACGTGACATTGTTCAGAAAGTTTGGTGCTCTTGACAAATTGCTGTGTGAAAGTGAACCAGACCAAATGAAAATCGCAACAATGTTGCAACTTCACCCCCCCCGAATCGCACCGAGTCCACCAGCTTATATGTGAAAGCGACCTTAGGCTAAAGGGTGATGCATGAGTCCAATGTGCTACAGTAGGACCCTACAACTGTGACAAAACACATTTCCTCACATTTATCCAACAGTATTAGCATTTTTCACTTCCCACCCAATTCACCCATTTAGCGTCTAAAAGGCAGGAAGTAACACAGGTGCAGCAGAACATTAATAAGGGAGTCCAACTTCCAATCCATTTGGTGATCCTGTCCCGGAGCCCTCGTTACTGTTTTGCTTGCACCTGTGTTACTGCCTGCATTTTAGACACAAAATGGGTGAATTGGGTGGGAAGTGAAAAAGAGTAATTGGCCACAACAGAAAAAACAACTCCCACCATTACAAGACCAAGTGTGAACGTCCTACAAACAGGCACTGTTTAGCGTTAATAGTAACGAAGTATTCAATTGAGAACTGTTTCAGATCTGCTGTATCCCTGGAAGTAGAAGCCAGAGACAAACCACTGGTATAATACTGTATTTCAACAGCTCTACTCACTCTGCAGGCAGTCGGCATTCAGCAGCTCCTGGCATTTCTTGTGCACTTTGACCCTGCACTTGGCACAGCGCATGCCCTGCCAGGTGATGCCCCTCAGCAGGTCCTTGCACACGTAGCAGTAGGTGATCCTGGTGGCCGCCGCCCACACCTCAAAGTTGTGGGACGTGCAGGAGATGGGGTAGATCAGGGCCTGCAGTGTCTTCTTGTACACGTGGCTTTTCTGTTGGAGCACAGGGGGAAAGGGAAGGAGAGACAAGGACGAGTGATGGTGGGAAATAGGAGGAAGAGAAGGAAAAAACAAGAGAAAAGGCACACGAGGTTTAACAAGAGAAAGAGGGAAAAGGGGAGAGAAAGAAATAGAGAAATGTGGGTGGGATGAAGTGTGAAAAATGGTAATTTTGGTAATAACCAAAACAAAACAGGGCAAGATAGCTGACAATAAATGACACAGATACAATCAAGCAGAGGGAGCACAGGGCCGACCTTTCTAGACATTTTCGTGGTCTTATGTGAATCCGTTTGGAAGTTAAGCACCTTTTTGTGATTGTCCACAGCCATTGTCACGCCCCCTTTTGGATAGTGGGTGTGGAAAGTTAACCAGTTCGTCCTTTCAAGAACATTCAAGAAAGAACTGCCTGTCATTTTAATGCAGGATAGATGCAGGATGAACACATAAAGGGGGACTTAGCCCGGCTATGTCTGCTTTGCCATTTTGATCTTGTGTCGGCCATCCGCGGGAATCGGGATGCTGCTGCTGTGTGCATATGGTTTTTTTGTCTGCTGGCTGCTGGCTTTGGAGAGACAATGCACATTTGATTTAAATCGGCAAGCAGGTAGACATTTAACTGCTGCGAGCCAGCAAGCAACATGTTATGTTTTTTTGTTAATTTAAAATGGGTTGTAATTCTATTTTTTTTTTATCATGATGTTGCAGATGGACTTTGGCTGAAAGGACATCTTTAAATTTTCAGACTAAATCCTTCATCAAAACTATTGGAGAATGCGCTCCTCAATATAGGCTATGGGTTTCTCATTGGCCCATGCTACACCCTTCCACCAATTTTCATGAAAATCAGTAAAACGTGAAACCATAGCATGCTTTACACCGTCGGTAAGAATATTTCAGTGGTAGGCTACCATCATCTGCCATCATTGTCTATCAGTGTTAGGATTTCCCCCGGCCATGCTGACCCATTGACCATGCGTTTATATGAGGAGACACCGCCTGAATGGCTCTGGCAAAGGCAACATGTTGAAAGGCATGTGAATAAAATGTTTATCTGCAAAGCAGGATTTAGATTTAGAGATTTGTTTTTATATTTTAATCAAGCTTCACAACAGGGTGTGTGTGACATGGGCAGACCATCGTCTGTGACAGCCTGTCGCTGTCCATTGACGGTGGTGTTGAAATGTTCATCAATTGATGCATAGAGCGCCTTGCGCTGTCCTCGGTGCTGAAACATCTGAAGCTTCACTGTCCGCTTTCTTAGACATAGCCTACTGTATCACTTGGCTCAATACGTGACAAATTGTTTATGGATAGGACATCTACCTTTCTAGACATGAGGAGTCTTAGTTTTTTTGCCGAAGGTGAGTAGAGCAGGCGGGGGGAGCGCGGGGGCGGTGGGGAGGAGTGGGGTGCGGTGCGGAGGAGAGCCCGAAGAACAGAATTGGGCAGCCAAAAAAACCCCACTTAGATCAAAGGCCAGAACTGAAATGCAAGTGTCGGGTCTTACAGTCTATGCCCGCTGGTTTACCATAAAGAAAAGTGCCACAGCAAGCTGAGAGAGAAGGTGTAGCCTACCCGATCGGACTGTTGACTGACTGCACGTCTCATCTCTGGCTTGTAAGTAAGTAAGTAAGTAAGTAAAACTTTATTTCTATAGCGCCCTTCACAGCACGAGTGCACAGAGTGCTTTACATAAATAAAAACAGCATCAAAAGAATACAGGCACAGGAATAGTATAAAAAGAGGGAAACATAAAACAAAAACAAGGAACATAGGGAACAAAGGGTGGCTAAGAATGACTAGTTGAAAGCCTGCCTAAACAGGTGGGTCTTTAGAAGACGCTTAAAGATCAGCTCTGAGGGAGCGGCTCTCAGGTCAGGGGGGAGGGCGTTCCAGAGCCTCGGGGCCGTCGCCTCGAAAGCTCTGTCCCCTTTGGTTTTTTATTTGGTCCTGGGTACGACCAGGAGCGCCTGGTCAGAGGACCTCAGTGACCTACTAGAGGAGTAGGGAAGGATGAGGTCAGTGATGAAGGCAGGGGCTTGGCCGAACAGAGATCTATAAGCAAACACAATGATTTTGAAGTTAATCCTGTGATGAACCGGGAGCCAGTGCAGGGATGCTAAGATGGGGGTGATATGACAAGACTTTTTTGACCTAGTAAGCAGTCTGGCAGCAGCGTTCTGGATCAGCTGAAGTTGAGCCACAGATGATTTGTTGAGGTAGGAGAATAGGGAGTTACAGTAGTCTAATCTCGAAGAGATAAAAGCATGTATGGACATTTCTAGTTCAGCATGGGATATAATGGACCGGAGTTTGGCGATATTTCTAAGATGGAAGAAGCAGGTGCGGGTCAGGGATTTTACGTGTTTATCTAAGTGCATGGACTGATCGAATATTACCCCCAGGTTTCTTATATGAGGGCGCACATTATCCTTAAGGGACCCCAAGTGCGTCTTTATTTTAGATGCAGTAGTTTCACCCGCTACGATCAGTACCTCAGTCTTTGCAGCATTTAATTGGAGGAAGTTGCTGCCCATCCAGTTTGTGATGGCAGACAGACACTCCAGCAGGGTGCTGAGTTCCTCCATTTTGTCGGGCTTGAAAGAGCAATACAGCTGAATATCATCTGCGAAGCAGTGATAAGAGACTCCTTTAAACAAACTAATGAGGAGGCCTAGGGGGAGCATGTAAAGGGCGAAGAGAAATGGCGCCAGCACGGATCCTTGTGGCACGCCACATGAAAGGGGTGAGGGGTCCGATTTATAAGGGCCAACAGCCACGGAGAAACACCTCTCCTTAAGGTAGGAGGCAAACCAATTTAGGGCGCTCCCCGAGATTCCCACCCACTCCCTAAGTCTGTCTAGCAGGATTCTGTGGTCTACGGTGTCGAAAGCTGCGCTAAGATCTAATAAAACCAGGACAGAGCATTTCCCGGAGTCAGAGGCCATCATGATGTCATTTGAAACTCTGAGGAGCGCAGTTTCGGTGGAATGGTTTTTGCGGAAGCCTGATTGGAATTTGTCTGCAATGTTGTGGTTTGACAGGTAGGTGGTGAGCTGGTTAGCCACCACTTTCTCTAACACCTTTGAGATGAAGGGCAGCTTCGAAATGGGCCTATAGTTGATAGTTTGGGAGGGGTCCAAGTTTGGCTTCTTAAGAAGGGGCTGGACAACCGCTTCCTTGAAGTAGGCTGGGACAGAACCGGAGACTAGGGACTTGTTTATAATGGTGACTAAACTAGGGCCAACAGAACTAAACACTTCCTTGAGCATGGATGTAGGTAATATATCTAGGGGGCTAGTGGAGGGCTTCATGGAGCTTACTATTTCTAAGAGATCATTTAGGGAGACAGGGGTGAAACTGCTCAAGGAGGAGTGGATGACTGGGCAAAGCGGGAGGGGGGAAGGGGAGGGGGTGATGTTTGCCCTAACAGCTGCAACTTTGTTTATAAAGAACAAAAGAAAATCGTTACAATCTTGGTTTGAGTACACAGGTACAGCAGGAGTAGGGGGACTGACGATGGAATTTATGGCCTTAAACAATACTTTAGGATTATGCTTGCTGGAGGCAATAAGGTTGGAAAAATACACTGCCCTAGCACTCTTAACCAAGTCATTAAATTCGGTACACAGATCTTTGAGATAGAGACGGTGAACTTCAAGGTTTGAGGATTTCCATTTCCTCTCTATTTTGCGACATTTGCGCCTCAGATCACAAATGTCCTTATTCAGCCAGGGGGCGGTGTTTACAGGGCGGACAGAGCGAGTTACAATGGGGGCTACGTCATTTAAAATGGCCGCACAATGCGTGTTGAAAACATGTACCAAACAATCCACGTCATCATCAGGGGACATCAAGACATTAAAATTAGCAGCGAAGTTCTCTACAGCTAGGCTATTTAAAATGCGAGAGCTTTTAGTGCGCTTCTCAGGCACAAAGTCATTGTCATAGGACAGGTTAAACAGAATACATTTGTGATCGGACACCGTCAAGTCCTCAGTGCAAACGTTATTGATATTTAACCCAATCGTGAACACGAGATCCAATGTATTTCCCTTGCTGTGGGTCGGGCCAGACACATGTTGGATGAAACGACATGTTGCAGGTATAGGCAACTTCTTAATTTAGATTATCTTTCAAGTTATTTAATTTCACATTCTTGGATGCAAAGAGACATTTAATGTAGGCCCGCCAGTGTCTTTCTTTAGGCTTAATTAAACGGGAATAGCCTATATGACAAACTCAGTTCTCAAAGTTTGTGATGAGTTCATTCACTATATTAAAATACATTTGTTGGACGATTGGATAATAGCTTTTGTCTTTTGTGTTTTATTGATTGATTTTAATGGGTCTGCAAACCCGAACCAAATTAATTAATTAAATAAGGAGCGGTGTGCAGCTCGCTCCCTTTGCACTTGCAAGGGCAGACCGCAGTGAATAGTTAGATAATTATTTTGAAATAAAAAAATTATTTAAAATTATGATTTTGTTTGCTAAAAATTATGCAATAATATGTTATGTATTTAAGAAATGATTAGGCTACATCTATCTTTTTTCAATAGGCTACATTTTGACTGGGCCGGTAAATATTCTATAATGCCGGAATTCTGGAATATTGCTGGCTCCATTGGCCGAGTATAGCGGAATCCCTGGCACAGTGTGCACTGAAATGTCTGCACTGCAGCACTGTCTGCTGTGCCATATTGCACAATATCCAAACTTCGGAATGGCGGAAACCTTTAGAAAAAAGAGGAAGGGCTGACATTTCGATTAATGAAGGCAGGAATTTTTGTGATGGCTGGACCTATCAAAAAAAGGTGATGGACCGCCAGTCTGAATAATGGAAGTTAACGTTCGGAGAGGCATGGTTTCGGAAAGGCAGACAGTTACCCCAGGCTAGTTAGCTTGGCTGGCAGTAGGGAGGTTAGAGAGTTCCAGGGTTTGAAAAAACAAAGAATTCCTGGCTTTAAGAAAACGAAGTGGCTTGTGGACAAACTTCATAAAAGGCTTAATAGTGTCCTGCTTGACTGTGGAAGCGAGTCAAAGCAAACGATTATCCCAAGCACTGTCAGCGACTATTTTACACAGCACGTACTACTCCGCCATCTTGCTCTCTCCCATGGTTTGATCCATGGTCTGTGGTTGGCCTTGTCACAGGCTGGTGGAACCCAAGCTTGTCCATTGTCAACAATATGCTGTGTGTTGGATCTCTAAAGAGATATATGTCAAGTATGACAGTGAGAATACCTACTGGTTGGGAGCGCACCAGAATTTGCAACTTGGTCTGGAGGGTGACTATACTGAGTGACAGTGGGCAGTATGGTGAGTGACCACATTGACTGTGTCTGTGACAGCAGCTTCTTTCTTGCTCAGTGCAAGCAGAGTGACAGACTGAGAGAGAGAGAGAGAAAAGAGAGAGGGAGAGTTTGATTTGATTTGATTTGATTTATTTCTGGGTAAAAAAACAAATACAAACATCACAGGATGCAGGTATTGCCCAAAGGATAGCACATCAAAGTATTTACACACTTGTTTCCAATGTGGTCCTTGGTGTCAAGACAGTACATCGAATGACATACAGTACATGCAGTCAGTAAAATCTACAAAAATCACAAAAAGACATAAAACATAGACTACAATATACTCTAAGAAATAATAGCTCTAATCATTAATTGACCTCCACAAGAGCTGCTTCACATGCTTTCTATACACACCTCTGCTCTGGCACTGTTTAATCTGTAGGGGAAGGCTATTCCATAGGGCAATGCCAGTGTAGAAAAAGGTCACTCTGCCAGTATTATTCACACAGGGAATTTTACAAGACATTATGCTTGCCCGTGTATTGTGGCTGTGCTGATTGTGTACCATTTCTATATGAGTATCCGGGGACCTTGGTGCATGTCCATTTATAATGTCATACATTTTCATTAGTTTCAGCTGCTCAACTCTGCCCTCTACTGGTAACAGGCCAACTCGCCGGAATTCATGTGAGCCAACATGAGTCCTCGGCGGAGCATTTCACAGGAACCTGACCATGTTGTTTTGCATCACCTGCATTCTGCTTTTGAGATGCCGGGACAGGCCACTGTACCAAGCCACACAGGCATAGTCAAAGTGGCACTGAATAAGTGCTAAAACTAAACTATTGTTTGACCTCCATACTAAAACACCTTGTATTACGGTATAGACATTTTAATTTGCTAGAAGTCTTTTTTTTATATTTCAGCAGCAACCAGTACACTAGAGAGACATTGATCCAGAGAAACCCCAAGATATTTAACACTTGTCTTTGCTTCAATGTTGTTACCTGCACAATATACTTTTAATTTGTCTGCCTTTTGTAGTCTACGCTTTGTACCAAATAAAATAGACTGTCATTCCCAAGTGTAAGGAGAGCCTATTATCTACCAGCCATTGTATAACAGAGTCCATCTCCCTACTTAGTGTATGTTGTATTTGACTAGTGTCTCTTCCTGCCACAAGCAGAGCTGAGTCATCAGCATATAAAAGAAGTTTGCACTTCACTGCAGCTGCCATGTCATTGACATATATCAGAAACAAGAGAGGGCCCAATATAGATACTTGGGGTACACCACAGTTAAGCTCTCTTGCCCCGGATATTGTGTCTCCTATGCTGCATACTATACTACTCTCTACCAGTCAGGTAGGACTGGAACCAGTTTACTGCTACCTCATTAAGACCCATGCATTTCAATTTCATCAGCAGAATGCTATGGTCTACACAGTATCAAACGCCTTCTGTAAATCTAATAAAATCATTCCAGTGTAGTTACCCCTCTCACTCTCCATACTGATGTGATCAAACACATGGATAAGACAAGTATCAGTGGAGTGTGCCGTTCTAAACCCAGACTGAAATTCATAGAGCAGTTTATGTTCCAGGAGGTATTGTTCTAGCTGATTAAAAACCAGTATCTCGAAAACCTTTGAGATAGAGCTAAGAATTGAAACAGGCCTATAATTGCCTACATCCATTTTGCTGCCTTTCTTATACAGTGGAACCAGGGCCGTAGCCAGAGTTCCGAAATAGGGGAGGTCCAGCAAGGGGAGGCGGATTCGGGCGCCGCCGAATTTTTTTTAAGTTTTTTTTTCCCCCTTTTTAAGCCATATTTAGAGTAATATATCATTTTAAATCAACATTAGGATTATACTGTTGTGATGTCATTATTCAGTATATTCTCTTTCATGTCACCACCTGCTCAGCTCTCCTGTCAACATAATTGTAACTAACAAACACAAACTGTTTTAGCCAAATTCATATCAAAATGACACCTACAAACACAGGTACACAACCCAAACCGTACACAACACACAAAGTTACTTAGACAGACTAGACACTTTCTTGGTTGTTGCTAAAAAATCTGTCAGTGTGTGTCACTCACTGTCTGTCGTTCACTCGCTCACTGTCTCGCAGCTCGCTCACCTTCAATTATCTCGCCAGGCAGACAGACAGTCATCACTCACCACCATGCTGCTGCTCTCTCAGAATCAAGTTACCGCGGACGCGGCGTCAGATGACTTCCTGCCTGACCTGCCTTTCGTTTCAAAATAAAAGCGATCCCGTGTTTTTCATGCTTTTCCTGTTTTCCATGCAGATTGTTTTATTTTTTTACAATCTTCGTTCTCAGGACACTCTACAATTTTCTGTTCCCAAAGTCCGAACTGAATTGGGGAAGAAAGCTTTTAGGTTCTCTGCACCCACCGCATGGAACAGTCTGCAGTCTGATCTTAAACTTAATAGCTTAGTAACCTTAAATGGTTTTAAGGCTATGGTAAAATCTCTTGAGAACAGGCTGTCTGTATGCAAATGTTTTATTTGATCATTTTAATGTTTTTCAATTGTATGTGTTTATGTGTTTGTTTGTTGTAACTTTGTGTTGCTGCTGTTTCTTGGCCAGGTCTCTCTTGTAAAAGAGATCTTTGATCTCAATGGGACAAACCTGGTTAAATAAAGGCTAAAAAAAAAAAAAAAAAAAAAAAAAAAAAAAAAAAAAATCTCTGAAATATTAAAAAAATCTCTGAAATATTAAAAAAATCTCTGAAATATTAGGGGAGGTCCGGACCTCCCCATCCTCATAGCTAGCTATGACCCTGAGTGGAACCACTCTTGCCCTTTTTAGATCTTTGGGGAAAGTACCATTTATTATGGACGTCTTAAAAATACAAGTTAAAACCTTTGCTGTAGCACAGGCACTGTCCTTGATAAACCTGGCAGAAAGGTCATCAAGACCAGTCGCTTTTCTAGAATTCATTGAACACAGTAGTTTGACTACTGAGTCCTCTGTTTCCTTGCGCAGCACAAACATGTCCTTACAGATGTTATTGTCACTATTAAATCTCTCCAAGAAACCAAGAAAGAATGACCATAGTGACTGGAGCCTGTTGGTAACTTTGCAACGAGAGATGAAGCCACAGCAGTAAAGTAAGGTTAAGTAAGTAAGGTTTCAGCCACTGCACTCATGCACTCCTTCACAATGCCTCCATCAGTGAATGGTTTTTTATGTTGGCCCAGAATCCAAGCAACTCGGAGTGAACATTCATTGGCACGTTGTTGAGCAGTGAATGAATGTGAGATGATTCTGGTGGACCGTTCATATTGGGCTCTTAGCTCCGTTATTTTTTGCGCCCTCAGTGCAGATTGGAGCGGATATGTTTTCTCAAGATTCAAGATTCAAGATTCAAGATTCAAGATTCAAGATTCAAGATTCAAGATTTAAGATTCAAGATTTTTATTGTCACTCCATGGTACAAGTACCACGTGTGAAATTCTTGTGCAGTGGACTCCGTTTACGACATAGTACAAATAGGCAACAAACAATAAGTAATAGGCATTAAGAAATAGGCATCAATAAGCAATAAGACAGCAATAAGGCAATAAGAAATAGGCATCAATAAGCAATAAGACAAGTCGGTGGCTTATACGACAGTGGCATATTCATTGCACATAGGTGCACATGTCATGTGCATAC
This sequence comes from Poromitra crassiceps, assembly GCF_964638095.1. NCBI lineage: Eukaryota > Metazoa > Chordata > Actinopteri > Beryciformes > Melamphaidae > Poromitra > Poromitra crassiceps. Next base: position 348,201 of record NW_028152234.1, on the reverse strand, counting down.
GTTAGACGTGTTCAGACATTTCAAATTCGACGTTTTATACATACATGTGCAAATAGCATGTACCTTATTAAACATACACTTAAATTTACAATTAAACGTTAGGCACCTTATTAAACATACACTTAAATTTACAATTAAACGTTAGGCATCCGTAATAGTAGCAGCTGCAGTACGGTACGGTACGACTACTGCACTATTTGTGCATCTCTCTGAACGTCTCCAAGACCAAGGAGATCATTGTGGACTACAGGAGAGGGGGGGGGGGGCACACACCCCCCAATCACCATCAACGGCACAGTGGTGGAAAGGGTGGACAGCTTCAAGTACCTGGGAGTCAACATCCACCAGGACCTGACCTGGGCCGGCCACACCGCCACTGTTGTCAAAAAGGCCCAACAGCGAATACACGGACTCAGGCGCCTGAAGAAGTTTGGGCTAAGGAAAGAAATCCTCAGGGACTTCTACAGAGGCACCATTGAAAGCCTGCTGACTGGCTGCTTCACCGCCTGGTACGGGAACTGTACCACCATGGACCGCAGGGCGCTACGGAGGGTGAGGCGCGCGGCCCAGCACGTAACAGGAGACGAGTTGCCAGAACTGCACGAACTGTATAACCAGCGGTGCCTCAGGAGGTCCCTGAAGATCATCAAAGACACAAACCATCCCCACAACAGCCTGTTCTCCCTGCTACCCTCAGGGAGGAGATACAGGGTTCCAAAAGCACGCACAAATCGCTTGAGGAACAGTTTCTTCCCGCAGGCCACGAGACTCCTTAACATACACAAATAGTGTAGTAGTCGTACCGTACCGTACTGCAGCTGCTACCATTATGTATGCCTAATGTTTAATTGTATGTCTAACAAGGTACATGCTATTTGCACCTGTATGTCAATTACGTCGAATTTAAAATGTCTGAACACATCTAACGTATGCACAATGCCTAATGTTTAATTGTATGTTTAATAAGGTACATGCTATTTGCACTGTATGTCAAATACGTCGAATTAAAATGTCCGAACATGTCTAACGTATGCACATAACATGTGCACCTATGTGCAATAAATATGCCACTGACTTGTCTTATCGCTATTCTGCCTCATTGCCTATTGCTGCTTAGTATTGCTTATTGATGCCTATTTCTTATTGCCTATTGCTCATTGCTTGTTGCCTATTTGTACTATGTCGTAAACGGAGTCCACAGCACAAGAATTTCACACGTGATACTTGTACCATGGAGTGACAATAAAAATCGCATCTCAAATGCGTCACAGTGCTTCGTTTGGTAGTGGCGCTTCACGTTGCCGCTTTTAACTCATTGAGTGCCAAGGATGAGTATGTTCGTCAATTGGTTTAGTAACGTAGAGTGCCAAGGACGAGTATGTTCGTCAATTGCGTTTTTTGACGGTGGGACGTGCATCAAAGCCAGATCCATCTCCTGTGAAAGTATGGTGGCTGTTGAATGTGTAAAAGCTATTTTAGGGACCCATTAGGTGGCGACAGTGCTCTCCAGATTAGAGAAAGGCGAGGAAAAAAGAGAGAAGAAGTAATGGGGAAACGGAAATCGCATCGATATGCGTGAAGCATAACGTTAGCTGTGCCTGTGAACAGCAGTCATCTGCTGCCACAATTGAGCCCCATCCGTGTCCGCTGCGATAGCCCCTCCATATGATTTAGTTGCCGACACCAGCGTCTTTCTGAAAAGTTACATTATTCTCAGCTGGGAGCCGGCGACAGGCTGTGAAAAAGCGGGGTGCAGCGGACTTTTCAGTGCAGAGCAAATGCACTCGCAGCAGAGCCCCAGAGAGACACTCCCACTCGGACTCCACTCGGAGGACGAGGAGGAGGGGGGTGGGTCACGCAGGCTACTACAGCATACAACCATTGACAGTAAACACAGACCCAGGCAGCAGCAGGCTGATGCACAAGACAGGCAAACAAGCTAGAATAGGCTATCTGATGCCCACCAGCAGTAAATCAAGACCAGCAAGAAGGTGTAGGGTCTGCGCACGCAGGGGCCAGCGCTGCTGGTTGCAGCTAAAAAATATTATTTGGCCAAACAAAATTCCTTTCTTTTCACTCTTTTATTGAAAGAAATTATTTTTGAGGTGTCATTACATCAGAAAATATTAGCTTCAGAGTCAATGATGTGCTTGAAATGCTTCCTTTCGCAAAAGGCTGAATATCTCAGATTCTAAATTGAAACGTGTCTTTTTGCTCAAAACAACCTATCTTCTCCGGCTCATAACTAAAGAACGGAAAATGGTATCAATAAACTTTTTTTTGCAGATGATAGAAGAGAGTCTCATCGTTCTTTGTGCGTGTTCGGTGTTTACATAGTAATATCACACAATATTCTGTGGGCCTCGAGAAATCACTGAAAACGCTCTGAAACTCTGGCACTGGGAGCGTCCGTTCTCCAAAAGTATCGCTTCTCTCTGACACAGCTGTGACAGGCAGAGCGGAGCGGACCCGCAGAGGAATTTTGGAATGGCTGGAATTTACATTTCATTGGCCGAGTAGCGTCACGTGGGACTCCAAACCAGTACCGTAAATGCTAGAATAGCCAGAATAGCTGCGCCATTTAAAAATACAAAACACTGCAACATAATAACAGCTTATAGGTCTGGGTCCGCATAGGATGGCATCTCGGTCCGGATTCGGATCGCGGCCCGCCTATTAGTGACCCCTGGTGTATCATATCAGGACATATCAAGAGAAGATAATGACCATTTAGCAGGGGCGTCATGCAAACCAAAATTCTGAGGGGGCGACATTCGGTGGCGACCAAAGGTCCCCAGCTAAAAAATGTCAGTGGCGACCGAAGGTCTGAATAGATCTGCAATGATTCAATCAGTCTGCCCAGATAAAGTGTGCTGAATCCACTCATGATTGAATCAGTCCATTTAGCTATTTCTAAAATGTTTGCCATTTGAAGCCAGATTTAGAGGAAGATCTCATTTTAAATTATAATTTTTTTATTAGAGTTTAGAGGGATTAGAGTGTTGTGATATCATTATTCGGTTTTAACCATCAATATTTTGCTCCTTTTCTCATTAGGGTAAATACTGTATATGTATTTAGAGATAAACATTCGGCAGCGACCAAAGGTCCCCAGCAGAAAAGTTTTGGTGGCGACCTAAGGTCTGAATAGATCTGCAATGATTCAATCAGTCTGCCCAGATAAAGTGTGCTGAATCCACTCATGATTGATTGATTTATCTATCAATCGTCCATTTAGCTATTTCTAAAATGTTGGCCAGATTTATAATATCTCATTTTAAATTATCATTGGGATTAGAGTGTTGTGATATCATGATTAAGTTTTAACCATCAATATTTTGCTCCTTTTCTCATTACGGTAAATACTGTATATTTATTTAGAGATTTCGGTGATTGTGCTTTTATGGTTATTAGCTTAGTCACTTCCACACTAGCTTCTACACTGCTGCCACTTTTCTTGAAATAGCTCAATCTTGCTTCACCCAAAATGTTATTCACATAAAAAGACTATATCCAGTATCCACAATGCAAATTATTTAAAAAAACTGCATCTTGACCTGGAGACATCAAATGGATTTACCTGTGACAGTGGTGGTAGTGGTAAAAACAGCTCACTGCCATAACAGCTCTGGCTAACATTACAATGCTAACTTTAGCTGCATGGTAGTACAAATATAGCCAACTAACTTGCTATGCAAACTATACCTATAATAACTAACAGCATGAATTTTACTTCCCCCTTCATTTCTTTTTTTCAAAAAATCTGAGGGGGCAACTGCCCCCTCAGTTTCAATGGGCATGACGCTTCTGCCATTTAGTTAGTCCTCAATACTATTAATCCTGGGAAACATGGCTTGAAGCAGCCAAAGTGAGAAACTATGCCCCTATTTTAGATGTTGCTAAATAACTTGGAGAAAGAGAAGTCCCAAGAATCTACTATCACCAAAAATGTTAAAGCCTATTAACCATGAAGAGAGACTGAGATACTCTGAAATCATCACATGTGAAATTCTTGTGCTGTGAACTCCGTTTATATTTGTACTATGTTGTAAACGGAGTTCACAGCACAATAATTTCACACATGATACTTGTACTACGGAGTGACAATAAAAATCTTGAATCTTGAATCTTGAAAAGGAAAGCCATAGAAAACATTACGGATGAAGCTGGTGAGAATACCTGTACATCAAAATGGCCAAGTAGAAGATCTTCATCAGAAGCATTCTCCAACATTCTTGAATTCGCCATCTTAGGAAAGCAATTTCGGGATGCTGATCTAAAGGACATATGCATATAGGCTGGAATTGTCGCAGAGGGTTCCATCAATTGAGTCCTTGATGGTAAACACTATAGCTGTGCTGTCAGGGTCCATAACTACATCTATGAAGCACTGATGATACTCGCATGGGCAGAGTTCAGACCATGGGTTGAGGACAGTGTTCCAGAGGAGTGTGGGATGATCAAATTATTCTTAGACAATGTGAAAGACTAGCCAGTGACTTGAACCAACAGACATGGAACACTCAGCTACAAAGTTCACTCTTAGCTGAGCTGATAACGCTTTGAACACCTCTGTCACAACAATGGAGAGCTAAAAAACAATCAGCAATATATCATTGGATAGGTCTGAGCTGAAAACACTGATAGGTCACATGGCATGAGGCTCTGTGGGCTATATATGAATGTTGAATATCAATATTGATCAATATTAATTGTTTTATATTACTATTTCAATGTTTTTGAGAGATTCATGCTTTTGTAACACGGCTGTATTGAAAGAAATAGTGTTTCCTATCGGTCAACTTCTCTCCCTCATGAATTCCATTCATGATGAAATTACCTCATCCAGCGCAGCTGTCGTGCATTACCACTTTAAGACACTTAATTAGCACCACTCGGTGTGATTGTGTGCGCCTGCTGCTGATTGGCCAGCCTCGGCTGTATAACCTACTCTCAGCTGCAGCGCCCTTGCTTTTTCTGATTCCAGCTACAAGCAGAGAGTCATGTGATAGTGTGTGCGGAGTGGAAGCAAACAAGACAAACAAAGCGAATAGCATTAGTGTTCAGTGAACTCACTTGAGAAGGAGAGAGCTGGCCATAGGCGTGGTCCCTCTCAGGATGAAGCTAGTGCAGTATTTCCCTCCGCACACAGCCTGCCATTGTCTGAATCTGCCCAAGGCAGAGGACGGCATTGGTATGATAGCATGGATACAATAGGTTGTGATGGCTAGCTAGGAGCGGTAGCAGCTGAGGTGTGGTCCATTGCTATGCTATCAAAGTTCCTGCACCGAATCCGCCCACGGCGGAGGAAGTCTGTAACGATGCCTCACAGTCAAGACACCGATAGAGGTATTCCAGCAAATAAGACTGTATTTCCAAGGTCCGTGTTCATCTCGGAGTTGAAGAGTAGGCTTGTAGCCACTAGCCAGCCAGGCTGCGTGTATATTTTTGCCAACTTAGGGCCTGTGTCGACCTAGCGTCTTGTCATCAGCTCCAGCATCTATTTTCAGTTGTTTCCAATGAGGAGCGCGCGTATGCGGGCGCACACGGACGTCTAGAGAAAGTGTGCTGTGCCCAGCGTCTATTTTCACAGCGCTCTGGCATTTTTGTGTGCCGACTCCCAGCGCTTCCAGCTGAAAATATTTTAACTTTTCAGAAAGACGCTGTGTCGGGTGCTCCTTTTCTGGCAACTAATCATATGGAGAAACTATCGCAACAGAGACAGAAAGGCTCAATTGTGGGAGTATACCCATATGGAAAAATAAATAGAAGAAACATATATGAAGTCCTGTTGCCTCCAATAGCAAATCTTTATGTTTTATATGTATTGTATGTCTTATATGTAAACTCTTGAAAGTGGCCCCTTTCATATTCTTCTCATATAAGTGAATTAAGCTAATTATATATAAATCAAGTAAACATCATGTATGTAGCATATACTGTAAGTAAAGTGCATGGGAAATTGTATTTTCCATACATGTTCAATATAATGTTTGTCATTTTTAATTATATGAGACATATGCTTTTTATAGATGAATATATGCCATTATATCTATGTTTTTTGTATGTAAAATGCATTTAATTTAAAAGAAAAGTATGCTTTCTTTATATGTTTTTTCTAAGATTGTTATATGTCAGCCAATTAATATTACCATATAGGTATAAAAAACATATACATTATATATATGTTTTTAGTATGTTAAGTGTATGGTAAAATATACTTTCTTTATGTTTTTTTAATACAATTTTTATATGTCCGACAATAAGAAATTACCATAGCAGTATAAAAAAATATATACTTTATACAATTTCATACAGGTTTCTGTTGTCAAAAACGTTGTTAATAATAATAATAATGATAATAATATTTGTGCTTTTCATACAACTATTCACCTTATGTAGAAGAGACCGTCTGGCTTGAGAGACTAACAGGAAGTGTAAATACAATCGGAAGTTCCGATTGTTCCGATTGTATTTACACTTCCTGTGACTCATACACCTAGTCTGACTCATAATCCAAGTCAAACTAGTTTGAGCAGCAAGCATTTTGAACAGAAAGTTGTGATACGATGGGTCAAGTGGGCGGGGCTATATGAGATGAATAGCAACAGTTTTCTTTTCACACTTGGAGCAACTGCAATGTATGACACCACACAAAATCAACGAGTAAATAGATGAGACATGAAAGTTTGTTAGTAACTAGGAATTGGCAGATAATTTACTAATACATTTAAATTACACAAGATTAATAATGAATATACAGTACATTCATTTGAAAGAATTCTGACTAAATAAATGGCTTAAAGGGGATTAGGGAATGTCACAAAATATGCCCAAGGACACTTAAGGACAGTTGACAGTTGGACAGTCATTATCTACTCACCCACATGCCAGTGGAAGGTCAGGTGAAGTTTTTTAGTCCACAAAACATTCCTGGAGCCGACACAATTTTTTTTATTTTTTTTATACAGGGGTAGTCTCACTGAGAGCAATGCTCTCTTTTTCAAGAGCGTCCTGTTCACATTCACACACACACACACACACACACTCACTCACACACACCTGGAAGCTGACCAGTACAAGCTGTCCAGTACTGATCTGTTGGCCACTGAGCAGCTCCACTGGAGCAGTTGGGGTTAAGGGCCTTGCTCAAGGGCACCACAGTGGTGGTAATGAGGGAGGGGCAAGTGCTGCCTTTTCACTTTCCCCACCCAGATTTATCCTGCCGGCCCTGGAGATTGAACCGACGACCTTCCGGTCACAAGCTCACTTCTCTATCCATTGGGCCAACATTGAAGTGGATGTGACCAACTTTCAAACTTTCTCGTAATCCAAGTGTCTGAAAGCCCTGAGATGCCAAGTTGACTTGAAAAAGACGTCCTTTACACAATGTTTTTCGCTGAAATGTTCATACTGTAGCTACATAGCTCCCAGTCATGTCCATGTTAAAGGAGAATTCCATTTTTTTACACCCCGGACCTTATTTCCAGCTTAAAATATTATGTTTTACTCACCCAGATAACTTTGGTATCATTCGGATCCCCATAGAAAATATTCACATCCGAGTAGAGTCCTGGAACAGTCCAAAATTGGCGAAAACGGGACATACAAAGTACACACTGTAACTAACAATTTCTGCAATGTAGCGGTTCATATCCTCATATCGTCCATAAACGAATGTGAATCTGTCTATTCTCCTCCGGGCTGCCTCGGTTTCCTAATCCGGGGTCTGTGACTCCAACAGAGGCATTCCTCGTCTGTGGGCATACAGTGGGTTATAGCGTCCACAGGAACGCCACCACCAGTCACCATTTGTTCTCGGCCGTGCAGCGGCTTGTTCGTCCTTGGCCTGTTGTTCCTCTCTCCTCGTCGTCCGCTCTTTTCAAGAAATGCCGCCAGTGCGCGGTGACTCCCTGGTAGACAAATCAGTCAGCAGGAAACTCACGAGACTTCAGCGGGACTTGAGCAAGAGTTGGATTCACAGACCCCGGATGAGGATATTGAGGCTGCCCGGAGGAGAATAGATGGATTCACATTCATTTATGGAAGATATTATGAGGATATGAACCGCTATGTTGCAGAAAATACGTTATTTACAGTGTGTACTACATATGCCCCGTTTTGGCCAGTTCCAGCACTCTACTCGGACCTGAATATCTTCTATGGGGATCCGAATGAAACCAAAAATATCTGGGTGAGTAAAACATCATATTTTAAGCTGGAAATAAGGTCCGGGGTAAAAAACCAGAATTCTCCTTTAACACATTCAGTGCCAAGGACGTCTGTGCACGTCCTAAAAAAAAGTAACGTTCAGTGCCAAGGACGTCTGTGGACGTCCTAAAATCATAATTCATATTATTCCATAATTCTGCTGTTTAAGGTCGTACCCAGCCAGTGAGCATGAATCCCTTCAAGGGATCACACGGCGCCACCTTAAACATCGTCACAGGAGCTGCTCCACCCACCTCAGATCCTTTACTTTGTACAGGAGACAGCGGAGAAAGCCGTGGAAACCGATGCATGCTTTCTGCCAGAGCCGTATATATTGCTCCGTCTACAGCGAGAGTGGGCTCGGCTGCATCCGCGCTCACAACTGAGCTCTTATGCTTCTATCTATCTCCACACGATTTCCTAGAAAGCCAGCATCCGAAGCCGAACGGGCCAAGCCTTTTCGTTCAGTCGCGTTTGCCAGCGCGCATCATTTCCTTGATGCCCATCAAGGAAATGATGCGCGCAGCAAAGCTGGGATCTGTCCGGGGCAAAAACGGAGTCGAGAAAGCAAACTCTGTGCGTGTGGGAGGAGCCCGCAGCTCAGAGGTGGAGAGGGGGGGGGGGGGGGGAGAGGGGTGTGTGGCTGCACAGAAACCACACCACACGCCACCACATCAGAAAACACCAGCCAGAGTCAGTGAATGTGCTCGAAATTAGAGTGCAAAAGGTATTCATAAAAGGGGCTATATCTTGGAAAGAAAAAAAAAACGACAGAAAACCCTTGAAAGTGCACTTTTTTGAGAGGCTGTAATTTCATAATGGAACTGTCTAGAAACAAAATTTCTTCTTTGGAAGAAGCAGGAGTGTTCAATCTTTCATTAAAGTCCAGCCCCGTTAATATAGCCATAATAGAAAAAATTCTATAGCTGTTTTCAACTGAATGGAAGTGAATCTGGCACAGGCTCCAGACAATTTTACTGAAGCGCTGTGGCACTGAATGTGTTAAAGCTCTGAACTAGTGCACAAGCTTGAAGGTGCATACATGCTGCATGCACTCTTCGTCTGGATCTCAACTGCTCCGTTGAATTCCAGGTGTGTAGCAAACACTTTTCACAAAAATCCAGGAAAGAGAAATGGAATTACTCGCGCACCCAAGTTGCTCAAGAAGAATCTGCAGGTTCTGGTTGTTTGAGGTGATGTGAGAAGAGACGTCCAGCGGTCGTCAACGAACACACCTCGGTTCTTGGCAGTCGGGGATGGAGCCACGGCTATGTTCTTCATGTAGCCACAATGGAAGAACAGGATCTGCAGGGGTCCTAGTGAGAACAAGTGTGGAATAGAGAATAACCAGAATTAAAACTTTATATGGGTGCAAGGGCCTACCAATAACACTGTGATCATGAACCATAGATCGCAAGAACAAAATAAAATTAAAAATAAAGTACCTTGAGAAAGAACATATATCTGATCTGTGATAAACCATTGACTGAGGTATAAATATAACAAATCACCATAAATAAGTCATAGTGAATATTTTTCATCAAGTTGAATTTTAGTTGAATACAAAATCAAACTTAAGAGGGGCTCTTTGACTGGTTTGCCCACATCCTCCCTCAGGCACATATGAGGCACTTCACCAGGGACTCTCTCCTGGTATTCTAGTCCAGGCGAGCTCTACAGCTCTCCCTCTCTGATTCTGAAAGTATTTTCTCTACGGCTGTAGCCTCTGGTGAAAGGGAAAATTAGGATTAGCGACAATAATGTTACTAACACAGAAACACGTTGGCCTCTGACATTGTAAAGCAGTTGCATAGGTTTCCTTTATGCCTGTTGAAAACAGGATTAAATATGATATTTTAATGGCCATCATGTTCATTTTAAATGGTATACGCAAGTGTTGTACAATCTAAGACTGCATGCATAGCTTGTAAATGGGCAAAAACAATGGAAATATGAGTGAAAATGGCTAACAGCAACATATTTGTTGTTTTTTCTGTTCCCCCCCCCCCCCCCACCATATTTTCTCCCCAATTGTACTTGGCCAATTTCCCCCTGCTGCCCTGGCAGGACGTAGCACGTGGGAGGATCACGCTATTCCCACCAGATCCCTTTTGCCCTGACCAGAGGAGGTGCTAGTGCAGTGACCAGTACACATACAACTAATCCGTCTTCCCACCCAGACACAGCCAATCGTGCTTGTATGGACGCCCAACCAAGCCGGAGGTAACACGGGGACCGCGAACCTGCGACCCTCGTGTTGGTAGTCAGGGAATCTACCGCTACACTACCCAGACGCCCAACAGCAACATATTTGTTGAGCCTGGTAGTTGGTAATAAACACAAGATCAATAGTATTGCCATGTACATGTACAGACTGACAACAGGCAGTTCAGTTAAGTTGTGGACCAGTGTTGTCATTCATGCACAAATTACATCAATGGTCCACAACTTAACTCAAATCAATCAAATAAATAACTGTCAAACTAAATGAATGTCTGGAAAAACTGTTTCCAGTTTTCAGATGTGTGAGATCATGTCCAAAATAAATCAGCCTTGTTTTTGGTGACTTTCTCCTTTAAGCTTGAGTATAAATTCCAGTGTGGTCATATTACCTTTGTTGTGCTAGCCTATGGAATTTGTTCGGTCTGTTCCGTCACCTTCTGGAGAGATGTCGGCACTCCTGTGTTCCTGAGGATACCAAACGACAACATAGCAAATCAGCAAAAAAGCACAGTATACCAGGATGCATTGTACAATACAAACTATAACCTGATTACACTAAGTCTACTGTGTACAGTAGACTGTGTAATTAAACATTATAATGTAACACAGGTAATCAGTGATGTTGGTGTTAAGGGCAGTTTATAGTAGTGATTTATGATGCTTGTCACCAACCATGATCATATTAATTACCGTAATTCTCTCATCAATGTCCATTGATAGAATATGATCATGGTCAGTGGCGACATCATAAATCACAGTAAATTGCCCTTTACACCCACTGAGCAAGAATACGTCCAAAGAACGTCATATGAACGTAATTTTTGGACGTCCCAAAGAGCTCCACCGAGGAGCCAGACTGGAAGTTTTTATGACGTCTTTTCATGACGTCTTCTGAACCTCCAAAGTTTGACATCCATAGGATGTCATCAGAATTACTTCTTCTGAACGTCTAATATTAGACGTTCAGAGGATGTCTTCTGAGCGACGTCTTATTAACGTCCAATGTTTGATGTCCAGAGGATGTCTTCTGAACAACGTCTTCTGAACGTCTTTGTTGGACGTCCTAAAGACGTTCAGAAGATACGTGCAAAGGATGTCTTCAGAACGTCTTTGTCAGACGTCTAAAATATGTCTACTGAGGAGCCAGAATGGACGTCTTTTTATGACGCCTTGTCAACGTCTGTTGTTGACGTCCTGAATACCTCTTTATAAAAGTTTAAAAATAAGTTCAAATGTGGTTATTTTTTTGGCGTCTTGTAACGTGACGTCTTTTTAGACGACACCTTTTAGACCTCCACATGTATACTGCTATACAAGACAATCTATACAAAGTTGGCCTTACTTACAAATAACAATTTCTCAAACTATTTAATTATCACTTACATTTATTTGAACGTCATAATCCAGGACAGACAACAGTAATAGTAATAACATTAATATACACATATATACATATCGATATATTGCGATTTCCTACTTTTTCAACTGCAAATGATGTCCCCAAAGGAAAACTTTGTCAACATCTGGTTTATATAAGAACAATTTTCCAGTCTGTACATCTGACTTCAACCATTTTATTGCAGCAACATTGTCAAGTTGACAGACCAACAACTTTCATAAAGTCATGTCATAGTTGCATGCACTTGACAAACTGAACTGTTTGTTGCAGTCTACTTACGGTCCACCTTAACTGGATGTGTGGACTACTGTACTTAGGTAGCTTTTGAACAATGCTACTTCACTTCACTTCACTTGCACAAAACATCTTGTGCAGCCCATTCAGTAACTAGGGAATTTGTAAAATACTGTTATGACAAAACTGTTACTGTTAAAACAAAATGAAAAGATGCTACAGTTTGTTTACTGCTGGCCTTGGAACTAAAGTTTATAAAAAAAAAAGAAGAAGAAAAAAGCAAAAACCTCCTATGAATGACCTCCCTTTCTGGCTGGTGCATGCTTGAGGTGCTCTGCAGCATGTTGGCGGATAACCTCCTCCGTTGCATCCTTATTCCATTTCAGTACAGCAGCTGCAAGAGTTGAAAAAGACAAAAATTATAAATGTGCAATTTTAGTCTAATTCTCTTGTGCTCTGGCCTCTGGGTTGAAATAGGTATCGCTGTTATCTACTTGGAAGAAAGCAGAAGTTCAAATAATAAAAACAAACCCTAAAAACTACATCAAGTGTGTTTTAATTTTCATCTCTGTGGGCAGTGGTGGCCTAAAGGTAGGAAGCAAGCTCGTGACAAGAAGGTTGTAGGTTCAATACCAAAAGAGTGGGTAAAGTGAAAAGCAGCACTTGCCCCTCCCTCATTACCACCACTGAGGTGACCTTGAGCAAGGCCCTTAACTCTGACCGCTCCAGTGCAGCTGATCAGTGGCCAGCAGATCAGACTGTGGTTGCTGGTCAGCTTCCAGGTGTGAATGTGTGTAAGAATGTGAACAGGGTACTCTTGAAAAAGAGACCATTGCTCCCCCTGTATAACATAAAAAAGGTAACAGTTTTCTTCCCCTATGCAACGTGAAATATGGGCTTACCTTTTAGTGCTCTGTAATGGTTGGTGGTCTCCAGACCCATCTTCTCTTTTTTCCCTTTCCCCTTCATATTGAAGTTGGCCATGAGGGAATTATTGAAGAGCCTGAAGAAAAATAAATGTGATTTACACAGAGGTGGGAGTAAGTCACACATATGCAAGTCACAAGCAAGTTTCAACCTTTAAGTCTCAAGCAAGTCTAAAGTTAATGTGAGAATCAAGCAAGCAAGTCCAAATCACTGCTCTATGTAAAGACATTGTTCAGGCCGGGCAAGCAGATGACAAGTCAAGCCACACTGTATGAAATTCTGACCCGTTTCCACATTTAAAGCTGCTGTAAATGATTTCCTCATTTTGCATAGTTCCGGTGGCATTTTCAGCACTGCAGTTAGCAGTCCCCCCCTACAGCATTGGCTTTCGGCCTGTGAACACGCACAGAGGACCGCCACTTTGTAGAGTTCTGTCTCCTGATTGGATAAGGTGGGGAGGCTCCCAGAAAAAAATCAGTTTTGCTGCGGGGCGGAGGGACTGAGAGATCCATGTCATTGACCAAATAATTTATATTAGTGATAGCTGTCAGAATGTCGAGCTGTTTTACACTTATTTTAACCAAAAATATCACAGCAGCTTTAACTCAATTAAAACACAGTGGTCAGATGTCTGATGAGAGAGAATGCAGATGTCTCTGTGTGTGTGTGTGTGTGTGTGTGTGTGTGTGTGTGTGTGTGTGTGTGTGTGTGTGTGTGTGTGTGTGTATGAGAGAGAGATTATTGAAAACAGTTCATGAAACATACCGGTCAAGGACTTTGTGGACACAGTCCTTTAGATCCTTCCCTCCAATTCGGGCAAGTTGCAGCACCTGGAAAAGGTCCATTAAAAAACAATTTTCAGAATATTAAAGACCCCCTAAAGTCATGCTTCAAGATGTGTATAAAATACTTTGAATAATAATTTGTGTCTGATGGTTTTTCCCCACAAAAAAGTTAAAACCCCTCCGCACCCTCTTCTCTACTGTCAAGAAACGAATCCAATCCCCCGGACAACACCACACTTTGCTCCCCTGATCTCAGCAATGCCTTCCTCCACTAACAAAATCTCCCAAATCAATAGCTACTGCCTCCATCACCAACTCCTCCACCCCCACCCCCACTAATCTTCCCTTTGGCCGATTACACGCCCCCCTCTTCTCTGCAACATTAACCTGCAACATGCTCTTTAAATCCCGACTCCAAACCTACCTGTTATCCCAAGCTTACAACCTCCCCTACCCTTAACCAGCTCTTCCTACCTCGCCACCCACATTTTACACCTCCCTCTCTTCTGTCTGGCCACTGTCCCTCCCACACACTCCCTCCTTCCCCTCTGTTTCCATATATCCCTAATCAACGTGAGTTACTTGTATCTGTTGCCTGTTCTTATCTTGTTTTCTATGTACTCATACTGTGTCAGCATCTTAGGGTAATTGAAAAGCACTTTATAAAATAAATGAATTATTATTCTTTATTATTAATTATCTTGTTAAAATCCTTAAAATGGCTTCCCCTCCCTCTTTTTCATTTAAAAATCCAAAGCAACCAATCAGGGTTATCTAGATTCTAGAACATAACTAGCCAATCACAGCATACAACACATGCTTTTCAACACATTCTCACTCATTACAAAGTGACGACAAGGGTTCCTGACCGATTAAAAATGTGTTAACTGCTGAATACTGGACAGGTATTGGCTCCAGGATTCGTGATGTCACGAATCTTGCCTGTTGAAAACGGCCTTGGCTGGGTTTCCCAAAAGCTTCTTAGCGCTAAGAAGCTTCTTAGACCCTTCTTAAGGCTCCACGGGAGGGGTCTAAGAAGCTTCTTAGTACTAAGATACTTTTGGAAAACCCGGGCCTTTTCAGTTAGCTCTGATAAACGTTCCACTTTCAGCAGACGATTGTGGAAACAGCCTTCTAGTGTCAAACTCTGCACAGACATCATTCTGCACAGTGAAGCTCAAACATCTAACAAGAAGAAAAACTGATTTTTTACTTTAGGGGGGCTTTAAAAATGTACTTCTTCAATGCTATACTCCAGTAGGCCTATATACGCTCGTTCCCCATGAGTGCACTGGAGCAATGCATTTATCCATTAACCGAAAACATTTGGAACAAGGGCACTACTGTTATTACTTTCAGACTCTTGTTAATCCTACCAGGTTATTAAAAGTGTTGCTGTCCTCAAGGTGTAGCTCCTCTCTCTGGAAGTCCTCCATGGTGTCCAACCTCTCCACATGGGTGGCTGAAAGGGCAGGCGCACTTCGGCAAAGGTTTTTGATGTCCGTGTGCATGTCAAACAATTTCTCCAAGACTCTTTTCTGAAATTCTGAAATAAAAAAGAACACAAATGTTGATAGTGATGACTTTCTGTAATAGTCATTGAGGATGTTCGACTGAGTGTAAGTTCTGTATTTTACTAAGACCAAAACTGGCCTAACTAAGTAGCACAACGTTAATTGCTAATGTTAGCGCAGTTGGCCTGCCGACAGCCATATCTGGAATAAATACAAATATATTTTCTTAAGCGGTGCAGAATACTGCATTCGCTTCTAGGAGTGACACGTCTTTTAGGGGTCACCTGACCTAACCAAGGCACACCTGTATTCATATCATGAAAAATAATCTGGAAATGTTTTTTATTTACTTCACAAATGTATTTACTTAACTAGTGACATCATTTTAGATGTTTCATAATAAGTCTATAGCTGGTTGAGTCCCCTTTTAGTTAGGCAGGTTGTCACAAAATCCCACGGCACACCTGGCCTTGCCTCACAGCACACCATTTGGGAACCACTGCCCAAGGGGTACGCATCCCCCAGTTTGACCTGCATTCATCAACAACTACTACATCCCCATATACAGTGAAAGGAAAGATATTGCAGTATCCCTTTAACTCATTGAGTGCCAAGGACGGACATGTTCGTCATTTCAAATAGTAACGTAGAGTGCCAAGGACGGACATGTTCGTCAATTGCGTTTTTTGACGGTGGGGCGTCGATCAAAGCCTTCTGCCTCTGATGTACAAATATTATAGCTATTGGATGTGTCTAACCTATTTTACAGAACCCTTAGGTGGCGACAGTGCTCTCCACATAACAGAAAGGCAAGGAAAAAACAAAGAAGAAGTCGTTATGGAAACGGAAATCGCATCGCATCCGTATGCATCGATATGCTGAAGCACGTTACTGCAGCTGTGCCTGCAGCAGCCAATCTGCTCCCACAATTGAGCCGGACAGCACATCCGCACATCCACACCGTGGAGTTGTTATTATTCTCCACTGGAAGCATCGTTGCCGGTGACAAACACACGCGGAACGCTGTAAAAAAGCAGGATGTCGATGTCCCTTCACTGTGCGCACAGCAAACTCAGCAGAGAGCCACCACAGACAGGAGGAGGAGTGTGCAGTTGAGGCGAGGCGAGGCGAGGCGGGGCGGGGCGGGGCGGGGGGGGGGGGGGGGGGGGCACGCAGAGCAGCGCGCAACACACAGACAGACCCAGGCAGCAGGACAGGATTGACAAACGCAAGCCAGAATATCCGATGCCCACCAGATGACTCAGTGAATGTGCTTGAAATGCTGCATTTCACAAAAGGCGGAATAACTCAGCTTCTAATTTGAAAAGTGTCTTTTTGCTCAAAACAGCCTATCTTCTCCGGCTCATAACTAAAGAACGGAAAATGGGATCAATAAACTTTTTTTTGCAGATGATAGAATAGAGTCTCATCGTTCTTTGTGCGTGTTCAGTGTTTACATAGTAATATCACACAATATTCTGTGGGCCTCGAGAAATCACTGAAAACGCTCTGAAACTCTGGCACTGGGAGCATCCGTTCTCCAAAAGTGGCTGGCACTCAATGAGTTAATTATCTAAATTCAGCAATTGAAACAATTAATGGTTTGACAGCTCAATTTGAAACACTTTAGCACTTACTTGCTTCGGGCATTGGGAATCCGGCTGGTGCCCTCTGAGACCCTGCATCTGTAGTACATGTAAAACAAAAGTGTTCAGGAAATTACCAAGTGACATTTCTGAGAGAGAACAGATTTGGGCCCCAAGACGCAGTTGTCAGAAGTTTGCATACACTTAGGTTGAGGTCATAAAAACTAATCCAAAAGATTCCACGTTCAAAAAATGTGTTTGCTCAGCCGGTTAGAACATGTAATTTCTGCATGACAAATATTTAAAAATAAACTTTTTTTTAAAGACATTACTTCACTTAAATGACAATATCACAATTACAGTGGGTCAGAACTAATCATTGAATTGCAAAGCGTTTTGATGGATACTTGAAGCAGGCTTTGAACAACTCACCATGCCTCAGCCTGACACTGTCCCCGCCCCTGGAGCTGTTGTTTTGCCTGGATCCACCACTGTCCCTGGAGCTGTTGTTTTGCCTGCCACCACTGTCCCTGTTTTGCCAGGGGTTGACACTGGGACTGTTTAACCTGGTGCTGACACTGTGCCTAGAGCCATCTGTGGGCCTGGAGCCACCGCTGAACCTGGGGCTGACACTGTGCCTGGAGCCATCTGTGGGCCTGGAGTCACCGCTGGACCTGGGGCTGAGTCTGTGCCTGGAGCCACCGCTGGGGCTGGGCCTGACCCTGGGACTGACACTGGGCCTGGAGCCACCGCTGGGGCTGGGGCTGAACCTGGGACTGACACTGGGCCTGGAGCCACCGCTGGACCTGGGGCTGAACCTGGGACTGACACTGGGCCTGGAGCCACCGCTGGGGCTGGGCCTGACCCTGGGACTGACACTGGGCCTGGAGCCACCGCTGGGGCTGGGGCTGAACCTGGGACTGACACTGGGCCTGGAGCCACCGCTGGACCCGGGGCTGAACCTGGGACTGACACTGGGCCTGGAGCCACCGCTGGGGCTGGGCCTGACCCTGGGACTGACACTGGGCCTGGAGCCACCACTGGGGCTGGGCCTGACCGTGGGACTGACACTGGAGCAATCACTGAACCTGGGGCTAACACTGGGCCTGGAGTGCCTGGAGCCACCGCTGAACCTGGGGCTGACAATGGACCTGGAGCCATCTCTGGACCTGGAGCCATCTCTGGACCTGGAGCCATCTCTGGACCTGGAGCCATCTCTGTGCCTGGAGCCATCTTTGTGCCTGGAGCCATCTCTGGATCTGGAGCCATCTCTGGACCTGGAGCCATCTCTGTGCCTAGAGCCATCTTTGTGCCTGGAGCCATCTCTGGACCTGGAGCCATCTCTGGACCTGGAGCCATCTCTGTGCCTGGAGCCATCTTTGTGCCTGGAGCCATCTCTGGACCTGGAGCCATGTCTGGACCTGGAGCCATCTCTGGACCTGGAGCCATCTCTGGACCTGGAGCCATCACCGTTATGTGTAGAGACTGAAAAACACACAAAGCATGTTCTTAGATTTAACATCACTAACACGTATCACAAACTAACAGGTGACTGGTTTAATGTGACAAATACTCACTTGGTGTGATAATTTCCCTAGCCAGGCCACCATGTTCCACCGGGATGGATAAGCGAGGATTTTCAGAGCCTGAAACATTTAAATGACCCTGTAGCTACTTTCAACCTGTGTATATTAAATAATTAATTACTATATTTATTAAATTGTGATCAATACTCACAAGGAGGCTTTACTTTTGATGGTGGAGGGGGAAAGGGGTCCATGCTCTCCTGCTCCTCCTCCTCAGAATCTTTTAAGAGTGCAATTCAAAATGTGATATAAAACATGTTCAGGCCCAGTTTCTCCCCAATAAATACAATTTCAGATTCCTAAATTAATTGATAAAACATACCAACAACATAATCATCCAATTTTAGGTTACGTTTTCTTTTCCTCTTCGTAACCACCTCGTCCATGTCATCATCTCCTTGGCTGGACTCGGCTTGGCTGGTCTGATTGTAGTCATTGCATTCTTTTTCCTCAGCTAGAATTAACATATTTCAACTGTAAAAACCATTTGACCCAGCATATTTTTATTTTTTTGCTGAGGAATGAAACCATTCATTAATCAAAACCTACCTGATCTTGTTTTTATTTTGATAAACTGGAAGGTCATCCAGTCATCCTCGGGGTTCTGCTTCTTCTTGAAAGCTGCTTCTAGTACCTTTACATTCTTTGAATTTGGCCATCGCACGATTTTCTTCTTTTGGTCTATCCAATTTTCGGGAACTGTACCCTCTGTCTCTTTTCCATTCTCCACCCACACAGCCTTGGCATACATGATCTGGAAAGGACAGTATATGTTACTTTCAGGTTTGACATTTTAATTTATCCACAGCAGTTTGTAGTGCTGGAGATTTGTATCATGTGCTAGCCTGCGTTAAAGAAAAAGAATATCCAATTGATATTTAATCAAATCTGCTCTATTCATAAATCCCAATATCGATATTTTAATATAATGCTTTTTCCCGTGGATGCATGCAGTTTTAACCCTGTTACGAGATTTCGTCTCCATGTGTAAATATATATATTTTTAACAATACACCAGGTTAGAGGGTTCGTTGTACAATTTACAGGAACAGTTCTTTGAGAATCTCTAATATCCAAGCCAAATTGGTATTGTAACTGAAATATCGAATGTTAACGTAAATTGATTCGGGACAGTGTGTGGGAATCGCATTGGGAAATCAGTGGTGACACCCACCCCTATTTGTACGGTCCCTAGGAATCAAACCCAAGACCATTATTGATATCACCTTGTTCTACCAATTAGGCTACACACGAACACATTTCTACAATAATTACCTATGACATTATTATGAAATATTTTTCATTGCAATCATTAACATGTTACTGAGCAGGTCAAGATGTTAGTGTGCAGGTCAATATGTTACCGTGCAGTTTAATGTGCAGGTTAAGATGTTACTGTGCAGGTTAAGATGGTAATTAGTTAATGAAGAGAGTTTAGAGTTAAATTAAACCTTTACAAGTGGTGTTCCACACCATGGCGAAGGGGTATGAGGACATAACCACCAGTTTCTTGCGGGAGGCAGGCCACCTTGCGGAAGAGATCCTTTTCACGCAGTAGTCCTCTTTCCATTCGGCCCTGCACATTACCTGTGCATACGATATTTAGGAGTTTGGAGCTGCATGGTTGTTCAAATAATGGTGAAGTGTGGCGCTGGTGCAGAATTTCACACATCAAAGTGCCGTCTGCATTCTTTGCCCGAATGAAAGCAAAGCTCTCATCTCTCAAGAGAAAACAACGGTCTCTTTCTTTGACAGAAACAAACACTTTAGGCTGTGTTTTGCACTCGTCCACTTCTGCATGTTCCATTTCTGCCAAACGCCTAGTGACCTGTTCCAGGGGGCTTCTCCCACTCCTCACATACTTCTTGATTTTTTGCAGGTAGTTCTCAAAAGGAAAAGCGGAAATGTCATTTAACGAACAGTTGAAGTGTCTGACATCTTCATGAAGATGGAGTAGTCCATGTACATTGTACACAGCAAAGGTTTGGCCATAGAGATGAGCACAGCACTTGACAAAATGTTTCAGTAGTTCATTGGCAAATTGGAGATAACCATTCCGAGTCCTCTCATCTGACTCCAGCAGGATCGACATGGCCACAGTCAAGGACAGGAAATGTTTGTATCTTCCAGGGGACAACACAGTTTTTAGTACCACAGGTCCTGTGTATAACAAAAACTGCCGTAGTTCGGTGGCCTTCCACCTATCCACTTCATCTAAACCCCGGGGTTGCCGAGCAAATTCACTTGGCATCTTCCCTCTCAGCGACGTCAGTTTTTGGGTTATTTCTTGCCTTTGCCTGACAGATAAACGACAAAATCTTGGGCCACGACTAGTCAAAAATCTTAACAGTCGTCGGACTACTCCCAAGCTTACCATATGCATGTAATCTAATACGAATGAGCTGACACAAGGAATTCCTGACGCAATGAAGGGGCTGATACCGTTTTGGTGGGTGCTGTACTCCACTCTACTGAAAACTTCGTCTGTTCGAGAAGTGCATACCGGTTTATTGAAAACGATTGTCTCCTCGACACGAGCACCTCTGATTATACATCTCTCACAACTCTCATAGGCAGTATGACCCTTAATACATTTGAGATATGCCCTTGCTGGCGCATCACAGATGAGAGCTTCAATATGGACTGTGTAAGTCTGGCCTTCATAAATTATCCCAGTGTCTTTGAGATGTTTGTACTCAGTCAAAAAATCATGAAGATACTCCTCAAGGGGACGAGGCTTACGTTTTCCACTAAACATAGCTACAATAAATGGATCAAAATGGTTCAACTTCGCTAGTATTGGCCAGAATTCGATACCACTACTTTTGAAAAGCGGGAGGCCATCAATGTTTACACTGAGGTGTAAGACATTACTCTCGGTGCGACTTAAAAAGCGGCGGATCCCCTTTTCTAAGCCGTAGTACATGTACTGCCCGCCACATTTAGCCTCAGATGCTTTATTTTGTGGTGTAGAAAGGAGTGTCCTTGGATCAATAGGCAACAGATGCCCCTGCTTCCTTAATATGGCCAATAATTCTTTCAAAGATCTGTGTGTCTCTCCATTTTTGATGGCCCATTGTTTTAAGTCCTCTTCAAGATTCACATTATCTGCAGCTTCATCATTTAGTCGGTCATCGGTAGAGTCTTGGTCCACTTCAGTGCTGCAGTCCAAAATGTACAAACTATTTGGAGTCCCAGGTACGTCGTCACTGTTGAAACGATTTGGAGTCCCAGGCATGTCACTGTGGAAGCTATTTGGAGTGGCAGGCACGTTGTCACTGTTGAAACTATTTGGAGAATCAGACACATTGTCACTGTCAATCCCCATGAGATTCTCATCACTGTCAGAATCTTGGAGAAGCTGTTCAATGTCTCGTTTTCTTTTTCGCCATCGTCTCTTGTAACCCTTCATGTCCATCTGGAAAATACGGGGGGGGGGGGGGGGGGGACCATATGAACATTTAATTTCACGTTGATCCCGTCCTAATTATTCGAAATGAACGATATGATCAATTAAAATAAAACTCAATATAGCACTAAACATACTAGAATAACTTTACCCTACACTTTGTAAACTAGCAACGATTCCTCGCCTGCCCTGCAGCTCGCCCACTGCGCACCGCATACGCAGCTCTGCCGCTATGCTGCCTTGTCTGCCCTATTGGCACCAGGAAGGATGACATCACTGATGACATCATCATTTTGATTTCTGATTTAACTTTTTTAGTTCAAGGACACAGCGGTCAAGCTGAGACAGCTTCAGCCATGTCGATGACAATTGCCTGGAAAGGTGTGGGCTCCCCCTTGTGGCAAATGGGAATTATAAACAAAACTGGAAATCAATTAGGACTGTGACTTGCTAGTGAGCAAAGTTCCTCCTCTTTTTCAAGTCACTCATGAGTCTGGGTGATATTCATTCTCATGTGACGATATCTTCACGATCAATAGAAATTCACTGCAACACAATTATCTTGAGTGTTAAAGGAGTAGGGGGCACAAGACCGGTGAGGGTGCTGCATTTGGTTAAGACAATACCTTGAAGTACAGGTAGAGGCTGAGACTGCGGCAAACTGGAGACTGCAGGCAGAGGCTGTAGGCAGAGGCTGAAGCTGGAACTGTGGCAGACTGACAGAGGCTGGATGGAGGCGGTGGCTGCAGCGGAAAAAGGTCAAGCATGAAAGGTCACCAAAACAAAATTGGTAGGGAGCACCCCAGAACCAAAGCAGACAAGTTATGAGACTTAACATTGGGTACCTTGAAGGACAATGACACTATCAAACTGGAGACGGCAGGCAGAGGCTGAAGCTGGAACTGTGGCAGACTGACAGAGGCTGGATGGAGGCGGTGGCTGCAGCGAAAAAAGGTCAAGCATGAAAGGTCACCAAAACAAAATTGGTAGGGAGCACCCCGGAACCAAAGCAGACAAGTTATGAGACTTAACATTGGGTACCTTGAAGGATAATGACACTATCAAACTGGAGACGGCAGGCAGAGGCCGAAGCTGGAACTGTGGCAGACTGACAGAGGCTGGATGGAAGCGGTGGCTGCAGCGAAAAAAGGTCATGCATGAAAGGTCACCAAAACAAAATTGGTAGGGAGCACCCCAGAACCAAAGCAGACAAGTTATGAGACTTAACATTGGGTACCTTGAAGGACAATGACACTATCAAACTGGAGACGGCAGGCAGAGGCCGAAGCTGGAACTGTGGCAGACTGACAGAGGCTGGATGGAGGCGGTGGCTGCAGCGGAAAAAGGTCAAGCATGAAAGGTCACCAAAACAAAATTGGTAGGGAGCACCCCAGAACCAAAGCAGACAAGTTATAAGACTTAACATTGGGTACCTTGAAGGACAATGACACTATCAAACTGGAGACGGCAGGCAGAGGCTGAAGCTGGAACTGTGGCAGACTGACAGAGGCTGGATGGAGGCGGTGGCTGCAGCGAAAAAAGGTCAAGCATGAAAGGTCACCAAAACAAAATTGGTAGGGAGCACCCCAGAACCAAAGCAGACAAGTTATGAGACTTAACATTGGGTACCTTGAAGGACAATGACACTATCAAACTGGAGACGGCAGGCAGAGGCTGAAGCTGGAACTGTGGCAGACTGACAGAGGCTGGATGGAGGCGGTGGCTGCAGCGAAAAAAGGTCAAGCATGAAAGGTCACCAAAACAAAATTGGTAGGGAGCACCCCGGAACCAAAGCAGACAAGTTATGAGACTTAACATTGGGTACCTTGAAGGACAATGACACTATCAAACTGGAGACGGCAGGCAGAGGCTGAAGCTGGAACTGTGGCAGACTGACAGAGGCTGGATGGAGGCGGTGGCTGCAGCGAAAAAAGGTCAAGCATGAAAGGTCACCAAAACAAAATTGGTAGGGAGCACCCCGGAACCAAAACAGACAAGTTATGAGACTTAACATTGGGTACCTTAAAGGACAATGACACTATCAAACTGGAGACGGCAGGCAGAGGCCGAAGCTGGAACTGTGGCAGACTGACAGAGGCTGTGTGTATATATGTGTATATATATATACATACATATATATATACACACACAGGCACTGCTTTCTGGACTAGCTCTTATCCCCTGCCTGTCTGCTCCGACTGTTTTTGTTTTATTAGCTCTGTCTGTCTGCTATGTTTTTAACTGTGTTTTAACTTGTTTTCATTTGTTGTAAGCAGTGGCGTGCCGTCCATTAGGCGAACTA
Source organism: Poromitra crassiceps (assembly GCF_964638095.1). Taxonomy (NCBI): domain Eukaryota; kingdom Metazoa; phylum Chordata; class Actinopteri; order Beryciformes; family Melamphaidae; genus Poromitra; species Poromitra crassiceps. The sequence continues at coordinate 324,025 of NW_028152234.1, read as the reverse complement.
GGCAAATGCTAGGGGCGCTTGAGCCGTTAGGGGCGCCAGAGAGGGTAAAAAAAAAAAAAAAAAAAAAAATTACAAATACGTTTGTATGATAATAGGCCTACTATTATTTTACAATAGTAGACAAAAAATAAGCAGCACAACGTCTTAAGTCTTTAAATAATAGTGAAATCATTTTCTAATTCTGCCTTTCTGGCTGCCTGGGCTGCAGCACTTTCACCATGGTCCCTAATCCATACCACCCCACCCCCTGCGCGGCCGCGCCCCCTTCTACCTGCTCAGAGCTTTTTCCCAGAGTGGGGGAAGGGAGCTGGAAGGTGGGTGCTGAGGGTGCTGCAGCACCCCCTGGTGGCAAGAAATGGGATTTTCGAAATTGTTGGATTTGGCTGTCTTGTGTTTATACCACCAACAAGATGCATTAAAAAACAGTTGGGCTTCCCAGCTCTAATCTTATTTCATACGCTCTCTCTTCAAAAGTGTTTGATTTTCATCATAATCTGGTTTTCCATAATAATAATAATAAGTTCAGTGTTTATGCCTGTGTTGCTGTCTGTTGTAGTGTAAAACGACTAAAGGGAGAGCAGGTGCTTACATAAAAGTGAGTGAGAAAAGGAGAAGATACTGAATAATGACATCACAACAGTATAATCCTAATGTTAATTTAAAATTTAATATTCTTCTAAATATGGATGAAAGTCCAAAAAACGTCACCTCACAGCACTGAGAGTTCCTTCCTTACAGCACCCCCTACCTAACAGTACTTCCAGCGCCACTGGGGAAGGGCCATTCTGAGCCTGCACTGCAGTGGTGGATTAGCTGCGATATAATTTTTATTATATTTTCTTTGGGGGAGGGGGGGGGGGGGGCACCAGCAAAAATCTTGCCTAGGGCACCAACTTGGTCAGGCACGCCACTGGTTGTAAGTAACTTTGTATTTATTTTATCCCCTACCCCCATCCCTCAAAAGGCTGTGCCTTCTGCCACGTCGCTGTTGTAAATAAGAATTTGTTCTTACTTCTTAATGACTTACCTGGTTAAAGGTTAAATAAAATAAAAAATAAAATAGCAACATGCACAATTAACTCATTCAGTGCCAGCCACTTTTGGAGAACGGATGCTCCCAGTGCCAGAGTTTTCAGAGCGTTTTCAGTGATTTCTCGAGGCCCACAGAATATTGTGTGATATTACTATGTAAACACCGAACACGCACAAGAACGAGCTGGCTCTATTGTATCATCAGCAAAAAAAAGTTTATTGATACCATTTTCCGTTCTTTAGTTATGAGCCGGAGAAGATAGGTTGTTTTCAGCGTTTTCAGGCTTTTCAAATTATTATCTGAGATAATCCGCCTTTTGTGAAATGCAGCATTTCAAGCACATTCACTGAGTCTGAAGATAATATTTTCTGATGTAGTGACGTAGTTGTTGTGTGATGCCCTGCGTGCACCACCCCCCTCCCCCCCTCCCCCCGTAAACTCCTCCCCACACTGCACACAGCCTCACGCAACCATTATATTTTCGGAGTGCTGCGTTTGTGTGCTGCTGTCGGCTCTCAGCGCCACAGCAGGGAAGAGCCAACCCGGATTGCTGAATGGTTTGGCGTCAGGGGCTGCTTTCCTGGCTGCTAATCGGTTGGAGAAACTATACAGACAGACAGACAGACAGACAGGGACAGAGGGGCTCAGTTGTGAGCGCGGATTGACTCCTGTTCGGAGCCAATGTCAGCTCCCGCGACAGAGCAAATGGCTCTGGGAGCATGCATCGGGTTGTCTTTGATCCACGGCTTTTAGGCTGTTTCTCGGACCTGTCTCTAATCTGGACTGCACCGAGCAAGCACTGTCGCCACCTAATGAGTCCGTAAAATAGGTTATACACCTCCAATAGCTACTATAGTTGTACAGGAGCTGCGGAAGGCTTTGATCGACGTCCCACCGTCAAAAAACGCATTGGACGTCGAAGGACGTCCGTGGCATTCTACGTCACTATTTAATTGGACGTCGAAGGACGTCCATGGCATTCAATGAGTTAAGATAACAGCTCGAGGCTATTTCAGGAAATTATCTTACCAAGGATGATCACAGGAGTTACCTAGCTGGGAAGGAATCAAAGGGATGATTATTCATGATGAGCATCACACTACCAGTCCAGTATTATTAGATTTCCCTAAAGTAAAGTACAATTAAATGAAAACGCATGTTTGAAACCCTATAATAATTAGAGATTCACTTCAGTTATGTTTATAACCCCTATCACACAAGCATGTCTCAAAAGGCTCAACTGTTGCGTCACTGATACTACAACATGCAGGGCTCTTGTGCCTCACGTGCGCCATGCTGTGTCAATCTCTCCCCCCTCATCAGGCACGCACACACGCACACACACACACACACACACACAGAGAAAGATGGAACTACAAAAACACAACGCTTTTAATTCATGTTGAGTGCTTTCCACGTGTTCAGAATCATTTTATTTTGAAAATCCGACTGGAAGGCGTATTGTTTTTATCGCTAGTCTAACATGACTGTTTGAAGCCAGTCAACCATCAACCACCAGTCAAAGCCGATGGCTTTGGATTTGGAGATCAAGCTAGCATCAGTGCTGCTGATGGCAGCTGCCTGCGACAGTGTTTTGGTATCAACCTTGTTAATCTCGCTATATTCTTCATCACAGCGGGGCATTACCCACTGTGTGGTTCATTACCCATTTTACTGACGTCCTCACTAATCACACGGCTAGCTGTTTACATGGCTAGCTAGTTATTAGCATAGCTCGCTGTTAGCGATCATGGGTGTTCTCTCTCTCCCTCTAAGATGTAGCTTGCTCGTAACATTACTTATTTGCGGCAGTGTGCATGGGATAAAGTCTCCCGCTAGTGTTGATGCCCAGTGTGATGGCACATGGCAGAGAAACGTGTAGCTGCGTCGCGTGTAACGTTAGCAGGCATTGATTTTGAAAGCAGAAAAACACAAGTAGCCTAAATATTCACAACGATAACGTTAGCTTAGCAGCTGATTAAAGCTTGACTTGCTTGAACGTGGCCTAGCGAACTCAACATTAAACAAAAGCAAGTTAGCTCATGTTAGGCCCTGTGTCCACCTAGCTTCTTTTTCCTACGTTAAAAGCTGGGAGTGCGCTGGGGAACGCTGATCCCAGCGCACAATATACAAGGAAGCAGTCTGCAAGTAACGTTAGTTCAGCTTGATAGCTGACAGCTAGCAAGCTAACAACACAGGTAGGCTACGCTATTAAAAGCAGTAAGCACAACACTCACGCTGCATGGGGGCTGACTTTACCGCTTAACGCTGCAACACTACGCTCTCCCCCCATTGGAAACAATTGAAAATAGACGCTGGAGCTGATGAAAAGAAGCTAGGTGGACACAGGGCCTTAGCCTGTAAGCCAGATGCTGTCTTAGTAATAGCCTCATATAGCATAAGATAATGCAGCCGCTAACGCGCGAATTAACACAGCAGGTTGAAATCGTGTACAAAAACAACACATGTTTTTGATTAATATGCTTTATCTATTCCTTATTTAAACAGAACTGAACAAAAGAGAACACTAGGCTAATTCCTTACCTCTACTGCTGTAGCCTTGTCTTCCAAGCGGGAGCAGAGAATACTTCTTTCCAAATCCGCGGGATTTGACAAAATGGAATCTCCCTACATGCAACGCGGCGTACAACCAATCACTGCTGTAGCGTCGTGCATGACGTCATGACGTCATGGCCATGGTGACGAGGGTGATTGTTAACACAAGATAAGTAACTTCTCAGCTGTGTCTGGTCTGGTGTTGTATATATAGCGACTAGCTTGCCAACGCTAACATTCTGAGATCACTATCAATGTCATTTACTGTGACATAAGCTAAAATTGTATATTTATGTTGTGATGTTTACAGAAGCTAGCTAGCTATATGAAGTCACTTTGGCAAGATGTTACTCAGTGTGGTTCTCAAAGTGGGGTCTGGGGACCCCCAGGGGTCCTTGAGGGGGTTCCAAGGGGTCCGCAGCAAGTATTAATTTTTTTTTCAGTAATTCCATCCATATAACACAATGACAGAATGTATGGCTATTTTGGTCATGGGTTTCATACAGTTTCTCTAATAAAACATATAATCCCAGGGGCCCCGGGGACAAAATCTTATCAAATGGGGGACTGTGGTCTAATTTATGTCCGGGTGCTTGACATGACGGTTTGAGAACCAAGTAAGTCATTAAGTTGTAAGTCATCTGCTCATGCTGGTTGTATCATGAAATGGTAGTAGTGTAACTAGCCTGTCTGTTTGTCTGTCTGTCTCACTGTCTGTTTCGTGAGGCGGACATTTTCACAGTGTATGGCAAAGCTGTCCCTGGGGTTTCAGTGGTCCTCCAGTGTGATGGCACCAGGCTCTGGCAAACTGCGCTACGTTCTCATCGCCTCCATCGTCAGGGCGCTGCCGATGGACATCATCTGCATTTGGTGGTGCTCTGCATTACCAGGTGAGTTACACACACACAGATCCTAACAAGCCTGGATGTAGTGTTTTGTGGGTTGTTGTTTTGGGCTATGGAGCCTGGAGCCTAAGGCGAAGCAACTGAAAGGTCACGTTGAATACTACTGGCACAGTCACCTCCCTTCCTAAATTTAGACAGAGGTATATTTACATCTGTCATTGTAGAAAAGTTACCCAAGGACTCAATCTCCCACAATCCTCCACACCTCCTACTGAACGGTACCCTGCCTTCACCTCACTCACCTCAATAGACCCTTTTCACGGGGGGCATTTTGTGTCGAAAAGGCAGAATAAACACAGGTGCAAGTGTCACGGGTGTGTGCGTGACTGTGAATAAGAGCGGATTCTACTGGGGAGTGGTGCTGGCCCAAACAGCATACACAGACAAGAATGGAACATTGGAACAAATGGGTTTTATTACTAAAATATAAAAAGAGAAAAATGTGCCTATTTAAAAGAGTCCAGTCTCCGTGGGACAACGTCCAGCCTCTGTTAATCCCGAGCAACTGTGTTGTCTCCCTCTCGTCCGGTTCCCCGTCCTCTCCTGACGTCTCCAGCTGACGATGAGGGTATAAAGCAGAGCAGGGCTTAATGCTTAATTCCCCAGATAAATGACAGTTCAGAAATGGTAGGATAACTCACTAGGACTGGTATTTTGGATGAGCCAAGTTAAATAGTGGATAAATGCACTGCAACCCAATTCACTGCAAAACAAATGCAACACGTCTATTGCATGTAAATCACTCGAACGTAATGTGCACGACACGCCTTAAGGGCTCCTCCTCGTTCCGTGTCGTAGTAAGCTATAGTAGTTCCACTGAGCGTTCTTGTTACTGTCAATGTCTGGGGTTAGGCTTGCGGGCAGACCCGCGTCGTCTGTGCACGGAGCTGGTCACAATCAAAGATAAAACAATAAAAATGGAGCGGGACTTAACTGAAGGAGGGGGGAAGCGCACCTCCACCCCTCCGCTTTCCCACGGCGTGTCTCCCGCTGTCACTCCTGTTCTCTCTCCCTCGCAGCTCGTGCGAGATAGGGTCGCAGCGTTCCTCCGGCTACTCCCACACTTCCAGGCTCAGGTCGGCTCGCGCTCAGGTCTCAGGTCGGCTCTGGCTCTCCCGCTGCCACAAGCTCTGGCTCCTCGTGTCTGTTCTCGCGTCCGTCCCAGGCACAGCTGACACACTGATTCTGCCGCACACTGACTCTGCCGCACACTGACTCTCTGTCTCTTGGTTCGTCTGGAGGAGGAATGGCAGCTGAAACACAAAGAGACTGAGGAGCCCTCACCCCACCTGCGGCTCACAGTTCATGGTGGAGCGACTTCCGGGGCCTTCACCCCCTCTCCCTCTCACCCGTGCATCAGCCACGGTGCGACCTCAGGTAGTGTTGTCACGGTACTCGGTACTTCGGTACTTGGACGGTACTACATTGCTACGGTACTGAACGGTACCTGTTTTTCATGGTACCGAGGGTACCGAATTTACTATTTAGTTTGCCACCATGGCTTGGCTTCATGGACCCAGCCGCCAGCTAACGTTAGCCTGTCTGCCTGATCAACATACATACATACTGCGCATACAGCCCCGCGCACTTCCGGGACTACGGTGTCCCCGAACGTCCACACGTAATCGCGAACAGTCATTCACAGCTTGTTTACACGAGCAGTGCGCAGCGCACAGGCAGCGAAGATAATGGCTAACAGCTACAGCAGGAGGAGCGGCTGCTCCTGTCTTATTCCAACAACTCAACTTGTTGAGAAGAAGAATGCAAAGAGTCGCATTTGGAAATATCAGTCCCCAAAGTCCCATCTGCAAAAAGTGTGAAAGGGAGTTCCAAACCAAACATCCAATCTCGCCAAGCAGCTGAAAGACAGGCACCCAGACCTGTTCAAATAATTCAAGGTGGGTTAATTCTTTCAAACGGTGTAAAATAACACGTTTAACAACATATCAAACAGACCTTATCCTGTCACATTCGTTTTTGAGATAGCTGGCAATGCATTGTGTAACCAAAAAACGTTTGCGCTAACGTTAACGTAACGTGTTTTGTAATGGAATCATTATGGGACCCGGCTAATACCTGGTACAGCGTTAGCTAGCATAATGTAACATGTGTGCAATGCAATGTTTGTAATGGAAACATTATGGGACACGGCTAATAGCCGAACTTAGCCATAGTTCAACATGGCATCAAAATAAATACAAGCTTCTTTCGGGTGAAACATGTCCGTGAATTAAAACTAGCTACATAAAATTGCTTGCACTCTACATGTGTGTATGTGCAGTTGTTTGTATCATCTCTTTATTTTAGTAAATCTCACTAACGTTACTTTCCATTTAACAGTATGCGAGAGATGAAGATGAAGAGGAAGGCACAAGTCGCGGAGCCCAAAAGACCACCCAGCAGACAATTCCTGATGTTTTTGAAAAGCAGAGGAAATATGACAAGAACTCACATGAAGCAAGAAAGTGTGATAGGGCATTGGCAGAATTCCTATGCATCAATCAAATACCAATATACACCAGCAATTCTGTGAAATAAATTAAATTATAATATTTAATATAATAATAAAATTAAATACTTGAGGGCTACATGCCACTGGTGTTGCACTGTCTGTACTCACTGCCATACAGTTGAATGTAAGAAGAAGTAAGCAGAAGCACATTGTTTTGTTTTAAAGTTGAAGGCTACATGCCATTGGTTCATTGGAAATGGTTGCATACTTTAATAAAGGAGAATATGTTCAAGAAATATCAGTCTTTTTTTTACCGTGGTACCGAAATTGGTACCGAGTACCGTGGAAATTCACTAGTACCGGTACCGACTACTGAATTATTGGTACCGTGACAACACTAACCTCAGGTACGCGAGGGAGAGGAGGTAGCTTGGCCATCCCAGCCGAAGCCGCTCCCACCAATCTTACCTAAACCGCAGGCAGGGCTGAACACTGCTCCCCAGCTCCGCCATTCCTCCTCTCGACTCTGGCACGTCAGTCCTCCATGTCCAGCACGGCTCTCTCTCCGACTCTGTGTGTCGCACACCAGCTCTGCATCTCCTAATCAACAATCGGGGGTAATTGAGGGAACCACCCACAGAGCCCCGTCCGCTAATCACAGCCATTTTGCCCAGAATAATTTAGAAAGTCCCGCGAAATAGAGAAACTCCCCCTACAAACAGTGCCACCCCCAGGTTAACCATGGCACCCACCTTTCTGCCACACACCCATACATCACCCTGTGACACAAGCAAAACACTAATGAGGGTTTCCAAATTCCAATCATGGAAGTTGGAAACCCTCATTAGTGTTTTGCTTGCACCTGTGTTTACATTGCCTTTTCGACGCAAAATGGCACCCGTGAGGAGGGTCTATTACACAATTGCACACAATCCCGACTGATCACCTCCAAGGCATGCATGTGCAACTCTTGTGGTGTAATAGTAACACGTCCATCCTGGTGGAAGATTCAGGTTCAATTCCTGGTGCGAGTGTGTGACTTGTTGGTCAAATCAGTCTTTCATTCAAAGGACTTTTTATTGTGAGTTGGACACTGAAGGGAAAGGATTTTCCGGTGCCAGGTCCAATCTGGACAGAACTGACCGCACCGGTCAGAAGGTGTTGACAGATGTTAATACCTTTCCAGCGTATCCAATAAATTCCAGATATATGAAAAACCAATATGACAAGCAATTCTGATATTTAGAATATTATTTTATATAGAAAATATTGCATAAATCATGATACAGAGCCAATCAAGTGTGATACAGATTACCAATCAGAGATCTCCGGGTCAGATTCTGGTTCTTCCTAGCAGCTGAAATTTTTCAGATGAAGAAAGAGACGTTTGAAAAAGACCTCGTTTTTCGTTTTGTCTTCCCTTTTATCACTTCATGTGAGACTTTGATCATGGTGTTGTGGGCGTGTTCCTTCAGTAGCTCTTCCTTCCTCGTGGGCGGATGTTCTTCTCCTCCCTGAGGCCCGCATCACGTGACATGGTCTTCATGCACTAACACTCACTTGAATATTGCCCGCTTGATACATTTAAATTCCTATTTTAACTCCTATAATTTGGGTCAGCTAATTTAGCTATTTTCTCTATTTTAAAATCCTATCACACGTTATCTATGGTTACTTTAAACTAGATAATCTAATCTTCATCCTAGATAGGACCAAATTCAACTATATTAGTCTGAAGCTGGAACAATTTTCATTCAGCTCAAACCAGCTATCTCTTGGTCGAAAACCACCCCTAATGGAGTGTAAAAAGAGAAGAGATAGTTTCAATTCTTATCACAACAGAGAAAGCAGCTTCATCCTTATTCTGATTGGATGAGGACACTTATCAATTAGCACTTACCATTTATCAACTAATTTGACGACCACCTGCCAATTCGGTCGGCAGATGCAGCTTTAATATGACTATGATTTTCCCAACCTAAAGTTGCAGCAGTAACAATAAGCTAATATTTATCTAAATATTATATACTGTATCTCCCTTATTGTATAGCAAGCAATCTTGGCTTTAACTTTATACTTGACTGGAACCACTAAACATAATATGTTTGTAAGAAATAAGTTTATTAAATCAATACACCTAAGGCTTATAATATATATATTTGTGGGGAGGAAGATCAATATTTCATGGCTGTGGAAAAAGTTAGTTATACATGCTTTTAATATTTAATCACATCAGATATGGGACTTGTTCAAAGCACACATGATAGAGAGGCTGACTCCCTCTCAGCAACGACCTGCTGCCTGTCTCTCTAGGCAGGAAGCGACACCTACCACAGCTCTTTTCCTGTCTTGCTTCAAAGAGCTTACAGACGTCTTTTTCTGCAGACGTTTCTGCAAGAGGCGCTGTTGCCATGACGTTAAAACCACATCAAATACATAATCGGCACCTGTCCTGCCTCGATGGAAAAAATACACATCACTGAACTTTGGGTAAGAGCTCAATGTTCCATTTTGCACAGGGTGCAGAAATGTACAAAGGTCATGTTCTTTAGGGGAAAGTTCAACGTACAGAGGGTGTATGGTTTATTGAACAGGTTTTAAAGTTCATTTTATAAAAGATGTCAAGAACACTTATTTAATCAGTAGGATATATAAGCACAATATGCATTTCAAGATGAAAATAAGAATAAATGATAGGATATTAAAATCATTAATAACATATTTGTAACATAAGTATTGCTTTAAAATTTCATCTTGCTAAACCCTCTACTGTGGATTCTTAACTTTCTTTGTTATGGAATAATAACATTATTTCCAGGAGCTTTAAACCTTCGAGTATCCACAGTTTTTCCATATGAGCAATAAGCTATGAGCAAAAGATTCAAAGAAACATGTGGTGGCTGTGTGTGTGTGTGTGTGCAGCCCGCTCCTATTTTTAGTTTCATTTTCACGTATGCTTTCTCGACACACAGGCCTTCAATGAGGAAATGCTTGTAAGTCACTGACAGGCAGAGAGAGAACTGTTATCAATTTAGGCTTTCATTGTTAGGTGCTTAAATGAGGAAATGTTTGGCTATCAATAAAAAGGGGGAAATCTTATCAATCCCCCTTTCACACCTATTTATAGGTGTGAACCTTACTCAATTATCTCGTCCCACCACGGCGCTGGACGGTCCAGCTCCATCCCTTCCTGCAACATAACATGTAATATATTAGCACTGTAATTTGAGTTATTTTAAAAGTAATCGTTAACTTACCATTCCAGCTCGACCTCAGTAGGACAGGTTGAAACTCCTAAAGACAAACATTCAGTCTGACCTTTATGGTCACAAGTTCACTCAGTAACATAACTGTTACAATATCTATCCTGGCTCCCCTGGGTCACCACTTCCTGTGTACACAAAAACAACACAGTCAACCTGCAGCTCTGACACACTTGACCTATTCGTCCCTCAGTTTTTCACTATTAATATTCTCCCTCTATGTGATGATAATTAATCATTTTCCTAATTTGTTATATTATTTTAGCTTGCCTCCCCCTTGTCCCAGGCCAGACCCATACCCTGGTTTCCAAACTCCGCCCCCTTGTCCTATTTGCAGACCATGAGTGCATGGAAAGTTTGCTTAGATGCCACTATGCAAAAATAAAAACCACATCTTAAAGATTGGAATCGAAAGATCAGAATGGTAATCTCAAAAGAATCAACACAAACCTATAACAAATATAATATCTCTCCATGACATGACACTGATTTTTCTCTCTAGTCATTTACTGAACTAGCTTAAGTGTAGTGCTTGTGTGAAAGTTCCCTGTTTTCAGACAAACTATTTTAATTACGAGTCATTAGTACAATAAGTATCTCCGGCAGATGATGTTTGAAATGTGAGTACCCTCCCCAATCATTTACATTTGGTTGCAATGACTGACGCTCTTAGGCTAGATGGCTCCTGAGAGTGCATTTTAAAGCTTACAGCGCTTTCAATGTACTGACTTTGTGGGCTTGTGACATGTCTGTGAGTGAGGGCTCTACATGGAGGCTGGCTAGACCTCCCAGTTCACTTGTGTGCATTGAGGCTGGCAAGACCTCTAGATGGAACAGTGAGAGTTAACATTGTTCATGTACTTCAAATGCACCTCAGGACAGTCCGTCCTGAAAAAGTCATTGTCTTATTTCATAGACAAAATTTTGACCCTCTCCCCTTAACCAGAGTAAATTTAGCTATGTGTCGCTCATCTCAAACGGAAAAATGTTGGTGTATCTTACCTGGGTTTGTGTTAGTTCTTTTATAGAGATAACAGAGGGAATTCTCAAGTTACTCAACGAAGCCTTCATTCGGCAATTGGTCAACTAAGCAAACATTTCGTATGTCAGTTATTCGCTATGTGTCTATGCAGAACTTCCTAACCCAGCATTTAATCAACCCACCCAGACCGATGAATCAAATTAATTCAACCATCAAAATAAAGTAAACCGTGCCTCCAGTTTATAGCAGCAAAGGTCACCAGGTGGAGACCCCGAGTACTGGAGGCCGGCCCTCCCCATTTCCTGGGTTGTATTGCCTTTGTGGTGGCCCATAATAATATGACCCCTGCTGAGCCATCATTGGTTCAGGTGTTTGGTCTTTCTCCACACCGTCTGCGCCCTTTTTCTTCCCTTTCTCTTTCCCCTCTGTGGCTTTTAATTCCTCATTTTTTATTTGCATCTTAAGCAGTCTGGTCTGGAGTTCTTTTATGTCACTTTGATCTTTTATCGCTATCTTTTTTGCCTCTTTTAAAAAGTGTAACAGATGATCTTCCCAGATGCCAAACGGCTGTTTGTGGAGAGCGGGTACGCTCTCCATTTTGTCTCTAATTGGAGTGGGCAGGCTGGATAACACCTGTCCTCTGAACATTGTGGCATTGTGTCCGTCATGTGTCAAGTTAATTCCTGTTTGAGTCTCCCAGTTCTCTTTAATTCTGGCCATATAGTCTTCGGGTGACTCATCCGTCTTGCATTCGAACATTACTACAGCGGACATTGCGGTGGTCGGGAATTTCTCACGGAGGGCCTTTCCCCATGCCTGTCTGCTCGGGCCGAATGCTGTCCCATCAGGGATTAGTGTGGTCTGCGCAATGCATTCTACCTGCTGGAGGTCGCCTGCTCCGGCACATTGCATAATTAGGGCTCGCATGTCCGCCATAGCTAGAGGCGAGGCTGCAGTCTTTTTCTCTAGCTCCCTCAGCCAGGGGGCAGCCCCTTGTCTCAAACTGGGCAAAGCATCTACCAATAGGCTCAGGTCTCTGATAGCCCATGGTGTGTAGATCAAAACTCCCCCTGGGTTCTGTGCATTCACCATTAGAGGTGCCTGAAGTGAAGGTTTACTTTCTGTTTCCTGCCCATGTGCTGCTGGTCCCCTCCCCCTCTTCCTCCTTAGCGTCATTGAGTGGTTGACGTGTGGGCCTGTTACTCTAGACCTAGGCTCCCTCCTCATGACTCCTTTGAACCGCACTGCTTCCTCTCTCTTTTCTTCTTTCTCCCCCTCCCCCCCATCTAAGTAATAGATCAGGTCTTTGCTGCACTGTCCTCCTACAACTCCTCCCTCATCACTGCTCCATTCTGAGTCCTCCCCTATTTCACCCCCTACACACGCCTCTCTCTTTTTCTCTCTCTGTGTGCGCTCCATCAAAGCTCTTCTCAACTCATCACATCTTCTCCTCTCTTCCTTCTCTTCTCCTTGGGAATGATATTCCTGCTGTATTGAGACCTCACTCATGGCCTCTCTCCTGGTTGAATTGACATGTGGTTCACATGAACCGGTAAAAGGAGAAAATGGGGGAATTTGAACGCTTCCATTACGGCTGTTTACACTTCCTGCCTCATCACTCAGCCGACGCTTGAACACTCCTTGCTGTCTCATCTGCGCTTTCAGTATTGAAATCTTTTCATCCACTGCCTGTTGTCTGCGGTCCAGCTGTTTCATCTCCCTCTTTCTATCGCCGTCTAAAATTAGGGAGGCTAACTCCTCTCTTTCTCTAAGGGTCTCCTCTTTTTCTGTCTCTCCTTCTGCATTTATTTCCACTTTTCCTTTGATGTCTAATAGACCTGAAAATGAGACCAGGGGGGCTTGAATCCCTTTCTCGTATGGTGGGGGAAGAGCCTCAGGCAGGAGTGGGTACATTCCTCCCCTCTGTCTAATATCTTCTTCAGCTAATTTCTCTCTAAATTTAGCCACCAGGTCTGCATCGGGTGGTGATTTGTCCGAAAACATGGAAGTGGCAGGGCGCTGCTCCTCACGACTTTTGACATCGTTATGGGCCATCAGCACTTTCAAATATAGGGCATGAGTGTCGGTTTGTATAGCTGCCTTTTTAGCTAAACCTCTCTTTGTGAACAAACCTGCGCACTCTGCTTTAGTGATAGATTCTAACTTTACATCACCTTTTTCCTTGCAAATTCTTCTCAGGATCTGATCGATCCCTCTGCCTCGCTCATAATCACCAGGGAGATCCCCCCGTTTTTGGTGTAACACCTTAAGCTCTTCTAATTGGGACAATAATTTCTTTCTCTGTTTTAGTGGGGTAGACATAAGTATATATTTAACTATTGATTTCCACTGCTCTCCAAAAGTTGACTTTGTCTTCACCATTTTGTTACTTGGTACACTTTTCTGTGCTTCTTCCTGATGAGAAATGTACTGCCAGAGAGGAAATGATTTCGTACTGAATGCAATTTCCGATACTACTGTCTCAAAGGTGGAGTGGTCCTGTTTCAGCCAGTGTACTGAAATAATCTTGCAGAAGCTTCTACTACAGATAACCTGTAGCACTGCAAAAAAGGGAGTTTCCCACTTAAATCAGCACAATGTTACTCCTTTTGAGACAGTACTCGATATAACACACTATCCCGCCCACAATTTCCACACAAATCTGCAGAGCACCGTCCTAACGGTTGAATTTGCTGCTGCAGACGACCCAGCCCCCACAGTTTCCCAAACAACTCTTACTACAAATGTTAATTAGGATACGCCGATCCTTTTTAAGGCTACTGGTCTTGAGAAAATGAATTCCCTCACACGCGCTCGGTCTTGGGCTATGGTCTTGAGAAAATTAATTATTTCCCTCACACGCGCTTGAAACGGGACTTCTAACCCGATATACTTCGCTCCTCTGTGATTCCGGTAATCTCAGAGGTCTAGAACTCGCCGATTCTGTAAGCGGGCCTGGATACCCAGCCTTGGTTCTTTTCTAGGAAGCTCGCAACGTCTTCCTAGGCAGAAAGTCTCTACTTATTTCTGCTTTTCGACAGGATTCCAACCTGTTTGGGCTATGGTCTTGGTCTATATTCCTCACACGCGCTGCCGGTCTTGGGACTCGAACCCTCACCGGATCCAACCGTGTCTGAAAAGCTCTGTATCTTTTCCTAAATTTGGTTGATATTTACAGCATTTGTGGAATCCAGTAGGGATAACAATATTTTTAGAAATAGCCAATTACAGATATTTTATTAAAAAGGTTATCTGCTTTACCTTATTCTGATGGTTTTCCCGGGATTTGTTAAACCACTGTTCTCCGAATGCTGGTCAGAATGCTGTCACCTTTGGAGTGTCTCTGGAATCGCGTCGGGCGTCACCATTTGAAGGGAAAGGATTTTCCGGTGCCAGGTCCAATCTGGACAGAACTGACCGCACCGGTCAGAAGGTGTTGACAGATGTTAATACCTTTCCAGCGTATCCAATAAATTCCAGATATATGAAAAACCAATATGACAAGCAATTCTGATATTTAGAATATTATTTTATATAGAAAATATTGCATAAATCATGATACAGAGCCAATCAAGTGTGATACAGATTACCAATCAGAGATCTCCGGGTCAGATTCTGGTTCTTCCTAGCAGCTGAAATTTTTCAGATGAAGAAAGAGACGTTTGAAAAAGACCTCGTTTTTCGTTTTGTCTTCCCTTTTATCACTTCATGTGAGACTTTGATCATGGTGTTGTGGGCGTGTTCCTTCAGTAGCTCTTCCTTCCTCGTGGGCGGATGTTCTTCTCCTCCCTGAGGCCCGCATCACGTGACATGGTCTTCATGCACTAACACTCACTTGAATATTGCCCGCTTGATACATTTAAATTCCTATTTTAACTCCTATAATTTGGGTCAGCTAATTTAGCTATTTTCTCTATTTTAAAATCCTATCACACGTTATCTATGGTTACTTTAAACTAGATAATCTAATCTTCATCCTAGATAGGACCAAATTCAACTATATTAGTCTGAAGCTGGAACAATTTTCATTCAGCTCAAACCAGCTATCTCTTGGTCGAAAACCACCCCTAATGGAGTGTAAAAAGAGAAGAGATAGTTTCAATTCTTATCACAACAGAGAAAGCAGCTTCATCCTTATTCTGATTGGATGAGGACACTTATCAATTAGCACTTACCATTTATCAACTAATTTGACGACCACCTGCCAATTCGGTCGGCAGATGCAGCTTTAATATGACTATGATTTTCCCAACCTAAAGTTGCAGCAGTAACAATAAGCTAATATTTATCTAAATATTATATACTGTATCTCCCTTATTGTATAGCAAGCAATCTTGGCTTTAACTTTATACTTGACTGGAACCACTAAACATAATATGTTTGTAAGAAATAAGTTTATTAAATCAATACACCTAAGGCTTATAATATATATATTTGTGGGGAGGAAGATCAATATTTCATGGCTGTGGAAAAAGTTAGTTATACATGCTTTTAATATTTAATCACATCAGATATGGGACTTGTTCAAAGCACACATGATAGAGAGGCTGACTCCCTCTCAGCAACGACCTGCTGCCTGTCTCTCTAGGCAGGAAGCGACACCTACCACAGCTCTTTTCCTGTCTTGCTTCAAAGAGCTTACAGACGTCTTTTTCTGCAGACGTTTCTGCAAGAGGCGCTGTTGCCATGACGTTAAAACCACATCAAATACATAATCGGCACCTGTCCTGCCTCGATGGAAAAAATACACATCACTGAACTTTGGGTAAGAGCTCAATGTTCCATTTTGCACAGGGTGCAGAAATGTACAAAGGTCATGTTCTTTAGGGGAAAGTTCAACGTACAGAGGGTGTATGGTTTATTGAACAGGTTTTAAAGTTCATTTTATAAAAGATGTCAAGAACACTTATTTAATCAGTAGGATATATAAGCACAATATGCATTTCAAGATGAAAATAAGAATAAATGATAGGATATTAAAATCATTAATAACATATTTGTAACATAAGTATTGCTTTAAAATTTCATCTTGCTAAACCCTCTACTGTGGATTCTTAACTTTCTTTGTTATGGAATAATAACATTATTTCCAGGAGCTTTAAACCTTCGAGTATCCACAGTTTTTCCATATGAGCAATAAGCTATGAGCAAAAGATTCAAAGAAACATGTGGTGGCTGTGTGTGTGTGTGTGTGCAGCCCGCTCCTATTTTTAGTTTCATTTTCACGTATGCTTTCTCGACACACAGGCCTTCAATGAGGAAATGCTTGTAAGTCACTGACAGGCAGAGAGAGAACTGTTATCAATTTAGGCTTTCATTGTTAGGTGCTTAAATGAGGAAATGTTTGGCTATCAATAAAAAGGGGGAAATCTTATCAACACACACAGCCCTCATCCATCCACTCCACATCCTTATGGGGTCATCCCTATGTTCCTGGGGTCCTATGTTCCCCGGGTCCTATGTTCCCCGTTTTTGTGGGACCGGGGAACATAGAACCCTTTCTATGTTCCCTGGGAGAGGTTAGGTTTTGGGTTAGGGTCTGGGGGAGGTTAGGTTTAGGGTTAGTGAAAAACGGGGAATATAGAACCCGGGGAACATAGAACCCGGGGAACATAGACATGATCCCATCCTTATCCTTAAGCACTTAGAAATGATCAGAAAGTATGGTTGACTTTGCACATGTGTGGAATGCTTCCCTACTAACAGGTGTAGTGTTGGCGAACGCAGCCCCAGGCCTGACTCCTCTCACCAATCACCTAGGCTCTGAGTATATACGACATCCATGAGCATTGTTTTCCCTCTCACTGCTGCCATTTGCCCTGTTCAGGCTGACAAATTGGGTCCTAGAGTGCTACATTGTTTTGTTCAGATGGCTAACCCCCTGTGGGTGCTCCTGTCTGTTTTGCTGTTGTATGACTGTTTGTTCTCCCTCTTGCTCCTCATGTGCCCTGATTGGAGGTATGTAGGCAGATACTTTGGGAAAGAAGCTATATTGTGGTCTTCAAATGTTTAACTTTTAGCTTCCTTGCTGGTGACCCCTGTCCATATCTTCATAGGCTACTCGTAGACTCATTACTAACAGTGGTGAGTAGGCCTTGAGTAAACACTTTGAAATAGACAGTATTTTGTATTCAGGTGGATGACTATAATGACAATAATGTCTCTTTTGTAGGTCTCCACCTACTGCTATAACTTGTCTAATTATTTGGTTTAATCTTGTTTGTCGTTCTTTTTCTGTCTTTGATTTAGTGGAGCTGAGTGCCAGTCATCTGCGAGGCAGGGAAGGCGGGGATGCTAGTAATTCCGGGTGAGGACCCTTCACTGTGGTTAAAGACACCGGGACACATGATTGGTTCACCTGTTTGCAGTATGAGTGTGTTTAGGTTGCTGTAACTTAATGTATGGTGAGTATTGATTGCACCCCTGGACACACCCTATAGTCTGGCCTCAGCCTACTCCAGTTTTCTATTCTTTGCATTACCAGTAGCCCAATGAAATTGTAAAACAATACATTATTAAAATAGTTTTGTAATAAAATTATGCTGTTACTACTTAAATCACATATTGTGTTTATTTACTGACTGTTACTTTTAGTTTTTCAGCTACTTTCTTCAACATTCTTATTTGATGCATGGTTTTCAGGATTTTTAAACGGGAGGCTCCTCGCTACCTCTCTGACTACTTTTGTAAAGTCAGTGAGGTACATGGCTACTCCACAAGAGGAAGCACCTCCAACATTGTTCCCCCCAAATTTAAAACTTTAAAGGGTAAATGTACCTTTTCTTACTCAGCAGCTATTTTATGGATCAAACTCCCTTAGAGTATAAAGACCCTTAATTCCAGGTTCTCTTTTAAGCTTGCCTTGAAAAAATGGCTGGTTGGCTCCCAAATGGGTTCCTAACCTTTTATTTTTTTTCTTTTGTCTCCTGTATGGTCGCAGTTTTTAAACCCTAGGTAGGTCTTTGATTTATTATATGAGCTGGTCTCTATCTTTTTATTTATTGATTGATGCATTTTTTGTTTGTTATGTAAATAACCATTCAGTCAATGACTAATCAGTCATTGAATGTATGGTTGTGTGTAAAATGTTTTCATTGTTTGTGTTGTTGTTGCCCGCGCACACACGCGCTCTTACCTGTATACATATTCACTACACTTGTCCCACACAAATGACCACATGGAAACAAGCCCTTGGGCTTTATTGTGTTTTATTCCTTTTGATCAATATTTTTTGTTGTATTGTCTTGTACAATTCTGCTATTATTGTATCAATAAAGTTATCAATCAATCAATCAATCAATCAAAATAAAATAATTTATTTTGAATCATGTCTCTGTCCCCTCAGTTGGTTTTCTATCTTGTTCATATATCAAGTTATTTCCCCCTCACTCCGCCACTATTTGGCGCAGTCGGCATGGATCACTGTTAAGGCAGAGACATGTAGTCATTTTTAGTTTGTATACCGGTTCATTCTATTACATGTAATTGTACTGTAATGGTTTGTGTGTGGCAAAACGGGAGTAGGTCCTCCTGGACGGATCCCTCAACTGCCAACCAGTGCTCTCCTAATCTCTTCTGCTCTGTTTCCTCATGGAGGAGGACAAATCTGCTCGTATGGTGCCCATCTACAACATATTAAAAGGGCGGAGCGCTACTATGTTCAGAATACCTTTTTTATGATTATTAATATGACATAATAAAAAAAATCTATTTTTTTTGTTTTTTTGGGTATATGTACGTGTAACCACTCTATTGAGTGTAGAATTTGACGAGAAATCCAACGAGACCACTCCCGCGTCGATCCGGGCACCGGAAGTGGTCGAAACGCGACTTCCGGTATGTGGGCGTGGTTTTGACTTCCGTTTCCGTTTTGTGGGCGGAAAGAGGAGTGTGAGAGGAGTTCCCACAAGAAATTTCAGCCCCCTAGGACTTATAACCTAGGAGTTATAAGCAACCCTAATTTCAAGATTTTTAAACGATTGCGCCTCGATAGCTCCTCCCCCCTGGGGACCCCCGGTCCCATTTTCACAGGGTGTACTCTATAATAGGGGGGCTACAAGCTCCAACCGAAATTGGAGCGCCAGGACCTCCAGGGGAGTTGATTGATTGCGAAGCTTTCAGACTGATGGAAGGTGTCAGGGTTGTACAGCCTGACAGCTTCCATCAGTCAGAAGCCCTCGCTATCAATCAACTCCCCTGGAGGTCCTGGCACTCCAATTTCGGTTGGAGCTTGTAGCCCCCCTATTATAGAGTACACCCTGTGAAAATGGGACCGGGGGTCCCCAGGGGGGAGGAGCTATCGAGGCGCAATCGTTAAAAAATCTTGAAATTAGGGTTGCTTATAACTCCTAGGTTATAAGTCCTAGGGGGCTGACATTTCTTGTGGGAACTCCTCTTGAATTATGGATTCAGCTGGCAAAAAAACGGAAGTTTTAGCCAGATGTTCAAATATTGAACTGCATTTCTACATCCAAGAGGGGTCGGAATTTGACGTACAGATACTGAACCTGATTTGCACATTACGCAGATGTCTAAAAAAATATCCTAGCCAGACGTTCAAATATTGAACTAAATTTCCACATCCAAAAGGGGTCATAGTCTGACGTCCAGATACTGAACCTGATTTGCACGTCGAGCAGATGTCTAAAAAAATATCCTAGCCAGACGTTCAAATATTGAACTAAATTTCCACATCCAAAAGGGGTCATAGTTTGACGTCCAGATACTGCACCTGATTTGCACGTCGAGCAGATGTCTAAAAAAATATCCTAGCCAGACGTTCAAATATTGAACTAAATTTCCACATCCAAAAGGGGCCATAGTTTGACGTCCAGATACTGCACCTGATTTGCACGTGGAGCAGAGGTCCAAAAAATTACGTTCAAACATTGAACTATATTTAGACATCCAAGAGGAGTCGTAGTTTGACGTCCAGAGACTGAACCTGTTTTGCACGTGGAGCAGAGGTCCAAAATATGACGTACAAATATTAGACTACTTATTTAGGTCCAAGAGGGGTCGTACTTCGACATCCAGATAGTGAACCTGATCTGCACGTCGAGCATACGTCCAAAGAAATGACGTTCAAATATTAGACTTCATTCCTACATCCAACAGGGGTCATACTTTGACGTCCAGATACTGAACCTGATTTGCACATCAGTCGGACGTCCAAAGAAATGACGTTCAAATATTAGACTACATTTCCACATCCAAAAGGGGTCGTACTTTGACGTACATAAACTGTACCTGATTTGCACGTTGAACAGACATACAAATAAGGTCCTGCACCGACCGACGCAATATAGACATGATATGCACGTCTGGTGGACGTCTCATGTTTGCTGGGCACTGTAGGTCAAGAGAACAGTGGAAAAAAGAAGAAAGAAAAAACACAGGCTATTTAGTTGAAAGCAGCCAATCCTAAATTTACCTCGGTTTCTTATCTTCTGACTTCTCTAACATGCCTGCTTATCAATGGTTCCTAAACATACATTTTAATAATTATGGCCAATGACATGCTATTTTACATGGACGACATCAGTACATTATACTGTAGACCTGCTCTCCTTCCCCTGCACCCTCCCACCTCTCCTTCTCTGTTCTCTCCTCCTCCACATTTCCCATTTTCTCCCCACCCTCGCCCTAATCCGGGCCCGTATCCTACTCCCTCCCTCCACCCTAGACCCTACCTCTACTCTCTGTCCTCCCCCCTCTCTCACATTCCCCCTGCTCTCCTTCCCCTGCACCCTCCCACCTCTCCTTCTCTGTTCTCTCCACATTTCCCATTTTCTCCCCACCCTCGCCCTAATCCGGGCCCGTATCCTACTCCCTCCCTCCACCCTAGACCCTACCTCTACTCTACCTCCCCTGTACCCTTCCACCTCTCCTTCTCTGTTCTCTCCTCCTCTCTGTCCTCTCCCCTCTCTCACATTCCCGCTGCTCTCCTTCCCCTGCGCCCTCCCACCTCTCCTTCTCTGTTCTCTCCTCCTCTCTGCCCTCTCCTCCCTCTCACATTCCCCCTGCTCTCCCTCCCCTGCACCCTCTCCTTCTCTGTTCTCTCCTCCTCCACATTTCCCATTTCTCCCCACCCTCGCCCTAATCCGGGCCCGTATCCTACTCCCTCCCCTCCCCCAACCCTAGACCCTACCCCTACCCTGGCTCTCCCTCCCCTGCACCCTCATCTCTCCTCCTCCACATTTCCTATTTTCTCCCCACCTCCCCCCTCTCCTCCCTCCTCCCTCTCCCTCCCTCCTCCACTCTCCTGCTTTCTTCAAATGTTCAAATGTTATCTTTATTCTGTATATTCTTGTTACTGTGTGTTAGCTAGAATCAGCTAGACATACTTTCTGTGAAGCCCTCTGAGACATGCTTGTGAATTAGGGCTATATAAATAAACTTGACTTGACTTGACTAGACTTGAGCTAGCTCAACATGCTAGCTAAACTAAACAGGCCGTCATCAGCGCGAGGTACATTTGCACTGGGGTAATGGCGTTAGCTACTAGGTTACTCAATATTCAAACTAGCAAAACTATCTAACAGAACACTAACCTGGCCTTACCCTGCTAGCTGGCGCTCAGTATAAACGAGGAGCGCCCGGCGGCTAGCAGGAAAGCCTGGCCCTGGTATGTATCAGTCCCACTGGCTAATTATTAGCAACATTCGGCAACATTGGCTAAGCGGCTAAGGGTTAGCCTACAAACTAAACGTTTTGCAATATCCTGCATACAGTTAAAATATAAAGGCATGATCGTGTAACACTCACCCAAGCAAGGGCTCCAGACTGCGACCATTTCGCCGTATTAACCATTTCTTGACTCTGGGGACAGCTAACGTTACAGCATGCCGCTCAAATTCAAACAAACAGTCCTGTCAAAGCGAGTCAAATACACGGACCAGACTTCCGTTGTTACTCTTCAAAATAAAGGTGTAAAATGCTCTGTAGTGTAACTGAATTAAACCTAAATCACTCTGAGCCATATTATTACAGACGGTTTTAACTTGCCAACATAAACATTCTACAGTGATGGCTCTGAGGTCTAACAAACCACACCGTTTTACTTAATATGAAGCTAGCTAGCTAGACAAATTGAATGAGATGGCCTAAAAGGCTTTTCTTTTGAAAACGTGCGGTGTGTCGTGAGTGTGTATCTTTCCATTTGTCATGTTCTCATAACGTGTGTGTGTGTGTGTGTGTGTGTGTGCGCGTGCGTGCGTGCGTGCCTGGTTTTATTTGTCAACCAAGCTCTTTGGAGATGTAATGTTTTTTTTGCATGTTTTGGCATGCTTGGAGATTTATTTTCATTTATTGACAGCTAGATTTTTACTGAAAATATTTCCCCCAAAATGGTCAGTCCTACACATAACATAACAGCAGGTTAAATTATATAATTTAATTAATTTTTTAATTAATTTTTTAATTTTTAATTTAGTTGTGGCAGTGTGGTAGAGCCTCTGGAGATGATCCTGAGGGCCCTCTATCCATTGATTCCAATGCACCCCTGGTCGGATTGGGCTGAAAATTAGCATGGTGGTGGGTTATGACCCGGGGAAGGTCATGGGCAAGGCATCAAGTCCTGGAACCACCTAGAAAGTCCTGGAAAGTTCTGGAAACCACCTGGAAACCACCTATACGCCCAGGTCAGATGTCGTAACCTCTCATTTTACTTTTTAAATATGCTTTATTAAATTATTCAGTCAAGGGTAACAAACATTTACACTAATATATATTTTATATATATATATATATATATATATATATATATCTATATATCTAATAGATAGACTATATATATATATATATATATATATATATATATATAGTCTATTAGAAGGTTTGTTCTTATGTCCAGTGTTCTTTGTCTTTTAAGTTCCGATATGATTTGTTTATAGACCACTTCACCTGGGATGACAGCTTAGTGGATAACTGTGGCACACCTCGTCTTCCACAATTTTGCTGTGACCACACAAACAATTGTCCAGAAAAAGTCCTGGTGTGGTCCTGGCATTATTCCATTAAAGACACGATACATCACGACATTATAATTCACAGTAATATTAAAACCAATACTTTCCATTTTCCCCCACACATATGTAGATCTCTCACATTTTAGGAGCAAATGCTCTATATATCTTAAATGATAGAAAACATACTGTGCACTTATTCTTCAGTATTTATTATATTTGAAAATCACTCCAAACAGCCAAGATGATCTCATTCGATTTTTCTAGTTTCACAAGTAAAATGGTATGGTTTGTCTTAGACCTCCCATGCCAGGCAGAACCATCAGGAGGACCAGGTCTGTCCCCCGGGCCACATAATGCCCAGGTCTGCGTTAAAGTGTTGAATGAATGGACGGATAGACTGACACATGATATTGGGGCAATACAGCTGACCAAAAATCTATATTAATTCAATGTTGTCTTTTCAACATTGAAAAAGCACAGAATTAGACTATCAACATTGATTCAATGTTATTATAGCCTTGAATATTCAACCAACAAAAAATATTATTATGATGGAATTCCAACATTGAATCAATATCATCTTGCTATCTATCCATCCATCTATCCATTTATTTTAATGTAAGATGCAGGATGTCCTGCGCACAATATTTTTTTTTATGGCAAAGGCATGACCTGCCCTACTCTGCCTCTGATTGGCTTATACCCTGAGCTTAACCAATCATCACTCCTCATGGCTAAACCCAGCCATGCCTTCACCATCCTAGATGCCTTCTAAAACAATCCTAAGATGGCAAAGGCATGACCGTCCCTATTCTGCCTCTGATTGGCTTACCCTAACCTTAACAAATCTCCTAATGCCTAAACCTAACCAACCGATCTTCCCGTTTGGAGGCGGATCCAGAGTCAGCTGCTATCTGGGTACATAATGTCTTATACGTTGTTTTTTTTAAATATCAGGTGGCAAGCTCGGGCTTGGGCAGATGGAGCCCCGGAAGTGATACTAAAAGCTGTAGTTCCTCGAATGGCCACTTGAGGCTGGCTCCAAAAGGGAATCGTTCCCAATTCGCCCCCATGTTAAAATGCCTGACTTTACAACTAGATTAAACATGTTTACAGCCTGATGCATCTACGGCTCTGTGGGAAACCCTTGATCTTGTGCCGTCTCGTGCACAAGAACCCCAAGATGGCGATGGCCACACTCCCAGCTTCAAAACTGGGATGTCCAAAAATCAATGGGTGATGTCAGGGCCGATTTTTTCCAACGGGGCCCAGGACATCAAGGGGCCCAAAAAAAAATTTTTTTTTTTTTTTTTTTTACTAAATATATATATTTTTTTTACTAAATAATAATAATAATAAAAGTGCTTGTTGTTACATCTCAGTGGCAATGTTTTCTTTCCAATCAGGCTGTTTATGAAAGAACATGATGGCTAAACCTACAGTTTGTGTTTGTAAGTTAGAATGCTGACAGGAGAGCAGGTGGTGACATGAAAGTTAGTGAGAAAAGGAGAAGATACTGAATAATGACATCACAACAGTATAATCCTAATGTTGATTTAAAATGAGATATTCCTTTAAATACGGCTAAAAAAGGTAAAAAAAAACACTCAAATTTTTTCCCGAACTCGGAAGCATCATCTTCATTCAGAAGCGCTGACACATCAACAAACTCCACTTCTTCACTCTCCTCTTCATCCTTCATCCATCCTCCAACTGCATTGTTGTTCTCATCTTCACCAAAAACCTTGAAGGCTTTGATGAAGTTGGAGCCATTGTCTGTTGTTGTTCTCACAATCTTCCCCCGAATCTCGAATTCAGAATGGATGTCATTCAGGGCATTTGCCAACACATCAAATGTGTGTGAACCTCTCAGTTGTTTACAGGCTAGGGCTGCTGAGCATCTTTTGAGACTATCAGGGTCGATCCAATGGGCAGTAACGCCAATGAAGCTCCGTCTTCTGGCAGACCAGCAGTCGGTAGTGGTGGCGATATGGTCATCTCTCCTCATGGCCTCAATCACCGCCTTCTTCATTCCCTTGGAGGCATCATCAATCATGGAGCGTAGGGTGCTCCGTGCCATAATTTTTGCAGTGGGTTGCAGGGCGTTCACTAAATTTTTGAATGGTTCTTGTTCAACAACACTGAATGGCTGGAGCCATTTTTAAGGTGGTGTTCATGTTTTCTCTGAAAAGAAAAAAATATGTTTAAATGTATTTAGTTATAGGATTTAAAAGCTACTCAACAACACTACAGTCAATGATCATTACATCTTTACCTAATCTGTAAGCCAAATAGCCCATACCACTGAATTTTGACTGAATTAATTGAGAGCAAAACACTTGTCTGTAACCTGGCTGCTACTAATTTACTACCACAACTGACAGGTTACCATCGATGTGAATTTTGTAAATAAACAAGACACGTACGTGGTCTGAGCTTCAGTTTTTAGAGAGAATATTACAAAAGACCCAACTGATTCATAACAGGCCTAAAGTCATGTTATAGCACTTAGTGACAAGCAAGACAACAGTAAACGGACAGGTTTTTGTATTGAGTTTGGTGTAACCCATAAGAAAGCGAGCCCCGAACTCCAGCGTTTAATTAACGTTAATTCCGACCAAATTCAGTGGTAAACATACAGTATCTGTGAATGTAGCAACGTTACCCAACGCCGAAGTACTGGCAGTAGCAGCGGGTATTATTTCTGCCTCCGAATCGCCTTCTTCATCCTCCAATGCGTCGTCCTCCTCCATCTTTGCCTGAAGCTCTTCTTCGTGGGTTTTATAGCAGTAAGCCGTTGGCGAACGTAACATGCAGAATGGAAGCACTGATTCGCCACAACATGCTTGTTGCTTGCAGCATATGACATTTATTCCGATCTTATTTTATAGTAACGAGTAACGAAGATGCTTTTGGGAAATGTATCGGAGTAAAAGTACAAGTTTTATTATCAAAATGTAGTGGAGTAAAAGTAAAAGTCGACAGAAAAATAAATACTCAAGTAAAGTACAGATACTGAAAAAAAATACTTAAGTACAGTAACGAAGTATTTGTACTTTGTTACTTTACAACACTGGTCCCGTGTCTGTAGCTGCTTGCGTTCCCGAGATACGGCCAAAAAACTGCCAAAATTAATTTTTGCTCCAAATTACACCAAACTTAAACCTATGCCATGAGAGGGATTCAGGCACAAAGTTTCATGCAGTTTCATCCATTTTCCTAGGAGTTATGATCATCTGATGTTGTAACTACTTTTTAAACACTTATGCGCTGCTATGCGCCCCTCTCGTTGACTCCCGAACTTCGACGCTGCATCTACTAGATGTAAAATTCGACGGTCTAGCTAACGGTGTCAGTCCCGTGTCTGTAGCTGTTTCCGTTCCTGAGATACACCCAAAAAACGGCCAAAAAACTATAAAACACTATTTTTCTGATGGGCATCTATGCCATGAGAGGGATTCAGGCACAAAGTTTCATGCAGTTTCATCCATTTTCCTAGGAGTTATGATCATCTGATGTTGCCGACAACAGATAATACTAACCCAACAACAAATGCTCATAACTCCTAGGAAAATGGATGAAACTGCATGAAACTAGGTGCATGAATTAATCTCATGATGATGATGCTTCGGTTTAACACATTCACTGCCAGCCGTTTTTTTTTTTTACTGTAGGTAGGTTCTGCCAGAGGGTTTTTTTGAGGATTCTGGCTCATCTTTCAAGACCCGAGGATTCTTTTCTGCTAAGATTTTGTGAACACACAATATCTCAAAAGAACTAATAGAATGTGTGCTTTCTCTGTCTAAAAGAGTTAGTTTGTAGAGTTAGTAGTTATGTAAGCATTAGCAGTTGAATACAGCATGGTTTCAGGGTCTGGAAATTTATTCTGAGATAAACGGCTTTTTGTGAAATTCGATAGAACAGTCACTTTAACCATTCATTTTTGGCATCAGTAAGACGTCAGACATCTAAACAATAGTTTTGAACAGTAATTTCCTCCATAACAGCAGGAAACCCCCCTCTGCTTCCAACTCCTCCCTCCGTGGGCGTTCTCCTCCGCCCTCCTTGGCTCTGCAGCGGGTCTGTGACAAACGAGTTGCTGCTCTCTGGCTGCTGCCTGGCAGTCTGGATGGGGCTCGCTGGATGGGTTTCGCTCGTTTCTTGGCGTTTTGGTTGAGAGCTCTGATGAAGCTCTTGCGATTCTGGGCTTATTTATGGTGCGTGTTTCAAAGTGTGCATCCAGTCTATTCTTGGAACCCCCCACCGTTGCCACCACTGTGCGTCAGCGCGAAAGTGAAAGCGTTTTCGCCATCCATTTTACATTATGAGAATGGCTTCCTCGCGCTTTTCCCTGCAGTTTTGGCTCGCCTCTTCCTACTCTGGAGAGACATGTCGCCACTCAGTGGGTCAGTAAAATAGATTATACACATTCAATACCTCCAATATTGGTATAGGAGACGTAAAAGGGTTAGATCAACGTCCCACCGTCAAAAAAAAAAAATCGAGTTTGTTTAATATTCACTGATGCAACAGAACGCTATTCTTGTCCAAACTGATGAGATGGATCCACTTCATGCATGGAAGACAATAGTTGAGCATTGACTAGCCTATCAATAATGGTACAAAGTGAATCCCATTTATATTCAACAAACTATCATGACATCAGTGTTTGTTAACGAGTTGCTAAAAATACATAATGGGCGATAACTGCGCGCTTGCATATAACGTTAACACTAATTAATTGAACATCTAACGCTAGCGTTGCAGATCAGTGTTTAATGCTCACTGCTGCAACAGAACGTCATTCTTGTCCAAACTGATGAGACAGCTCCACTTCATGCATGGAAGACAACAGTGGAGCATTAACTAGCCTATCAATATAGCCTTAATGGCGCAAAGTGAATCGCATTTACATTCAACAAACTATCATGACATCAGCGTTTGTTAACGAGTTGCTAAAAATACACAATGCCCGATCTAATAAAACGATCTAATGCTAGATACAACTCACAGCCAGACTGTCAGACTGAGGGATCTGATAACCGCTAACATCATCAACAACAACTTGCGGTAAGCTGACCCACCTCTCGATTATTTATCTTGTCTGTGAAAACCAGTCCCAGCTCCACTTGTCTCCGCACCGCACGCTGCCTGCCTCACAACAAACCCACACCGGCTAAAGTGGGCGTAACTTTCCCTGCATGCTTCTACATGACAGCCAATCACCAGCCGTATTAGAGCGTGGTGTGCAAGCATGTCGCATGATTATAGGCTCAATGACGCTGTTTTGTTTTGGTATCGAAAATTGGTATCGATTGACATGGGAGGCTTTGATACGCCTTAGTATTGATGTTTTCATTTCGGTGCCAAGTACTGTAAGTATCGAAACTCGATACCCAGCCCTACATACGCCTAGAGCGACGCTTTAAGCAACGCATAAAATTTAGGCGTCCTTGTTACTGTTGCCATCCATGAGGCGGTTCAGGGTCCCTAAATTTAAGAAAAACAGACTAAAGAACTCTTTTGTACATCAGTCTGTCCTGCTTTTAAACCAACATTGATAATTCAGAGGATATTTTTGTTGCTTTTTGCTCTTTCTGCTCTAGTGTCCTGTCCTGTCCATCGTTCTGTCTTGCTATGTACTGCAATGTTTTGTCTGTAACCAGTTCTGTCCTGTCTGTATTGTGAACGGTGATGCCATGGAGGCAAAACAAATTTCAGTGTAAGCTGACAATAAAGTTGTATCGTATCGTTAACAGATGAGAGCGTTCACACAGACCGCTGCCACGTTGCGCTGAAGCCACGCTCTCGCTGCGCTGCATTTATCGTTTTACTGATCCAGAGCTAATTGCTGCAGCCATTCTTGTCCCCATGTTCAGCTGGACAAGTGACGAAGGCATTCTAAAACGTGGTAAGTGTTGCACTGTTTGCTTCATGCTTTTTCATTTATTGATGATAATAGAGGACATTTTGGCATTTGAAGTATCCATATCATAATGAGCAATTGTTTTGCCTGCAATAGCAAGTTAACGTCACATTCACGTGTGAAAACAAAATTACAATCCTAAGCCAATCCTCATGTATTGTGTATCAAAAGTAATAAAAATATTGTTAATACTATCTAATTGCATGATCTATTTTTTTAATCTAGGTATTACAGTGGTGATGTCATGGGGGGAATGCTTAAAGGTCCCATACTGTGAAAATCGCTTTTGATTGGGTTTTGTGGTTTGTATAAACTTGGGGGTGTCTGTACAAGTCTGTAAAAGTATGAAATCACTTCCTACAGTCATTCCTCTCCCTCCCCTGCCACAAGATGGAGCCACAGGAGAGGCGAATTAGAGTTCCAGAATTTGCAAGGATTTTCTACGTCACATGTCGCCAATCAATCAAAAATTCACAGGGCCCGCCCAGAGCCCGCCCTCTCTCTCCCATGATTGTGACCTCAACCTAGCTTGTTGTGAACGTGACTGCCAGCCTACAGTACATGTCGGCCATGTCGTCAAAAAAGAAGTGCATTGTACCAGGTTGTATTCAGATGCGTTTCAGGCCATTTGGAGTCGATTGGCACTATGCTTGAAAGTATTTTTTTGGCAACATTTACTTAGGAAAAGTACTTAGGAGAAAAACGCCAACATTTTTTTTTTTTTTTTGGCTCCAAATTACACCAAACTTAAACCGAAGCATCATCATCATGAGATGAATTCATGCACCTAGTTTCATGCAGTTTCATCCATTTTCCTAGGAGTTATGAGCATTTGTTGTTGGGTTAGTATTATCTGTTGTCGGCAACATCAAATGATCATAACTCCTAGGAAAATGGATGAAACTGCATGAAACTTTGTGCCTGAATCCCTCTCATGGCATAGATGCCCATCAGAAAAATAGTGTTTTATAGTTTTTTGGCCGTTTTTTGGGTGTATCTCAGGAACGGAAACAGCTACAGACACGGGACTGACACCGTTAGCTAGACCGTCGAATTTTACATCTAGTAGATGCAGCGTCGAAGTTCGGGAGTCAACGAGAGGGGCGCATAGCAGCGCATAAGTGTTTAAAAAGTAGTTACAACATCAGATGATCATAACTCCTAGGAAAATGGATGAAACTGCATGAAACTTTGTGCCTGAATCCCTCTCATGGCATAGGTTTAAGTTTGGTGTAATTTGGAGCAAAAATTAATTTTGGCAGTTTTTTGGCCGTATCTCGGGAACGCAAGCAGCTACAGACACGGGACCAGTGTTGTAAAGTAACAAAGTACAAATACTTCGTTACTGTACTTAAGTATTTTTTTTCAGTATCTGTACTTTACTTGAGTATTTATTTTTCTGTCGACTTTTACTTTTACTCCACTACATTTTGATAATAAAACTTGTACTTTTACTCCGATACATTTCCCAAAAGCATCTTCGTTACTCGTTACTATAAAATAAGATCGGAATAAATGTCATATGCTGCAAGCAACAAGCATGTTGTGGCGAATCAGTGCTTCCATTCTGCATGTTACGTTCGCCAACGGCTTACTGCTATAAAACCCACGAAGAAGAGCTTCAGGCAAAGATGGAGGAGGACGACGCATTGGAGGATGAAGAAGGCGATTCGGAGGCAGAAATAATACCCGCTGCTACTGCCAGTACTTCGGCTACTACTTCGGCGGCCGCGTCAAACAACGACAGTGGTGATGATGAAGACGAACACCCATGGCCATACTTGAAAGAATTGTTTTCGTATGTTGGAGTAAAAGGTTCCTCGTATCGGATGAAAAGCCGCTTATGCTTACCAAAAAACACGGAGATACTGGCTTACAACAACTCCCCATCCAACCTCAAGAAACACATCGAGGTAAATTAAGAATAGCTAGCTAATGCATGGCAGTGAAGCCGCAATGTTAACGTTAGTTATCATAAACCTAGACTATCATAAGCCTGTTCAGATATGTGGTTACGAGTCGACACGTGATGGCCAAGACTGTGAGCTAGCATAGCAGATAGCATCGTATTAACGGGAGGCTAACCAACACTATTGTTAGCTTAGCATGGTTCATGGTGTTGTGCTGGCTAGCTAAAGTTAGCTAATAAACACCATGGTGCTTGGTGTTGTGCCATCACCTAAGACAGAACACAGGCTTATTATAATTTGTGTTGGGTAACGTTGCTACATTCACAGATATGTTTACCACTGAATTTGGTCGGAATTAACGTTAATTAAACGCTGGAGTTCGGGGCTCGCTTTCTTATGGGTTACACCAAACTCAATACAAAAACCTGTCCGTTTACTGTTGTCTTGCTTGTCACTAAGTGCTATAACATGACTTTAGGCCTGTTATGAATCAGTTGGGTCTTTTGTAATATTCTCTCTAAAAACTGAAGCTCAGACCACGTACGTGTCTTGTTTATTTACAAAATTCACATCGATGTAACCTGTCAGTTGTGGTAGTAAATTAGTAGCAGCCAGGTTACAGACCACTGTTTTGCTCTCAATTAATTCAGTCAAAATTCAGTGGTATGGGCTATTTGGCTTACAGATTAGGTAAAGATGTAATGATCATTGACTGTAGTGTTGTTGAGTAGCTTTTAAATCCTATAACTAAATACATTTAAACATATTTTTTTCATTTCAGAGAAAACATGAACACCACCTTAAAAATGGCTCCAGCCATTCAGTGTTGTTGAACAAGAACCATTCAAAAATTTAGTGAACGCCCTGCAACCCACTGCAAAAATTATGGCACGGAGCACCCTACGCTCCATGATTGATGATGCCTCCAAGGGAATGAAGAAGGCGGTGATTGAGGCCATGAGGAGAGTTGACCATATCGCCACCACTACCGACTGCTGGTCTGCCAGAAGACGGAGCTTCATTGGCGTTACTGCCCATTGGATCGACCCTGATAGTCTCAAAAGATGCTCAGCAGCCCTAGCCTGTAAACAAGTGAGGTCTCCAGACCATAGTTCAAGCTGAAGGCCACTCATGCATAATCCGATCATCCCCTGACGACAGTCAAGTCCTAGCATAACGTGGTCAGTCAAAGTCCTAGTATGACGTCTGCTATGACGTCAAATATGACGTCAGTTAATCCTCATATATATAGCAAGGGTTCTACGTCACCTCTCTCTCTCTGGCCGATCATAGCAGCAGCAGCTTCACGGCAGTCCATCCCCCTCGAAGCCGTCCGAAGCGTTGTTTTGCACCAGATCCGCAGACCGAATCAGCACCCACAAGCCTTCTCTACCCGTGGATATTCCCATTCCTGGCATGTCGAGTTCCGAGCCAGAGCAGCCCACGGACCGTGACGGCAGCTTAGACATCGGTCCCCTGTCCCGGACCGGCCACGGAGCGTACTTGCCTTCCGAGGTGTCTGACGAAGACGTTGGCGAAGCGACCGGACCACAGGCTGCCAGCATAGCCCCGACGAGAAGGCCCAGCGCGCGTTCCCGTGGCACGGGGCGCGCCACTGCGACGGCCAGAAGACGAAGCGCCGCGCTGTGGACGCCCAAAAACGCGTGCGAGCGTGCCGGAGGGAGAGGCCGCTCGGCGCGGACGTGCGAGAGGCCGCGGGCGAAGACCAGTAGAGGCAGCTGCCCCGAGAGCCGGGAGCCGCCGGGGAAATGCAGGCCGCGGGGCCGCCGCGTACTTCCTGGTCGGGAACCGGCTTGGAGAAGCGCTGAAGCTGGAGTTGCCGTAGCATCTCGGGCACTCCGGGGCAGACCGAAAGGTCCATGGGGCGAACGGTTCATTCTGGCGGCAACAGCTGAAATGTAGTGCAATTTGCTTTCCCTTCCAAATCCAGCGACGTAAAATAATCCATTCACGAAAAGAATAAGCACTCCCAGGAATACATGGACGATAAAGGTTTAACGTTACATGCAGTTAAGCAGAAAGTCGCACTCGGCAGTAAAACCCGCATCCATGTAACGTTAATCCATCGGGTGTCCTGTTCTTTCTGTCACGAAGACTATAATCCACCAGATCACATGACGTTTTGTCATCAAGTCTTTAATCCACCGTCACACTTCAGGACATCCTCTTAATCCAAAACAGAGTGTGAAAAGTAGTTGTCCTTCTCCTTGTTGTTGTGTTTGTGAAACGGAGGTTTACGGTAACCAGAGACCTTTTATTGTAAAGATGCGACAGCACACAGCCAATCCGCCATTTTGGAGACTAAGCTTCTGCCCCAGCAAGGAGCCGTATTCCAGGCCAAAATGGCCGCAGCGCTGTTTTCAAAAAGGCACTATATACTCTTGCCTTCTCATTCTCAATTATCTTTGCTGTTACACGCAGCTGAGTTTGTTTATTTTCTACCTCTGGGTCCCCAGTGACCCCACGTGACTGATGGTGACTGATAAATTAAATTAGGAAGCTTCTGTGATGATGACAATGATAATTTCTTAACTTTAGCCGATCTGAGGGGGTTCATTTGAACAACAATCTTAAAAAACAACTGGGGGCTGGGACCTGGGCCGGTGTAAACTCTACCACGACGGCAAGAACCACGCGGGCAGAACCTACCCAGCCTTCCTGGAGCCCGACGACACCTTCATAAAACCAGACTCAGCTGTAAGTCGCCAAAAGTCGAGAGTGCCTGCCGCAAAGAGCTGTAAGTCGCCAAAAGGTCGAGAGTGCCTGCCGCAAAGAGCTGTAAGTCGCCAAAAGTCGAGAGTGCCTGCTGCAAAGAGCTGTAAGTCGCCAAAAGTCGAGAGTGCCTGCCGCAAGGAGATGTAAGTCGCCAAAAGGTCGAGAGTGCCTGCCGCAAAGAGCTGTAAGTCGCCAAAAGTCGAGAGTGCCTGCCGCAAAGAGCTGTAAGCCGCCAAAAGGTCGAAGGCCGGAAGGGGGACACTGCGAAATACGAATCCGGTACATAAACGGACTCGATCCGGATCCCCTCCCTCTGATGGACCCGTGCAGGCGCTCTGTGCGGGCGGCTCTAGGAAGGGACCGCCTGAGCGGAATCCACGGACTGCCCCTGCCCGCCTCTCTCAAGAGCTACCTGCTCTACCAAGGACGGGGTTGACGACCACAGCACACCGAGCATACCCCGGAGGACCAGTCACCCGTGGACGCGAAATGACCCATGAGGAAAGTATCAGTACTTCAGCATTTAAACGGGCAATCTACCAGTCCAGTAAAATCAATTAAAAAAAAAAAAAAAAAAAAAAAACTTTATTAGTCCCGCAAAGGGCAATTTAAGGCATGAATACTGCAAACAAGCTGTACTCTGTACACATCCAAAAACAATACAAAAAAAAAAAAAAAAAAAAAAACAAGACAATAAATACAATAAATGACACTGATAAAGCAAGATCCCTGATTACAGTGTATCCAACACCACAAAGGAATATAGGTGTCAGATCAATACAAATTAATTTCAGTCAATACAATCCAAGTGCATATTAGACTTGTTCAAGGGTTCAAATCAAAAGGTCAAGGTACAGACCTAGTCTAGATAAACTGACCACTTCTCGTACTGTGGCTGTTCACCAGTCGAATGGCCTCTGGAACCAAACCAAACTTCCTTCTGCTTGTTTCGCAGGCAGGCTGTCTAAAGCGCTTTCCTGATGGCATTAAGTCAAAACAGACATGAAGGACATGCGTGGAGTCATTGATTACCTCGTGCGCTTTCTTGAGCACTCGTGCACTACTAAACTGTACTAGGGATCTTTGTGTTTTGCCTATAATGCCTATAATCAGACGTATTCTCATCTCTTTAATACTCCGTCT
Organism: Poromitra crassiceps; assembly: GCF_964638095.1. Classification (NCBI taxonomy): domain Eukaryota; kingdom Metazoa; phylum Chordata; class Actinopteri; order Beryciformes; family Melamphaidae; genus Poromitra; species Poromitra crassiceps. Next base: position 289,150 of record NW_028152234.1, on the reverse strand, counting down.
GCCCGCAACGGCCCGCCCCACCAAACAGAAATACTGTCTTACATTGCTCTGAAAACACCACATGTACCGTAGGTGTCCCTCGTGCTTTGACTAAATAAAGCGAAGCTGACTGACAAGTTATTTGGCCTGTGATCTGACTATTCTACCCAGCGGGCATCTCAGCCTGCCTATTTCCGACGCCTAAGCGGAAATCGCTTCCTGGCAAATGGCCAGCGGGAGTCACAATAATAATAATAATAATAAAAATTATAATAATAATAATTACAACAATAATAATAATAACCACGCAAGGGGCCATTCTAACACCCCTGGCCCACGGAGCTTGTCTGAACATCAGCTAGAATGAGTGTTACTGCATAACTTTCGGACCGAAGCCAGACGGCCCAGGGAATGCTGACGTCTTTCCGTGTTAAGCTACCCGGTCTTAATACACCACTTCCTGTTCTTAACGAATTTCAAAGTAAAATGCCTCTGGCATTTCTTCAGAAGCAGAATCAGAATGACTTTAATGATCCCCGAGGGGAAATCGGGACAGGTTACAGTAGCTCGCTCACAGTACACACATAGCTTAAAATAAAATAAACAGTAGTAAATGCAACGCAAATGCAATATTAAGCAATAAGCAGAAAAAAAACACAACATAGCATAGAATAACTAGTAAATGCGCTAGAAGCAAAAATAAGTGGAATGTCTAAGTAGCAAAATACAAAATACGTCAGGTAAGTATACATTCCGTGTCAATTATCATTATTGCACCCTGGACTATATTAAGTCGGCTTGCCCTATACGCCACACGTGGCTCAGCCAGGCACAGTTAACCTATCGGCTGGCTCAGTCTCAGGGAGACTGAGCGTCTCCGAGGTGCTCTTTAAGAGAGGCATTAAATATACCAATGGCCACAGGCAGGAATGATTTCCTGTGCCTCTCCGTACTGCATCTAGGTGGAATCAGTCTCTCACTGAACGTACTCCTGTGTTCGACTAGCACGCCGTGGAGTGGGTGCGAGTCATTGTTCATGATGGAGCGTAGCCTGGACAACGTTCTCTTCCCTGACACCGCAGTCAGAGAGCCCCGCTGCCCCAGCACACAATAGCATACAGGAAGGCACTAGCCCCCTTCTGCCCTTTCTCGTTCATGGCTCACTACGTCAAGCTCAGGCCTCGGACCGGCCCCTCGGCTCCCCTGCTCCTCATCGCACCCTGTCACCACATGACAAGATCCCGGTTCACCCTGCACCTCAAGCAGATGCTCCAGCAATGCAACCTCCCGACGAAGGACTACTCCAGCCACTCCTTCAGGATCGGAGCGGCCACCTCGGCCGCCGAGCAAGGAGTGCCCTCCGCCTCCCTCCAGCAAATGGGCCGCTGGCCCTCATCAGCATTTTCCAGCTACATCCGCCCGGAGCAGGCGGCCATACTGGCGGCCCAAAGAACCCTCCTCCCTTAATCGGTGAGCATGGCAACAAACAGTGTCCCGGACTTTAAAATGTCTCGTTGGTGGCGGCTCCCCGTAAGCATGGCGCCCAGTAAGGCGCAGTAAATTCCCCGGCTCATTTTTGGGGGGATAGAGTCGGAGAAAGTCAGGGTAGTTGCGCCAAGGCAGCCAAGTAGGCCAAGCCGGGAAGCGCCAAGCTAAACTTTAATGTACCAAGATCGAAGGCCCGACCGAGTTGGGAGCGCCAGCCGCAAATAGCTGTAAGTCGCTAAAAAGGTCGAAGGCAGGAAAAGCACGTACCAAGGCCCGACCGAGTTGGGAGCGCCAGCCGCAAATAGCTGTAAGTCGCTAAAAAGGTCGAAGGCCGGAAAAGTACAATCGCGAAGCGCCAAGGCGGCCAGGTAGGCCAAGCTGGGAAGCGCTGTCGCGAGGTGCCCGACCGAGTTGGGAGCGCCAGCCGCAAATAGCTGTAAGTCGCTAAAAAGGTCGAAGGCAGGAAAAGCATGTACCAAGAACGAAGGCCCGACCGAGTTGGGAGCGCCAGCCGCAAATAGCTGTAAGTCGCTAAAAAGGTTGAAGGCCGGAAAAGTACAATCGCGAAGCGCCAAGGCGGCCAGGTAGGCCAAGCTGGGAAGCGCTATCGCGAGGTGCCCAACCGAGTTGGGAGCGCCAGCCGCAAATAGCTGTAAGTCGCTAAAAAGGTCGAAGGGAAAAGTACAATCAACTACCGGCGCCTGCAGATCTCAATTAACCTCCGGTAATCAGATCTTCCTTTTGGGGGATCTCCTAGCCCATGCAGGTGCCCTCCTCTTGCCTCAAGAGCAGCGCCACTGGCCAATGGAGTCAAGCGTCAAAGTAATTGCCATGCACGCCGATTGCTAAATAAAGTTTGTCTAATCCTACCAACTGGCCTCTCATGATTGAAGTGAGGTCTCCAGACCATAGTTCAAGCTGAAGGCCACTCATGCATAATCCGATCATCCCCTGACGACAGTCAAGTCCTAGCATAACGTGGTCAGTCAAAGTCCTAGTATGACGTCTGCTATGACGTCAAATATGACGTCAGTTAATCCTCATATATATAGCAAGGGTTCTACGTCACCTCTCTCTCTCTGGCCGATCATAGCAGCAGCAGCTTCACGGCAGTCCATCCCCCTCGAAGCCGTCCGAAGCGTTGTTTTGCCCCACCCACCTCCCCAGTCCGCCACCAACGAGTCTTGACTCCTGATCCCCCACGGGGGGGGGGGTCTCCTAGCCCATGCAGGTGCCCTCCGCTTGCCTCAAGAGCAGCGCCACTGGCCAATGGAGTCAAGCGCCAGCCCATGCAGGTGCCCTCCTCTTGCCTCAAGAGCAGCGCCACTGGCCAATGGAGTCAAGCGCCAAAGTAATTGTCATGCACTCCGATTGCTAAATAAAGTTTGTCTAATCCTACCAACTGGCCTCTCATGATTGAACTGAGAGGTTCACACACATTTGATGTGTTGGCAAATGCCCTGAATGACATCCATTCTGAATTCGAGATTCGGGGGAAGATTGTGAGAACAACAACAGACAATGGCTCCAACTTCATCAAAGCCTTCAAGGTTTTTGGTGAAGATGAGAACAACAATGCAGTTGGAAGTGATGGTGATGCAGCTCAATCAGAGGAGGATGAAGAGGAGAGTGAAGAAGTGGAGTTTGTTGATGTGTCAGCGCTTCTGAATGAAGATGATGCTTCCGAGTTCGAGCTCCCAAAGCATCAGCGCTGTGCTTGTCACCTACTCAACCTAATAGCTACAGTTGATGCCAGGAAAGCAACATCCAATAACACGTACAAGAAAGTGTTCCGTTCAACATTTGGCAAGTGTGATGCTCTTTGGAACAAATGTGGAAGATCCACACTTGCAACTGAAACTGTTGAAGATGCCTGTTCCCTCCAGTTGCTGCGCCCGAATGCTACCAGGTGGAACTCCTTGTTCATGGCAGTGGAAAGACTGCTCAGGATCCTCAAAGAAAAGGGCGAGGCAAAGGTCAGAGGCATCTGCACAGACTTAAAGGTTCCAATGTAAGTAAGAATTATGTTTTTATTTAATCATATTTGAACATAATTTCCTAAATATTTTTGTTTAAACCATGAAATGGTTAGTGTTATAAAACAGTGGTGATGTTTTGTTTTGATCACATGTTTAATCCAGCTGAACTCGCATTTCTCGCGGAGTATGCTGCTGCCATGAAGCCGGTCGCCAAGGCAACCAACATCTTGCAAGCAGAAGTAAATACCCAGATGGGGTGGCTCCTTCCAACAATCAACCTGCTGACCGGCAAACTTGACCGTGTGAAGTTGACCTGAAGTACTGCAAGCCTCTGGTGGATGCTCTACAGGTAACTTATTCTTGTATTTTATTTGTCTTAATCTATTTTAGCATATTTCTGGTTGTCTTAAACCTCTAATTATTTTAATTGTATTTACATGTCCTTTCAAAATGTTTCCTTTGCACTTTGTCTGTTTTTTAATGTTTTGTGTAAAGCGTTGGAATTGCCTTGTTGCTGAAATGTGCTATACAAATATATTGCCTTGCAGGTGGGAGTAAAGAAGCGTTTTGCCCACATGTCAGGAGACCCTGAGTTGACCGAACATCTTGGACAAAGGATGATGCCACAATCAGACTGGGTAAGAAAACGTGTTTGAGAAACATTCTGTACATTTTGTAATATTGGCAAAAACAAACTCACAGCTCAATTATGGATGCATGTATAGTGCATAAAACGTATAGCCTCAAATTAAAACAAACTAGTACACAACCTTAGGTTGGGGTCATTGACATGTTATAAAGTTGTATTAATCCTCTCATTTATATTTTCATCCTCACTGTATTTCAGGGATGGACTACATCAGGCAGCACATGGAAGAAGAACCCCCCCTGCCGCCTGATGCCACCAGGTCCTCATCTGATGAAGATGACTTCTTCTCTGCCCTGCACTCGTCTCATGCACAAGACACCTCCAAACAACTGGATGGGTACTTGGCCTGTACAGCAGATCACATGGACTTGCTGAAATCCTTCCCAGCTGTGTGCAACCTCTCTGTGAAGCTGAACACACCTCTACCTGCCTCAGCGGCATGTGAGAGACTCTTTAGCATCGCAGGCCTCGTCTTCAGCCCAAGGAGAGCAAGACTGAGTTCTCGCAATTTTGAAAACCAACTTCTTTTGAAGATGAACAGACATCTTTTCAGTTTCAAGTAGTGTGTGTGTGTGTGTGTGTGTGTGTGTGTGTGTGTGTGTGTGTGTGTGTGTGTGTGTGTGTGTGCGCGTGCGTGTGTGTGTGTGTCCATACCTACCTCATGACATATCTGCTGGGCATCAGAGTGTGCGTGTAGTACTCACCAAGGCTGCAAGGCAACCTAACGATTGTTATCCAACTGTGTTGGATTTTTTTCCTGTAAGTTCTCGAAGAGCTTAGTTTTCTTTAGGTGTCGCTACTACCAGCCTCAATTTTTAAGGTGGTGTTCATGTTCTCTGCTCATCTTAATGTTTCATCTCACACTGATTTACTGTCAGGTCCCATTCTTTGCCTTTGATGTGATAAGTAAAAAGTCCAGCTGGGCTTGTGTGTATGTGGCTGTATCACTGGCACACTGGTTATTTATTTCATTTTCCATTGTTCAGGATTCAGGCAGCATTTAAGTGAGTAATTGGGTAACACTTCATAATACTGTAACACAAAAAATGGGTAGTTACTGAGGAACGAGTAAGGAACGAACCATTAGTTCATGAATAGTTAATGATTAGTTAATGAGTAGTTGATAGGTAGTTCCTTAATGGTAGTTACTTAAGAACTGACCATTAGTTACCATGTTAACGAACCAGTAAGTAATGATTACTTCCCTAATTTTTTTTTTCATTTGTTTTCATTCACTAGTTCATTAATAGTTAATGGGTAGTTCCTTAAAGATCCTTAATGGTAGTTACTTAAGAACTGACCATTAGTTCCCATGGTAGTTACTAAAGAACTGAACATTAGTTACCATGTTAACGAACCAGTAAGTAATGATTACTTCCCTAATTTTTTTTTTCATTTGTTTTCATTCACTAGTTCATTAATAGTTAATGGGTAGTTCCTTAAAGATCCTTAATGGTAGTTACTTAAGAACTGACCATTAGTTCCCATGGTAGTTACTAAAGAACTGACCATTAGTTACCATGTTAACGAACCAGTAAGTAATGATTACTTCCCTAATTTTTTTTTCATTTGTTTTCATTCACTAGTTCATTAATAGTTAATGGGTAGTTCCTTAAAGATCCTTAATGGTAGTTACTTAAGAACTGACCATTAGTTCCCATCGTAGTTACTAAATAACTGACCATTAGTTACCATGTTAACGAACCAGTAAGTAATGATTACTTCCCTAATTTTTTTTTTTTAATATTTCACTAGTTCATGAACAGGTAGTTCCTTAAGAACTGACTATTAGTTACCATGTTCGTGAGCATGACTCCACTAAATACTTACCAGTTGTTCATGAGTACTCATCGTTACTTCATGATTACCTTACCATTACTTACCACGTTAGTGCATCATTACTTCCTGCTTACTTTACCATTAGTTCCCATGTCTGTGCCCCCTCAAGTAAAGGAGTACATCTTACTGAGTAGTTACTAAGGAATACACCATTACTTCCTGCTTACTTTACCATTAGTTCCCATGTTTGTGCCCCCTCAAGTAAAGCAGTACATCTTACTGAGTAGTTACTAAGGAATACACCATTACTTCCTGCTTACTTTACCATTACTTAACATGTGTGTGACCCCTCAAGTGAAGCAGTACATCTTACTGAGTAGTTACTAAGGAATACACCATTACTTCCTGCTTACTTTACCATTACTTAACATGTTTGTGCCCCCTCAAGTAAAGCAGTACATCTTACTGAGTTGTTACTAAGGAATACACCATTACTTCCTGCTTACTTTACCATTAGTTCCCATGTTTGTGCCCCCTCAAGTAAAGGAGTACATCTTACTGAGTAGTTACTAAGGAATACACCATTACTTCCTGCTTACTTTACCATTACTTAACATGTGTGACCCCTCAAGTAAAGCAGTACATCTTACTGAGTTGTTACTAAGGAATACACCATTACTTCTTGCTTACTTTACCATTACTTAACATGTTTGTGCCTCCTCAAGTGAAGCAGTACATCTTACTGAGTTGTGACTAAGGAATATACCATTACTTCCTGCTTACTTTACCATTACTTAACATGTGTGTGACCCCTCAAGTAAAGCAGTACATCTTACTGAGTTGTGACTAAGGAATACACCATTACTTCCTGCTTACTTTACCATTACTTAACATGTGTGTGACCCCTCAAGTAAAGCAGTACATCTTACTGAGTTGTGACTAAGGAATATACCATTACTTCCTGCTTACTTTACCATTACTTAACATGTGTGTGACCCCTCAAGTAAAGCGGTACATCTTCCTGAGTTGTTACTAAGGGATACACCATTACTTCCTGCTTACTTTACCATTACTTAACATGTTAGTAAGCATCACCTTACCAAACAAATATGTCTCAATTGTTAATGACCATGCAACATTACATCTTCCTTCTACATTCTTAGGGGTCGGGTAGGGGTTAAATTAATCCACACTTATTATACTGGATACCTAATTCTAACCCATCACGGGAAAATATGAAAAACAAGTGCAACAGGAGGAAGTCAAAAATGTTTTTACCACTGTCCTCCTGTCCTGTCAAGATGGCAGCACAGATAAAAATGTATCTCCAACAGATATGGAACACAACATTTTATTTAAATGTTTTTTTTGTTAAGGTTAAGGTATCAGACCACCGGTGAGGATATCCTGGACATGTCGAAATCTAACAAAGTGGTTGAAGTGCGTACAGAACACCAGAGGACCAGCAAAACATGGAGTCCAGCAGGCAGCCTCACTGAGCACAGCGCTCCCCTCAGGAGAGGAAGGGACAGTTCATCACTGTGGCCTCCACACGGTGATGAACTTTCCCTCCCTCTCTAAAGCGGAGAGTCGTGCTAAGTGAGGCTGCCTGCTGGACTTGGAAAATGGAAGTTGTATAATAAAATAAAATAAATCTACAGCGGAGTGTCGTTTCGCTACACTTTGTACTGTCGGCATACGTCATCCAGCAATTGTCCAAGCGGACCATCCTTGTGCTCATTGGCAAGCCAATGTGTCCACTCAATGAGCAAAAGGTGCTCTTTTAGCTTTTCCTCAGTTCGATTCCCACGGAGTCTCCACACCTGAGACTTGTATGTGGACCATGAGCGTTCAATGTTTTGTGTGTGGGCCCCTGTGTTTGGGTTCACAAAAGAGCGGCTATGATTTACTGAGAAATGATTGTATCCAGCATTGTCCAGCGCGTTCATATACACTCTCCACTCATCTGAGATTATCGTGGTCCCTTGGCGCACATGTCGTGTAATGAGTGGCATCAAGTATTGGCGTGATCGCTTCTTCACCAGGCGAAGAATGGGTCTTCTCCTGTCACCTTTCAGCCCAAGCATTCCGAAAACCCACTTTCTCCTCATCCAGGTCCTCCCAACTCTCCCTCTAGCATACTGTAACAAATCAGCAAAAAGACAATTTTACACACATAATTTTTGTCTTGGTAAAATACAGAGTATATTCACCAAACAGCGCATGCGCTGTTTGCTGCAAACCTTGGCAAACCATGAAGTAACTGGTTATACTCGGTTACTCTTTGTCTGTTTTGAGGCGCTGTGCGAATTCACTGTGCCAGGCGAAAATGTTTGGAAAGTATTTCCGGCTATCTATTTACCTATCTCAAATGATCGCTTCTCGTATATTTTGATTCATATTTCATCGCTGGGTTAGTACACGGATCTCAACATGTACATTGAGCTTTTTGGCGCTGTTGAAATGTGTTTTTGGTGATTTGAACGGGAGTATGCAATTGTTCTATTACCCCCCATTCATTTTGGAATCTAACTAACTGGAGGGGTGGATTTTGTTTATTAAAAGGATCCCCATTAGCTGCCGCCGAGACGTCAGCTAGTCTTCCTGGGGTCCAAGACAAAATATACATTACATGACAATTAAAATACAAAAACACACAGTAAAAGAATAGAAGACAGAATAAACAACAAATCTAAGCTAAGGGACCGTTCGTTATTTAGAAAGGGGGTCACTGGAGGAATTTGGTGTGCTCTGAAATAAAAAGCTGTGCCCCTTCCCTGATCAAAATATATATTTCCTTGACCCTCCCGAAGCAATTTGAAAAATATAATTAACCCTCCCCAAACAATATTGTGGCGAGTTTGCGTGGAAGGATGCAGACTGACACAGATATCTTACTTTTAACCTAACGTTTGCAGAAACTCTGGCCAGAGGTGATCGAACACACTAACAGTCTCAGTCGTGGTGGCTACATTGATAGTAAAACTAAACATATCCTGGCCACACAAACATTGCCATAATACCACATAATGCAATCAAAACATATGCACAACATCACTAAACCACGTTTTTAACTGTACAGTAAGAAGCTTCCCACAAGAACATGAACTCCCATAATCCTTTGCGCTTAATAGAGCAGAACTGTCACCAATCAGAGCGACCGCCTCCAGTAGTGTTTCCGTGTGGTGTGTTTCCTCCGGAAAACCATGGTGTATGCCGGTATTGTTTTGGCTCCACTGCACTGCAACAATGAAAGATAAGCGGGGTGTGATCCGGGGTAGGTGTCTGTCATGCCCCGAATGTGACGACTATGAACCGGGAGAGGGGAACGTGAATTCCTGCAGCTACTGTGGCTGTCCACCTGCGAGCCACATCCAGCAACTGCCGAAATCCGTGGAATCCGCACCGGAGACATCAAACTGCAAATTCGACCAGGTAGATATAGATGGTAGTATACATATATCTCATCACTGTTTGTTTGCTTGCAAGGAAAAGCCTCTATAGTTGTGTGTCATGGCTAGCCTAGGGCTAGCTTTCTCATGGAGAAACGGGGCTAGCTTGGTAGCTGCTGCTTGTAGCCGTACAGACCAGAGACTGCAGGGTGGCTGTAGGCTATAGCTAGAGTTGGACCTGCCGTCTGAAACAAGTTTGAGAGTGGCTGTCTCAGCTGTCAATCACCCCTTATACTGTCAAATAAATTAAAAACAACATCGGACTGAAATCGTTTTTGGTTTGAGCACAACTTTACTCCAAATGAGTGGAGAATGAGCTGGTCTCTTTGTGAGGAGCAAGCTGCCCCTGAATGAAACAATTGTGTATTTTGTTATTTATTTTATTTCACTCCATGGTGTTCAACATGCATTATTTTATTTTAGTTTAATAGGTTTAAAATCAGCAGAACTGTGCTCCAGTTCCCTGTACTCACAGTACTATGGATACCATTCAAATTCACACTGACTGGAGTTTTCCTTCATCAAGTGTAAAACATAGCTGAGCATGTGGGCTGTTTGCAAAAAAAGTTTGGCTCAAGAATTAAATACATACTTTTTCAACCAACCTTGATTATTGTAGGCTATACATATTATTACACTCCCCATGTGCAGAAATGTTCAATGTCAAGAACCTGACTATTATGTTTATTTGACCTTTTTCTCTCTCTTTTTCAGTCTATCTATCTTGGTCTGTCATTGTCTGTGTTTCCACTCTTACTACTGTTGTTGCTTGCTACTATTATGACATCTGAAATTTCCCACAGGGATTAATGGTTTATCTTGTGGTTCTTCATTTCACAGCTTTCGGACAAGAGAAAACTTTCCCTTGGGTGGGTTCCCCATCCAAAAGCCTTGAAGACCAACTTCAACAACAAGATGTTACCAGCATTCTACGAGGCAGTTTATCCTGTTCCAAATGACAAAGCTTTCAAAAAGGACTTTATGCTAGAAAGAAACCGGGCTTTCAAAATCTCAGAGACAGTTGAGAATATTGAAAGCAAGCTTGCATTTACACGCGGACCAAATCCTGCTGCTGGTGGCCGTTTTCTGCTTGCTGACTTTAAAATCAAGGGGAGGCATGATGTAGTGACCTGCCAGCACAACATTCAGAAGATTGGGAAAATCATAGCAAGTACAAAAGAAGAAATTATCCATGTAGAGGAGCACGACAACACACTCTTCAAAAAGGATGGGATCCATCTGAGGCCTGGGCAGGGAAGCAAGCACACTTTCAACATCGAAATGAAGGCCAGGATGAAGAGTCTCCTCTCCTGTGCAGAGAGTGTAAAAAATAAACTGCAGATTGCACTGCAAAGATTAGAGAGATTCTTCACCTCTGAGGACAGTGAGCTATCACGAGCCAAGAGGATGAAGAAACAGTCCAAACGCAAGACAATAAAGAAGAAGGCCCAGCGGAGGGAGAGGCGTCAAAATGAATTGAAGCAGGCCATATTCTGTGATGCCTCAGCTAATGTGATCACAGCTGGTATGGTGATTGTAGAAGAGGTGGCAGCTCTCAACCAACAGCAGGGAACCTACCTGTACAGCCTACTGCAGATGCTGGAGACCACAGAGGAGGCACATTCAATCATCATGGCCAATCTGGGGGAGGCTGGCAGGAAAGGCTTCCAGGCAGGTCATCTCAGTCAGCATGTTGACTGTAAGGGAGACTGCAGTTCAGAAGACTGCCCCTTTTTTGAAAGGGCTGCGGCCCTTTTTCGCAGCCTTGGGGGTCAAACATACGGGGCCATGTACAGCCCCTCTGTTACAGGCCTGCCACAGCTGGGCATGGCAGAACTGGACAATGATGCCTTGGAAGGCATAGAGTTCACCCCAGAACTGGCAAGCCTCCTCAAAGCAGGCTGCTTTGAGGAGGACGTAGAAGAGCACATCAGAACCAACATAGAAATGTAAATGTGTTCACAATACAAATAACTTTCATAGACCTATTCAAGTTGTCAGTTGACAGATTCTGTTTCAGGTCTAAAACATACAATTGTTCATGTTGAAACAATATATTGATATAAATGTTATTATGGTTATAGTGATAAATATCATTAGATGTCATGAACCTTTTTGGATTGTTATTATGGTTCACGTTAAAGACCAAAATCATATCTCTGTTTAGGCTGAATCTCTGTTTTTTCTACCAAGTAGACTAAATGTTCAGTTAAAGTCAAAGCCACATGAGATGTCACAAGCACTTTCATTAAAACAAGACTGTGATCAAAACAAACCGTTTCCTTCCCTGACCTTTAGTGCTGTCACAAAATATTGACACAATGAGATGGTTGATAATCATAAATGTGCATATGACTGTCAAGGCAAGTAATAGAACAGCTAGAATAGTCCAGTATAGCAAATTACATTTTACTGTAATGCAACCTTTAAAACCAGGAAGACAACACTTATGCATATCACCATGTTATATCCAAAATCTAAGACAGATAATTAGTCTCTTATCACAATACCAATATATTGCCCAGCCTTTCACATCTATATTCAGGTTTGAGTGGGAAGTAAGACTGTAGCATTTAATGTACCGGTATGTATACTTTTTTGACAAGTTGTTGGCTTCAATTCAAATGCTACTGTATGCATTTTCTCCATGCTCTAAACCAGCCAGGTGACAGATACCAGGGCAGACACAAAACCACTTGGAAACCATTAAAGTGCCCTATTCTGGGATCAGAAAGGTGACTGTCAGCTAAATAAGGTGACTAGTTTGCATCCCTGAGAACTAGCCTAGTGAAATTATCTGGAGAAAAAACATCTACTTTCAGAAGCAGGTTTACCTCTGGATGTAATCAATATGTTCCAGCAACTCAGGAATAGCTTTTTCAAAGTTTTATACACAGTTCAAAGAACAAATGGAGACACTGGTTTCACAGTGGCTATTGCCCAGTTTATTGCAAATGTCTTATTCATTTACAAAATGACAGGCCTTTGTAGGCTATACATGTGTATAATCAACCACACTGTAAGACATTTCAGCCCTACCCCATCTGATGTACTAAAAAGTAGGCAGGTGTAGGGAGATATGGACAAAATCAAATATCACAATATTTTTTGACCAAATACCTCAATATCAACATTGAGGTATTAGCCGTTGCATGCACAATGTTCACAAATGTCCTCCAATTATGAGAATGGCAATTAAACGTTATTGGCAAGCCTGTATGTTCAGTTTAAAGTAGTCTTAAACAATATAGTCTTGCTTGAAACAAGCCTATTAATAAGGTTAAAAAAGTAGCCTACAAATGGCGTATAAAAAATGAAAATAAATACGCCTAAAAAAATAAAAATAGGATAAGACCAGCACAGGCAAAGACACTGACTAATGCTTTTTGGTGTGTGTGAGTCATTAATTCAGTCAGGAATGGATAACGGTGATGATGTCATACCAAATATTTGTTGTTGACGGTATTGAAAATCATACCTTTGGGATTTCTAAATACCCCGGTATACCTTGCCGCCCGAGTACAAAAAACCTCAGAAGAAAATAAAATCAGGGTTGACTACTCTCTGCCTCTGCCGACCAAATCTTGATGTGTCCTTCACACTAGCATCACCAGCATCACTGTCAACCTCCAGAATGACCTCATCTTCACTCTCATCACTTGAAGAAAACTCAGACTCTGACTCTGAGGAAGCATCAGCTGGAAGAGCTGCAAGGCCACTGAGCACACTCATGCAAACATTTTTTCCTATGTGAGCTCCCACTATCTCCACCTTCATGCTTTTCTTGCCCGTTTGCTGCAACCTGTGCTTGGACAAGTATTTGTCCAACTCTGACACTCGAAGTTTGGACAATAGACCTTGTCTGTATAGTTCCTCCCAGTCATAGTCGTCATATGTTTTCACATCAGACTGCACTTTCCTGTCCTCTGTTTCGGCAGCTCTCTTAGCCTTCATCACATTCATATGCTTCATGTGTTGTACATACTCACGTACACTACTCTCAGCCACAACATACTTCTGCGAGAACTCAGAGATGGAGACAGGATTGTCAAGTCGGACTTCTCCATGTCCAACAGCCTTCTTAAGTTGAGCACGTGGCTGAAAGTCGTCCGGTAGTCGACGATCAATCGGTGTTGTGCTGTAAGGGCGGTACTTCAGATCTGGCAGACGTTGGTGATCTGGATAAGGTCTGGGGATGCTTGTTATTGGTGGACCAGAGAGGGGATTTGAGGTGCAAAAGTCACAGAGGACGGCTCCCGATACTGAGGATTGGGAAAAAGCAGATATCAGCATAACATGTTCTCTTTGCATGAAATACAGATGTTCACATCTACTCCCATTCTTCAACATTTTAGAAATCAAATTATTTCCAACACAAACAGTTTGCAAACTCACCGGTGCAATTTCCCTTCAGGTACTCCATGTATAGTTCACCAATCTCAAAATGACTCTCGATGAAACTTTCAATCTTATGAAAGTAATTATGGCCTGGAACAGCTGCTCTGTGTGTCTTTCCGCTCTTCATATACTGCTGTAGATACTCCTGGTTGTAGAAGAACTGGTGTTCTGCAAAACGACAAACAACTGTCATTCCTTCATTTTGCCTTTTGTGATTTGACATCTTGACAAACTATCCAACCCAACTCAACCTTTATAGTGAACATAGCTTTAATTAAATAATTAAAAATAAGGTGGAAAGTGTGGGAGTAGTCGCATCAAAGTACCAGGTTTTTCCACAGTAAAAGCTTTGGTGAATCCTGATGGTGCAGGTGATTGGTCAATCCGGAGTCTGATTTCTTCTGTCACAGCCCAAGCATTTTTTTCCATCATCTTCTCTGCATGATCCTCAAGGGCTGACCTGGTCATCGTGGAGATGTCGTTTTCTGACAAACCATGGGTATCAGAAAAGATCTGCCACTGGATTGCACCTCCATCACAGATCGCTTCACCTGAGGGTCAAACAATTTAAAATATTAAAATAATAGTTCACCCAAAAGTTTAAATGTCCCAGTACTTTCTTACATCCATATTACTTCAATGATAAAATGGCTCCATATGTCAAACCCTGTCTTCAATCTAGCAAGCTTGAGTTTGAGCCTACTCCAAATTAACATGGCAGATTTCGGACTCATTTGGACCAGGGTAATTTGGAACAGGCCCAAAATCAAGAATGCTTGAATGAGCAAAAGGGTTGCAGTGAAATGTCATTTATTATTGAAAAAGTAACTGGGTGGGGACCCCCCCCCCCCCTCACTGCTGCCTGTGCTAGTGATTGGCATTCTATTTGTAAAAACACTAAAAGCAGCAGTGTTAACAGAAGCAAGCAACTAAACAGAATGCAATATTGCATCTGATGTGAAGAGGTAGTTAGTTTGAATGAATTGGGTTTGGAGGTTTTACGCTGATATTTACCCATGGATGCATTCAACCTCTCGGCTTCGTTTTGCCCGGAATCCTCTCGAGCTCTGTGAATGCGACACAGCAGGTCCGTCGAATGAATTCGAACTCTTTCTGCTGCTCTGAATCGTACCTAAAAACAACATTTCAGTTTAGGGTTTAGTCAAACGGCCTATATTTTTATTCATGTTGTTTTTCATAGACAAGGAAAACATGTTCTTATGGTACAATGTGTTAAGTGCTGTGATCATTGCACATACATTTGAGTTCTGAACAATATTGACATTACAAAACTTGCCTCAAAATTTGAAACTGCCACTCCAGGTCCAGCATCAGTTAGCTCAAGGATCTGGGGACAGACCAAGGGCACCTGAGTGATATCCAGATGTTTCAGCAAAGCTTGACAGGACTTGATGAGTGGCTTGTAGCGGTCCCACATCTTCTTTCCTGAACTGGAAGCCAAGGCAGTTACAGCATCCTCGACTGCACTGACTACAACAGACACCTGATTGATGACCTCACTCCCTAAAGCAATGTCTGTGGCAGACAGGCTGTCCTTGACCTTTAACCAGTCATGTTTGCCTCGTTTCAGTTGCTCTTTAAATGACTCTAATTGCAAGCTGGTATATGACCTGAAAGGACAGTCTGGCTTCTCCGTAACACACTTTACATCGGCTTCCATTGCTGTGTCAAGGAAGTACTTTGTGGCATCTCTGTTCCTGCAGAAGAGCTTTCTTAACGCCTGATGGATAGCTGTACTAGGGACTTCAAATTCATCAGGACATTCCCATCTGAGACGCATGTAATTGGAGGCCCATGTTGTCCCATGGGTTCCAATGTAAGCCTTTGGGTGTATTACTGCCATACTGGAATCATCTGAGGAAATCAAGGTACTGGGGTCCACTTGAGACGGTTTTTTCTTCAGCACACGGAAGGCAGAGGGTGTGATATAGAGTGACGGCTCAGGGAAGTCATGAAGAGGTAGTCTTCTTGCAATACGTTCATCTGTAGGTTGCAGAATTGACTGTCTCCTCGGCCCAGCAAAGCCCTCTGTGAAAACATTAGCAGTTGTGTTCTTTACTCACACACCCACCATCTACATAAAACACATGACAAGTGACAGTACAAATAAATTACTTCCAATTTCTTAAATTTGTGGCAGGCATCTAAAAAAAAAAAAAAACATGATGAAATCACTAAAACAAACCTGAGGTTCCAGGACGTAGGTAGGCTTTGTCATCCATGCTGATGGCCAAACCAAACTTTTTTCTTTCCCCGGCCTCAACTCCAAACAGGTGTTGCTTTGCAAGAGAAACATGCTTTCTCTGATGATGTGTGCATTCATTGTCCCGTTCTTCTGTTTTGGGAGGCTTCTTTGAACACCAGAGTCCTTGACCTTTCTGTGGAATACATTGTATGAAGACACTAAGAAAACAACGCATACCATCTTCTTCTCGACAGCCATAAATAATTCTGATATTTTAGTTGAATAGGAGTACAGACACTTTCCACGGTTGATTAGAATGTATGGAAAACCTATATGAATCAAGTGCAACTAATATTGATATAGCTGTTCTGTATCAATCACTAATGAATATTATCACTAAATCACTAATGAATATTGTACACTACATTTCTTAGTTTGAGAGACTTACATGTCTCTTGCTTTGAACTGATCCCAGACGTGTTGCTCTTGCTCTTGCTGTAACTGTGGACACAGCACGAATCAAGGGTAGTCCATGTTTGGCCCTTCTGTAATTTGCCAGTTTCAGCAGGGCCCTGGTCTTCACTCTATGATGAGTGTAGAGCACACTCTCATGCCTACGGCCATGAACTGTAGTTTTGTCCTCTGAAAACAAGAGTAAATGTATAAATTATGGAATATTGTCATTGGCTTTCAAATGGTAAGAGGACATGGAATATTTGATCATATGACTGTAGTTCATTTGCATTTCACCTCAGAAAAACCTGCTTTCAAGTCTAAAATGTACCTACCGTAGATTTCCTAGAAAGATTATCAATATTTAACCTTATCGCCAATGTGGGTGCTGCTAGATGATTTTGAATTCTAACAGGCTCACAGCATATGCGGTTGGGTTTTTGACTTGGATTGTGATTGTTTTGATTAGGGATGCAGGAGTACTCGGGTACTCTTTCATAACGTAAGTACTTGAGTAACGTTTCAGCTGTCCGGGTACTCGGACAGCTGAATGTGATAGTAGGCTATCACATGCAGAGCTCAGCTGTCCCTCAACGTGTATCGCAGCAGCGGCGCAGCCAAACAGTATCGTCACGAGAAATGAAATGAAGAAGGAAGTCCACTGAGCCGTGTTTTCATCACAGTTTTTGACCCACGTGGTAAAACTTTGATTTGTAATGTTCTGTTTGAGTCACTTAAAGTAAATGGGCTGTATTGACAGAGGAAGCAGCACACTGAGAATGTAAACGCCTATTCAACAAAAACAAGTTTGGCGATTCTATTCTTGTGCCGATGCAGTCATTTCAGAACATGCCCAGCCATCGTTCGTGCGCGCGCGCGCGGGGGGGGGGTTTAAACACCCCCTCGTGCGAGTATTCGTTCACAATAGAACGAGAGTACTTGAGTATTTAAATTACTTAAAATGCCCATCCCTAGTATTGATTCATTAAAACGTTCAAAATCCTTACTACTGTGCTGTACAGTCAACCTAGTAACACCAGACGTCATTCAGACTTGAAAGCAATGTCCTGCCTTGTTTGAGGTGAAATGCAAATGAATTAGAGTCATATGATCAAATGTGTCATGTCCTCTTTAATATGTAGTCGTCCAACTGCCTAATGGGCGAGTTAGTCCTGAGTATAATGTAATGTGAGCAATAATAATACACCTTAATCTTTCACCAATTAGATTAGATAATCACATTTCTGAATAATAAATAAATGAAACAATGCACTCATTTACCTATGCACTTGGCCAACCAAATCTCATCCTCTGCATCCATCATGGATTTGGGACCTGCACCTCGGGCTCTTTTCTTGATTCGCTGGTCATCTGCAATTTCATTGGCCTTCCTTTTCACAGCTTGTTTGAGGCGCTGCCTGGTGTATGGAGTCTCGGCCGACTGTACATGGAAAACAACACAGCAGAGTTTAATACAACATAACAAATGAACAAATACAAATTGAATCAGCCACCAACAACTATACTCAATAGGCATCATACCTCCGCCAATAAGTTTGTTTTTTGGTGCCATCTGTCCATAAACAGGATTGAGCAAAAACTACTGATTTTCATGACACACGGTGGAGGGGTGTAACACAGGCCAAGGGAGAATCGGGATCCCCTCCAGGGGCCAGGATTTATTAATGAGTATTATTGTTATCATAATAATTATTTTCACTTTTAATAACAGACTCTGGGCCCAAGTAAAAAGACACACAGTACAAATACATCAAAATACATCACAGTAAAAAAAAAAAGACAATAACCAACAGACTTTAACATAGCATTTGCACATTTTTGTCAATTTCTCAGGAAATATTACACAGATCTTTATGAAAAATTCAGGCTCATTCAGTGATCATTTCTATGTGTGGGATTGACTGTGGGTCCAGATTAAAATAAAATGCATATCATAGAGTGAAGTATTGGCCTTGGCAGAGGTCTGTGCTCTCTGAGTGCCCTTGTAGTTGCATAATGAAATATTTGGATTGTGCTTTAATAGTATTATGTTTGAGAAATTGCATACCTTTAGTTTCCTTGCATGATCCAGTGACTCCTGCAGAAAGGTCCTGTCGTTCTCCAAATCTCCAACTCTCTCTGGGGTCCATTTTCCGGTCATATTTTCTATTTGCTCCGTTAGAGCATCAACTCTGGCCTGCAAACTCCTGATGCGCTCATCAAGCCTCTTTGTCACAACGTCCTCAGCAGAAGATTTGCAGGCCTCCCACGCTTCTAGCCGCATTTCAAGGTCTTTTAACAGCTTTGTAGCTCTGGTGGGAGTCAAGCCTAGCTGAAACTGTTCTGAGCATGTACCTGCACAGAGTAGGGCTGTGGCAACCTTCCTGTCATACTCGTTGACCATTGACTCAATAGCCCTGTGCACCAGTTCAGCGGTGAGGTCGTCTGCCATTTCCTCATCCCGTTCCTTTTCTTCGTCCTCAACGAGGTGTAGAAAAAAGCTCTCAATTGCCGCTGTCCCATCATTGAGAATAATAAATTGTTGACCTGCTTTTGTCCTATAGATTAAAACAGGGATGCCGAGTGATTGGTTTAACAGGCAATCCCGAAACCATTCTATTTGAACGTGTTCACGTTCAAAAAAAGAACAAAACAACTCAAACGCAAAATTGAAATCAAGCCATCCACACGGTTTGTCGCCGTTGTTGTGAGGCAGCAGTAACTCTTCCAGCACTCGTTTGATTCCTCTCAGTTTGTTGTCCTCCAAAGCATTTTCGTATTTGACAAGAACATCGACAGCAGAGAGAGACTGCAGCGAAATCCTTAATCTTTTGTGCAGATAGCTGCTTTTACGGACATTCGTCCTCTCTATATTTTTTGATGCCATGATGTCTGTTTGTTTGCTCGACTTTGTTCCAGTGGGTTATTCGCGCTGGAAATGTACTTCCGTATTATCACCAGAAAAGCGCCACTGATTGGCCAGATACTGTACACGCCTACTGTCTGGATAGGCCAAGCACAAAGAGCGACAGATGGGGCCGCCAAATAGAAACAATGCACCGGGACATACCAAACAGTTTGGACAGGAGGGGTGTATGAAGCAACTCAGTACTTGTTGAAGTCCGAAAACCAAACATTAAAAAGAAAAGAAAAAGTGTATATATTTTTATCGAATCAAAATTGTATACCCCTCCCGTGGACTCAAATTAAAGAGAGTATACCCTCCCTCTGACTAAATTTAAAACATGATAACCCTCCCCTATTTTGCTCCAGTGGACCCTTTCCTAAATAACGAACGGTCCCTAAGACAAACATTAGCATGGTCAGCTATCTATCTAGCTCACTCTGAACTGCATGGTGAGTGACGACAAAGACAGTGTTTATCTTGTTTAGATATGGGCTATGTGGCAAATGGCCTGAACCCCCAAAAAGTTGGCCCATCCCTTTAATTATGTTCTCTGTGTAGTGTATTTTTTTTTTGTATTGGGCATTTTTCCTTTATTGGATAGGACAGTTAGCAGACAGGAAAGATGGGGAGAGATAGTGGATGACATGCGGCAAAGATCCACAGGTTGGATTCGAACCCGGCTTGGACTAACAGGCAATGTACACTGCCTCTGGAACAGATGCGGTATGGCTGCGAACAGACCCACACTCATGTAATCCGTCAGACTTATGCGGGATCCGACAAAAATAGAACAGGTGCGTAATTTTTCCGTACCGCATGTATTCGGGCAGTTTTACCTGATCCGCAACGCAGCCGTAACGCAACTGGTGTACATTGCCTGTAAGCCTTTGTGGTATGCGTTCTAACAAGTGAGCCACTGGGTCGCCCCACATTTTAAATGACTTAAGTAGAATATTTATTATTAACCTTACTCAAGTACGAGTAAAGTATAGCATTATACAAATACTTAAAATGTACAAATCCTCCAAAAACTACTCAAGTATTTGTACTTGAGTACTTTCCTTTTCTGCTAACAATGTGTGACTAAACCCTACACCACACCCACTAAATCTCATTAACCAGATTCAGGGTTGCCACTCTTTTGTAACAATAGATTTCAAGCACTTTTCAAGGACACATTATTTCTGGAACAGAGATGTTCACAGATACATACAAGTCCTCGAATGCAAATTTGTTTCCAGTCATGCTTACAGATTGGAATGAATCAGTAAACTCAAAGCAATATTGAGCAGCAATGATACAGTACAGTAGGCTACGAGCCGGAGAGTAATACTGTAAGTAAGAAAGTATCAAGCTTGGCCCGAAAGTGTATCAAGCTTGGCCCGCAATTTTGAGATGGAGTGCACGAGGACCAAACTCAGATTCAGGGAGGATAAATTCAAGCACTTTTAACGACCTATTTATTAGTTCTTTATTTTTATTTAAATAATAATCAAAGTGCTTGATTACTTTTTTTTACATTCAAGCACTTTCCAGACCTGTGGCAACCCTGCGGATTGTAGTAACATTCACCTCAATGGTCTAGGACAGTGGTTCTCAACTGGTGTAGCCTCAGGACCCACTATTTTCCTTGTCATGAAGTCGCGACCCAAATTTCAGATTTTTTTTTAAACCACTCAAATTTATTGCACAAAAAATAGCGCATTAATTTAATACACAATGCCTTCATGCACTGTTATAAACCTCAAATGAACAAAAAAGTGCAACAGAAGTGCAACTAGGGCTAAAAACCAATTGAAATAAGGCAGACTTGAATTACAGGCCTATATGTTTTTAAATTTAAACAAGTCAAACTGGTCATGCTCAGAAAGTCTTATTTGAACTGTATGAAATATGAAATAAAAGGCAGACTTATCTTGAATTACATGCCTATATGTTTTTAAACAAGTTAATAATAATAATAAAACAAGTTAACCTGGTCATGCTAATCCAGTTTCAATAGTCTGAATTTAACTAATATGAAATAAAAAGGCAGACTTTTCTTGAATCACCGGCAGGCTATATGCTTTTTAGTTAAACTGGTCATAACTTTTAATTAAACTGGGGCCATGCTAATCCAGTTTCAATCATCTGAATTGAACTAAAATTAAATATGAAATGAAAAGGCAGACTTCTCTTGAATTACAGGCAGAGCATATGCTTCAGCTTGTTAAACAAGTAAAACTGGTCAGGCTTTTTTTTTTTGGGCCAATGTCCGCGACCCAATCAAAACGGCCCCGCGACCCACCTTTGGGTTGAGAAACGCTGGTCTAGGATGTAGTTGCACATTACACTTGGCCTCAAAGTGTCATACAGACCTTTCTCTTGTGGCAGAAGTTGCTTTCATCAATCATTACAAACTCCCTCCGTCCTCCCATAGTCTGTCCCCTCCTCCTTTTGCGTCTCTTCATTGATGTTTTGCACACATTCCTCAATTTTGTACTCATCATGGAGAGAGTACAACTGCTTCTTGGAAAGCCATCCTGCATCATATCAATCTGACGTGGTCTCAGGCCCTGGGAAAATCTGAAAAGGTTTAAGCATAAATATTAAAAAATATTAAAATATAAATATGAAAGGGGGCCATTTTTAAATGCAGGATGGCAGGGGCAGAGGAGGCCCCCAGGAACAGCGCCAGGCTGTGAAGCAAATTGAACATGGTGGCCAAGCTCGGTATTGCTAGGCATGTGACGCTATCTTATCGCGTCATAAGATTTGGCCAATCACAGCGCTCGCTCAGTGTCTGTCTGTCTCCCTCCCACCAGAGCCGTACCTCCCGCTCTGTGTGCCTGACTGCCTGTGTATGCTGCCTGCTCTCTGTCTGTCTCTGTCTCTGACACACACACACACACACACACACACACACACACACACACACACACACACACACACACACACACACACACACACACACACACACACACACAGTCATTATTATAATGCATTGCTCAATAGTTTTCACCCATTAATTTATTTTTTTGTAGTTGTAGCTGCATGTTTCACTTATTACTCTATTGTTTCTTGTTATTTGTCATCCCATTATATGTATTACATGTTATTTTTATAGCCTACAGATAAGTTCTGAACATTGTATATTGAAAAAAGGCTTGTATTATTTATATGGACAATACGAGGGATCAGCCAAGCAGCATTTTGGTAAACAAACCCCATCACTGGGTGGCAACCCTATGGAGCCTGAGTTTGATCGTCTGACCGTGTTTAAAAACTGCGACAGTTCACACAACTTCAACACGACATGTATATATATTATACATCAAACTCTTGAGCTAATTCTGCTCTCACTCAGAATGTCTAAATATAAGCAATGTGATGTATACTTTGAGATATTAACGTTTGTTTGGCACAACTCTACTAGTTAACTGCTGCAGGGTTACGCATTTTTGGGTGGCAATGACATCACGCTGATTCGTCCAATATTAATAATAAATAATAATGAAAAAACCAAAAGGAAAAAAGGAAGTTATTTTGGGGGAAGATGATAGTCTGAGTAATGGGCTAAACATTTCTAAATAAATGTGGTGTTCTTATGCGGAACTAGAGGGGCGTACAATTATTCATAAACAGTTGGCTATGTTTTCATAAAAGGGTCTCAATTTGTATTTTAACATACCATGTGCAACAGTTTACCATAGTACAGGCATTTTACCTAAAAGGTGGGTCAACCTCACACAAATAGCACGAGAAAGTGTTACTGTTCTAGTCTCAGAAATATGTAATTTATAACATAAAAAGTCATAAGAAATCCAAGTGGTGGAAACTTTTGAAAATCACATGAATATGATCCTATCAAACTGACAGAACAGGTGAATAGGATAAACTTTTTAATTAATAGATATCACCATGAAACTCACCAGTTGATTACTTCCATTAAGACAAGTATTTTTTGTATTACAAGTTTCTTGAAAATATGTTTAATTGTGTGAATGAGGCATAAATATGTGATAATTTGCTTACAATTCAAGAAATCTGAACATTGGATAAAGCCTGGTTCAAAATTCTTTGTTAGATTTAGTTGACATATTAGAGCCAAAGATTGTAACAAGGGTTTGTACATATATCATTCATAGCCAGATTTACCAAAAAAGAGAGTTTTTTTAGATGACAGTATTTTGATAGCCGAAATTCTCTCTGTAAAAACCTTTGGCTCTGATATATGGCTCGAATATCGAACAAGCAATGCCACATTAAGTTAAACATCCAGCGAAGACAGTGGGCTTGTATCTGAATGCTCCGTGATTCTCTTTCGACCCTCTCCTTATTAACATTACAACATCACAATACTATGAAACCCGTTTTTAGTTATAAAATGTGCAGTACATTCGCTTACCCTGCTAGCCGGGCGCTCAGCTAATGGTCATGAGCGAGGAGCGCCCAGCTAGCAGGGTAATACATTCGCACACGATGAGAAAAGTCGGGAAAGGCCTACCATTGTTGTCCATCTGTGTTGGATGCTGTAGCCAGCTTCATCTTGTGTCTGCAGACAACGCATTTTATTTTATTTTTTAGAAGACGCCTTTTCTGCAGCCACTTAACCAGCTTCTCTTTGTGCCTTTGCGTCTGTCTGACCTCACAAAGAGATAGTACTTTTTCCTGCAGAGTGCGACCCATTCTTCTTTTCTTTCAACGCCAATTTGCCAACACGAGGCACGTCCACTAGACAGGATGCGCTCCGATCAGGAAGTCCCCCCAACTTCTTCTTCTTTTTTGTGTTTTATGGTGGTTGGCATCCTGTTGCATTACCGCCACCTACTGTATTGTAGCAGCTTTACAACTTAAAACTCCCCCAACAGCAAGAGAGCGGATGAAAGCGGAAACACATTCTGCTCCTTTAGCACCAGAGCTCTGCGAACTAACAGAACCAATGAAATGAAAAGACATTTGACCTATTTGCTATAGGATGACACACCACTGAAAGAGATGTATAATATTCCTATAGTAATTAGTAATTGTGTGCCTCCGAAATTATTATACATTACGTTCAACCCAAAGCCTTAAAATCGACACTTTTCTACAAGATTCTACAAGGTACTTCCTCATTGAAGAGAGCAGTGCGCGAGGTGCCCAAATGCAAAATCTTATGATGTCATAAGCTCTATGACCACGCGCGCAACTCGCCCTTCTCCGCTATGCTTCTCTCTCTCTCTCTCTCTCTCTCTCTCTCTCTCTCTCTCTCTCTCGGGACTAGTGAGAGAGAGAGAGAGAGAGAGAGAGAGAGAGAGAGAGAGAGAGAGAGGGCAGAAAAAAAATCACAAAAAGATTTTGATCCACACTCCATACCAGTTGGTGGCGGTAATGCACCAATTCGTTGTTTGCTAACCACCAATACAGCAGAAAAAGAAGAAGAAGAAGAACGTTGGGACTGGGCAATGTGGCCATGCTGCTGGGGGAGTTTAGAACATGAAATAGATTCCACTATAAAGAAGACATCAAACTCCAGTAGGTGGCGGTAATGCACAAAAAGTTGTTTGCCAACCGCCATAAAACAATAGTAGTAGAAGAAGAAGAAGAAGTTTCGAACATGGAAAAAGCTCGAAAAAGTCAGCGCGACAGAAAGAAGCCAGCCAAGATGATGGATGACGGTGGATATGTACTGTGTAAGTAACCACATTTTTTGGACTTTTTATAAGCTACTACTCAGCATTGGCTCGGTTTGTAAAATTGGACAATATTCCCGTGCCAGTTCAATACCTGGGGACGGCTTTAGCTCAGGAGGTAGAGCGGGTCGGCCAATGACGCAAGGGTTGGCGGTTCGATCCCCGCTCCCTCCCAGCTGCTGTCGTTGTGTCCTTGGGCAAGACACTTAACCCCAAATTGCTCCCGATGGTGTGTAGGCACCCTGCGTGGCAGCCTGCCGCCATTGGTGTATGAATGGGTGAATGTAGACTATCTACTCATTGTAAAGCGCTTTGGATAAAAGCGCTATATAAATGCAGACCATTTACCATTTACCAATACCTTCAGTTAGCTAGCGTTAACACAACACGTGCTTGACTAAAGAAAGCTAACTTTCGCCAGCTAGCTATTTAGCCGTCCAGGTTGCAACATTGGCTAGCTTAGTAAAATTGGACAATATTCCCAAGCCAGTTCAATACCTTCAGTTAGCTAGCGTTAACATTACCCCGCTAGCCGGGCGCTTCTGGCTCATAATGCGCTCGTATGAGCCAGAAGCGCCCGGCTAGCAGGGTAAGCGTTAACACAACACGTGCTTGACTAAAGAAGCTAACTTTCGCCAGCTAGCTATTTAGCCATCCAGGTTGCAACATTGGCTAGCTTAGTAAAATTGGACAATATTCCCAAGCCAGTTCAGTAACTGCGCTATGGTAACATGACACGTGCTTCACCAAACGAAACTAACCTTCACTAGCTAGGACATATTTTTGGGTTGCTGTGAGTGAGTGAGTTACAACCTTACTATTTAATGGAACATGCCAACATTTTGGGGAGATTCGCCTATCTGCCATATTCCTGATGGAAAGACGAGAAGATATATGTCCACGTCTTTTCTTGTGTGTGCATTATAAAGTAATCACTGTGCCATTATGCTAGTTAGCTTTACACAAATTAATGTAGTCTGCTGTGCTGAGCTAGCATACCCCGTAAAATGTACCCACTGCCCACCTGTATATCCCAATCCTTCTCTAGTGTATTGTGCTGCAGCTAACGTAAAAATAACGTTACATTGAAAGTGAAGAAATGTGCTTGAATTTTACATTTAAATAGCTGTACGAACCCAGACGTTCTTTTTTCTTTCAAATAAGTAGCCTACATAAGTACACTTGTTGACAAACTGTAAGAGCGTCAGCGTCTCCTATCCAACTATGATTGTGCTTCAACTAACGCTAGTTATAATTGATGATGCAATGTTTCCACTTGGTTTAATTGCTAAAAACACTGTTACCTTTCTAGTAGTATATCGTTTTAATCATTCACTTCACGGTGGTCATTAGCATCGCGCTAGTCTACCCATTTGCAGGACCTGCCAATATACACATATATACAGTACACACACAATACACACTGTGTATATAGCCTACATGTATATTTCTTTTGACAATGTCAAGGCCTATTTTAATCACCCACTTTAACTCTTTTGCATGAATTGGTGTTTCTTAAATGCCTTGTGGTTGAGTTCAAGGGATCCTCTTTCATTTGACCAAGCTTCCTGCCCTGCTGTTGAGCATTGCCCAATGCTGTATTTGAACAATGAATGCTTGCTATGCTGGTACCACTTATATTGATCAGACACACCCATCACATAATCATAATTAGATCAAGGACAGGTCATAGTGTTACAGTATTAAAGCTTTTACATGGTATGCTGTCTGCTATACTTGAGTTTATGTAATTTGTCTGATATTTAACTTATTTAACAAATGGCCTGCATTTATATAAATGGCCTGCATTTATATAGCGCTTTTATCCAAAGCGCTTTACAATCAGTAGATAGTCTACATTCACCCATTCATACACCGATGGCGGCAGGCTGCCACGCAGGGTGCCTACACACCATCGGGAGCAAGGAGGGTTAAGTGTCTTGCCCAGGGACACAGCGACAGCAGCTGGGAGGGAGCGGGGATCGAACCGCCAACCCTTGCGTCATTGGCCGACCCGCTCTACCTCCTGAGCTAAAGCCGCCCAGAACAGACAACAGAAGTAACTCCAGAGTGACCTTACGAATGCAGCTATGGGCTTGTCAAGTGTCGCCCATGCAAGCTCGCTCCACAGCTTTGTCTCAGCAAAATCATTTTCCTTAACTATGTGGACATTTTAATGACCATGTATTCATATGAAATTGGATGTGTAGACTGCTAGACATGCAATTCAACATCACTAGCTGAAATGAAAAGCCTCATAAAAAGACCGGAACGCGCATCAGTCGTCCTTGTCCAGGTTTGGGAAATGTGTGTGTTTGGAATGAAATTCCGTTACATGCTTTCACCTAGCTATCTTTAGTCAACTCACATCACTGTTGTCTCTTTGCCATTCCAGCAGACAAGGATGATCCAGCAGGTGACCAGGAATCAGGCCCCCAAAAAGGTAGTAAATTCTGCTTTCACAACAACAAATGTGGATTTGTTTGCACAGGTTTTTACTGGACTGTAATAGTAAGTCCCAATGATTCATATTCACTCATTCTGCAAACCAATGGCCTCTCTCTAATCAGTCCCTGGGATATTGCACACTGTCAAATTGCGACTGTAGACTGGACCAATGATGTTTAAAAAAAACATGTGACTACATTTCCTATGAATTTTGAGCCATCTGCCTCCTGCCCTGTTTATATTGGACACTTGCCTGTATTATGTGTGTTTACCAGATTGGGAAGTTGGCTTGGGCGCTATTAAGGTATAGACGGTTCTAACTTGACAACAAAAACATTCTAAATTGAACCCCCGCTCACTTCCTGTTGCAGTGTTTGCTATGGACATAAAAGAAAAAAAAACATTCAAGTGCAGGACTGACCATTCCGTGAAAACCGTCTATACAGCTGAGCAGCGAAAACAAAAGTAACGATGTCGAGTGAATATCAGTTTGCCGAATGCTGAGAAAAAGGAAGTGCAGTGGGGTTGCACTCTGGTGAAAACTGGGGTATTTAGATTAGGGTTGTGCGATGTCACCAAAATATCCATCGTGATTGTTGCACAGTCAAACATCGTGATTAACGATGGCATCGTCATTTATGCCATCAGCTGCTGCTATGCACGTTAAAAGCAGGACAGCTGAGCTCTTCATGAGACCGACAGGCAGGCTACTTAGAGCGGTGGAAATGGGCCATACGCTACTGCACAGAGCCAGGCGACTCAAGCAGTACTGCTGTAAAAGCTAGCAGTAACCTAGCTGCTGCTGTTGTATTTCTCTCTCAACTCTCTCCAGTCTCCTCAACTCTCTCTTATTAGGTTCAAAAGCCCACGTGAATCTAACGTTATATATGCCAGTAATGCTGTCACTTTTCTGCCAGCTAGTTAAATTCAACACACACACGTTGTTGATCAGGATCTGACTGTAACGTTAACGTTAGACTATTTGTTTTGCGCCGTTCAATATTGCTAGTGCTGTATCAATCAACTTCAACTTTCACTTTGGAAACAGGCGAGTCAAATTCACATTTGAAGACTTGTACTCACTGTGGGTTGAAAACAGGAAAGAACGTCAAGTTTCTTCTTTCTCTTAAAAGTTTTCACAACAAAAGAGCTGACTTCTCATGCGCGGGGGACGCCCCGGCGACATTAAACAAGCGCTCCCAGTGCAGAGAAGCAGTAGAGCGGAGGAGGGGGAGGGGAGGCTTATCTGAGTCTGAGTCTGAACTGGGTGCGCTCGTTTAATGCTGCCAGCGCGTCCCCCACGCGTCACGGTAAGTGGACTTGGTATGTTTTATTATTAAAACGGCACAAATTTAATTTGAACAGATAATTAATCACGATGATCCGATGTAGAAGGCTCAGAGGTCGATGGAGGGTCGGCCAATCACGATGGTCGATGCCATCGTCCATCGTGCCATCCCAAGTGCGCAGGCGCAGCTGAGAGAACAATGGCAACTGAAGGTGCCAGAACGGCTGGACTCTTAGCCTAAATATCTACATATTTTTTTATGGCTATTTTTTTTATTTTCAATACGCCACTTGTTTTTTTCTTTTTTTTACCTTATTAATAGGCGTGTTTCAAGAACCCTGTTAATAACCTTCCCCCAATATGTGTTCCATAACCTAATTTATGCAAAATTACTATTATGGCAGAACCATGATTGATGGTCTAGACTATATGAAAGTCTTCTGTGCCCAACGCTGACTTCTCATGAAGAAGAAAAGTCCATCTGTCCATAGTTGATCTGCTTGAAGTATTGGAAGTGTTCCATTGGTTCATTTAATATGCCATCAATCATGATGTGTATTCTTGCCTGAAAAGTATTGTGTTCTTTCCCCCTGCTGAAGGAGAGAGCCACGAGGACCCTGACAGTGACTCTGATAACTCTAAAAAGCCTTCCAGCTCCAAGGGCTCCACCAGAGGTGGGAGAAATAAAGGTAGAGTGGTGCCACACACCCAGAGAATACATCTACAACTCCACCGTGTCCTGGTGGATGTGGTAAAGCATAGATCCAAGTAGCTGCTCAATTTGGCTCAGTGTTGTCAGTGTGACAGCAATCTGGGCACCCAGGGTCTTATCATTGTGACGACTAATAAAGACTCTGGGACAGATTACCAAAATTTTGGGGTTTCCGTTGTAGAGCAGACGTTGCAATGCTTATAGTCAGACATCATATATGCATTTTATAGCTGTTTATAGAGATTAGCCAAAATGTGGTCTGGACCAAACTATCGATTGATGAACTCAAACTCCATTCTAATGTCAATCGGACTGCAAATAATGACCAATGGTGCATGGAAGCCCAAATCTTCTTAGCGCAGACGTTCGCTCAGACTAGTCGACTATCAAAACCACTAGTCGAATAGTCTGTAACTAATAAAATGCCCAAAACTGAGCGCAATTTAATCTATATGGTTCAAACGTCCCCAAAAATATTGCCTGTATTTAAGAGCCATTTGAAACCGTTAATTACGTTCATCATAATCGTCAATATTCACAAAATATTGCGCTGTTTGAACGCTGTTGAACATTGCACATCAGAAAACATCAACAACTCACCCCAGCGCTGTGTATTCAGGCTAAATATTCATTCCACAGTCACGTTTGGTAGCCAGCCTGAAACAGCCAGAAAACTAGAGACACTCTCACAAAGCACTCGTGTTAGCGGGCTGCGCACCAAAACACA
Source organism: Poromitra crassiceps (assembly GCF_964638095.1). Classification (NCBI taxonomy): domain Eukaryota; kingdom Metazoa; phylum Chordata; class Actinopteri; order Beryciformes; family Melamphaidae; genus Poromitra; species Poromitra crassiceps. The sequence goes on along the minus strand of NW_028152234.1, from coordinate 259,030 downwards.
CAGTTTTCATTTTACATGATGACTATTTTGGGACCCGCCATGTAGCTGGTAGCAGAGCATGTGAGCGGCTCTTTCCACCCGCTCCAGCGCTCACAGCCGCTCCGCTGCAGACCGCTCCCCGCTCGGTACAGTATCCACCCGCTCGCACTCACCGCTCCGCTCAAAACAATAAAAGAGATAAAAAGGCCAGGGTGTTTTAATTTGTGTTTAAAAGCCTGGGCAATGCGCATTGCTCATTACAAATAACATGAGCTCAGCAGAGTCGGCTGCATGTTGGTTTCTCTTCCTTCTCGTCTCGCCGCAGCTGGCAAGAAAATAGCGGGCATGCACATGGCCACGCACCGATGCATTCTGTTTCGAACATGATGTGATCGAAACTGGAGCGGTACTGAGCGGGTGATCGGTGCCGCTCCAACTTTGGCTCCGGTGCCACTCTGGTCCCCGCTCACCGCTCAAGCCAAAATACCCCCGCTCCACGTTCCGCTCCGCTCACATGCTCCGGCGGGTAGACCCCTGAGCGTCACCCGTCAAACGTAAAATCTGGTCAGCAATGGCGCTTGGCGGGTGCTAATTTCGGGCCCTGGCTGTACGCCTACTTTATTAGGTGGTAGCACTGGTTCTGTTAACTCATTGAGTGCCAGCCACTTTTGGAGGACGGATGCTCCCAGTGCCAGAGTTTCAGAGCGTTTTCAGTGATTTCTCGAGGCCCACAGAATATTGTGTGATATTACTATGTAAACACTGAACACGCACAAAGAACGATGAGACTCTATTCTATCATCTGCAAAAAAAAGTTTATTGATCCCATTTTCCGTTCTTTAGTTATGAGCCGGAGAAGATAGCTTGATTCATCCAGAAACAGCAATTTTTTTCTAGAAGCTGAGATAATTGGCCTTTTGTGAAATTAAACATTTCAAGCACATCACTGACTCTGAAGCTAATCTTTTCTAATGTAGTCACACCTCAAAAATAATTTCCTTCAATAAAACAGTGAAGGCCAGGGAATTCTGTTTGGCAGAATAATATTTTTTAGCTACAACCAGCAGCGCTGGCCCCTGCGTGCGCTGCTGGTTGCAGCTTCTTGCTGGTCTTCATTTGCTGCTGGTGGGCATCGGATATTCTGGCTTGCGTTTGTCAATCCTGTCCTGCTGCCTGGGTCTGTCTGGGTGTTGTGTGTGTGCTGCTCTGCGTGCCCCCTCCCCCCCCCCCCCCCCCCCGCCCCGCCCCGCCTCGCCTCGCCTCAACTGCACACTCCTCCTCCTGTCTGTGGTGGCTCTCTGCTGAGTTTGCTGTGCGCACAGTGAAGGGTGCTAGACATCCTGCTTTTTTACAGCGTTCCGCGTGTGTTTGTCACCGGCAACGATGCTTGCAGTTGAGAATAATAACAACTCCACGGTGTGGATGTGCGGATTTGCTGTCGCAACCGACACGGAGCGGCTCAATTGTGGGAGCAGATTGGCTGCTGCAGGCACAGCTGCAGTAACGTGCTTCAGCATATCGATGCATACGGATGCGATGCGATTTCCGTTTCCATAACGACTTCTTCTTTGTTTTTTCCTTGCCTTTCTGTTATGTGGAGAGCACTGTCGCCACCTAAGGGTTCTGTAAAATAGGTTAGACACATCCAATAGCTATAATATTTGTACATCAGAGGCAGAAGGCTTTGATCGACGCCCCACCGTCAAAAAACGCAATTGACGAACATGTCCGTCCTTGGCACTCTACGTTACTAATTGAAATGACGAACATGTCCGTCCTTGGCACTCAATGAGTTAAGCAAAACATTTGAGTAGCATTCAGGTGGTGGTTAAACGCATGCTTTATTGGTCTAAATTAATTTGTCATATACTGTAGATTGGGACGGATATTGTTATGATTTTAACGGCAGACTACTACATTCTGCCAGTGCTTATTGATCCTGTGCATTAACAGTATTTTTGGTTGTTTTGGTTAAATTAAGAACAGAAACGGCTTTATTGAACAAAACGGTCAGCAAAATCTGAAAATGGGTGTGTTCATGAATTCAATCTGACCATTTCATCTCAGATCTGAATACTCCGGACATAGCTTCATGATCCTTTTCGAAACAACTATTTTTCCCATTAACACCTTGATTGCCAGCGACGAGTGTAGTCGTCAAACACAATCCAGCTGTTGACTGCCAGCGACGAGTTGACTCGTCAAAAAAATCGATTTTTTTTTTTTGACGGTGGGATGTGCATCGAACCCTTTTACATCTCTTATATAGGTATTGGACGTGTACAACATGTACAACCCATTCCACCGACCCACTAAGTGGTGACAGTGCTTTCCTGACTAGAGGAAGGCAAGCAAAAAGCAGTGTGACTGAAGCCATTCTCATGAAGGTGGATTGGCTAAGGCGCTTTCATTTCGCGCTGATTGCTGGCGGTGCGGGATTGCAGATTTGCATAGTGGATTGCGGGTGGGACACACTTTGAAACACGCAGCATAAATATGACCAGAATCGCAAAAGCTTCATCAAAGCCCTCAACCAAAACTCCAGGAAGCGAGCGAGTCTAACCAGACTTCCTCAAAGAGCGGCCGCACAGACAGGCTCACACCCGCACAGCAGCAGCAAAGCAAACTGGTGACAAGCGGGGACTGCCCCCTAGTCCGACACCAAATTGGAAACAAATCCCATTCTAAAAGACTTTTAGAATGGGATTTTCAACCCATTCTTTTTTGTTTCTTTTTCGCTATAATTTAGAGTAATTTAATTTCTATTCAGAAATTTATTTGAGAGGTCGAGAGTATGAGAAAGTGCATTTGCAAAGGTAGGAAAGTGCTTGTGACATGGCGCTGCAGCCAAAAAGAACGCCCACAGGAGGGAGGAGTTGAGCAGAGGGAAGTTTACTGCTGTTATGGAGGAAATTACTGTTCAAAACTATTGTTTAGGTCTTACTGATGCCAAAAATGAATGGTTAAAGTGACAGTTCTATCGAATTTCACAAAAAGCCGTTTATCTCTGAATATTTTTTCTGACGCTAAAACCATGCTGTATTCAACTGCTAATGCTTACATAACTACTAACTCTACAAACTAACTCTTTTAGACAGAGAAAGTACACATTCTATTAGTACTTTTGAGATATTGTATGTTCACAAACTCCAAGCACAAAATAATCCTCGGCTCTTGTAAAATGAGCCACAATCCTCAAAAAACGGCTTGGCAGAAGCTACCTACAGCAAGAAAAAAACGGCTGGCAGTCAATGTGTTAAGTAAGGTTTAAAGCATTTGGTCTTGCCATAGATTAATTTGTCTTTTTTTTTTTTTTTCCAGGGGTTGACAAGCAGAAGCCCATCATCAAGTCAGTCCGCCTCAAAGGTAACATATGGCCCATTGATAGAAGCCTTTGCCGTATATAGTGACAATAGTAATGTCACATAATACAACACTGTTTGGATCTCACCTGCAATTACCACTCAAGAGAATAATTTGTGACCCAAAGTGTGGGAAGTACTGGCATAAACCATGATGTGTATTCTTGCCTTAAAAGTATTATTTCCCCCTACTGAAGGAGTCGGCAATATGGAGCTTGATAGTGACTCAGACGCAGCACCCAAGCCTTCCAAGGTCACTGTCGGAGGTGGGGGAAAAAGGGGGAACGTAAAAAAAGGTAGAGTGCTGCCTGCCACACACACTCCCCACTATCTTCCCACTGTCCTTAGGCGCAAAAACTGACGTTAAACGCAAAAAAACGTGCCTTGCGCCTGCCTCTGGAAGATAGCATCATGGTTTTAGGCCCCGAAATGCGCTTTACGCCGAAGAGGCGTGGCGCAGTGCCAGAATAGGCCAGAATGGGCGTTTCGGCCTTAAATACTTGCCTAACAATATCTCCCCCCCTGGCGTTAATTTAGCGCTTAGCGCTTTTCAAACCCAGGCCTTATTCAGTGCGCCGCGGATATTACTGTGTGTATTTACGCACAGTCTCGCGCATCAGACAGGCACAAAGACCGATGGAAAAAAAAAATGTTATATCGTAGTTTTGAGCCCATGTCATTCAGAGGCTGTTGAGCCACATGTGAAATATCGTGCATAATTAATAACTGCCGCGCTTAATAGTGTTTGTCCCGCGACTCCTTATATTTTTCTGTATGCGGCCCACAAACAAAAAAATTAGGCCACATCTGATCTAGCCCCTTGCAGGACTGTGCTGTCACTGGCTATTGGCAGCTCATACACAGTCCCTTATACGATGACCCTGAGAGGTGCTAAGAAAAGTCAGAAGCAGCAGTCAATGATGTTGATATACGTTTGTGTAGCAGAGACAAAGTCCCTTACCAAAGCAGAAGGGTTTTGTAATTAGGTCTGCTGGGGTTTGAAAGCTGGATGCTGCTAATAAATAACTTTAATATACCAATCCTGTGCCGGTGAAACTATTATTTCAAAAATGGCAAGATGGTGGCAGCTCTGCAGTGTTATGATGGATGGGCAGGTGCAACTGCACAAAACACAAAAGGTTTGGTATATTAAAGTTAGTTACAACTTAGATGTTTGTTTGATTGTTTGTATTTTATTGTAGGTTCAACCGCTGCGGAAACGGTCATCGCACAACTGAGGAGGTGCCAGGAACAAAATGTTGCACTAAAAATCCGGCTGGATGCAGCAAAAGACAACATAAAAACCCTTAAGGAGGATAAAGAGTTTTTAAGCGAAAGCCTCTCTGAGGGTAAGTAAAGTAAACATCATTATGTACTTAATAGGGGTGTTACTGTACACGAATCAACGTCTGTTAGAAAGACTGAACCGGCGAGCCGGGAAGCTCAGCTCATTCATAAAAAATGACAGGAGGACTGAGGGGAAACCAGCTCTGAGATTGAAGTCCTACTATCAAAAGCATATAATTGAATACAGCAATGGAATTGGGGGGGATCGCTGTGGGGACTGTGGAATCTTGTAATCATTAGGAAGAAAGAAATGGACACATTACTGTAACAAAACTGGGGCTGTGCGGCATTATTTGGTTCACTCCTTTCATAAAGGAGAGACAATGCATCTGAAAACTCATCTTGCCTGGTCCATGTTTTTGGGTTGTGATAATATATATATCATCTTTCTTTCAGCAATGAAGCTGGCAACATCTAACCCCTTCAGGGACCCACTTCCAGCAGTGCCAGGTCCAGCAGCGGCTCTACCAACAAATGACTCGGACTCGGACTCCTCCCACTACTCCTCCTCCTCCTCCTCCTCTTCCTCCTCCTCCTCCGAGCCACGGAAGAAGAAGAGGGCAAGACCCAAGAAGGGGAGCAAAAAGAAAAGAAAGAAGGGCAAGGCAAAGAAAAAATCGAAACAATTAAAGAGAGGTGTGTAGAAATGTTTTTTTGTTACGTTTTTTTAATTCGTTTTCCGACACATTATACAAACTACAAAATGAAATAAATTTGGTACATACTGTATAAACAAAATCCCATCCTACAAGTATCGCTAGCCCAGTGATTCCCAAACATGTCCGGGGACAACTGGCGGTCTGCGAGGCTCCACCTGGTGGTACTCAAGAGCCTTGCTGACTGCCATCAGCCTATCAGCTGATGATGTGCCAATATCATGCATCCCTAAAACCTAACAATGAAAAATGAAAAGCTGTGTTCACACAGATATATTTATTTCTCTCCCTGTCGCTCGATTCAACCCTTTGGAATCGCTCTGTCGCTGAGTTTAAATAGCTCGTCAAATGGCACAAGAATTTACGGACATCTGGGGGCTAACGTTAGACAGGAATCGGGATGAAAACGCAATGTCATGATGTTTGTCCACTACGAGCCACCGTATTTGTTTACAAGCTAAGCCTATCAGTGTGCTCCTAACGCAAGCTTACCATGGTCTATACCGGTAGTACAGACTTCACTTCATGTCAGCTGTCAGCCTGTCAATGCGGTTTGTTGCCACACTAATAAACCAGCTGTTTGTTCCAAGCCAGTGTGATCCTTGACTTAGACGGCAGGCAATCTGCATTGGGCGACAAGCGACTTTTGCCAGCGAAATTTTGCTCTAGTTGGGATATTTCATCTCGGGCGACGAGCAAATTTTCGCCCTATCGCTCTGTCTCTGTCGCTCGGACGCCCAGCGATTTTTCTCCCCGGCGAATATACGCTCAATCGCTTGTTTGCATTGACTTTGTATGTAAACTCGATGCCAGCGAAAAACTTTTAATAGTTCGGTGTGAACGCACCTTAAGTTGATACACAGCTTCTTCCAGATCACCCTCTGTAACATGATCACAAACATATAAATAGTATGTTAAAACAGCGATGTTAGAGGATAAAAAAAAGAAATCACATGCAATCCTCAAAGTATGAGGGTACATAAGCCTAGTTCAGGGGTGGTCAAACTCATTGTAGTTCACGTGCCACATGGGACACAATTAGGTCCCAAGTGGGCCAGACAAAGTAAATCAAGGCATAATAACCTATAAATAACAACATCTCCAACTGTCCACATTTCTTTTAGTGTAGGCTTAATGATTGTGCCTAGAGGTACATTTTAAGAACACTGTTTCACATAGGTTTGCCTCTATAGGCCTATCATTCTTCTAAAATTAATCTTTGTAGTGCGATAAAAACAATGAAATCAGCTACCAGATCACCCGGGGTTAACCGTTTTAGGCCTATTGCTTAAACCCTTCAATTTATACAAATAAGCATGTCTAAACACTCTACTTGGTTGGCTTTCCCCCAGTCCAATGGGTTTGTATCAAGTGATCACGGCATTTCTTGCATTTTCTAGCTCTCCCAATTCCACAAAAGTCGGCATTGCTCTCCGTCAAGTGCCCTTAAGCCACCCTCTACAGTGTGTCCCCTACCATTCTTCAGGCCTGGTGCGCCCGCCAGGCCAACGGTGCCCCCGCCAGGCTGGCCAGATCACCCCTTCCCCCCCAAGTTGATGTTTTCACCTGGGGTCTTTAGCTGTGGGACACATTTTGAATGCACTGCCCACGAGGTCCGTGGTTGGTCAATTCATATGTCTGTCACGTATGTTTTTTTTTCTTGGGGTGCGGGCGTTAACCACTTTTGAGAGTTGTGCTCCAGACGTAGATATCGGGCCCTATTCTCCCACATGCCTTAGGCGCAAAAACTGGCGTTAAACGCAAAAAAAAGTAGCCTTGAGCCTGCCTCGGGAAGATAGCAACACAAACACTGCTCTAAGTTTGGACGCGATTGGCGCAATGGTGTGCAAGTGGCTGTGGACCTGGAAGATGTCCAGGTTTCAAAGTGGGCCGTGGCATTCTGAAGTTTGGGAACCCCTGTAGTAGGATATGCACATATTCATGTGATGCCATCTGGTGAGATTGAGTGTTTTTCTGATCAGCTAATAGCTACTTTTGCCTCGGAGTTGGCGACACAGTGGCCCTTTGGGCAAGCTATATAAATAGGTTTTACCTCGGCTTCTTTCTCCACTTTAGTTGGATGCATCATTAACCAGCAGAAGTCTGTCCAAACCAAAAAGACGGTAGAACCACCACCATGCTTAATTTTAAAGGTAATTTTAAAACTATGCAATTGGTATGGGGGGACTGTCATATGTTGACGGTAATTGTTTGTTACAAATGGCACTTTTTCTATGTAAATGGCACTTTTTCTATGTGGTTCGTTTTGCTCCACAGATACCAGTGGAATTGCTAGTGTCGATGTTGATGGAGGTGGTCCTAGACACGGGGGACAAAGCTTACATGACCCTGTCTCTAGTGTGTAAGGTGTTCCGGGATGTCGTGGGCCACCCAGGTTTCCGCAGGCAGGCACACTTCTTGTGGATACTGAGTAAGGAAAACTAGCATTTTATACTAAATTTAAACATCTAACTTTTGATCTATCAGCACATTTCACAAAAGGCAATATTGTGATGAGAATTCATTGCCACATTTTCAAATTTAGGTGTTGATAAGAACTGGTTTAACAAATCCAAATCCTACCGCGAAGAGATGGGTCCGATGTACTCTGTCACCTACTGCTGCAGCTGCAGAGAGCAGTACAAAGATTGTCGAGGTTGGCACACAAATATTTTTTTGAATGAGCACACCAGTGAAAGAAAAAGGCACAGGATTAGATTTCTACTCTTGTAAAAAATGTTAAATCTGTCCTAAAAGTTTTACAACAGATAGAAGAACAGTTAGAATGACAGTTAGCAGCATTTTTGTGTGGTGGTCTGCAGAAACCCTTCACATGGTGGGAATTTGACATTTTAATGTTTTGACATTTACATAAATTAGAAACTCTCCCCTATATCTAACTTTTCATCATGGTGCATTTAGTTCCTCATGGTACTGTAATGCACATAGGGTACCGATGTCACTTTTTAGGTTTGAGGGAGAGTGTAGGCATATGTGATCGCCAACAATTATTACATCGGTTTACATATCTATACAGACATGCTAATACATTACCACAGTAAGCAATTCTAACATACATTTATATAGAAAAACCAAAACAAATTAACAAATAGACATGTCTGAAACAAAAAGGATCCATGCATATCACCACAGTTGCGGTTCCAATAGCCAACATTGTAATATTTTTAGATTGGAACATAATCTTTAGGAACAGGATGGTGTGCATTGGAATTTGGTGGGAAATACCGTCTCTATTATGCAGGTTACATTGGAGTGGGGAAACGAGGAGAGATCTTCCAATGGTACAGTGAAACGGATTACCCTGGATTCTGCAGCCATTTCTGCGCGATGGACTCACAGCAGCTTGCGTTGATGCAGGAGGTGCTAAATTTTTGTTTGTGTGTGGCGATTACCTATTTTATAGGATGGCAGTGGCTCAACCTAAATGTTAAGGCTGGATTTAGTAGGCTAATTCAAAATGTAAAATAAGGGGCAGTAGTGCCACAACTGACAGGCTGAGTCTGTCTCTGAGACACCGAACCTGTTGTGATCGGTTGCCAGGATCGTCCGTTCTTCACCAAATACTGAAACTTGCCGAATCCCCACTCAACTCAGCGGGCCCAGTTTTTGGGCCCGTATCGGTAAGTTTCACTCCCTGTCCCTGGATGACCTGCATTTGATGCTATCTTTCATGCCAAAACACCGCTGTGGACTCCCGTTGTGGAGTCCTCGCGTGTAAGTTTATGCTGCCTCTGCCTTGCTACACTGCCTAGCTAACGCTAAACCATATACTGGATCTCATTACACACCACCTGTTGCTGCCGTAGTTGTTTATCTCTGTTTCAGCTATCGTCTGATCCCAGCATTGCTCCTCATCCGGGTGTGATCACTGTCTTCAGCTGGCCCAAACCCGCCGTTGATGGTCTGGCAATCTCCAGGCTCCAGTCAATCTCAGCAGCATTCTGGTGTCGATTGCTAGCTAGCTAGCTAGCATGTTACGCTAGGTTAGACAGTTAGCCCAGTAGCAGGCTAGCTACCGGGTTAGCCCTTCTACTGCATTCTCCCCCGCTCCGAATAACGGCCACCTGGAGCCTCATTCGTCCCCCTGTTATTGCACGGAACACTATTTCTGGATTCTACTCTACCGTGACCTGCCCTAGTATCTAGCTGTGGCTACAACTTCTCCGCTCGGTTCCTGCCCGGCTCCTGCCCACCCCACAAGCGTGAGTCTACAGTCCAGCTGATTGAGGACCCACATCAGTGGTCAGGGCCATCTGTCCTGGTCGGCCGCGCGGTGCCTGTTCCAAAGGCGGATATTTTTATTTTTATTTCTATTTTTTTATTTTTTATTTTTTTCCTTTAGTGTCTGTGTTGTATTTGGATGTAAACATGCTCTTCTTCACAAAATCCCCTACGGCTTTTTGGGCCACATTGTTGGTATTTTGTTTGCATACTCTGGCCCAGTCTCCTGGTCTTGCCAACGGGCATTTCAACAGGCCAGCCATAACTTCCCATGGTGGTGGCACGTTGGACTTCAGTCTACTGCCCAGAGATGCCCCCTCTTTCTGGATTACTAAGAACACAGGTCTTCCTAGAATGTCTGTGTCTTGCTCTCCACTATGCTCATTTATTCTATTGCAACAACTTACTGACCCTTCTCTCCTAACTCCTGCTAAACCCTCTAAGAAACCAAGCAATCTAAGGCAATGTTATGGCTCTATTCTAAGGCGCATTTTAATTATTCTCTTGCTATTTATCTCTGGTAATGTACATCCCAACCCAGGCCCTGCTATTGGCAATCATGCTGCTTCTAATCTGTCATTTATTGATTTCTGTGATCGCAAGTCTCTGGGTTTCTTACACATTAATATCCGTAGCCTATTGCCCAAAATTGACCTGCTAAAATCATGGGTTCACACTGCTACTCCTGACGTTCTAGCTATCTCTGAATCATGGTTAAGAAAAAGCGTTTCCAACCTAGACATCTCCTTACCAGGTTATAATGTCTTTCGCCAGGACAGAGCCACTAAAGGAGGTGGTGTAGTCTTATTCGTCAAGGACCACTTGCAATGCTCTATTTTACTGTCAAAATCTGTTGCTAAGCAATTTGAACTACTAGTGTTAAAAATCAAACTGTCTGCTAACTTCTCTCTCTGTGTTGCTGTCTGCTATAGACCACCCTCTGCCCCAGCCTGCACTCTAGCTGCACTTAGCAAGCTCCTGGCCCCTCACATCTCCTCTGAGTTTGTGCTCCTGGGTGATCTAAACTGGGACATGACCAACCCCCCGGACACAATCACACAACAATTTGATGCTTTAAATCTCTCTCAAATCATATCCGAGCCGACTAGACACAATCTGAAATCTCCTTCATCTGCCACACTGATTGATGTCATCCTCACTAATGCCCCATCTAACTATAAATCTGGTGTCTTCAGTCAAGATCTGAGTGATCACTGTGCCATTGCCTGCATCCGCTCTGGCTCCTCGGTCAAACGACCACCAGTGTTCGTTACTAAGCGTTCCCTGAAAAAGTTTGTCTTGGAAGCCTTTCTTCACGATGTAGCCGCTGAGAACTGGGACAAAATTAACTCTCTCGCCACTATTGATGCCGCCTGGTCTTACCTCAAGATTACCTTTAGCCGGATCATCAACAAACATGCCCCACTTAAAAAACTACGGATTAAGGATCGCTTCAGCCCTTGGTTCTCCCATGACCTGGCTGTACTAATCCGTCAAAAGAACACCTTATGGCGGAAAGCTCGTTCCTCTCAGTCTCCTGCCGATTGGCTTGCCTTTAGGCAGTGTAGAAATAAATCAACTCAGGCTGTCAGGGAAGCCAAAATCAGCCACTTCTTGGACAAATTTTCAAACTGTGGCTCGGATGCCAAGAGGTTTTGGAAGACGGTTAAATCTATGGAGAACAAGCTCTCTTCTCCTCATCTTCCCAATGCGATGACATTTGGTGACACTGTTGTCACTGATAAGTCTCGCATGGCCTCGCTCTTCAATCATCATTTTGTTAACTCGGCCCATGTCTTCATGGCCACGCCCCCCTCTGCTGTTTCGTCGCAGTCTCCTCTTTCTCCTCCCAGCTCTGGTGCTAGCTCTGGTGCCTTCTCCTTCAAACCCATCTTGACCTCGGAGGTTTTAGAGGAGCTCACCAAGCTGGACTCAAACAAGTCAGCTGGCTCTGATGGTCTCGAGCCCATGTTTTTAAAAGCTGCTGCTCATATCATTGTCGTCCCCATCACGTGGCTTTTTAACTTGTCTCTTGAGCTGTCTCTCTTTCCTTCTGACTGGAAATCTGCACTGGTCTTCCCGCTCTTTAAAGGTGGCTCTGCCTCAGACCCCAACTGCTATAGGCCTATCTCCATCTTGCCCTGCTTGGCCAAGGTCTTGGAGAGGCTGGTTCATAATCAGCTCAGCCACTTCATGGCCTCAAACAACATCCTGACCAACTTGCAGTCAGGGTTTCGGCCGGGGCACGGGTGCATCACAGCTACCCTGAAAGTCCTGGATGACATCATCACTTCCCTGGACTCCAAGCAGGTCTGCATCGCTGCCTTTATTGATTTAGCTAAAGCTTTCGACTCAGTGAACCATTCCATCCTCTTACAGAGGCTCTCCAGCATTGGCCTCTCCCCAAGATCATGCAAATGGTTTGCCAGTTACCTTGCTAACCGTGCTCAGCAGGTGAAGTCAGAAAGCATCTTGTCCGACCCTCTTACCATCTCTAAAGGGGTGCCTCAAGGCTCCATCTTGGGCCCATTGCTGTTCTCCATCTACATCAATGATGTAGCCAAGGCTGCTGGAAATTCATTGATCCACCTATATGCCGACGACACCATCCTATATTCAACGGGCCCTTCTCTCCACTCTGCGGCATCCACCCTTCAACTCAGTCTCACCAATATTGAGCAGTCATTTCACAGCCTCCATCTGCTTCTTAATTCTAAGAAGACGAAATGCATTCTTTTCGACAGAAAACATGATACCACCAGCGCCCCCAAGATCACCTGTGCCGATGGCTCCGAGCTGGAATTTGTCACATCATACAAATACCTTGGCCTCTGGCTCGACCCATCCCTCTCTTTCAACACTCACATAAAACACCTACAGTCTAAAGTCAAAGCTCGCCTGAGCTTCTTGTACCGCAACAAAGCTTCTTTCACCCGTTCTGCCAAACACACGCTTGTCAAGATGACCATCCTGCCCATCTTTGACTACGGCGACACCATTTACAGAATGGCATCCCAGAGCGCCCTCAATAAACTGGACTCGCTTCATCACTCTGCCATCCGTTTTGCCACTGGCGCACCATTCACCACTCATCACTGTGACCTTTACAACCTGGTCGACTGGACATCCCTTCACACCAGACGGCTTCTTCACTGGCTCCAGCTCATCTACAAATCCATTCTAGGCAAAACTCCTCTCTACCTCTCCTCCCTTCTAAACTTCTCCAGTTCCGACTACAATCTCAGATCCAGTAACTTCATCCGACTCTCCGTTCCGAAAGTCCGCACCGTTTTTGGCCGCAGTGCCTTCCGCTTTGCGTCAGCTTACGACTGGAACACTCTACAAAACACCCTCAAACTCACGGTCCTCTCATCGCTCACTGTTTTTAAGCAAAACCTGCAACAGATTGTAATCGACTGTTGTACCTGTTGACCTCCTCCCAACCACACACATACCCCCAGTCCCTCCTCTTCTCCCTTCCCTGCCCCTTCACCCCCTCCTCTCTCTCTCTCTCTCTCTCTCTCTCTCTCTCTCTCTCTCTCTCTCTCTCTCTCTCTCTCATATTGTTATTGTAGCCTGTGTTTGTATATAGTTTGCTCCTATTACTACTGTAAGTTTTTACTTGTATTTATATAACCTTGTTTTTATTTCAGCCTCCCACCCCCTTCCCCCAAAAGGCCCTTGCTTTTTGTCAGGCTGCTTTTGTATATAAGAAATTGTTCTTACTTGCTTGCCTGGGTAAATAAAGGTTAAATAAAAATAAAAAAAGTAGTGGTTTTAAAACTTATTGTGGCCAAGGCACACCAAAGGGCAAGCCAAACTCTTAAAGCACACCTGTATAGCTGTGCCAAATAGTCTGTAAATACTTTTTATTTACTTAACAAGCACATTTACTTTAGATATTTCAAGAATTATTTTGAAACTTTGTCAAATTACATCAAAGATATATTGGAAAATTTGTGTTTTTTGAAAAATTGTTTTTGGCCCATTTGCACGTAATTTTGAGGTTTAATCAGTTTGAATAGTAGCATAATTTTGTGGTTCAGAATAAATCTATAGCTGTCCGAGTCCCCTTTTAGTTGATGGCACAAGCAGTGTTGGGCAAGTTACTTTCAAAATGTAATATACTACATATTACTAGTTACTTTCATTTGAAAGTAATACGTTACTTTACAATATTACTTTCTGTGTAGAGTAACTCGTTACTTATTACACTACTTTTGCATTACTTTTACCAAAACAACAGCAGCAGCAGAATGACATTGCCGCCCCGGAACCATCCCGAAAAATAATTTCAACCGCCTTGAAATCAGTGTAAACAATCCAAAATTCTAAATTATTATTTTCCTTTGTTATTGTCATCTATAGTGGTTATTTGTATAAAAACACACAGTTTGATTAGAAAATGATTGTATCTTTTTTAAATTTGTGCTTTCATTTAGTCAAAGGTAACTCAAGTTGAGTTACTTGACAAAGTAACTGGTATAATATTACTGAAATCCTATAAGTAATAAGTTATATTACTGAGTTACTGCTAAAAGTAATTATTACATGTAATATGTTACTTTTGTAATGAGTTACCCCCAACACTGGGCACAAGGCAGCTCAATTTAACCCCGGGTTGTCACAAAATCCCAAGTGAGCGTGACCGGAAGGTCATCGGTTCTATCCCTGGGACCGGCTGAATAAATCTGGTTTGGGAAGGTGAAAAGCAATGCTTGCCCCTCCCTCATTTCAACCACTGAGCTGCGGTTGGGCAAGGCCCTTAACTCCAGGTTTGGGTGTGAATATGAACAGGGCGCTCCTGAAAAAATTGAGCATTGCTCTAAGTGAGACCCCCTGTCAAAAATAAGGAAAAAAGCAACATGCCTTCACTTTGTTTCGAAAGGAAATATATATGTATTTACTTTGGTATGTACATGTATACACACATATGCGTGCGTGCACACACACACAACAGATATAGGTGTGTGTGTGTGTGTGTGTGTGAGACCTCTTTACTTTTCTTTTTTAACACTGGTCTGAATTACTTAAAAACAAGAATGCTGTAGATGTGAGTAAAACTATGTAGTTTCTCTGTTTTTCGCTAATGTGCATCAAGCTGTGTGGGGATATAAAATAACCTATAAAGACACACCCTTGATTATGTGATAACTGGCAGTTTTTGGGAAGCTACTTTGAAAGCATAGCTTAGGAAGCTACCAACTTCACCATGGAAGTAGTTTGAACTATGGCTAAGCTCCCTTGGAAAAAGTTAGTTTATGAAACTACAAGCTACACAGAAAAAATTGTTCAACTACTTTTTTTAAACATTAAAATTACAATATAATTTACATGTGGTATGGTAGGAAATACGATAATAGCCTACGAAAAAGTCACATGCCAGCAAAAACTGACTCTCAATTGAGTGTATTGCAATATGTGACACACAATATTTTTAAAGTTATATTTTTGTTGTAAACAAATCTGGGTTCTTCTGGGTTTTGTTTTATCAGACAAATAAACAGTAAGTCTGACTGACAAAGACTTGAGCACGTCTTAAAAAAGGATATCCGTTGTCTTACTCATCAGTTTTGTAACCTCCGTCAATCTTCACAAAAACATCACAACTAAAACAGACTAGTCTTCAAACATTAGTTTTTATTTAGACAGTATGGACAGCTTGTCACGGCTCTTCAACTTGCGCCTTGTATGAACAGCTTGAAAAATCAGTCTTGTCAAAGGGGGTTCTGGTTCAACAGTAATGGTAAAATAAATATATATATTAATTTTATTTGATTGCCCAAAATTGTATTTCAATCATGAGAGGCCAGTTGGTAGGATTTAACAAACTTTATTTAGCAATCGGCATGCATGGCAAATACTTTGGCGCTTGACTCCATTGGCCAGTGGCGCTGCTCTTGAGGCAAGAGGAGGGCGCCTGCATAGGCTAGGAGATCCCCCAAAAGGAAGATCTGATTACCGGAGGTTAATTGAGATCTGCAGGCGCCGGTAGTTGATTGTACTTTTCTGGCCTTCGACCTTTTTAGCGACTTACAAGCTATTTGCGGCTGGCGCTCCCAACTCGGTCGGGCTTCGATCTTGGTACGTACTTTTCCTGCCTTCGACCTTTTTAGCGACTTACAAGCTATTTGCGGCTGGCGCTCCCAACTCGCAAAACAACGCTTCGGAGGACGGCTCAAGGGAGATGGACTGCTGAGAGCTAGCTGCTGCTATGAACGGCCAGAGAGAGAGAGGTGACGTAGAACCCTTGCTATATATATGAGGATTATCTGACGTCATATTTGACGTCATAGCAGGCGTCATGCTAGGGCTTCGAATGACCACGTTATGCTAGAACTTGACTGACGTCAGGGGATGATCGGATTATGCATGAGTGGCCTTCTGCTTGAAATATGGTCTGGAGACCTCACTTCAATCATGAGAGGCCAGTTGGTAGGATTTGACAAACTTTATTTAGCAATCGGCGTGCATGGCAAATACTTTGGCGCATGACTCCATTGGCCAGTGGCGCTGCTCTTGAGGCAAGAGGAGGGCGCCTGCATAGGCTAGGAGGCGCATGACTCCATTGGCCAGTGGCGCTGCTCTTGAGGCAAGAGGAGGGCACCTGCATAGGCTAGGAGATCCCCCCCCCCCCCGTGGGGGATCAGGAGTCAAGACTCGTTGGTGGCGGACTGGGGAGGTGGGTGGGGCAAAACGACGCTTCGGAGGACGGCTTCAAGGGAGATGGACTGCTGAGAGCTAGCTGCTGCTATGATCGGCCAGAGAGAGAGAGGTGACGTAGAACCCTTGCTATATATATGAGGATTATCTGACGTCATATTTGACGTCATAGCAGGCGTCATGCTAGGGCTTTGAATGACCACGTTATGCTAGAACTTGACTGTCGTCAGGGGATGATCGGATTATGCATGAGTGGCCTTCTGCTTGAAATATGGTCTGGAGACCTCACTTCAATCATGAGAGGCCAGTTGGTAGGATTTGACAAACTTTATTTAGCAATCGGCGTGCATGGCAAATACTTTGGCGCATGACTCCATTGGCCAGTGGCGCTGCTCTTGAGGCAAGAGGAGGGCACCTGCATAGTCTAGGAGATCCCCCAAAAGGAAGATCTGATTACCGGAGGTTAATTGAGATCTGCAGGCGCCAGTAGTTGATTGTACTTTTCTGGCCTTCGACCTTTTAGCGACTTACAGCTATTTGCGCCTGGCGCTCCCAACTCGGTCGGGCCTTCGATCTTGATACATTAATGTTTACTTGGTACGTGCTTTTCCTGCCTTCGACCTTTTTTGCGACTTACAGCTATTTGCGGCTGGCGCTCCCAACTCGGTCGGGCACCTCGCGATAGCGCTTCCCAGCTTGGCCTACCTGGCCGCCTTGGCGCTTCGCGATTGTACTTTTCCGGCCTTCGACCTTTTTTAGCGACTTACAGCTATTTGCGGCTGGCGCTCCCAACTCGGTCGGGCCTTCGATCTTGGTACATTAATGTTTAGCTTGGCGCTTCCCGGCTTGGCCTATTTGGCTGCCTTGGCGCGACTACCCTGACTTTCTCCGGCTCTCTCTTTCTCTATCCCCCCCAAAAATTGTACTTTTCCGGCCTTCAACCTTTTTAGCGACTTACAGCTATTTGCGGCTGGCGCTCCCAACTCGGTCGGGCACCTCGCGATAGCGCTTCCCAGCTTGGCCTACCTGGCCGCCTTGGCGCCTCGCGATTGTACTTTTCCGGCCTTCGACCTTTTTACCGACTTACAGCTATTTGCGGCTGGCGCTCCCAACTCGGTCGGGCTTACCTGACTTAAGGCGCTTCCCGGCTTGGCCTTCCTGGCCGCCATGGCGCCTTACCTGACTTAAGGCGCTTCCCGGCTTGGCCTTCCTGGCCGCCATGGCGCCTTACCTGACTTAAGGTGCTTCCCGGCTTGGCCTTCCTGGCCGCCATGGCGCCTTACCTGACTTGGCACTTCCCAGCTTGGCCTACTTGGCCGCCTTGGCGCCTCACCATTTTA
This sequence comes from Poromitra crassiceps, assembly GCF_964638095.1. NCBI lineage: Eukaryota > Metazoa > Chordata > Actinopteri > Beryciformes > Melamphaidae > Poromitra > Poromitra crassiceps. The sequence goes on along the minus strand of NW_028152234.1, from coordinate 241,441 downwards.
ACTTGGCCTTCTTGGCCCCCTGACTTGGCCTTCTGACTGACCCTGACTTTCTCTGGCTCTTGGCGCCTCGCGATTGTACTTTTCCGGCCTTCGACCTTTTTAGCGACTTACAGCTATTTGCGGCTGGCGCTCGCAACTCGGTCGGGCTTACCTGACTTAAGGCGCTTCCCGGCTTGGCCTTCCTGGCCGCCATGGCGCCTTACCTGACTTAAGGCGCTTCCCGGCTTGGCCTTCCTGGCCGCCATGGCGCCTTACCTGACTTAAGGTGCTTCCCGGCTTGGCCTTCCTGGCCGCCATGGCGCCTTACCTGACTTGGCGCTTCCCAGCTTGGCCTACTTGGCCGCCTTGGCGCCTCACCATTTTAACTTGGCCTTCTTGGCCCCCTGACTTGGCCTTCTGACTGACCCTGACTTTCTCTGGCTCTCTCTCTTTCCCCAAAAAAATAACCGGGAGATTTACTGCGCCTTACTGGGCGCCGTGCTTTTCGGGGAGCCACCACCAACGAGACATTATTTGGCACGGACGTCCGGGACACTGTTCGTTGCCATGCTTGCCGATGAAGGGAGGAGGGTCCTTTGGGCCGCCGGTATGGCCACCCGCTCCGGGCGGATGTACTGTAGCTGGAGAATGCTGATGAAGACCGGCGGCCCGTTTGCTGGAGGGAGGCGGAGGACACTCCTTGCACGGCGGCTGAGGTGGCCGCTCCGATCCTGAAGGAGTGGCTGGAGAAGTTCTTCGTCGGGAGGTTGCACTTCTGGAGCGTCCGCTTGAGGTGCAGGACGAACCAGGATCTTGTCATATGGTGACGAGGTGCGATGAGGAACAGGGGAGCCGGGGCCGGTCTGGGGCCTGAGCGGTCTTTCCCCTGATTTTGGGCTTAGCTGCAATGCTGTATGGGTCAGCAGTCATCACGTGATGAGATTGATGAGCTGAAAATAAACGATATGACACGTGGACAGGGTCGCTAGCTGGAGAGGCAGACAGAATTCACCCGATGCAAGATTCTTATGATAATAGCTTCAACGCTCTCAGCCCTTTCAGGGACAATTATTTCAGAATTACAAGCCAATAATTCATGGGAATGCAAGCATTATTAGTAGCTATTTGAATGAAAAGATACAGTGCCGGCCGGTGATGATGTCCTCAGATGGCGACCATCTTTTCCCCCCATGGGGAAGTCTGGGCAGATTCACGGTGATTGACGGGACCCGGCCTAGAGACGCACTGATGCTGAAGTGCCATAGCATCTCGGGCACTCTGGACAGACCGAAAGATCCATGGGGCAAACGGTTCATTCTGGCGGCAACCCTATAGAGCTGAAATGTAACGCTTAATGCATGGGATATAAAGAAACTGGTTAATAAACAAGTAAAAGAAAAACAGTGGTTTCACCGCCTTGCAAGTGCACCATAGACTGCTAGTTGCAACCATGGACCCATCATAAGATGGACTGGGCATCACACTGGTTCAGTGAAGCCGCTGCATGTTAGATCGCCGCTCTGGCGGTTGAATCCAGTATTGGGTCACGAGGCCCGCCTCCTCATGTTAGTGGATGGGAAAATCAAAACCGAAATAATCACAGTATACGTCGGATGATTTTTTTTTATTTTTTATTTTTTTTTAGGTGGTTTGTATCATTTTTAGATAGTCATTATCATGCTAATGCCTGTGCAAGTGGTCATTTTTTTCTGATCAGTTTTTTTTATTTTATTACCGTAGTTATTTGACGTATAAAAGGGGATAAAAATGGGTGATTGGCAGCTGTGGCAGCCAGTCTCAAGCCGTCATTGGCTGGACAGGCTCTTCACATTATAGATCTATCGTGATAGACAAGACACGCGGCTTCATTGTTATGTAATGCTGCCTGGAGGTCGGGTGGCTCTGCTGGGTGTGTGGGGCCGGGAGATGGGCTCTTAGCCTGGGTAGTGCAGACCTGGAGGTCGGGGTGGCTCATGGGATGAGGCCTAGTAGTACACACGCACCGTTAGCTCATCGCTAGCAGATTAGCATCACGTACGAACGGACCTTTTATTTTTGTAGGCTATTAAAGCAACGAACGTTTTTTATATGCATATCTGGGGGAAATGCTTTGACTGTGAGGATGTTCGTTCTTCACAAGCTCCTCTCTTAGTAACGATATACCAGGCGATAGACCGGGCAGCCTGGCTCGCGCACTCACTGGGCTAACGTTAAACCCAGGTGGAGCAGTGCTAGTGACCTGTTCTGTAAGGCGGGGGTGGCCACTTTCCAGGCGCTCCTGAGAAATCTGAGGTACAGGTTCATCTGTAGATTGAACGTGTCTCAGAATGTTATTATTAAGTTGCTCACTGACCTTGGGCTAAGCACTGTGAGATACCAGTCACATATGTGGAAATTCTGGTATGACTCTCTTTTATAATGTACTTTGTTCTTTTATTGTGCCCTTATGTGCTTTTTTGTAATTGTGTATGTGTCATCTATGGACCAAGCGTCTGCCAATAAAGGTTTGATTGATTGATTGATTGATAACAATGGGATTCGCAGCCTCTTGTTACATGACTAGCGTGACACTGTATTAATTATTTTAGCTTTGGTATTATTTATGGTTATGTGGTGACCCACATCGAGACACTAGGAGAGACATTCACCAAAGGAGACTTGTGCCTTTAAGAGCGGGGGGTTAAGGTTACCGTACTTCCGGTTCCGGGTTAGGTTTGTTATTGCTGGTTGCTAACCGCGGTGAATGTAAACATTTATATATGGATAGAAGTAAACTACCTCGACCAACCTACGTCTACTGTCTCACTGTTTCCTAATAGACTACATGCACAACTTCTTTACTTCCTGAAATTAGTACAGCTTCTTTATTTCCTGTCCTACACTATTGGATGAACTGATTAATCAGGTGTGCCTGATCATTGTTGTGACTGCAGCACACCTGACATTAATCAGTTCATCCAATAGTGATGACAGGAAATAAAGAAGCTGTACTAATTTCAGGAAGTAGTGGAGTTGTGCATGTAGCCCATTCCCACAGTTAAAAGAAACGCCAGGGCATTTTACTTTGAAATTTGTTAAGAACAGGAAGTGGTGTATTAAGACTGGGTAGCTTGACACGGAAAAAGACGTCGGCATTCCCTGGGCCGTCTGACTTCGGTCTGAAAGTTATACAGTAAACACTCATTCTAACTGATGCTCAGACATGCTCCATGGTGAAATATGCAATGTGCGGTGATAACGTCACCGTCATCAGGCAGCGACGTGACATCTTTTACTCACGCAACCTCCCGTTTATTTACGGTTAAAGTAAAGACTTAACTGCCCCGTGATAGCATAGGGGTCTGCGCCTGCCGTGCAACTGACCACAAGCGACGTGGAATGGAACGGCCTGTGATGCCTGCTTGGAGAAGAAGCCTGGGGCTGGACGCCTGAACACCCGGGACAGTAACGGCTGCTGAGCTGTGGCGCGGCCCATCGCAGTGGCGCGCCCCGTGCCTTCTCATTGTGGCTACGTTGGCGGCCTGTGGCACGGCCGCTTCGCCGGTGTCGTCAGGCGTCTCGGAGGGCAAATACGCTCCGTGTCTGATCCGGAACGGGGTATCGTTGTTTAAGCTGTCGTCACTGTCCATGGACTGCTCTGGCTCGGGATCGGACGTGCCAGGAGTGGGGTGGGGAGCGTTGAGAGATCCGCGGGGATTATCCACGGGTTAAGAGGACTTGGGGGTGCTGATTCGGTCTGCAGATGTGGTGCAAAACAGCCGCAAAACAACGCTTCGGAGGACGGCTTCAAGGGAGATGGACTGCCGTGAAGCTAGCTGCTGCTATGATCGGCCAGAGAGAGAGAGGTGACGTAGAACCCTTGCTATATATATGAGGATTAACTGACGTCATATTTGACGTCATAGCAGACTTCATACTAGGACTTTGACTGACCACGTTATGCTAGAACTTGACTGTCGTCAGGGGATGATCGGATTATGCATGAGTGGCCTTCTGCTTGAAATATGGTCTGGAGACCTCACTTAGTAGTTTTGAGTAGTTAAACTACAAAAAAATGCCCAAAAATGGTTGAACTACTTGACTGACTACGCAAATATGAATGTAGTTGATCTACCAGCAAGTTACTGCAAAATGTAGTTAAGACTACGTAGTTCACTACTCACCCACACTGGATACTGGACAGTTATTGAAGGACTGGATAAACATGATAACACCTTGGTAATGCTTTCTGTTTCAGTAATGACCCCTGAAAACGTAATGGAGAGGTATGCACGGGTGCTGCAGCTGGTGAAGGGGAGATGTGGCAACTTGACAGCTGCTTATCGGATTGAGGGAGTGGACAGAAAGACCATTTCAGACACGGCCGCCATATCAGAACTTGAAGCTGTCAACAGTACAAAGTACACCGAGCTAAGGGCCACATTGGTGAAAGGGGAGAGTCTGGCCAACTTCGCTAAATGCTGCAAGGCCTGTATTGTGGAAGAAGGCCTCCAGGACCAGGTGGAGGACATGAAGAAAGCAGGGACGTTGCTGGCAATCTGCAAGCGCTCTTAGATTAGATTTTAGCAGTCAGCCTCACTGAGCACGAAACTCCGCTGTAGAGAGGGAGGGAAAGTTCATCACCGTGGCGTAGAGGAGGGTAGAGGAGTTTTATGTGGACCATAATCGCTCGATGGTTTGTGTGTGGGCCCCTGTGTTTGTGTTCACAAAGGACACAGCGTATTCATGTCAAAACTCTCCACTCATCTGAGATTATCGTGATCACTTGGTGCACATGTTGTGTAATGAGTGGCATCAAGTGATCGCTTCTTCTTAAGGCGAATAATGTGTCTCCTCTCACCCTTCAGTCCAAGCATTCCGAAAACCCATTCTCTCCTCCAGGTCCTTCTCAAAGAAATCAGCCTTGTTACGGCTCGTGCACACCATGAAACGCTCGGCGGCATGCCTCCTGTGAAAGCCTCTTTGACGCTGCATCTTGATAGGCTGTCTTGCTCCATTTCCGCATCTGATTGGTCCATTTCAACGTCGCGCCCCCTCCCGCAGGAACCGCCCACCGCCTCTAGTCTGCGAAACGCTGGGCGGTTCCTGTGGCAGGGGGCGCGAGGTTGAAATGGACCAATCAGACGCGGAAATAGAGCAAGACAGCCTATCAAGATGCAGCGTCAAAGAGGCTTTCACAGGAGGCAAGCCGCCGAGCGTTTCATTGTGTGCACGAGCCGTTGGCCACAATTTGGCACAGTGCTCCCCTCAGGAAAGGAGGAGAATTCATCACCGTGTGGAGGCCACAGTGAGGGACTGTCTCTTCCTCTCCTGAGGGTAGAGGACTTGTATGTGGACCATGAGCGCTCATGATTTACTGAGAAATGATTGTATCCAGCATTGTCCATCGCGTTCAGATACACTCTCCACTCATCTGAGATTATCGTGGTCCCTTGGTGCACATGTCGTGGAATGAGTCGCATCAAGTAATGGTGTGATCGCTTCTTCTCAAGGCGAAGAATGTGTCTTCTCACCTTTCAGCCTAATCATTCCAAAAACCCATTATCTCCTCCTCCAGGTCCTTCCCAAAGAAATTAGCCGTGTTACTTAGCCACAATTTGGAACAGTGCTCCCCTCAGGAGAGGAGGAGAATTCATCGCCGTGTGGAGGCCACAGTGATGAACTGTCTTCCCCTCCTGTGGGGAGCGTTGTTCCCAATTGTAGCTAACAAGGCTGATTTTTCTCTGTCCGTATGTAACTGTCACTGAAGGGAGAGACACAGAGGTTTAGATTGTTTTTTTATTTAATGTGCAAAAAAGGAGGTGGTGTATTGGTTATAACTTGATTGTTGCAGCTGTTATTTGTTTATTTGCTGCCATGTTGACAGGATCTCTCACCTGTACATTTCATATCAACATTTCATATCACAAAGCACTTTATTCAGAGTCATTAAAGAACCCCCAGAGGAATGTTTTTCTGCTGCTTTCCAGCCTCAGTGAGTACGACTCCGTTGTAGAGAGGAGGGGAAAGTTCATCACTGTGTGGAGGCCACAGTGATGAACTGTCTATTCCTCTCCTCTGGGGTAGGCTCTTCCCAATTCGAGCTAACAAGGCAGGTTTTTTTCTCCTTATTTATGCAGATTTTATAATTTGTTTATTTATTATACTATTTACATTTTCAAAGTCCAGCAGTCAGCCTCAGTGAGCACGACTCTCCGCTGTAGAGAGGAGGGGATAGTTCATCACCGTGTGGAGGCCACAGTGATGAACTATCCCTTTCTCTCCTGAGGGGAGCGCTGTGGCTAACGAGGCTGTTTTATTTGTCTTTATTGGCTCAGTTGGATTTGTTTTTTCTTTAATGTGCTTGTTCCAAATGTGTTGTGTCCCATATCTGTTGGAGGTACATTTCTATCTGTGCTGCCATCTTGACAGGACAGGAGGACAGTGGTAAAAACATTTTTGACTTCCTCCTGTTGTACTTGTTTTTCATATTTCCCCCTGATGGGTTAGAATTAGGTATCCAGTATAATAAGTGTGGATTAATTTAACCCCTACCCGACCCCTAAGAATGTAGAAGGAAGATGTAATGTTGCATGGTCATTAACAATTGAGACATATTTGTTTGGTAAGGTGATGCTTACTAACATGTTAAGTAATGGTAAAGTAAGCAGGAAGTAATGGTGTATCCCTTAGTAACAACTCAGGAAGATGTACTGCTTTACTTGAGGGGTCACACACATGTTAAGTAATGGTAAAGTAAGCAGGAAGTAATGGTGTATTCCTTAGTAACTACTCAGTAAGATGTACTGCTTTACTTGAGGGGTCACACATGTTAAGTAATGGTAAAGTAAGCAGGAAGTAATGGTGTATTCCTTAGTAACTACTCAGTAAGATGTACTCCTTTACTTGAGGGGGCACAAACATGGGAACTAATGGTAAAGTAAGCAGGAAGTAATGGTGTATTCCTTAGTAACTACTCAGTAAGATGTACTGCTTTACTTGAGGGGGCACAAACATGGGAACTAATGGTAAAGTAAGCAGGAAGTAATGGTGTATTCCTTAGTAACAACTCAGTAAGATGTACTGCTTTACTTGAGGGGGCACACACATGTTAAGTAATGGTAAAGTAAGCAGGAATTAATGGTGTATTCCTTAGTAACTACTCAGTAAGATGTACTGCTTTACTTGAGGGGTCACACATGTTAAGTAATGGTAAAGTAAGCAGGAAGTAATGGTGTATTCCTTAGTAACTACTCAGTAAGATGTACTCCTTTACTTGAGGGGGCACAAACATGGGAACTAATGGTAAAGTAAGCAGGAAGTAATGGTGTATTCCTTAGTAACAACTCAGTAAGATGTACTGCTTTACTTGAGGGGGCACAAACATGTTAAGTAATGGTAAAGTAAGCAGGAAGTAATGGTGTATTCCTTAGTAACTACTCAGTAAGATGTACTGCTTCACTTGAGGGGTCACACACATGTTAAGTAATGGTAAAGTAAGCAGGAAGTAATGGTGTATTCCTTAGTAACAACTCAGTAAGATGTACTGCTTTACTTGAGGGGGCACAAACATGTTAAGTAATGGTAAAGTAAGCAGGAAGTAATGGTGTATTCTTAGTAACTACTCAGTAAGATGAACTGCTTTACTTGAGGGGGCACAAACATGGGAACTAATGGTAAAGTAAGCAGGAAGTAATGGTGTATTCCTTAGTAACTACTCAGTAAGATGTACTGCTTCACTTGAGGGGGCACAAACATGTTAACACATTGAGTGCCAGCCATGTTTTCATTCCTGTAGGTAAGTTGTGCCAGGGGTGTTTTTGACGATTCTGGCTCATTTTAGAACAGCCGAGGATTCTTTTCTGTTAAGAATTCATGAACACCAATCATCTAAAAATAACTAATAGAATGTGTGCTTTCTCTGTCTAAAAGAGTTAGTTTGCAGAGTTAGTAGTTATGTAGATATTAGCCGTTGAGTACAGCATGGTTTCAGCGTCTGGAAATTTATTCAGAGATAAATGGCTTTTTGTGAAACAGTCACTTTAACCATTCATTTTTGGCATCAGTAAGACCGTCAGACATTCTAAACAATAGTTTTGAACAGTAATTTCCTCCATAACAACAGGAAACACCCCTCTCATTCAAACTCCTCCCTCCGTGTGTCTTCTCCTCCTTCCTCCTGGCTCTAACAGCGGGCGTGTCAGAAGCGCGTTGCTGCTGCCTGCCTGTCTGTCTGCGTGCCTGCCTGCCTGCTTGCCTGCGTGCGGGGACGAGTCTGAAATGGATTACTGTAAAATCGCCAAGCCATTTCCTTGAATGGCTTGCTCCCGCGGTGTGTGTGTGTGTGTGTGTGTGTGTGTGTGTGTGTGTGTTCGCGCGTTGCTCCGCGCTCTGGGGGGAGGGGATCTCTGTCCGTTCTGTGTGTGTGTCTCCGGGCTTCTGACTGTAAAATCGCCAAGCCATTTCCGCGGGAGGCGGCTGCTTTTGGTGTACGGGTCCCGTGGCTGTGGCTTCTCTCGGTCTCTGTCGCCACTTAGTGGTCGGTAAAATAGATTACACACATGCTCTTGCTCCTATAGTTATCTCGAAGATGTAAAAGGGGTTGATTGATGTCCCACCGTCAAAAAAACATGTAAGACGAGTTATTTCGGCTCTGGCACTTAAGCGTTGGATTATGTAAGACGAATTATTTCGGCTATGGCACTTAAGGTGTTAAGTAATGGTAAAGTAAGCAGGAAGTAATGGTGTATTCCTTAGTAACTACTCAGTAAGATGTACTGCTTCACTTGAGGGGTCACACACATGTTAAGTAATGGTAAAGTAAGCAGGAAGTAATGGTGTATTCCTTAGTAACAACTCAGTAAGATGTACTGCTTTACTTGAGGGGGCACAAACATGTTAAGTAATGGTAAAGTAAGCAGGAAGTAATGGTGTGTTCCTTAGTAACTACTCAGTAAGATGTACTGCTTCACTTGAGGGGTCACACACATGTTAAGTAATGGTAAAGTAAGCAGGAAGAAATGGTGTATTCCTTAGTAACAACTCAGTAAGATGTACTGCTTTACTTGAGGGGCCACAAACATGTTAAGTAATGGTAAAGTAAGCAGGAAGTAATGGTGTATTCCTTAGTAACTACTCAGTAAGATGTACTGCTTTACTTGAGGGGGCACAAACATGGGAACTAATGGTAAAGTAAGCAGGAAGTAATGGTGTATTCCTTAGTAACTACTCAGTAAGATGTACTCCTTTACTTGAGGGGGCACAAACATGGGAACTAATGGTAAAGTAAGCAGGAAGTAATGATGCACTAACATGGTAAGTAATGGTAAGGTAATCATGAAGTAACGATGAGTACTCATGAACAACTGGTAAGTATTTGGTGGAGTCATGCTCACGAACATGGTAACTAATAGTCAGTTCTTAAGCAACTACCTGTTCATGAACTAGTGAAATATAAAATAAATAAATAGGGAAGTAATCATTACTTACTGGTTCGTTAACATGGTAACTAATGGTCAGTTCTTTAGTAACTACCATGGGAACTAATGGTCAGTTCTTAAGTAACTACCATTAAGGATATTTAAGGAACTACCCATTAACTATTAATGAACTAGTGAATGAAAACAAATGAAAAAAACAAAATTAGGGAAGTAATCATTACTTACTGGTTCATTAACATGGTAACTAATGGTCAGTTCTTTAGTAACTACCATGGTAACTAATGGTCAGTTCTTAAGTAACTACCATTAAGGATCTTTAAGGAACTACCCATTAACTATTAATGAACAAGTGAATGAAAACATATCAAAAAAAAAATTAGGGAAGTAATCATTACTTACTGGTTCGTTAACATGGTAACTAATGGTCAGTTCTTAAGTAACTACCATTAAGGAACTACCTATCAACTACTCATTAACTAATCATTAACTATTCATGAACTAATGGTTTGTTCCTTACTCGTTCCTCAGTAACTACCCATTTTTTGTGTTACAGTATTATGAAGTGTTACCGTAATTAGTTCAGAATTTGCCAAAGCATAGTGTGAACATTGAACAACAGCGCTGTTTGTGTGTGTTCTTCATCATTGTCTTCTGGCAATGAGCTTGCAGCTGCAGAGACTACCTCCACATGTGGGGCCGCATGCCTCTAATTAAATTTACCGGTAATCTTAATCACATCATTCCAATAATTAGAATGATGCGCGTTCACAAGACTCCTGATATGTCTTGTAACATGTTAACAAGGTTAAAAACTTGATTTCAGTCATAGGGGGTCTTTAATCGAGACATCCCTAGAGTTAACCCAGGTTGCACTAGCATGCATCCACTAACCTTTCAGAACCACCAAAGTCTCATTATCCAATTCAACAAGAACCTTTCCTTGTTGAATTTGATGAGGTTTCACGGGTTCCTCCTCTGCTTCCTCTCGTCCGTGCACTGTGTCCTCTCTTTCCTCCTCTCGTTCGTCCTCTGCTTCCTCTTCACTCTCTGTGATAACCTGTGCAGAAAATGTTGATCCCAATTACATTTAGCAAATAAGCCATCTACTCCTAACAGGGTTCATACATACATTGCAAGATGAAATTCAATGACTTCTAGGGCAGCCGAACAGCCGGCGGCCGAGGGGAGAGAACGAACCGGGATGGACTGGTGATGTAGATGTGGAGCATGCCAATCGATGCCGACAGAAATAGAGTGTTTTGGATTGATATTTCATAGTGTGGTGAGTCCCCGAAGCACAACATGTATTTCAGCGCCGTGAGATGTGTGTTTTAGCGGATTTTTAACAGCGATACCATTGGCCTCCATTCTATGGCGATAATTACTAACTCCATGACTATATCTCACTGTATACTTCTTGGACAATGCCGGTAAAGACAGGGGGTATCTTGGCTATGTGGGGGGGATGTGGCAAATGAGCTAAACTTAAAAAAGAGTGGTGTATCCCTTTAACGTTACGTTAGATGTTTCCAGACTCACCTTGTCTACTCTGTACCCGTGTCAAGTGACTGCAGGTTACGGCTCGTGCACACCTACAATGGCAAAATCGCTTTTCCGCTGTGTCGCAGCGTTTTGTGGGCGTGGAACCCAGCTTCCAGCTGTAGAAACGTTTTCAGGTAGATGTACACAGAAGGGTGGGAGGAGGAAATGTGTAGGAAGAGCTGTCATTGGGTAGCTTAACGAAAGGTCCCGCCCTACGAGCGTTAAGCCGCTCAGAGACAAGCCGCATCTAGTCTGCGACAGCGAAGCGGCTGAGCGTTTCATGGTGTGCATGAGCCGTTAGCAAGCAACACGCTAAAACAGGAAGTTGGGCTGCCTTCAGAGTGAGGGAAACATTGCACATCCATTATAGTGGAGCGGATAATATCACTATTTGAGAGGAATCGTGCAAATTTTGATACAAGCATGACATTTGGCTCGGTTGTTCTCCAGAGGTTTCTGATCAAATCTGCCCGATGGGCCATCTGAAAATCCGCTCGTTTTTCAAGATGGCCGCCAAATTCGCCCAAATTTTCGTGGAAATGTGTGTAGTTGGCCGATTTCAATGATCTTTGTGTCTATCCCTATGTTTTCAAGACTTCTGGAGTCAATATTTATCATTTTATAGCCCTATGATTTTTTCATTTTTCAATATGGCCGCAAAATTGGCCTCCCAAAGTTGATTTATTTTGAAGAAATGTGTGTAGTATTTTGATACAAGCATGAAATTTGTCTCAGTTGTTCTCCAGAGGTTTCTGATCAAATCTGCCCGATGGGCCATCTGAAAATCCGCTCGTTTTTCAAGATGGCCGCCAAATTCGTCCAAATCTTCATGGAAATGTGTGTAGTCGGCCGATTTGAATGATCTTTGTGTCTATCCCTATGTTTTCAAGCCTTCTGGAGTCGATTTTTCTCATTTTAATAATGAAATATAATGCCAATACAACTTTATTTGAAAAGTAAAAAAAAAAAGAACACTAATACAATTGATCTCATTGTCCTTTCTTCAGATGTAACTCCACAAAAAAACAACTGTCTGTGGGTTTAAACTGCTCAAGGGATTGGGCCATCTGAAAATCCATACATTTTTCAAGATGTCTGCCAAATTGCCCTCCCGAAGTTGTTTTTCATAGAAATGTGTAGGCTATAGTTGGCCGATTTGAATGATCTTTGTTTTCATGCCTACTTGAGTGGATTTTTCAGATTGTAGCCTATAGCCCTTTGACGTCTACATTTTCTCATTTAGAGGGTAGTAAAATTATGAACTCTCAACCCTGAATGCTGAGATGAGCAGTATTTAAATTAAATTTATTTAAAACACATATTTAATATATATTAAATTACTTTTGAGTATTTTGTCATTTGTATTTGTCATGCTGGGCAGAAAAAACAAGATGTAATTTGTAATTAAATGTTTTAAGAGCTTGTACTGTATTTGTGTATTTGAAATAATTAAATAATACTTAATTAAATACATTATTTAATCATTAGTCATTTTATTCTCAAACAAGACATTTTATCCCCAGGTTTAAACTGTCCAGATAAAAAACTGTACACTTGGCCTAACGACAGTCTTTATCTAAATGCAACTGAATCAGGTCATATGTCCTGTTGGGTCCAGCATAGCCTACTTGAAGAACGTGCTTGGATCAGATTCAACTTCTGAATTTTGAGAAGAGAATTCTGCTCTCTCCTTGGAGGTAGGTACTGTCTCCCTAATGCTAACTCTTTAACTGTAAAGCACACAGGTCAAGTGCACCTGGCTAGCTAGCACTTGATTTAGCTAGCTAATGGCTGGACAGTCACTAATGCTAACTTTGCCTATGGTGTGGTAAAGTATAACATCATTGTAAGGCTGGAAAATGCAGCAAACCTGTCTTGTTGTTAGCAGTAGGTAACAGCTAATAACACATGTTATTAGCTAAGGTAGTTGCTAGCTATTCCTCATAACTCACTTTCTAAAAACTTAATTCTGTTATTCTTGTTGATTATGTGTGAACTTTTGCTTACATGGTGTGTGTGTGCACGCGCGCGTGTGCTAGCAAGATAGCCTAGCCTACTTTTTTTCTCTTTTTTTTTCTTTCTTTTTTTCTTTTTTTTTTGTAGCAAGATACTTTTTGATGTAGGCCTATTTGTGTCCATTTCTGGCTGGATTGCAGGCTGGCCATGGATGTGACCTCTACCAGTAAATCAAGGAACACCAACTGGACCAAATGTTGCCTATGTCAGCAGGATAACACCTGTTATTAGCTAAGGTAGATGCTAGCTAATCACAATTTATTTAATTCTAACACTTAATTATGTCAAGCTTGTTGATTGTGTGAACTTTGACTTATGTGGTGTGTGTGTGTGTGTGTGTGTGTGTGTGTGTGTGTGTGTGTGTGTGTGTGTGTGTGTGCGTGCGGTTATTCAACTATTTATGAAAAGATACTTTTTGATGTATTTGTGTTCATCTCTGCCTGAATTGCAGACTGGCGGCCATGGATGCGACCTCTACCAGTAAACCAAGGAACACCGACTGGACCAAATGTTGCCTATGTCAGCATGATAACAAGGAAGATCTAATTTCCCCCCAGGCAAATCCTGCCAAAAGAGCAGATGACGCATATGTGAACTTAGCAAGGAATATTCCTCTGTTTCAATCAGTCGATGCAGTACCAATCAAGCTAGACCCTGCAAGACTTGACGAAGGTGATGGGATTGAGGAAACCTTGAGACAAAACAAGGCACAATATCATCAGAGTTGCAAGCTCCTGTTCAACAACACAAAGTTACAGAGAGCTCAAAAAAGATCAACCCCAGCAGCTACTACAGATGAGGGCGGTAGAAGCAAAATCCCACGACAGGTCCAAGAGACAAAAACACTACAGTGTTTTCTATGTGAGACTAATGGGGGTGACCTAAGAGAAGCAATGACAATGAAAGTGAATGAGAGAATCAATGAATGTGCAAGAACACTCAGTGATGGAAAACTCCTCGCCAAACTGAGTGGCGGAGATGTCATAGCTGTTAATAATGCTCGATAAGCCTTACAGCGTATCGACGCAGGTTATCTCTCTTCCTTCTATAGCTAGCCTATCCGTTGATTATTTTCTTTGAGGACATCTGCTACGGTATAAAGTGCCTAGCTTCTCTAGTAACCCGCGAGGTGGAGAGATTCGTCCAACCTAGCTAACCACCTCCATCCTCGAGTCCGACCTGCTGTAGTTCCCCCCTTCGGAAGCGGTGGCCTACGATCCTTGGGGAGATCACTCGAGTTAACGGTGGCTCTCTCCAGCATTTGAATGATGTTGTGGGTGTTGGAATTATTTTTAACTATGTGTTAATCTGCACTGGTTAAGGCCGTGTTAAAAGTTTTTCCCTTGAGATGACAATTCTTGCTTAATCCTGGTGATGTTTTAATACACCTTCCCTGTCAGGTAGTCGTTTTGAGCTTGTCATCACAAAGGCCTCCAGAGTAACCTTAAAAGACGTGACACGTCAGGCTAAACCAAATGTTCCTAGTATTTTTACATCACGAGAAGAGGCTACAACCTAAAGGATGAACATTCGTTCAAATAAGAGAGATGAGATCAGTTATTGGCACATATAAATTGCTTTTTAATTAGAGCATATAGCGTAGCACAGCACAAATACAATCTCAATACCATTATTAAACATTCACATGACATACATTTAAACACAACATAATAACACCAATCATCTTTCTTAACCTTAAATTGAATAAACCCTTTTTATTCAAGCCCAAATACTCCTGGTGTGGTGCTCCACTTTAATATTAATTAACCCTCTTGGACTCATGACCCTAGTAAGTATTTTTTGATTATTTACTGTAATTTATCATGGCTTTTGCATGGCTACAGTACACTTTAATCAGTTACTGTAACTTTCATATAAGTTGATTGTGGCTGCATGTGGCCTTCTGCCCCCATTCTAATAATAGCTCAGTCAGTCCACTGTTAACCTGTTGCTTCATGCAGTGAAAAGCGGAAGTGTTTTCTCTCCCCTATCCAAGTCTAACACTTCTTGTTCAAAGTAACGTTTCTACCCGATCTTATTGTCCCATACTTTAAATGATCTGGCTGAGATGAAAGTAAATAACTAAACTGTATTTCCCTTAAATGTACCTGCTTCCTATAGGCTCTGTTCCGTTATGATCCCCTCTCGGTGTGAAATGAGTGTCAAACACCAGCCTGTGGAGCGGTCCTCAAACCGTCGGTTTCTTACTCTTCTGAAAATAGATCTACTCCGACTTCCCTAAACGGGTTCAAACCGCAGATATATGCTACTGTACACTTCAGCGTGATAAACCACTTTACATTTGTTCCCAGACTAAAATGTTGCCTTATCCAATTCCCAGCTAGGTGAGTTCCGGTACAAGTGATCCCAGAATAAAATGCTGCCTTGTAGAACTTCCATATGGAATGTTAATAAACATGCTATATAACCCATCATGCATGTATTTACTTCAAATGAGAAACCCAATCAGCTCTGAGTGCCAACTGTCCAGTTCAGGTGTATCTTTAATGCAGTAATTTATTTCCGCCATATGGGGAATAATCATTGTATTTCCCGAGGGTTCGAACTCGCCTCCCATGTGAAGTGTTCTATATTATGTAAAACACTACATAACTTATCCTCAGTCTCCCAGGTCCTGGACAGATCGTCAATGGTAATATTACTATTATGGCCGGTCTGCGCCTTCTAATACACGGGGCACCGGCCATCGTCAATCTCTCACCATGAGCCCCCCAAACTTATTGAATATCATTGCTTCTTCATACTAACCTTTCCATTCAGACTGAAACAGCATATATTTCACATTTGAATTACATAACACTTCGTATTTATCAGATCCCTACGGCCCACTAAAATGCATGCCTCAGAATATATCTTACTCCACGCATTGCATTTCAAACCACTCTCCAAACGTTGAATCATTACAGTTGGTCGATTGGTTACTGTCATCTCATTCAGTTGCTTCACTGGGGCTTCCTGTCATTACATTACGTCATTTGGCAATAGCTATCAGCTAGTGAAGAACGGGGAAGATCGCTTCACTGGTGGTTCTCTATTAATACTCCATAACTATCAACGGGTATTTTTGTCCAGGACTTGAAACGATCCTGCTATGTGAATTTCAGTATCACTGTTCCCAGAATAAAATGCTGTCATGTCAAATTCTCAGTCAGATAAATTCCATTACAACCGTTCCCAGAATAAACTGCTGTCATAGAACCTCTAATCATTCACAGTACACGTATTCACTTCAAATGAGAAACCATTCTAACCCTCTTTCCTAATAAGTGAATGTCATTGCATTTTGACATTTTGATCACGGTGTGCAGGCCTGAAAATGAATTATTTCTAAACTTTCAACAAATAGTCTATTCCTCTATAAGTGTACATTATATAAATGCAGTTGTTTTAAGTGAGGAAATTCATTTAAAGGGTTTTAGCATAACAGACATTGCATGTCACTTTAATAATAATGCTCCATTCTATACCAAGGTGTGTAGGTATGAAATAGGTTGATTTCTAAATTTTTAACCAATACAATCTATTCCTTTATAAATGTATATTATAAAAATGCCTTTACTTTAAAAGAGGAAATTCATTTAAACCCTTTTCCATAGATGACAGTGCATGACACATTAAAAGTGCAGTGCGCCGGTATGAAACGGAACTATCTCAAAACCTTTTACAACTACAATCTATTCCTTTATAAATGTACTCTATATAAATGCATTTATTTTAAATGAGGAAATTCATTTAAACCATTTTCTCTGAATAAAATAATTTACCCTAGGTTTTTATTCATAGAAAAACCCACTCCTATAAATGCAGATTATGATTCTAATTATATATCTAATAATAAACCACCTCATCTTAGGCGATTTATTATACAATATTTGTTACAAATTGTAGTTTCCTATTTTAAATTGGCTTCTTCCCCTTATATCATATATTTCCTGTTTCAAGACAAAACGGCTTCGCTAACCATTTTAAGCCATGAACATCCCCGCTAACCGGTCTTAAACCAAATCAACCCACAATACTATTTCATTATCCCAGTGCGCTCACCACCGCTTACACACATCAAACTTCCTCTCAGCCGCTAACCAACAGGCAGATAATATCATTTAACAGTTAAAAACCCACTTCCTTTCCTGCGGCGGAGAGAAGAAATCAACCCGAAACCCATCTAAACGTAATCTGTGTTAACGACAGATGATCTCCTTATACGGTTTACATCCTACACCTGTGTTGAAAATGTTTCCTACCAGTCAGAGTAAAACTGTGTCTCGGTCAGGGATTGCTCTCGCTCCGTGGCTGTCTTAGGCTGGCTGGCTGGTCCGTGGTTCAATCGGAAATAGCATCTGCACGCATGGGGACGAGAAGGCCCCGACTGAAGATTTCCCCTGTCTCTTATAATAGATTTTCGCTGAATCATTTCCCTTCCATTATCTTACCTCCCCAATACTTCCTATTTCCCCCGACTTGCTTCCGAACAGGACACAGAACTTACTTAATATCCACCTTGCAACATTTGTACCTCCCCAGGGACATTTCCACACATCTATTGACAAACACCGTGGCATGCATGGCAAGTGCCGGATGAATGCCGGATGCATGCAGGATACGTGCTGAACGCGTGCACATTGCCACACACAGCATGGCTTATCTCAAGCATGCACCTGTTCTACTTCCTCTTTTACCCCTCTTATATAAAACACATTGATGACTTTGCATTACCTTGTGTCTGAATGTGCCTTCTAAATACTCAGTCATGTTATCACAAATCACAACAGATATAATTGATTACTGATTATTGATCATTGACCCCTCACATAGCCTACCATCTTACCCACTTATTACCACTTGTACTCTATTAAACACATAAACAAAACCTGATCATAAACCTTATAATTACTGAATTACAACATCATAATGCACTACCCTCTAACTTCTCCTTTTCTTCATGCCAGTCGGCTACTGCTCTTGAGCAACACCAAGCTATGGTGTCCCAGATAACATCACTCCTCCGCTGAATGTGCACGTTGGCTTGTAGGATATATGACCCAAAATCACTGTGGGGTTCGAGGGGATGTGGGCGCACCGTACCCATTTATTTTCACATAGCACAAGAACTGAAGTATCACCCTACCTGCTTAGTGGCTCTGTATAACCAAGAACGAGACTATCTGAAGGCCCAAGAGCAAGAAAAAGCACATGAGCGCTGGAAGGGACTATATCCAATTGCTTTCTCTGAATTGGTCACTTACATACCGTAAAATACCAATTATTAGCCCGGGCGTTAATTGACAAAATATGTAGCCAGACCCCGCGTCAATATGGGACCTGCGGCAATTTGGGACCTGCTTTAATTATTTTTGTACAAAAATATTGCTCAGCAAAGATTGTAAATAGTATGAAATTGTTTATTTAAACCATTTATTTTAATC
This sequence comes from Poromitra crassiceps, assembly GCF_964638095.1. Classification (NCBI taxonomy): domain Eukaryota; kingdom Metazoa; phylum Chordata; class Actinopteri; order Beryciformes; family Melamphaidae; genus Poromitra; species Poromitra crassiceps. The sequence continues at coordinate 223,038 of NW_028152234.1, read as the reverse complement.
AGTTGGCTACAGCCCCCCACACGATTGCTTGTCTATGGGGAGAGCCGCGCCTCCCTCTCAGCGCAGCAGAGCGGTTACATGCTTATTGCATGCCAGTTCTGGCCTGTACATGAAATCAAATTAAATTTGAGCTGAACTGTGACCTACCGGTATTTACCACTAAACTTTCTCCGCTGAAGGTGAGAGAACATGATCATCATGTGAGCAGATTATTTGTTGCATGCGCTGCCTCCTCCCTGTGAAAGTGCCGTGAAATACCAATAAGAAGCCAACTTCTATGCCCGCTGGCAGGGAAACATACAATATGCACATTTCTCAAAATAATTATTACACCAGAGATGTCGGTTTTAGTGTATAAAAATCTTCTGGAAATGCCTACACAATTTTCAGAATCATCAGATGTTGATGGAAAACGAATTTTTTAAAAGTTCATCACTCATGGAGCCGCTAGGCCTCTTCAGTAGCGCACATGTGAAAGGGCCTACGGTATGCCCGCTGGCAGGGAAACATACCAGGCACATTTCTCAAAATAATTATTACAGTATAAAAGTATTAGTATAAAAATATTCAGAAAATGCCTACACAATTTTCAGAATCAGCAGATGTTGCTAGGAAATTAATTTCCACTTTATATGGTGAAGTGCCTGGCTTTCTGGGCAACAGTCAGTTATAGGCAATGGCATGGATCTGCGGCGATTTGGACCTGCATTAATTATTTTTGCACAAGATTCTTACTGAGAAAAAATTGGAAATTGTTTATTTAAACCAGTATGAATAGTACTTTGATAGTCTACCATATTTGGTGTGTTTTCCGACAGTAATTGTGCCTGCAGCTTCGGGGATTGATGAGATGGGAAGATGAATACGGTAGACTAATGGCAGAGAAAACAAATACCATAGCCTAGTAAGCCTACTCACAATTTTCTAGTGAATTATTGGAGAGAATGAGAGCCCAAAAATGAGTAAAGCTTACCAACATACCGTAGCAAACAAACAAAATGTAAGACAGCAACATTTCAACATTTCTTTGCATTTAATTGTTGGTAACAAAAAGGTGCAGTACAGAACCGTATGTGCAGTAGAGACAGTTTTATACACGTCTGGATTGGAACATAAAATAAAATAAATACGGTAGAAGGCTTTTTAATACAGTTATTGGACATGACGCTTTTGAACTTGTTAAAGCACTAAAACAAAAAATAGCCTACAAAAAATGACGAGGCTTCTTTTCTCTCTTTTTCTACAACATACCGTACACCTCAACAACAACAACAAGATCAACTGGACAAAATGTCCTTCTCCTAGTCATCATCATCATCCTCATCGTCGTCGTCCTCAATTACCAGTTCATTGTTGAACTCTTCCTCCTCGTCGCTCTCCTCTTCTGCCTCTCCGACTTCTTCCTGCTGTCTCGCCTGAGCCAACAGCTCTCTCCCCGATGCACACGGTTCCCCCACTTTGAAACAGTGGATCAGGTCGTCCTCACTGCCATCAGCTGCGACTGTCAGGCCACACACCTTCAATGATAATAATCCGCAAATTAATTTACCATACGCACGCAGACGCGCGCGCACACGCACACACACACACACACACACACACACACGCACACACGACACACACACACCTACCTTGAAGGATTTTTTCACCAGCTCTGGGTCCAGCTTGTCCCATGCTGTGCGCACCCAGGCTATGAGCAAGCGGCGACCTGGAGCCCTCATGTTTCCTCCTGCGGTGTACTCCTTGTCTGCATCACCTGCCATCCAGCTGTCGTATGACTCATGCAGACTGGCTTTGAAAGGCTGATTCCAGACGACGTCAGGGGCCTGGATGTATTTTGTACAACCTCCCGGTATGACCGCGGATGTCATCTTGTAGCCTCGCTTGAGCTCTGCTTTGGTGGCAGTGCTGATGTGACATCGATATGAATCCCAGGCTAGGAGACGGGGACCGAAGTTGAGTTTCCCCACAACTTTTTGCAGCCAGTCTGCAGTCAGATCATCATTCATCCAGCCATTTTTGGAGGTGGCTATGACCACGCCACCGATGTTTTGCATCACCTTGACTTCTCTGATCGCTCCTTTGAAAACCACATACGGCTTTAGTTTTGTCCCGTCCCCTTTCGCAGCCAACACCACTGTTAGGTGACTCTTCTCATGGCCTGTGGTTTTCAGTGGGACACTGCGCGCACCCCTCACATCCACTGTAGTTGAGCCAACCATGTCAAACCACACAGCGGTTTCATCCATAGCTATGATGTCCTTAGCTTGTATTTTCTTTGTCTCAATTATCCGAGTTGAAAATGTGACGAAATTAACCAGCTTCTCGGTGAAATGCCTGGCGTCTTTCTGGGCGACAGTTGTACGTCTCCGCACAGAAAAGTTGTTACGGTCGAGGAATCTGTTCAGCCAGCCGACACTTGCAGCGAAATCCTCCCCGTCCCTGCTGTCATTCACCGAGGCGTACATTTCTTTGGCCTTCACCCTGATCATTTTACGGGAGACTCTGAGGTGACGTGCCCGCATCGTGTGGATCCACTCACACATATTTTGCTCAAGCTGTTCGCTGACTTTCTTCCTCCCTGCCCCGCACAGCCTGGCCCTCTTGTCATCTTCCTTACACAGGAGTTCAAGTTTGGCCTTGTTCATACGCCATTCTCTCACTCTCTTCGGGTGAACGTTGAACTGCCTCGCTGCTGCTTCGCCAGAGTTTTGTTCAGCAAATTTCACGACGGACAGCTTGAATTTCATGTCATATTTGTTTCTCTTCTTTGGAGTCGCTGCCATGATGATCATTGATCAGTAAGTTTCGTTCATGTGTTTTTTTTCCTCGTTGTTCCTCGTTTCCTCTTGTTCGTCTTCTTCGTCCGATTTTTCTTCTTCGTTGTGTTTGGGAGGTCAGTCTGGAGAACATTGTGGGTCCTAACAGGATGTCGCAAAGTTAAAAAAAAAACATTGAAAAAACTAACCGGGCGTCAAATTGGGACCTGCTTTTATGTACAAAATATGTATCCAGACCCCGCTTCAATATGGGACCCGCGGCAATTTGGAAGTCGGCTTCTATTTGGTATTTTACGGTAAGTGAGATAAAAGCTGCCAGTGATGGTACAGATCCACCAATTTTCAGGCTTGCTGATCTGACAATGCTTTACAAACAAAGGCTGGAGCAGCTGGGCATTGAATCGCCTCAAGTTCATGGTACTCGACTTAAGGACCAGCTGCTTTTACACGTCCCCCAGCTGCAAGCTCACCACCAAGGACGAGATATCATGCTGGCTTTTGAGGAAGATGTGGGCTCAATCCTTGCACAAGCATCCACATATGTGGCACGGACTAGTTATTTAAATACAAACGTGGCCGAGGTCATTTTTCAGTTTTTTACAGATTATGAAAGTGCAGATTCTAAACTTTCAAATGATGTGTCACACATTGTAATCTGAAAAAAATTGAAGGAGATACGGTCATTTGAATGTTCAAAGTTCAGAAAGGGCAAAGCTGTGAAATTAGCCTCTAAAGTTTGAGCACTTTTTCACACCCTGGCAGCCAGGTAGAGGGGCCGTCACAATGGGTCCTCATTAACATTAACCACCCCCCAAGCTGTCACTCTCTGTCAGTCCCCTGATTCAATGATCTTTTCTCCAAATTCAAGGACCCAACATGGCATAGTTTGAGACATGGATCAGGGTTAATTACTGTTACAACAATAATATTTTTTATGATGACAACTAGCAGAAGCTCGTCTTAAGTGACCATGACGTCATTTATTTGATTATTGCATGTATACAATTTAAGACTTTTTCAACCTTTTTAATACCACTTTAATGTTTTAACTCGACTGCTTCTGCCTCACAGTGTTCTCTGACGACAACCACACCAGGTCTCTGAGCGTCGAAGCTGGAACACATTGAAGGAAGACAGTACATTTAGATTATTGCCACGTGTCACTTTCACAAAATACTTGCATTTCAATGTCAGTGTGTGCATGTCAATGTTCCATTCCAACAGAATAGCCAACACAACGAATGATAATTACCTGAAGTGCTGGTAGCTCTTAATGTGTGGGAGCCTTCGGAAGTATTTACTCAGATGCCGTTGCCAGTCGTAGGTTTTGACACGCACTGTGCCATCCTCCAGTCCGACGAGCTGAGGGATGTTTACGTGTGCGATGGGAGAGCTGTCACTAACAACCTTTGCAATGTCTGACAATGTGCCGACTTTGGTCTTCCTGAAGCACTGCTTGACCAGACCAAAACCCCAGTCGGGCCCAAACTTGGTGTGGCCGGCAATCAGAAAGTGAAGGCCCAAGCTCAGGTGAAGTTTGTGGATCGTACGCCAGGCACAGTACCATAGTACATAGTTATTCTTATTTTGTCCAGAACAATTGTCACAATGAAGATCCACGTCGGTTTCTCCGACTCCGTACTCAGAGAAAAAATGATGCACGTAGTTGATCACTGCATTGCTGCCCTTGCTCGATGACATTCCTTCATCAATGAGGTAATTGACCTGCTTTGGCATCCCCTCACAGTGCACGCCAAAAATGCCACACTTACGTGGAGTCAAAAAATACATGGGCCCGGGCTGTTGAGGATCAGAAGGATAGTGCACCTGAGAACAGAAAAAAAACATTAGATACAAATCAACATACTGTGTTTGTGTGTGTGTGTGTATGGGGGGGGGGGGGAGTGAGTGAGTTTGTAAACATGTCCACACCTGTTGAGCAAAATCAAAACTGTAGTGCATGGTCAGGGTCCTGCTGGCAGCTTCCGCTGGGCCCAATGACAGCTTCAACTCCTGGCAGGTCTTTTTACAGGCTGCGCTCATCTGTTGGTAGAGTGAACGCTCCTTATCAACAAGTTCCAGATGCTGTAGCTGCTGCTTGACTTTGTCAGATTTTAACTCATCGGGCAGGTTGGCAGATCGAGTCAGCTGAAGGTTGTTCCGCTGACATTGCCAACACAGATCTGTCTTTGGTTTGGTACTTGCAATCTGCGGGAGCAATGCTTTCCACAGCCTTCTGAAGCTGCGCGGCCCAACAACACGTTCGCCTGCAGAATAGACAGAGACAGAATAATTTTTATGAGTATGAGATTGGAGGAGGATTGATTCAAAGGTCATTTATTCCCTGTGATCAGGTTAAATAGAGGTTGAATAGTTAACAAAGTAAACAACTTCTGCACTTACCAAGCTGTTCTACAGCATCTCTGTAGAGACGCCACACAGATGCTTTGGTCACATTAGTCGGCAGCAGCTTTGCACGCAGATCCCGGTGTCCAGGATGCCGACCGGGTAGGGCATGAGCGTGGTCTTCCGCATAGTTGGTTATGAATGTCACGACTCTTTTGATGTCATCAGCATTGAGGAACTGCTTGGTTGTCCGTTGGCGATTCTTCCTCAGATGTGGGACCCCACCATTCTCTTTGTATGACTGGACAATGGACTGTAGAAGTGTTTTGCCGATGCTGAACAAAAAACAAACAGACTTTGTTTCAGACTGTGAACAAGCAAAAAAATAACAAACAGGGACTGTTTCACGCACACACACACACACACACACAAAGAGATGGATACACACTAGCCTCTCAATCAGGTGTTAGATAAGTATAAAGTACACTGTATAATTGAGTGTATATATATATATATATATATATATATATATATATATATATATATAGGCTATATATATAGTGTTAGATGAATAGAAATAGTTTTACTGTGCGTGTGTTTGCTTGGAGGCTATTGACTTTAGCTTTCCACAAAGAACAAAGAACTTGAACAAAGAACATGTATATATATATATATATATATATATATATATATATATATATATATATATATATATATATATATATATATATAGTGTTAGATGAATAGAAATAGTTTTACAGTGTGTGTGTTTGCTTGGAGGCTATTGACTTTAGCTTTCCACAAAGAACAAAGAACTTGAATTGCTAAGAAGTGACTGATTCCCTTTGGATTTCCCGCCACGGGGGCGAAGTATCCGCCATTTTGCCTTTGTGCTGATTGTGTTCTACAGGCCAAAATGGCGACAACACTGACGTCAAGAGCAACATTTTTGTCTACTCTTGCTTGCATCACTCTTTGAGAAAGAGACGTGTTGTAGGCTACTCTAGCATAATAAACACAGCCTGCCCTGCACATAGATAGATAGGCCTATTGAATAGAATGTAAATAAATAAATAGAAACAGTATCGGCAGGACAAATTATAAAACTTACCCCAGAACAAAGCAAAAAGTACTCCTGCACACTGGAGTCCCGTGAAGCGTGTAGGTTATCCGGTGTAACTTGCGTTTGGTGGCGATTCGCTTTGTGGCCCGGGTCATTTCGGAATCATCCATGCTAGTCAGCAATGTTCCCATAACATACAGGTCTTTTTCATTCGTTTCCAAGGAGGCTGTGGTCATTCTATTATGGTAGATAAAGTCCTCTGGCAGTCGCTTTGTGCACGACGCATTTTCGGTCAGATTCTCCTTTTTTCTCAGCTGGCACTCACAGGTAAAGTCTCTTATTTTGACCATCTCTTTGTCATAGTCTGTGTCGACCGATACAGCCTCAACTGATCTTAAAACATCTTCGATGCTTTCAGTCACAGTGCCATCCTCCTCTGCTTCGTCACTCGTCATGTTAAGATCCATTTCCGACAACTCCACAAACGATTCATCCTCGTCATCTTCAGATTCCGAATCGGACTTATGCATAGGGCATGGTGTGTGCATGTAATCCAGAATGAATGAATTCATCAGCGCTCCATTGTCGATTTCTCTGCCGCGTTGTGTGAGTTTATTGATGGCGTCTGCAACTCGCTGTGCGTCTGCTGCCTGTTGATCCATCTCGCAGTGAGAGAGAGAGAGAGAGTGTGTGAGCGAGGTAGACACGCTGGTTTTGTTTTGGTGGGGGAGGATAGGTCGAAACTCCACACAATAGAGGGCCATCAGCCAATCAGCGAGCCTCATGCAAATCGATAGCAGCCTCCTCAGCTCTGACTTTAATCCCCTGAAAACGACCACTTTTAATTCTTAAAGTACAACTATTTACCGATCCTTTAAGGGCTAAATTTTATATTGACTGTGTTCTTCAACATCTATATTTACTTAATAGGAAAAAAAACGGAAAACACAGAATTTCGGAAAATAAAGTTTGAACTCATTTTTGCGCGACTTGATGGCTGCGCGATCGTACTGCTTTTCCCAGACCGCGCCACATATGGTGAAGCAATCCATTTGGCGAAAGCTGCCGGGATGATTAGACGAGACATGCTTAATCACAAGTCACATTTCAGCAGCACGTTTCACAATGCTGAACTAGAACAGGCTGTACCACCATCACTTATGCAATTTGTATCCATGATTGAGCATGGTGCAGACATCAAATCCCAAATCCAACATGGAGCATCAAAGTCAGACCTTGCTATGGCACAGCTCCTGCAGTTCAACTGCTTTGCCAAGTGCAAAGAAGGAACAGAGGTCCACAGGCATTCCAAGGATCGTGAGACACCTTTTGCTGTCTATGTTGGTATGGTTGTTTTTGCCAAGACTAGAAAGAGACAACTAATTGAAATGCTGCATGAGAATGGGCTCAGCATATCGTATGACAGAGTCCTAGAATCTCAGCCCAGTTAGGAGAAGCGGTTGTAGCCCAGTACGTGGAAGATGGAGTCGTCTGTCCACCTATCTTGAAAAAACAGTTGTTCACTACTGCAGCTGTGGACAACATTGACCATAATCCAACTGCAACTACAGCCCAAACATCCTTCCATGGTACCAGTGTGTCCATCTTCCAACATCCAAGCCCAGAATATGCTGGTGAAGAGCGTGAACTACTCCATCTGAAGTCAGACGTGAAGGTGAAGAAAGTTCCAGAGCTTCCAGAGGCATTCACCAATGTCCGCCCTGCTTACATTAAAAAGAATCCCAATCCTCCTCCAGTAGCATTCCATTCCTTCCCAACAGCTGAGTCAATCCAGTCACACTTGAAAGAAGAATATTCCTGGTTGAATGATGTGGTCCTCACTGAGGATGTGGCTGATGCAGTCTGCATCACATGGTCAGCCCACCATGCAACATAGAAGAGAAGCAAGCCATTTGAAGTGAGCATTTCAGCACTGATGCCCTTGATGCGGGACCAGGCTCACTCTGTTGCAACCCTTAAGCATGTCCTGGACAAGATTCGTGATACAGTGGCTTTCCTGAACCCAGGGCAGACACCTGTTGTCGCTGCTGACCAACCATTGTATGCTCTATTAAAACAAATCCAATGGGAGTGGCCTGAATATGGAGAGGACAAGTTTGTGATCATGTTTGGTGGACTTCATATAGAAATGGCAGCACTGAGATCACTATAGGAACACTACTACAGGAAAGTGGCTGGACCAGCTCCATTGTGGAGGCAGGAGTGGCATCGTCTGGAACAGCAGAGTCTTTCCTGTCTGCATCAAGTGTTACCAAGACAAGACAAGCCCATCAGATCACAGCATGCAGCCTGTACAAACTGAAGAAGGAAGCCTACCATGACTACTGCTCTGCTGAGTCTGGCAGGTCAGATCTTACCTTTGAAGACTGGTGTGAAAAACGGAGGCTAGAGAGTCCACAGTTCCAGTTCTGGAGTCTGGTGCTTGACATGGAGCTCACCATTTTCACCCTGATCCGCTCATTCAGAGAAGGAGATTTCAAGCTGTATTGTGAAGCACTGTCAGAACTGTCACCTTACTTCTTTGCAAACAACAATGTCAACTATGCGCGATGGATTCCAGTTCACCTCCGAGACATGATGTCCCTTGAGCAACGGCATCCAGAAGTGGCTAGGGAGTTTCACAAGGGCAACTTTGTTGTTCACAAGTCTCAAAGAGAATTCTCTGCCCTGGCGATTGACCAAGCCCATGAGCAAAATAATGCAGTCATCAAAGGTGACGGAGGAGCCATTGGATTGACAGAAGACCCGGTAGCACTTCGTAGGTGGATGATAGCTGGACCAGAAGTGAGTCGCCTAGTAGCTGGATATGAAGCCATGTCAGGTGTGAAAGATTCAACCAAAGGCAGCAGACATCATGAGCAGACACCGAGTGCCCAGAAATCCTTCTTTGGGAAGGTGAAAGGACTTTCTGAAGTGCTGCGGGAGATGGGCAACCCATTCCAAGAAGAATCAGGTGACCTACTGGCGCTAGACACAAAGAACATTGCAGACCCAGCTCTTGCGAAAATGGTTGGTACACATCACCAGCGAGGCAAAGAGCAGTTCCAGTCATTCATGAAGGGGCTAAAGAATGAAGATGAATGTTCATTCTATCATCCAATCAAGAAGAACATAGTTTCTTTCTTTAAACAAGTCTTAGAGCAAGCTGGGGGCAGCTCTAAGGAGAAGTTGCTGAAAGACGACTGCCAGCTGTTCTCACGACTCTTCATCTCATGCCAGAACAGGCAGTGTGACTTGAATGAATTCTTCAAGTATGAGAACCAGTCGTCACCTGCATCTCTCAGTGACAGTGGCAAGCTTCATACATGTCAGAAGTCACAGCTGGCTGAAATCCTTCAAGCACAAGTGAACATCCCAGACAGAGAACCAAGGGGAGATGCAGTCATCATAGATGGCTCAGCACTGATCAATGCCCTAATTCCACGCACCTCAAAGACATTTGATGACTATGCTAGAGACATCACTCAGAAGGTGGAATCATACAGTGCCAAGTACAAAAGGGTGGACATAGTGTTTGATGTGTACAAGACATCAAGTCTGAAATCTGAAGCCAGGTTGAAAAGGGGGCCAGGAATGAGAAGAAGAGTGACAGGAACAAGTAAGACCCCAAATAACTGGAGAAGCTTTCTTCGAGATGACAGCAACAAAACTGAGCTGTTTCACTTCCTTGCAGAGAAGATGTGTGAGGCAGAGACGACAAGCACACTCATTGTCACAAAAGGAGAAGATGCTATTAGCAACACAAGGAGGTCATTGCATGCTGTGTCTCCATGCTCTCATGAAGAAGCAGACACTTGAATATTTGTACATGCCAGGGATGCAACCATGGATGGAAGCAAGTCCCTCATCATCAAGGCTAATGACACTGACATCCTTGTCATAGCCACATCCGTACTGCCATCCTTGCAGGACCTTGGTCTTGAGGACATGTGGATTGCCTTTGGCCAAGGTGCCAATCTAAGATGGATTCCAGTCCATGAGGTAGTCTCTGCAATCGGGCCTGAGAAAGCCAGTGGATTGCCATACTTTCATGCGTTCACTGGATGTGATGTAGTTTCTGCCTTCCGCGGTAAAGGGAAGAAGACTGCATGGCAGACTTGGAACATCTGTGATGAGGTTTCTGAAACCTTCACCAATCTCAGCCAGCATCCAACATCAGTAACTGAGCTTGATCTACAACGGCTGGAGAGATTTGTTGTCCTAATGTATGACAGATCAAGTGCAGCCACTGGCGTGGATGAAGCAAGACTCGATCTCTTTGCCCGCAAGCAGAGGCCATACAACTCAATTCCACCAACACAGGCAGCCCTCAGAGAACACGCCAAGCGTGCTGCTTATCAGGCTGGGATCATCTGGGGCCAGGCTACGATCTCCAGGCCAGACACCAGCAGTCCTGCTGACTGGGGGTGGACGCAGAAGGGAGAGACATGGCAGATATGTTGGTCAGCATTACCTGCAATTGCTGCCAGCTGTCAGGAACTGACCAAGTGTTCCTGTAAGAAAGGTTGCAACCGGAGATGCAAGTGCTTTAACTCTGGGCTCCCCTGCACAGCACTTTGCAGCTGCATATGTGAGCAGTAGCTCATAGAGGACCATTCACATAACAGAGTTACAACTGAAGAAAATCCAATGAGATCGATTGTATTTGTATTTTTTTTTGTTACTTTTCCAATAAAGTTGTATTGGCATTATATTTCATTATTGTTTCATTTCAAATGTAATAATTCATCACTAAAATCATTAGACCAGTGCTAAACTAGTAAGAAAATGGTAGCATGTTTTAAGACATACAATTTGACAACAAGAACATTCAAATCGGCCAATTACACACATTTCTTCTCAAGAAATCCACTTTGAGAGGCCAATTTTGCGGCCATATTGAAAAATGACAAAATCAAAGGGCTATAAAATGAGAGAAATCGACTCCAGAAGGCTTGAAAACATAGGGATAGACACAAAGATCATTCAAATCGGCCAACTACACACATTTCCATGAAAATTTGGGCGAATTTGGCGGCCATCTTGAAAAACGAGCGGATTTTCAGATGGCCCATCGGGCAGATTTGATCAGAAACCTCTGGAGAACAACCGAGCCAAATGTCATGCTTGTATCAAAATTTGCACGATTCTTTCTGTTATCCGCTCCACTATTAGACGAAACACGTTAAATAATTAGACCTACCACTTGTCGCTTTTTGGGTTTAGCAAATAAATCCATGGAGGGGTCATCATCGATGTCGGTGTAATCTGATTCGGAGTCCTCGACATGAGTGCCGGCTTTGGCTACCATGTTTTGCAGGTCCCGCTTTAAGTTGCCATCAATGGCAGCCGCCATCTGTGAAGTAGACTGACAACATATTGTTTCAAAACTCTGGGCACCCTGGTCTGCCTAGAAGTGAACAATTCAGTCTGAATATGTTTTTCCCAAATTCCGTTTTATTTTTCCCCAAATTCCGTTTTTCCATTTTAATTTTAATTTAGGTGTTAGGAGCTGTGAGGAAGTTGTGAGGTGCAGTAAGGGTCCCACGGTCCCCCCTCTCAAAACACCCCAATCGAAAGCTGAATAGTTTCTCTATACCTATTTTACAGTTCTGGAATCATTTAGGTTACTAGATCTACTTCTTATTTTGATAATTAGGCCTACTTTTATCAATTCCAGCCAAATTATGGAAAATTCTGCAATATTCCATGTTTTACAGTCGTTTCCATTTTTGTTCCCAAATTCCATGATTCCGCCCATTTTTTCCATTTTGTGGAAATCATAATTATGGCCCTACTAATACTTCCCATGAATCCGTTGCATTTTTTCACAAGAGATGGCTACATGTATGAGAGTACTAGAGCCATGAAGTGCACACACATTTAAAAAATATTCATTGTCATTTCATGCAATTAAAAACGATCAAATGTGACCAAACAAACTTACCATTGTTCTGTGCTTTGCCACGTTCGTCTCTTGAAGGCCAGTCTTTTTGCTGCTTTTCCTCTTCTGGGTGTTCTCATCTGAGGCCCATATGTCCTCCCCTCGCATGAATGCGGCCTTCTTCAACACAACTTCATTGTAGACTTCTGTAAATAAGATAAAATTCTGTTAACTAGTTTGAATATAAGAGTTCATTCATATATATATATATATATATATGAATGAATATTCAAGCTAGTTTATATATATATACATAGCATAACATAGTCATTCAAAGCCCTAGCATGACGCCTGCTATGACGTCAAATATGATGTCAGATAATCCTCATATAGCAAGGGTTCTACGTCACCTCTCTCTCTCTCTGGCCGATCATAGCAGCAGCTAGCTCTCAGCAGTCCATTTCCCTTGAAGCCGTCCTCCGAAGCGTTGTTTTGCACCATATCTGCAGACCGAATCAGCACCCCCAAGTCCTCTCTACCCGTGGACAATCCCCGCGGATCTCTCAACGCTCCCCACTCCTGGTATGTCGGATCCCGAGCCAGAACAGTCCACTGGCAGCGACGACAGCTCAAACAACGATACCCTGTTCCGGATCGGCACGGAGCGCATTGGCCTTTCGAGACGGCCGGGCCGCAGCCTGCCAACGCGGGGCGCTCCACTGCGAGGGGCCGCCGCCATGTTCTACGTTGTCTTGCACGTCGTCAATCTTTTCCTTGCTATCTCCATTCACGGAGCAAATCGGCTCAAGCAAAGCGGCCATTTCCCTCAAGCCAGGAGTCCGCCCCAAGTCAACAACAGACTTTCAGACTGACAATCAGTGACTAACATTTTCGTTCAGCAAGCAGCATGCATGCAGCCCCACTATTCTTCATCGGACGGGTGTCCAGGCGTCCAAGCATTCAGGCTTCCGCGCCGCGATCATCGCGTCCCCAGGCTCTACCAAGGACCGGGTTGACGACCACAGCACACCGAGCATACCCCGGAGGACCAGTCACCCGTGGATGCGAAAGGACCCATGAGGAAAGTATCATTACTTCAGTACTTAAACGGGCAATCTACCAGTCCAGTAAAATTCAGACGTATTCATCTCTTTAATACTCCGTCTGCCCGCAACGGCCCGCCCCACCAAACAGAAATACTGTCTTACATTGCTCTGAAAACACCACATGTACCGTAGGTGTCCCTCGTGCTTTGACTAAATAAAGCGAGGCTGACTGACTAGTTATTCGGCCTGTGATCTGACCATTCTATCCAGTGGGCATCTCAGCCTGCCTATTTCCGACGCCTAAGGGACTGTTCGTTATTTATGAGTGGGGGGGTATGGTGCAGAAAGGGGGAGGGATATCAAATATTTTTTTTAGTACTGGGGAGGGACTTGTGTTTTTTATTTTGGCTTTAGGGAGGGCTATACAACATTCATTTTTTGTATTTTGTATATATTTTAAATGCGTTTTTTCGTTCCAAAATTCGTGTTTACTCCCCTATTTATATCTATGGTTTACCTGTATGGTGACTGGACTTGGTATCTCCCATTCCTTCCTTTCACGTAAACCGCTGCTCCTATGCACTGTGTACAGGCCCTCACTCGGTCCTGCTGTTTGCTTGGTGCATTGACTGGAAACGTTTATCATCGCTTTATATTGTTTCAGAGCTGGAATTGTTGACACATATGCAGTTGGCTAGGCTCAGGGCCGGTTCGAACATATAGGCGACATAGGCGACCGCCTAGGGCGGCACTTGTGCGCCTTCACTTGCAGCTCTCCAAATATTCTCCAGCGCTCTGCCTCTCATGCTCTTCCCCGCTAGATCCATTCTCTCGCCGCTGTCCGCGCCACGAACCGCCCGCCCTACTATGCCTCTGATTGGCCTACCCTGATATTCTTACCCTAACCCAACCAATCATCACTCCTCATGCCTAAACAAGCACTACTACTAGCCAATCAGAGGCAGAGGAGGGCGGGTCATCATGTCTTCTCCATCCCGCTTGAATGAGGAAAAGGGACACGGAGTAAATGAAATGACATAGCCTACAAGTAGACTAATTTACATCATTAACTTTGGGTTAAGGTAGCCTAGGCCATGTGCTCATATGTGTGTACCAGTAGGCTATTAGTGTAATCAGTAAATAAGCGCGATATTTCTAACGTTGTTTCTGGGTTCCAAAACAATCTGTTTCCCTGTGCAGCGCGCAGTGCGCACTTTGCCTGCCCATTCATTGGAGAGACCAAAATTGCAAGATACAATATCTGAAGTTTCTCAAAGTTGAAACTACCTCTGCAGTAGTAGCCTACAATGAAACAAGACAGACTTAATGGACTGGCAACAATCTCCATATAAAATGAACTGGCAGAGAGAATCCTAATAGAGGATGATTGGATTTATTTAAAGACCTTTGCTGACGCAGCCCCCGCTGGTGTCCACTTCTGAAAGGTTAACAAGCTTTATTTGCCAACAGCTCGTAACAACAACTCGCCTTTGTTAAGTTGTGAATCTGCTGATGATATAGGCTATAGGCTAAATACATTGTGAGTCTTATATTACTGTGGTTGCGCCGCCGTGCGCACATTCCGTGTTTTATGCACATGAGAAAGTGGTAGATAGCGTTGTACAGTGGGTGGTACCAAATACAAGATAGCGGGAAAAAACAACACAGAAACTGAAAGTGAGGATTTATCCTTCAAGATGAAAAACGTACACCAGGATTTGGTACAGAAAACCTATACTTTCCCCCCAACTCCAGGGATTTCGTTGTCATGCGACCATCAAATGGTAAGTGTTATATGGCCGCCGTGCCAATATTGTGGACGCTGCTCCTACAGTATGCACTGTGTACAGGCCTATTCAGTACATTTGGGAGAACGGTCATTAATATGCACGTGTCGGTATGTTTTGTGTGTGTGTGTGTGTGTGTGTGTGTGTGTGTGTGTGTGTGTGTGTGTGCGCAGAATAGGTTGTTTTGGTCCTGCAGTTTGCTTGGTGCATTGACTGGAAACGTTTATCATCGCTTTAGCCTATATTGTTTCAGAGCTGGAATTGTTGACACATATGCAGTTGGCTAGGCTACTGTAGGCTTTATAACTAGGAGATGAGGCCATATTGGGCTGGGTACTATTAACGTTATATGCCCCCCGCCCCCTCTCCCCCCCGATGTCGGGCACTATCAAACGTAGCGTTCTTCAGTAGGCTACTACCTTTGGTGTGAATATGATAAAGTGTGGTTATTTATGGTGGAGGGAGGGTGATGCATTTATCTCCAGTCACTCAGGGAGGGACATGGGAAAATATTTATAGATCTGGGGAGGGTGAAGGAACAAAACGAAAACAAAGTCGCCCCTGCACCATACCCCCCCCTCTCATAAATAACGAACAGTCCCTAAGCGGAAATCGCTTTCTGGCAAATGGCCAGCGGGAGTCACAATTTAATAATAATAATAATAATAGTAATAATAATAACCACGCAAGGGGCCATTCTAACACCCCTGGCCCATGGAGCTTGTCTGAGCATCAGCTAGAATGAGTGTTACGGCACAACTTTCAGACCGAAGCCAGACGGCCCAGGGGATGCTGACGTCTTTTCCGTGTCAAGCTACCCGGTCTTAATACACCACTTCCTGTGCTCAACGAATTTCAAAGTAAAATGCCTCTGGCATTTCTTCAGAAGCAGAATCAGAATGACTTTAATGATCCCCAGGGGAAATCGGGACAAGTTACAGTAGCTCGCTCACAGAACACACATAGCTTAAATAAAATAAACAGTAGTAAATGCAATGCAAATGCAGTATTAAGCAATAAGCAGAAAAACACAACATAGCATAGAATAACTAGTAAATGCGCTAGAAGCAAAAAAAAAGAAAAAAAAAAAAAAAAAGTGGAATGTCTAAGTAGCAAAATACAAAATACGTCAGGCAAGTATACATTTCGTGTCAATTATCATTATTGCACCCTGGACTATATTAAGTCGGCTTGCCCTATACGTTACACGTGGCTCAGCCAGGTACAGTTAACCTATCGGCTGGCTCAGTCTCAGGGAGACTGAGCGTCTCCGAGGTGCTCTTTTAAGAGAGGCATTAAATAGACCAATGGCCACAGGCAGGAATGATTTCCCGTGCCTCTCCGTACTGCATCTAGGTGGAATCAGTCTCTCACTGAACGTACTCCTGTGTTCGACTAGCACGCCATGGAGTGGGTGCGAGTCATTGTTCATGGTGGAACGTAGCCTGGACAACGTTCTCTTCTCTGACACCGCAGTCAGAGAGCCCAGATCCAGCCCCACAATGTCCCTGGCCTTACGGATCAGTTGTTGAGTCGTTGGCATCCGCTGCCTTCAGCCTGCTGCCCCAGCACACAATAGCATACAGGAAGGCACTAGCCACTACCGACTCATAGAACATCCTCAGCATGGTCCGGCAGACGTTGAAGGACCTCAGCCGTCTCAGAAAGTAGAGACGGCTTTGCCCCTTCTTAACCATAAACAATACCAAAGCTAAAATAATTGATACAGTGTCACGCTAGTCAGGTAACAAGAGGCTGCGAACCCCATCGCTATATGTGGCCAACCATAACATACAGTATCACTGCGAGTTGCAACTAGCAGTCCATGGTGCACTTGCAAGGCGGTGAAACCATCGCTTTCTCTCACTTGTTTATTAACCACTTTCTTTATATCTCATGCATTAAGCACTACATTTCAGCTGTTGCCGCCAGAATGAACCGTTCGCCCCTACCGGCGCCTGCAGATCTCAATTAACCTCCGGTAATCAGATCTTCCTTTTGGGGGATCTCCTAGCCTATGCAGGTGCCCTCCTCTTGCCTCAAGAGCAGCGCCACTGGCCAATGGAGTCATGCGCCAAAGTATTTGCCATGCACGCCGATTGCTAAATAAAGTTGTCAAATCCTACCAACTGGCCTCTCATGATTGAAATATATATATATATATACATATATATATATTCTGTATACACATACATACACATATTCTTCTGAATTCTATGTTTTACTTTTAACGCTATTTTTAATAATCAGAAAGTGTCTAATAATGTGATGGATCAATAAATAAATAAAAAATAAGATATAACAGTAAATTTGGAATGGTTGCACTTTTTTAATCAAATGCTTCAATACAGAGTCAAAGGAAATAGACTACATAAAATGCAATACGGCCACAAAGTGCTGAATAAATTATAGTCTTGAATCTGCTGCAGTTTATTGAGTTGCTTCCTGTCTGAAGGCAGGCTCTGAGTGAATTAGTTTAGTACAGAGTAGTTTACGCTTTTATTTTGAAGGCGGAAAGGGGAAATGCTACGTGTGAACTGACGCTGGCCTGTCAGTCTGCTAGCGAACGCGCTAGCAAAGACAAACGCTACAGTCAGTCAGTCCCTGCTCGTATAGGCTGTGCTGTGTGAAGCAGACCTCTCTGGATTATAAAAGTAGGCTAAGCAGAGAAAAAAATCAGCCATCAGCCATACGGTTTTGTCAGGTTTTCTGATTAAAAAGTGTTACATCTTGGTTCACACCAAAAGCATCTAAGAAGCAGCGCTTCACTCACGGAGCGGCCGGTGTGTTGGGTTTCCCCTGTTTACAAGGACGCTGAAATGAAACTCCCTCTGCAAGGCTTTGCTTCAGTCACTTTGTTGATGCAGTGTTGCCAGATATATGGTGAGTTTCCACCCATTTGGTGCATCAGAGGGCCAGCAACCTGGCAATCACGCAGCTTTTTTTACACTGCAGTGAGGGACGGTCTGAGCAGGTTTTGACAGTATATTAGGCCGCCAACTAAAGCTTTGAGAGCCGCCAGCGTCTCATGAGCCGCATGAGGAACTAGGGCCTATGTGTTCATACTTTTTACAAGCGTCCTCAAAAGGACATGGCGTCTCGCGGTGGCCCCGCGGCCTGTATTTCCCCGGCGTCTCCCCGCTCTCGGAGCGGCTGCCTCTGCTGGTCTTCGTCCGCGGCCTCTCGCACGTCCACGCCGAGCGGCCTCCCCCTCCGGCACGCTCGCACGCGTTCTTGGGCGTCCGGGCGCACGCGGCACTTCGTCATCTGCTCTCCTTCCACGGGCCGTCGCAGTGGCGCGCCCCGTGCCACGGGAACGCGCGCCGGGCCTTTTCATCGTGGCTGCGTTGGCGGCCTGTGGTCCGGCCGCTTCGCCAACGTCTTCATCAGACGTCTCGGAAGCAAGTACGCGCCGTGGCCGATCTGGAACAGGGTCTCGTTGGCTAAGCTGTTGTCGCTGTCCATGGACTGCTCTGGCTCGGAGCTCGACATGCCAGAAATGGAGTGGGAAGCGTTGAGGAATCTGCGGGGAATATCTGCGGGGGATTTCCACGGGTAGAGAAGGCTTGAGGGTGCTGATTCGGTCTCCAGATATGGTGCAAAACAACGCTTCGGAGGACGGCTCAAGGGAGATGGACTGCTGAGAGCTAGCTGCTGCTATGATCGGCCAGAGAGAGAGAGGTGACGTAGAACCCTTCCTATATATATGAGGATTATCTGATGTCATATTTGACGTCATAGCAGGCGTCATGCTAGGGCTTTGAATGACCACGTTATGCTAGAACTTGACTGACGTCAGGGGATGATCGGATTATGCATGAGTGGCCTTCTGCTTGAAATATGGTCTGGAGACCTCACTAGTGTTGTAACCTGGGAACGACATCTATATGGCTAATACATGTGCATGTCTTACATACTTGAAATTGTCTTTTATTTCAGACAACGGGCAGAGGACGGAAGATGTACAAGCGTTACTTTTACACCAGTGATGTTGAAGTCCCCAACAAAATTTTAGCATGGCGCAAAAAAGATGTAAGTAACATTACCTAATGCTAATGATGTAGCATGATGGCATTACCTTGACTATATTGGTTGGTTAGATTGCTATGCAGACTAATCTGCTTTTATGAATATGAATATCCATAAACCAGTGACTCACTGGAATCAATTGGTTGAGGATTAAGTTAGTACCTAAAGTTACACAAGATGTGCATTATTGTTTACATTTCAGCATAGAAAAAAGTAATTCTCAGCCTGCTCTTAGACTATGGAATTGTTGATGATAAAAACTTTGCCAACAGGCTCCAAATCACCATAATGATGCTCCATTGCAACCAACAAGGAAGCGAAAGAGAGCTGACAGTCAGGTCAGAACACTGATAATGCATGCCATGAATTATCTGTCTTTTAGCTTTCCATCTGGAATAATTGAGGTAGCTAACAGATGGCCATCCACATTGTTGAAATAACACTTGGGTGGTTGAAGGCAGACTTTGTGTGTGTGTAAGGGGGGTTATTGGTTTCTTGTTATTCTTTGAGGAACTGACTCCTATGTGTTAATAACTGACACATTGTCCAAATTTAAGAATGTGACAGCTGGGGAAGATGGAGGACGATCCCAGGCCGGGTTGGGAGAGGGGGCGGTGAGACCCAACAGACATTCATCACAGGTAGGATGAGATGTTCCCTACAGAAGATAACCATTGTCCACTCAACAATAGGCCTCAAAAGCTTGGACAGTTATCAGAGATACACTGACACAACCAGGGTTAACAGTAATCCTATAATAAGAATGAGAAGTGTCTGTGTGTGAGTGAGCAGAATTTTGTCCGGCCACAGCTATGCCGTTACGTGCGATCGGGCTGAAACTTGCAGGAAGTGTAAAGAGCACACCTGCTGACCGGTCACCGGGTGACCTGTCGGAGCAGGATTTTTTAATTAGGTGATTGCCCTAATTACCTAATTATGTGATGTCATCAGTGATGATGTCATCAGTGATGTCATCCTTCCTGGTGCCAATGGGGCAGGCAAGGCCGCGTAGCAGCCGATCTGCATATGCGACGCGCAGTGGGCGGGCTGCAGGGCGGGCGATAGGAATAGAGCACGCATAGCGCGCAAGATTGCTAGTACATTATAAAAAGTAAGAGAAAAGGCAGTCATTATTGTCATGAAATCAGGTGCCTTTGAGTGCCACGCTCAATATGAAAATGAGCTCAATTCTTTGGTTATAGTAAGGTGATTAATTAGAAGTGGACAATAAAAATTGTGTTGTGGCAAGTAATTGACTCACTGACATGATAAATATTTATCATTGAGCCCTGGGTATGCTACCTGAGTAAATGGGTAGAATAATGCTTTAGATTCAGTGATTAACTTGCTACACACTTTGTACCAACTTTAGAATGAGTCAGCTGCTGGAGATGCTGCTGTTGGAGGACACCAGACTGCACAGGGACAGGGGGCAGAGAGACCCATCCCAAATCTGTTACAGGTGAGATTACAAAAGCGGTTGCTATGCAATATTGCTGGGCAGCAATCCTAATATCTGAGCCACTGGGTCACACATCTTAAGACGTTTTTCTCAGAGTTTTTCACACTTTCCTCTGGCTGTCGTTGTTCAAAACTGAGTGAGGCTCAAACCCAGTAATCCAACTCTCTGAGCCACTGAGACAGGCAACCTTCTTGTTCAAATCACACGCTCATATTGCTCTCTTATCCCGTTCATGTCAGACCACAGACACAGATCAATGTTTAAACTAAAGCTACAATATGAAAACACCACAAGAGGAAGTGGCCTATAGCTCACTCAGATAAAGCATACGGCTGTGGTGCAGAAGGTTGTTGGTTCAATCTCTGCGTCAGACTCTGGTTTCAGAAGTCTTCAGATTATAAGTTGCTGACTGTAAGATAGCAGCACTGATGCTTCTGTAGCATCAGGAGTTTGTACCTTGATAGAAATAGAGAGGCAAAGTGACTGCCTACTTCCTATGTCAGCACTGTACCAGAGACTTTCATCCGCCATTTATTTTCCCATAGACATTTTGTAAAATGCTTATAAAAATAGTTTTACTGGTTCAAACCAAACGTTCAGCTAACGCTGTAATGGGGAGAGACCATAGAACATTTCACTCAGACCAAAACTTAATAAAACAACATCGAAACATTTTTTTCAACGTTTTGGCCCGATTGAAATGTTATGCGATCTCTCCTGTTTCTAAATATATCTGTACCATTTGGTTTGAACCAGTAAAACTCTTTTAATAAGCATTTTACGAAATGTCGATGGGAAAATAAATGGCGGATGGAAAATCTCTGGTACAGTGCTGAAGCAGGAAGTGACGTTCCACTTTGGCTCTCTATAAGCTGATGAAGGAGACTGGTTAGTTCCTGACTCTAGCTCAGTCAGATACACAGCTGCTTTGTGTGTAGCTGGTCACTGGTTCAAATTCCACCAGTTTCTCTCTTTATGTTTGTTGGTGTCAGTGTGAACACTTGTAGAAATCAGAAACTGAACTCAACAGCTCACAGCTCAGCAGGATGAGTAGCTGAGTCTCTGTCTCTACTTCACAGTCTGAGCGTGCTGTCTGAGGAGACATGTCTTTAAAATGTCATGTCTTCAAAGGAGAATTCCATTCTTATACAACTCTGACCTTATTTCCAGCTTTAATTTTTAAATTTTTAAATTTTTAAATTTGATTTTTAACTTACCCTGATACGTTTTGTTTGATATCCATGTACTAAAATGTTATGCTTTGAGCTGCGACCTGGAAACGAGGAATACGTGGCATGTGTAATGTGTGTATTTACGTCCTGTAAATAAAAAAATGAGAATTAAATAAAGGAAAATATTTTACCATAGAGCGCTGGGTGGGTATGCTACCTGAGTAGTTGGTAGAATTGAGTGCATAATGCTTTAGGTTCAGTGATTAACTTGCTACACACTTTGTACCAACTTTAGAATGAGTCAGCTGCTGGAGATGCTGCTGTTGGAGGACACCAGACTGCACAGGGACAGGGGACAGAGAGACCCAATTCAAATCCATTACAGGTGAGAATACAAAAACAGTTAATCTTTGTGAGATTACCAGGAGCCTTCTCTTAAAGGAGTGACGGCTTAGCATTTACCTAGTTTTCTTTATCTTTATCTTTATTGTTTATTTGAGCAGGGACAGTACACAATAAACATATTGCACCAGAGATAGCTAAGAGCTCATTTGCATCTGTAGTCCCTGGGCACACAGAGTCCTTTGCGCACACAGTACATATCAAATACAGAAATAAAAGAAAATCCTACTGTCTAAACAATCAATATACCGGTACATGGTACAAAAAATGATAATACTTACTATTAGGAATATATAACACAGTAAAATATAACACATAGGTAGATAGCAATCCCCTAAGATCACATAGTGGTAAATGAGGAGATGGTCAGAAATAAATACACAATGTCAAAACACAACAACATAAGACCACACTAATGCCTATAGGTGGCCACAGGACTGACCCTCTGTCAGCCACTTCTTGACAGAGGACTTAAAACCTTTGAAAGCACCTTCAAAGCACCTGCACGTTCTTGATGCACACATTGCCTAAACATTGATTCAATGTAAAGACAAATTAGTTACTGATAGATCGTTCTTTTTCTTATTCTTGCTATGATATGAGGATATGAGCCACAGCGTGTCAGAAAATAAGCAATTTGCGTGTGTCCTGGTGGCTCACTTGGTAGCATGCATACGACGGGAGGCTTAGTCCTTCGCGCGGGTTCGCATCCGACCCAAGGTCCTTTGTGATCCCCTCTCTCTCCCCCCACCTTTCCTGCCTGCCTACTGTCCTGTCGGAATAAAGGCAAAAATGCCCAAAAAGATTATCTAAAAAGGAAATAAGCTATTTACAGGATGTAAATAGATGCATTTACACATGCCCCGTATTCCTCGTTTCCAGGGCGCAGCTTAAAGCATATTAACGTTTTACTGCATGGATATCAAACAGAACTTATCAGGGTGAGTTACAAATCATAATTAAAGTTGGAAATAAGGTCCAGGTTTTAAAAAACCAGAATTCTCCTTTAACATGCCAGAGCAACACAGCACCTCGTACAGGCAGATCCACAGAAACACAGTGTGGACAGACGGCAAAGAAATCCAGAGCAACAGACCAGCTGCTGTCAGGACTGAAATCCATACTGGCTGCTACATACTGGGTCCATACAGTCTAGCTGTGTACCCTGAAGTTTTCTTCAGTGATTAACTTGCTACACACTTTGTACCAACTTTAGAATGAGTCTTCTACTGGAGATGCTGAAGGACACCAGACTGCACAGAGACAGGTGGCCGAGAGACCCAACCCAAATCCGTCACAGGTGAGATTACAAAAACAGTTCATCTTTGTGAGATTACCAGGTAGGGATATCATGATACTAGAATTTGTACCTCGATACCAATACCCAGGAAAATATTGAAACTCGATACCACGGGAAGAGGGGATGACGACACATCAAGAAGCATAAAAATAAAGTTAGACAGATGGACGGACAGACGCACACTTCTCCATAATCTAGGCCTGATCAAACTTTGAACACGTTTAGCTTGTTGAAGCAACAGATACCACCAATGATAGGGAGGTGAAAATCAGTGATTTTTCATTAAAAGAAAGCAATGATGGTATAGAAACTGTTGCAAATGAGTATTGTATCCATTTCCAGTTATTAGTATTGATACTTATCGATACTATCGATACCTGTTGCAAATGAGTATTGTATCCGATTCAAAATTTCAGTATTGATACTTTTCAATACTATCGATACTTTTGACAACCCTATTACCAGGAGCCATCTCTTAAAGGAGTGACTTAGCATTTAGAACGCTAGTCTTGATGCACACATTGCCTAAACATTGATTCAATGTAAAGACAATTTAGTTGCTGAACGCTAGAGGGGCTTTCACTTGATTCAGAAGGCTACAAAAAGACTCAAGGGGGATATAAAACACTATGATAAATGTGTTTTTCAAAACAGAAATGTATATTTACACCCGTCTATCTTTCAAAATAAAGGTAATAGCAAAATAAGCAACAGTTATGTTCTATTTAAATCCATCAATGTGAATAAGACGAAAAATACGTTTTGCATAGAAAATATTGCACTAAATAATTGTGCATGTGCACGAGTCAGAACTTGATAGTTTTAACCAAAACTATGTGACTGATTCACATTGTCATCCCCCATTATAACACCATACTACTTATTATACATGGTGATAGGAGTGTTGGATGAGAGTCCCGCACTGAAGACATCGACATAGTCATAATCAGTCAGTAATAGTCATAGCGTCACCTCACCTGACATGGCCAGACCAATTCACAAAATTATGAATGAGTCTGAATCTCTCAGTTCAATTTCTATTACCAGGGGGCGTTACCAATGGCCGCATTCCAAAATGACTCAACCAATCAGCGCAAACAAATACGTGACCCAGTGCAGAGCAATTGTAACACAACGTTACTGATCAGCTGGTTTGCCAACCACCATGAGCTCAGTTGTTACAGCGAGCTGGTTATTATTGTGAAATAAACCGTGACATGGTGATGCAGGAGCCCAACTTGAAGCAGCCGTTACATTTACCGGATTTCTTTCGGTGGATTAATATGACTGAACGTGGTCCTCCAGAACAGAACAGTGATTGACCAATCAGATGAGTATTAAACACAAGGTCGTGTAATAAAGGGACTGTGATTGGCTCGGCAGTTTTCCGGCCGGGTGTAAATGTGTCTGAACATAGAAACTAGCCAAAAAATCTATATGACCAACTTGAATATGCACGATTAAGAATGTTTTGTAAACTACACAATATGATAATAATCTGAATCTCCCCTTCTTTTTAGGATGGAAATCTTGAAGATGACGTTTTGTACCCTGGAGCACCTATCACCAAAGGTCAAAGTCTGCTCCTTCTCATGTCCTATGTCCTGAGGCATAACCTGACCGGGATTGCTCTAGACCATCTCCTCCAGATTTTTAATGAACATTTCCCTGGATTGATGCCAGCCACTTCGTACCTCTTCCATAAATCATATGGTCAATATGGAGAGTATGAGCCCCATTTTTACTGCCATCACTGTTCTAACTATATTGGAACAAAAGAATGTGGTTTGACCCAGTGTGCTCTGTGTCAATCGGCATTTGATGTGAACATTAGCTTAAAGAAGGGGTCATATTTTTTGGTTGTCAGTTTATCCTCACAGATAAAAGAGATTCTGGAAAATCCCAATATACAGATCTCAAGACATAGAACTCCAGGTTTCATCTGTGATATTCAATGTGGAGGAGAGTATAGGAAGTTAAAAGAGAGTGGTGAAATTGGTGAGCATGACATCAGTCTACTCTGGAACTGTGATGGGATCCCTGTTTTTAAAAGCTCCAAGTGCCAAATATGGCCTATACAGTGCCAGATCATTGAGCTACAGCCTGCAGATCGGAAGAACAACATCTGTGTTCCTTGCCTTTGGTTTGGAGAGAGGAAGCCAAACATCCAGACTCTCCTCGTTCCGTTTGTGAGCGAAGTTCAGGAACTTCAAACTAATGGCCTCACGTGGGGAGATGGTTGCTTTTCAAAGGTGCATGCCCTTATATGTAGTTCGGATTCAGTTGCCAGGCCACTTCTCCGAAATACGAAGCAGTTTAATGGAATGTATGGTTGTGACTTCTGTTATCAAATAGGTGGTGGTCCTTCTCCATATGTTAATCCTGAGCCCCATCTTCATACTGAAACTGAGCATTTCGACAATGCCATGAACGCAACACCTCAGCAGCCTGTCATGGGAGTTAAAGGCCCAAGTCAACTCATGAAATTGGACAAATTTCAAATGATCCAAGGCTTTGTTCCTGAATACCAGCACAGTGTATGTCTCGGGGTTACTCGACAGCTGGCTACTCTGTGGTTGGATTCCACAAACCATGAAAATGGGTGGTAAATAGGCACCAAAACTGACCTAATCGACAAGGAACTTAAAGCAATCTTGCCACCTACTGAGATCACAAGAGTACCACGATCTATCAAAGAAAGGAAGTTCTGGAAGGCATCTGAGTGGAGGTCGTTTCTTTTGTTTTATGCTTTGCCTGTTTTGAATGGGATTCTCCCCAAAAAATACTGGAACCACTTTTTCCTTTTGGTTTTTGCTATGTATCATCTCTTGCAAGAAAGGATCAGAGAGGCCGATGTGGTGAAAGCCGAGCAGGCACTGACAAAATTTGTTAGAGAATTTGAGGGGTTATATGGCACAGTTAATGTTTCATTTAATGTGCATCTAATGACGCACATTGCTGCGAGTGTGAGGAACTGGGGACCTCTGTGGGCCACGTCCACATTTTCCTTTGAGTCTTTTAATGGTACCCTCTTGAAATATTTCAATGGAACAACTCATGTCTCTGTCCAGATAGTGAAAAGGTATACCTTAGAGGGAGGAGTCTCACAAAGAAAGGAGCTACAGTAATGCAGAATGCTGTGGAGAATGTTAAAGATCTTTTCTCTGAACTACAGGGCAGCAAGTGTTCAACTGACAAATCAGTTAAAATCAGTGCACATGTCAGGGTTTTTGGGAAATCAGTACAGACAGATGTTTCTGTGTTACACATGCTTGCTATAGATCAACTGCTAGGTGTCAGAGTGAGACAGGCTTCCTACTACAGCCGCTTCATTGTGAATGGAATACTGTATCACTCTGATACCAACAGCCGCCTTCAGAAAAGAAAAAACTCTGTTGTAGAGTTGCAGAATGGGACACTCATAATTCTGAGTTTGGTCGTTTCTGGTGCTATACAGTGTTTATTGGTCAAGGAGCTGCTGAAGTCCGGAAGGAAGCTGTGCAGAGACACAACACTTAATATTGCATCAAGCTTTATGTATGAAGTGTCAGAATGCAACATTGTGCATGCCATACATCCAGAAACATTGAGATGTAAATGTGTCATGATTAAGTCAAGGGAGAAGGTATTTGTTATTCCTTTACCAAACAACATTGAGCGAGACTGATTTGGCTGCAAATCAACTGTTGGTGAAAAATTATTATTATAACCGAGGGGTGACATCGTTTGGTCACATCTTCTACACTATAATGCCAGTTCAATCATGAGAGGCCAGTTGGTAGGATTAGACAAACTTTATTTAGCAATCGGCGTGCATGGCAATTACTTTGGCGCTTGACTCCATTGGCCAGTGGCGCTGCTCTTGAGGCAAGAGGAGGGCACCTGCATGGGCTAGGAGATCCCCCCCCCCGTGGGGGATCAGGAGTCAAGACTCGTTGGTGGCGGACTGGGGAGGTGGGTGGGGCAAAACAACGCTTCGGACGGCTTCGAGGGAGATGGACTGCCGTGAAGCTGCTGCTGCTATGATCGGCCAGAGAGATAGAGGTGACGTAGAACCCTTGCTATATATATGAGGATTAACTGACGTCATATTTGACGTCATAGCAGACGTCATACTAGGACTTTGACTGACCACGTTATGCTAGGACTTGACTGTCGTCAGGGGATGATCGGATTATGCATGAGTGGCCTTCAGCTTGAACTATGGTCTGGAGACCTCACTTCAATCATGAGAGGCCAGTTGGTAGGATTAGACAAACTTTATTTAGCAATCGGCGTGCATGGCAATTACTTTGGCGCTTGACTCCATTGGCCAGTGGCGCTGCTCTTGAGGCAAGAGGAGGGCACCTGCATGGGCTAGGAGATCCCCCAAAAGGAAGATCTGATTACCGGAGGTTAATTGAGATCTGCAGGCGCCGGTAGTTGATTGTACTTTTCCCTTCTACCTTTTTAGCGACTTACAGCTATTTGCGGCTGGCGCTCCCAACTCGGTCGGGTACCTCGCAATAGCGCTTCCCAGCTTGGCCTACCTGGCCGCCTTGGCGCTTCGCGATTGTACTTTTCCGGCCTTCGACCTTTTTAGCGACTTACAGCTATTTGCGGCTGGCGCTCCCAACTCGGTCGGGCCTTCGTTCTTGGTACATGCTTTTCCTGCCTTCGACCTTTTTAGCGACTTACAGCTATTTGCGGCTGGCGCTGCCAACTCGGTCGGGCACCTCGCGACAGCGCTTCCCAGCTTGGCCTACCTGGCCGCTTTGGCGCTTCGCGATTGTACTTTTCCGGCCTTCTGCCTTTTTAGCGACTTACAGCTATTTGCGGCTGGCGCTCCCAACTCGGTCGGGCCTTGGTACGTGCTTTTCCTGCCTTCGACCTTTTTTTTTGCGACTTACAGCTATTTGCGGCTGGCGCTCCCAACTCGGTCGGGCCTTCGATCTTGGTACATTAAAGTTTAGCTTGGCGCTTCCCGGCTTGGCCTACTTGGCTGCCTTGGCGCAACTACCCTGACTTTCTCCGACTCTATCCCCCAAAAAATGAGCCGGGGAATTTACTGCGCCTTACTGGGCGCCATGCTTACGGGGAGCCGCCACCAACGAGACATTTTAAAGTCCGGGACACTGTTTGTTGCCATGCTCACCGATTAAGGGAGGAGGGTTCTTTGGGCCGCCAGTATGGCCGCCTGCTCCGGGCGGATGTAGCTGGAAAATGCTGATGAGGGCCAGCGGCCCGTTTGCTGGAGGGAGGCGGAGGGCACTCCTTGCTCGGCGGCCGAGGTGGCCGCTCCGATCCTGAAGGAGTGGCTGGAGTAGTCCTTCGTCGGGAGGTTGCATTGCTGGAGCGTCTGCTTGAGGTGCAGGGTGAACCGGGATCTTGTCATGTGGTGACAGGGTGCGATGAGGAGCAGGGGAGCCGAGGGGCCGGTCCGAGGCCTGAGCTTGACGTAGTGAGCCATGAACGAGAAAGGGCAGAAGGGGGCTAGTGCCTTCCTGTGTGCTATTGTGTGCTGGGGCAGCGGGGCTCTCTGACTGCGGTGTCAGAGAAGAGAACGTTGTCCAGGCTACGCTCCATCATGAACAATGACTCGCACCCACTCCACGGCGTGCTAGTCGAACACAGGAGTACGTTCAGTGAGAGACTGATTCCACCTAGATGCAGTACGGAGAGGCACAGGAAATCATTCCTGCCTGTGGCCATTGGTCTATTTAATGCCTCTCTTAAAGAGCACCTCGGAGACGCTCGGTCTCCCTGAGACTGAGCCAGCCGATAGGTTAACTGTGCCTGGCTGAGCCACGTGTGGCGTATAGGGCAAGCCGACTTAATATAGTCCAGGGTGCAATAATGATAATTGACACGGAATGTATACTTACCTGACGTATTTTGTATTTTGCTACTTAGACATTCCACTTATTTTTGCTTCTAGCGCATTTACTAGTTATTCTATGCTATGTTGTGTTTTTTTTTTTTTTTTTTTTTTTTTTTTTTTGCTTATTGCTTAATATTGCATTTGCGTTGCATTTACTACTGTTTATTTTATTTTAAGCTATGTGTGTACTGTGAGCGAGCTACTGTAACCTGTCCCGATTTCCCCTCGGGGATCATTAAAGTCATTCTGATTCTGCTTCTGAAGAAATGCCAGAGGCATTTTACTTTGAAATTCGTTAAGAACAGGAAGTGGTGTATTAAGACCGGGTAGCTTAACACGGAAAGACGTCAGCATTCCCTGGGCCGTCTGGCTTCGGTCCGAAAGTTATGCGGTAACACTCATTCTAGCTGATGCTCAGACAAGCTCCGTGGGCCAGGGGTGTTAGAATGGCCCCTTGCGTGGTTATTATTATTATTGTTGTAATTATTATTATTATAATTATTATTATTATTATTATTATTGTGACTCCCGCTGGCCATTTGCCAGGAAGCGGTTTCCGCTTAGGCGTCGGAAATAGGCAGGCTGAGATGCCCGCTGGGTAGAATAGTCAGATCACAGGCCAAATAACTTGTCAGTCAGCTTCGCTTTATTTAGTCAAAGCACGAGGGACACCTACGGTACATGTGGTGTTTTCAGAGCAATGTAAGACAGTATTTCTGTTTGGTGGGGCGGGCCGTTGCGGGCAGACGGAGTATTAAAGGGATGAGAATACGTCTGATTATAGGCATTATAGGCAAAACACAAAGATCCCTAGTACAGTTTAGTAGTGCACGAGTGCTCAAGAAAGCGCACGAGGTAATCAATGACTCCACGCATGTCCTTCATGTCTGTTTTGACTTAATGCCATCAGGAAAGCGCTTTAGACAGCCTGCCTGCGAAGCAAGCAGAAGGAAGTTTGGTTTGGTTCCCGAGGCCATTCGACTGGTGAACAGCCACAGTACGAGAAGTGGTCAGTTTATCTAGACTAGGTCTGTACCTTGACCTTTTGATTTGAACCCTTGAACAAGTCTAATATGCACTTGGATTGTATTGACTGAAATTAATTTGTATTGATCTGACACCTATATTCCTTTGTGGTGTTGGATACACTGTAATCAGGGATCTTGCTTTATCAGTGTCATTTATTGTATTTATTGTCTTGTTTTTTTTTTGTATTGTTTTTGGATGTGTACGGAGTACAGCTTGTTTGCAGTATTCATGCCTTAAATTGCCCTTTGCGGGACTAATAAAGTTTTTTTTTTTTTTATTGATTTTACTGGACTGGTTGATTGCCCGTTTAAATGCTGAAGTACTGATACTTTCCTCATGTGTCCTTTCGCGTCCACGGGTGACTGGTCCTCCGGGTATGCTCGGTGTGCTGTGGTCGTCAACCCCGTCCTTGGTAGAGCAGGTAGCTCTTGAGAGAGGCGGGCAGGGGCAGTCTGTGGATTCCGCTCAGGCGGTCCCTTCCTAGAGCCGCCCGCACAGAGCGCCTGCACGGGTCCATCAGAGGGAGGGGATCCGGATCGAGTCCGTTTATGTACCGGATTCGTATTTCGCAGTGTCCCCCTTCCGGCCTTCGACCTTTTGGCGGCTTACAGCTCTTTGCGGCAGGCACTCTCGACTTTTGGCGACTTACAGCTCTTTGCGGCAGGCACTCTCGACCTTTTGGCGACTTACATCTCCTTGCGGCAGGCACTCTCGACTTTTGGCGACTTACAGCTCTTTGCGGCAGGCACTCTCGACTTTTGGCGACTTACAGCTCTTTGCGGCAGGCACTCTCGACTTTTGGCGACTTACAGCTGAATCTGGTATTATGAAGGTGTCGTCGGGCTCCAGGAAGGCGGGGTAGGTTCTGCCCGCGTGGTTCTTGCCGTCGTGGTAGAGTTTACACCGGCCCAGGTCCCAGCCCCCAGTTGTTTTTAAGATTGTTGTTCAAATGAACCCCCTCAGATCGGCTAAAGTTAAGAAATTGTCATTGTCATCATCACAGAAGCTTCCTAATTTAATTTATCAGTCACCATCAGTCACATGGGGTCACTGGGGACCCAGAGGTAGAAAATAAACAAACTCAGCTGCGTGTAACAGCAAAATAATTGAGAATGAGAAGGCAAGAGTATATAGTGCCTTTTTGAAAACGGCGCTGCGGCCATTTTGGCCTGGAATACGGCTCCTTGCTGGGGCAGAAGCTTAGTCTCCAAAATGGCGGATTGGCTGTGTGCTGTCGCATCTTTACAATAAAAGGTCTCTGGTTACCGTAAACCTCCGTTTCACAAACACAACAACAAGGAGAGAGACGACTACTTTTCACACTCTGTTTTGGATTAAGAGGATGTCCTGAAGTGTGACGGTGGATTAAAGACTTGATGACAAAACGTCATGTGATCTGGTGGATTATAGTCTTCGTGACAGAAAGAACAGGACACCCGATGGATTAACGTTACATGGATGCGCGTTTTACTGCCGAGTGCGACTTTCTGCTTAACTGCATGTAACGTTAAACCTTTATCGTCCATGTATTCCTGGGAGTGCTTATTCTTTTCGTGAATGGATTATTTTACGTCGCTGGCTTTGGAAGGGAAAGCAAATTGCACTACATTTCAGCTGTTGCCGCCAGAATGAACCGTTCGCCCCATGGACCTTTCGGTCTGCCCGGAGTGCCCGAGATGCTACGGCACTCCAGCTTCAGCGCTTCTCCAAGCCGGTTCCCGACCAGGAAGTACGTGGCGTCTCGCGGCGGCCCCGCGGCCTGCATTTCCCCGGCGGCTCCCGGCTCTCGGGGCAGCTGCCTCTTCGCCCGCGGCCTCTCGCACGTCCGCGCCGAGCGGCCTCTCCCTCCGGCACGCTCGCACGCGTTTTTGGGCGTCCACGGCGCGGTGCTTCGTCTTCTGTTACACGGGCCATCGCAGTGGCGCGCCCCGTGCCACGGGAACGCGCGCTGGGCCTTCTCGTCGGGGCTATGCTGGCAGCCTGTGGTCCGGTCGCTTCGCCAACGTCTTCGTCAGACACCTCGGAAGGCAAGTACGCTCCGTGGCCGGTCCGGGACAGGGGACCGATGTCTAAGCTGCCGTCACGGTCCGTGGGCTGCTCTGGCTCGGAACTCGACATGCCAGGAATGGGAATATCCATGGGTAGAGAAGGCTTGTGGGTGCTGATTCGGTCTGCGGATCTGGTGCAAAACAACGCTTCGGACGGCTTCGAGGGAGATGGACTGCCGTGAAGCTGCTGCTGCTATGATCGGCCAGAGAGAGAGAGGTGACGTAGAACCCTTGCTATATATATGAGGATTAACTGACGTCATATTTGACGTCATAGCAGACGTCATACTAGGACTTTGACTGACCACGTTATGCTAGGACTTGACTGTCGTCAGGGGATGATCGGATTATGCATGAGTGGCCTTCAGCTTGAACTATGGTCTGGAGACCTCACCAGCGTCTGTCTGCCTGTCCTTCCTTTGGTCCAATCGACTTTAAACTTGGGGAGTGTGCTAAGGACGGAGTGCAGTGCCCTGTTTTCGTGCAATTCGGCATAGCGCCACCTATTGGCAAAAAAAAAAGTGGTTTATCTAGAGAACCGTTCATCCAATCGAGTTCAAATTTGGGGAGTGCGCTGCTGGGAACCCATCATGGATGGTGATGATCCGAGCGATCAAGATGGCGCTCGCGTTGGAAGGGCTCTAGATGCGCGGTCTCAACATCAGACTTGTTCCCAAGTCTTTTGACTCTTTACTTTTTTGGATCGCTGGACTGTTTTATAGTTCCTACTTTAGTGTGAGCGTCTTACAGCTTCTTACAGTTGAGAATTCTCTGTTTTTCAGAGCTCAGAACTCCCTAGCCGGAGCTAGGCTAACTGTAGCCCGGTAGCTGCTGCCTATAGATTCCGCAGATTTTACAGACTTCCCCACACGGCGAGACCCAAGAACTCTCTGTTACAGAGCTTGGTGATCCCTACTACCCGGCCTCGTGGACTTTGTTAATCTGTGAGGGCATCTATGTAAACGCCTCTACACCCGCTAACAATCCCCATTCAGGCCCCATATTCAAATGTCCTAGTTTCCAGCAGGAATAAGCGTGTTTCCAGCCTCGATAGCTAATTTCACCTTCTAAGGCAATTGTACAGAATGCTAAACTAAAATAAATGTTTGTGTTTCTCACGGTCTAGGGCTTTCTGCAGCACTAATTCAGCAGATATACTCTCTCCTTTGTGTGTGGCAAGAGATTCGTTTGGACTGAGCTTATACGTGCTGACACCATTCTTGCCTACATCCGCATCAGTTGCCTCTTATGAAGAGATTTTACGTTCCGGTAGAGTATTCTCTAAAATGTAAAAAAAAAAAAAATGCTTTGGGGCCTTTTCTATACATTGAGATGTAAATGTATCATGATTCAGTCAAGAGAGATTTTCATATTGAACAAGACTTATTTGATGGGGCATCAAGGAAGAAGAACTCAAGCTTTCCTCTCTTATAAAATGTGTTATGATCAAAATAGAGAATGATACCTGTACTGTAGTTGAATACCAATGTGTTTTATGAACTGCTCTGAACCAGACATACATAAAGTGACATCCTTCTGTCAAACAAGTGTTTGTGCATGAATATGTGATGGAATAGTCCAGCAGATCATGGTAGAAACATTATTCACAAGTGTCCTGAAATAAACATTTGCACCTTTTGTAATTCCAGGGCAACTTCTAATTGTTCAAACATTTCCGAGGAACACCTTCCCAAATAAATTATAGGCTATCATTCTGATATCTTAATGTGAGAGGTCCTCTGTGTTCTGAGGTCCACCAGTGGGCCGCGGTTCAGAAACACTTTTAAAGCACTTAATGTAAACATAAGTGTAGCTATGATCAAAGCATGCAAATAAATTACACTTATTAAACAAATATTTTAGATGAAGTACATAATATTTGAAGTGAAGTAAAGCACAACATAAAATAGCTAAAATACTCTTCATCTAGTATAATGCAATACAGCCAGTAAAATTAATTGTATAAGTACACTGAATTACCACTAAGTCTTTACAATTTAATTTACTTTTTCAAAGTAAACTGAAGTATAGCTTAAAATGAACTAACGTTTAAGTCTTTATAAGTTTACTTAAATACACTTATAATGTAGTGGAATTAAAGTACACTACGGTAAAGCATATTAGTTGTGTATTATGAAGGACTTGAACATAAGTATGTTTTTCAAAAGTACACTAAGTTACCACTATAAGGCTTTGCAATTTAGTATACCTTTTTGAAGTACAAAGAAATACAGCTTAAAATGAACTTATATTAAAGTACACTTTTTGCAAGTACACTTAAATACACTCATAAATAATTAAATTTAAAGAGTACTACAATAAAGCATACTGTTAGTCTATTACAATGGACTTGAAAATGAGTGTGCTTTTCATAAGTACACTAAATGACCACTTTACGGATTTGCAATTTAGTATACTGTTTTGAAGTACAAAGAAATACAGCTTAAAATGAACTTATATTAAAGTACACTTTTTGCAAGTACACTTAAATACACTCATAAATAACTAAATTTAAAGAGCACTACAATAAAGCATACTGTTAGTGTATTACAATGGACTTGAAAATAAGTGCGCTTTTCATAAGTACACTAAATGACAACTTTACGTATTTGCAAATTAGTAGACTTTTTAAAAGTACACTTAAATATAGCTTAGAACGATCTTATATTAAAGTGCACTATTTGCAAGTACACTTAAATACAGTTATAAATAATTACACTTAAAGTGTATGACAATAAAGCGTACTAATAGTGTATTACAATAGACTTGTAAATAAGTGTACTTTGCTTAAGTATACTAAATTGCCACTTTACGTAGTTGGAAATTAGTATATTTTTTTAAAGTACACTAACATATGTAATTAATGCACTTGTATTGAAGTGCACTTTTTTAAAGTACACTTAAATGCACTTGTAAATAATAGTAATTAAAGTGGACTACGATAAAGTATACTGATACTCTATTAAAATTGACTTAAAAATAAGTATACTTTTTAATAAGTACACTATATGACCACTTTAAGTATTTACAATTTTGTATACTATTTTAAAAGTATACTTAGTTACAATTTATAATACACTTGCAAGAAAGTACGCTTTTTAAAAATAAACTAAAATACCACTTTAAGTATTGGAAAAATGAGTATATTTATCTTTAGTACATTTAAATTGAGCTTAATGGCATCTTTTTTGAAGTACACTTTATAAAAGTACATGTTAAATATACTTTATATTAAGCACAAAAAGTAAAAGTATAATTATAATAACTTTTGTATACTTAAATTATATTTCAAATATACAAAAGTATACTACTTTTTCACCTGGGTTAGATACCAAGCAGGCCAGGCCGGTACGGGCCGACACGCATGCCGGCGTCCGAAGGGTGATTTGGGCCGTTTGAAGCCCAATTTGGGCCGTTTGAAGCCAGATTTGGGCCGTTTGAAGCCCAATTTGGGGCGTTTGAAGCCAGATTTGGGCCGTTTGAAGCCAGATTTGGGCCGAGTCCAATTTTACAATGAGATGCACCCACTTTAACCCTGAATAAAGTAATAAAACCACTAGTAAACCAGTAGGCGGCGCCTGGCCTGCTGTTCAGTGAGTGGCCTGACTGGGGGCACAATTTTTTTTTTTTTTTTTTTTTTTTTTCAGGCCATGCCAGGCCAGGCCACCGGGCATTTGCCCGACGTGCCCGATTATGCAGTCCGCGCCTGCTGCAGAGGGTGGGACTCTTACTGGATGATAAGGGCATTTTATCATTCTTTAATGTGACACCAGGGGACAGTCTAGCCTTGCTGCATTCTTACAAGCACAGCTTCACTGAGCCACTGTACCTTGCCTTTTCTGTGTCTAAAACACAGCTGAGCATCTGTTACCTGTTCTAGCCATCGTCCACAGAATAATGGACACAGTCAAACAAAGCAATGCTGTGCCTTTTTTTAAGTCATTTACAAAAAATTACACCTTTGCAATGATCCTCTAATGTGATTTTATATTGTTTCATGATAGTTTTGCCACATATTCCAGAAATTATTTTAAATTACACATCCAACATTCCAGAGCTGGATTACATGTCAATTTTTTTATTTTATTTTTTATCTCCCAGGGTCCAGTTTGACCTTTTTATACATGTTTAAAAATGGGTTTCCAGTTGGGCTCAGATGGCTCTAGTTGGCTCTAGTTGGCTCTAGTTGTCCCCAGATGTGGCCAGTTGTCTGCAGTCTTAGCACCAATTAGCACCGAAATCGGTTAGTGTAAACTGGGTGCAGATTTCTAATCGTCTAGTGTAAACTGCCAGATGACGCCAGTCGGAGCCACACGATTATTTCAAACATGTTTGAAATCCAGCCGCTGATATCGCATAGTGTATACTGCTCCACCGACTCAACCCAACTGGACTCAACTCAATGTTCCATCAACAGCCAATGAAAACAGAGGAGGGCGGTACCATGGGCGGTACACAAAAGGTGAATAAAAAAAATGGCGAACGTGAAGCGTCCCAAGAGTCCGCGGATTGTCAATTGGACCACAACAATGGAGCAAAAATTGACCGAGTTATGGCAGGAACACGAATGTCTGTATAACGTTAATTCCGCTGCTTACCACAACAGGACGGACAAGGGTTGGGCTGTGGTAGCAGAAGCGCTGAACATACCAGGTGAGTGAATATTACTAGCTAGCTAGCAAGCTAGCCTTAGCTTTAGCCACTACTGCAGGTATGTATGTGTGTGTGTGTGTGTGTGTGTGGGGGGGGGGGGTATGTAGCGTTAACTATTTTGCAGTGACCAAAATAAGTATATAATAAAACCAAATCGAGATTCTTCCAAGTACTCTGCTGTCACAGAAAGGAAAAGGCACTAGAGAGGAAATCCGCGCTTGAGCTGACGAATGGCGCTAAATGCTTCTCAGAAAAGGGGACTGGGTGAACAAAGAAACAATCTGGAGCACACGGTCAAAGTTAATAAGTGCAACTGCTTGCACTTATTAACTTGCCTTAACTTTGACCGTGT
Source organism: Poromitra crassiceps (assembly GCF_964638095.1). Taxonomy (NCBI): domain Eukaryota; kingdom Metazoa; phylum Chordata; class Actinopteri; order Beryciformes; family Melamphaidae; genus Poromitra; species Poromitra crassiceps. Next base: position 185,825 of record NW_028152234.1, on the reverse strand, counting down.
GCTCCAGATTGTTTCTTTCTCATGTGTGCACTGGAAATAATCTCTACACTGACGAAGGCCTTGTCGCCAAAACATGTTTGTATGCTAAGCTCCTGACTGAGGTAAATTAAATATTCAAATGGACATCTCTCGTGTGCTGGCTTGTTCTTCATATTGATTCTGCACTGGAAATAATGTCAGACTAATCGACAAGCATGAACCTTTATATCAAGATGGCTGTAGAGAATAAAAGCATATGCTTACATAACATTCAGTCAGGTGGGTCCAACTCTCTGTGCTCGTGGAAACTGTGTGTTTGTAGAGAGAGGAGTGTAGTAGAGTGTACAACATCTCTACTCACACTGAACTTGGAAGTTGACTGTATGGAACATTTTTTTCATTTCAATATGTAGTGGAGGAGGTGAAAAAAAGGGTTGCATCACTAACCCAATACAGCCGCATGCTGAGGCCCAAGCCAAGTGGGAGTGGTGAGACCATCCAAACAGCAAAGCAGACCTGGCTGATGAGAAATATGGAGTTCCTGAGACAGCACGTGACTCCACGCCCAACTGAGACTAGTGTTGTGACGTTCGCGAACGACCCAAATCTATTGAACGGCTCTTTGCTATGAACGAAGGGAACCGAGTCCTACTTGAGAGCCGTTCGTTTTAATGTTGTGCCCAAATTTCACTGCCTGCCGCTCCCCAGCACACACACAGGTTAGACCTCCCTCCCTCCCTCTGCTAGTCCGCTGAGCATGGGGCAGGAAGGATAGGTCGGGTGCACTCGTTAGGCGCATGCTGTAGCTGGCCTGGGTGGGCGGACTCAGCTTATATCAAAACCGGAGTGCATCTGCCGACTTTCTTGGTAGCGAAGTGTTGCATGAATTGCATCAAGGACAGCCAACTTTCAGCTTAGTCAGTAAATTCACTGACTAAATAAGCAGATGATATGGTGTCACCTTGTGTAGGCTAATGTTTACATTGCAGATCATTGACATTAGGTCTGGAAATACTGTAGGCTATGAGTAATTTAATGCTGCTGCAGTCCACTGATGCAAAATGAAATAGTAGTGGGTCTAATCAGATCTGATCCAAATCATACCATATCATTATATTAGTGATTTTGCAGAGAAACAGTAGTGCGCGCCCCATTAAAAAAAAAAGGAACAAGGAGCCGCTATTTTGAACGGCTCTCAGAAAGGAACGGAGCCATAAGATCCGGCTCCCTTCAAAGAGCCGTAATTCCCATCACTAACTGAGACCAGCGTAAGTGTTCACTTCAAATGTAAATAATGTATAACTAAGTTATGAGACCTATTAAAGCAACAGTTCACCCAAAAATGAAAATTCAGGCATCATCTACTCACCCCCGCCCCATGCCAGCTGGGAAGGCTTTTTAGTCAACAAAACAGTCCTGGAGTATTCCAGGTAGGTAACAGAGCGCCAACCTGAGATGCCAAGTTGACTTTAAAAGATGTAATTTACCTGTTTTTAGCTGAAATCTTCACTGTAGCCATGAGCTGAGTTTTGACTTTAACCTCGCGGCTACAGTGAAGAGGTTTTCAGCTAAAAATCGTGTGTAAGATTACATCTTTTCAAGTCAACTTGGCATCTCGGGTCTTGACTTGGATTATGCCAGACGCATTTTCAGAGTTGGTCACCATTCACTTCAGTTGTTCAGGAGGACGCTGTAACTCTGTTTCCCTGGTTAACTCCCTGGTGAGTAGATAATAACTGAATTTTCACTTGAATTTTGGGGTCAACTGTTCCTTTTGCAAAAACATGATGTAGGCAACCCAAGTTTATGATCCAGTAGCTCAGATAGAAAATCTAATAGCTGGTGAATAAACTTAGTCCTGAACTGCTGAGCGGGCTATCACAAGCCAGGAGTATCAGTCTAAACTTAGACCTAGACTACCTAGACCTGAATTAGCAGTATAATATTAGTCATCTTAAATAATCCTAATAAATTTTGATTTGACCTAATTTTATTGTTGTCTATAGAGTTAGTTCCACCTCTGCGCAGATTCCCCCGCTCTCTTCTCTCTCTCCCCCTCAGGTGTCCTTCATTGGCCTGACGTACACCCCGCCGCTGCAGCCCTAGGTCCGGCCGTCATCGCCCTAGCCACCTGTCGTCACTCTAGGCCATCTACCCACTACTCCCTCTACTGTCTGACACCCCGGGCTCATCACCATCACCGACCCCTATCCTCATCATCCTGGTCACCTGCTTGCCTAAGGGAAGGGGGGGGCGCCCCCCCAGCCCCCCCCCCCCCCCCCCCCCCCCCGCCGCCTCATCATCACCTCCAACTCCTATCCTCCCCTCCTCTTAATCATCACCTCCGACTCCTATCCTCCCCTCCTCTTAATCACCAACGCGGACTCATGGATTCCTCAGATCACCCTCATGGAACTCCCAATCTTGTTACCCCTTTTTTCACCTAGCTAATTAACTAGTATTCTCTAAACTTACGAACACTTAAAGACTACATTTTCTATTTCTTTTTGGACTCTACTTTTTAGATTTTCAACTCCCTTCCCTGATCTTAGGATAATTTAAAAACTACATTTTTATATCCCTTCTGTTGGACTCTTTTTTACATTTTCAATTTTCTGTTCTCTTCCATTCCTCAAACCATTCACAGAGTTTCATTATCGGAAACTCTGTGCATGGTTTAGCCCGGCATCTCTCGGCCTGTCTCGGAGGGGAGTCCCCGGATGGGGGTCCGTTGCTGTGGCCTGGGTGGGCCCGTCCCCCGCATGGCCTGCTCTCACGCTCTCAGTCACTATGCTGGTGGCTGGGGGCTGGGGGGGCGGGTCGCGTGGGGGCTGGGTCCGCCCGGGCCGCAGCAATGGGCCCCTATAGCACAACGACCTCACAAGGTTCCTCCTCAGCCAAGTCACTGGGGCAATCCATGTGGCGATCCATGTGTGGATTGGCACCATATGGTGGAAAGGTTTTCTTGCGTTCACTGGGGGTGAGGGGGCGCCGCTGTGCCCCGGCCTGGCCTTCCCTCCCACGCCTTATGTGGGCGGGGGCCGGGTCGGGGGGCATCGGTGCTCTTCATCACTGGTCGAGGGCTGCCGGTTGGTTTAGAACAGCTTAGGTAGGCGATAGATTAGCTACAGCTTAAGGCTGACCTGTTATAGTGTTCAGGCTAAAATCAGACTAGAGCAGAGTAGGATAGGCCAGATTAGGCTGTAGATTAGCTAGATACTATGTCCCAGTTAGCTCTGGTTAATGCTTAGAGTAGTCAGTTGTCTGATCTTCTCCCCCCCCCCCCCCTCTCTCTTTCCCCCTTCCCCCGCTTCTTCCCTTCTTCCCCCTTCCTGTTCTCCTCTCTTTCCATGCTCTTTCCTCCCCCACATCCCACCGCCCCCCCCCTCCCTTCTCCTGCTCTCTCCTCCTTCTCCCCCCCTCTGCTCCTTCTCCTCTTCTCCCCTATTTTCCTGAATCCCTGCCACTTCCTGCTCTCCCCTCTCTCACATTCCCCCTGCTCTCCTTCCCCTGCACCCTCCCACCTCTCCTTCTCTGCCTCTCTCCTCCTCTCTGTCCTCTCCCCTCTCTCACATTCCCCCTGCTCTCCTTCCCCTGCACCCTCCCACCTCTCCTTCACTGTTCTCTCCTCCTCCACATTTCCCATTTTCTCCCCACCCTCGCCCTAATCCGGGCCCGTATCCTACTCCCTCCCTCCACCCTAGACCCTACCTCTACTCTGCCTCTACATCTACCCTGCCTCCCTCTCCTTCTCTGTTCTCTCCTCCTCTCTGTCCTCTCCCCTCTTTCACATTCCCGCTGCTCTCCTTCCCCTGCACCCTTCCACCTCTCCTTCTCTGTTCTCTCCTCCTCTCTGCCCTCTCCTCCCTCTCACATTCCCCCTGCTCTCCCTCCCCTGCACCCTCCCACCTCTCCTTCTCTGTTCTCTCCTCCTCCACATTTCCCATTTCTCCCCACCCTCGCCCTAATCCGGGCCCGTATCCTACTCCCTCCCCTCCCCCAACCCTAGACCCTACCTCTACCCTGGCTCTCCCTCCCCTGCACCCTCATCTCTCCTCCTCTGTTCTCTCCTCCTCCACATTTCCTATTTTCTCCCCACCTCCCCCCTCTCCTCCCTCACATCCCCCCGCTCTTCCTCCCTCCTCCACTCTCCTGCTTTCTCCTCTTCCCGGTGTTCTTCCCCTTCCCCCTTTCCCCCACCACTCTAAAGCATAGTACACATTTTACTCCAAAGCATGGCACCCACTCTATCCTCTCCAATATTCCGCCACTATTTAAAGCATGGCACAGCATGGCAATATTCCGCCACTATTTAAAGCATGGCACCCATGCTCTTAGTATTTCGCCACTATTCAAAGCATGGCACCCACTCTTCCCTAAAGCAAGGCACCCATAAGCTCTATATGTGAAAATGTGCTTATCTGGCAAAAGGACTCATTACTAAAGGCTTGCAGCCAATTCAATTAGGCATAGTTTGGTTGCTTAGAAATTGACATATGTCCGTTTGCAAGATGTGCGTCTATATTTCTCATTCTCTCCCCACCTCCTCCCTCCCCCTGCTCTCTTCTCCCCCACACCCCTCCCCCTTCCCCTCTCCTGCTCTCTCCTCTTGCTCCTTCCCCACCTCCTATACCCTCCAACATCTCCCATTCCCTCCCCACCCCATCACTCTCACATTCCCCCTGCTCTTCCCCCTTCTCCTGCTCTCTCCTCTGCTCTCTCTTCATTTCTATATTTTCTATATTATCAATTGTTCAAATGTTATCTTTATTCTGTATATTCTTGTTACTGTGTGTTAGCTAGAATCAGCTAGACATACTTTCTGTGAAGCCCTCTGAGACATGCTTGTGAATTAGGGCTATATAAATAAACTTGACTTGACTTGATCGTTGCCATGCTTATTGTGAAATAATAACATTGTTTATGCTGACAGGATACTGCGAGTATGAAGCATTTATCTGCTCCTACTCATGTAAACACAATACATAGCTTGAACATTTCATGTACATCTGGAGCTACTTTTCCAGATAATTTGTATCATTGAGAATGTTCCTCCTTCTGCATGCGTTTGCAAGCTCCACTCACATAAAAATGAAACGCAACAGGAAACCATGTGGTCTGTGTTATTGGTCAGTTTGCACCCTAACGTTTAAACCTGTTTTATAGCTGGATCCATCAATAACAGAACAGCTGGACGCAGACGAAAATGAACCCCCGGCTAAGGCCCCTGAGCGATCAAGAATATCTAGATGACATGTCGGAGGCATCTGAAATGTCCATTACACCAAATACGTCGAGCAACAGTACTTCTTCATCTGCACCAGACAGGTCCTCAAAGAAACAACGAAAAGATATTCCTGGTGACATTGAGCTACACAAGCTAGCAGTGTTAAAACAAATGTCTGCTGTTGTCCAAGGTGCAAGTGTTAAGCAAACTACCGATGCAGATCTATTCGGGCAGCAGGTAGCCGCAGAATATAAGAACATAAATGACCAAAGCCTAAAAACTAGAGTAAAGAGAAAAATCATGAACATTCTTTATGAGGCCCAGGAGAACGAGCAATCTGCCCAGTCACGGTTTGTCAGTTATCCACAGCATTCACCATACCCACCACACCAACAATATCCACCACAGTCGCCAACTCCGTTTGCATCTCAACCCCCTCTGCCAGCACACACCCCACCACACCACCAGCAATACCTAGCATCTCAAGCACCTCCACAGCAATACCCAGCACCGCACGAGCATCCTTTGCCACAGTCCTTCACGTCGATGCTCCAAAATTTGGATGACTAATGTAGCCTATGGCCCCTATCGTTGCATCGGCCTAGTTTCTACGCCGAGCGCCTAGCGCAGTGGGCGTGGACCAGCGCACTTGATATCTTGGTCTTGGCGCTAGACGCAGCCTAAAGCATTACAACCACGCCTTTTAAGCGTAAAATTATGCACCATCATGCTCATTGGATAAGTGCAATAAACGAATCGCACGCTTGCCTTTTAAGCTCCAATTCCACTGCTCCAGCAAAACCAGACAGAAGCCAAGCGCTCTGCCCCCCCCCCCCTCCCTTCATCCAGTCTGTCTGTCTCCATATAGGCTATTATTCCATATTATTATGCTTCTCAAACCAATCTAACTGCAGTTTAAATACTGCAAGCATGTAAATACGCTACACTATAGCAAGATCAAAGTGAAAAGAATGTTCTAAAGGCATCAGCTAGAAAAATATAGCCTATCCCTATATGATGAGATTAATTTTATATTGGTGAAAGTTTGTCCAGAACGATATCGTTTTCTCTCCCCTGCTGCAGGTAGAATGATGCACATAAATATACCCTACATTATGTAAAGTCATTGCATAAATGTGTTTTTATTGTAAAACTAAATGTGAAGTAGGGCCAAGTTATTGGAGCGGACATCACAGTATAGCACATGACAGTAGAAGCGCGTTCCCATAGCTAACACTTATCTAAATCACGTTAAATCGACAAGAGATATATATAGGCCCAGGAGGACATATATGTTTCACTTAGGGTGGTGTTTTAATTTCGATGTTTTATTTGGTCCAATATTGAAATGTTCTACAATTGCAGGCTGTGTTACCATTACACATTATTTTAGATTGACCTTTTATATCTATTTCGCCTCATTTGGTTGCTATTTAGTAGCGAAATGGAGTACCCAATTGCATGCTGGGACATTCACAGGCAGTGAACTTACAACTGCTATTTCCTATAGGACGTGTGTTGTGTCTGTCTGAGCGAGGGAGTCAGAGAGAGACAGTCGTATTGTGCCTGTCAGACTGAGGAGAGAGGGAGAGAGTGACACAGAGAAGGGTGACAGAGGAGAGAGCCAGAGGGGAGGGAGAGAGCCAGAGGGGAGCGCTCCGCGCAACTGGCGCACTCTGAATAGGCCTGGTTTTCAAAAGCGCAAAGCGCTAAATTTACCCCAGGTGGGAAGATAGCAGTACGCCGAGATTTAAGGCCGACACGCCCACTCTGGGCCATTCTGGGACTGCGCCACGCCCATTCGGCCTAAAGCGCATTTGGCAGCATAAAGCCATATTGATATCGTCCCAAAACAGGCGCAAGGCACGTTTTTTTGCGTTTAACGCCCGTTTTAGCGCCGAAGGCTTGTGGGAGAATAGGGCCCCTTATGTTTTTGATTTTCTGGCTCCCATGGAGAAATGGCAAACAGATTTTTGAATGGGTTTTCAGTCCGATGCCTGAAAAACGGTCTGTGGTTCACATCGGTTCAATTTAGAATGTTTTTGTTGTCGAGTTAAAACCGTCCATATTTATTTTATATAATCTTTAAAGCCAGGTCATCCTAAAAATGTCTGTACTCAGGAGTTATTTTTATTTTTTATTTTATGCTAGATGGTGAAGTAGTCACTTGTATTTAGAAGTGCGATTAAAAAAATGTTCCTACTTGAAAATACTGACTTATGTCAATGCACTTTATATTGTTGGATTTTTACTTAAAGCAGCTACGAGCAACTTTTTCGATTGTTATTAAACAGTATAAATTTAATATCAATGCATCACATCTTACCTCTAATAGTCGACGAGACCAAAGCCGTGTGTATCTGAGATTGCTCCCTTAGGTGATTATTAAGTCTATAGTCTGTCTAAACTCGCGCCAACAGGGGGCTCTCTAGAGCGACCGGACCGGGTAACCCGGAAGTGAAACGCGGAAGTGAAACCAGGAAGTGAAACGCAGCTGCCTTTTTACGCCGTTTGCGCTGCCTAGCAACATAACATAAACAATGTGAACGCCACGCATACTCGCGGGAACATCTCTCGTTATATTCTAACAGGTTTTTTGGAAGTTATTTTGTGGTTATGGCCGAAGTGGCTGCTGCAAACCGTTTCATTTCAATTCCTGATCTGCCCTGGCTACAGACACACTAACACTGGCCGATTCACTCGGGGTTCAAGCGAGACTACTCTGCGTTGGTATCGTCGACTATTAGAGGTAAGATGTGATGCATTGATATTAAATTTATACTGTTTAATAACAATCGAAAAAGTTGCTCGTAGCTGCTTTAATAAATCCTTGAACTTGAAACAATTCTCTTGAATCTCCTTGCTGTATCAATTTAATTCTCAACCTTCATGTGCTAGCAAATAGCACACACATTTTATGTTTACATGTTGAATTTGACCCATGTTTAAAGGAACCCCAAAAAATAAAATTGTGTCATCATATTCACCATCGTGCTACTGCTAGTCAGAAAACAGGTGAGGTTTGTGCATCACACAAGGGAGGTTGCCAGCATAACTTGAGTCACCATCAAGTCAATGGTAAGTGGCTTTCTCTCTTGAATTGTGCTGCAACCTCCCTGTGATGCATACACTTCACCTGTGTTCTGACTGGCATGATGATATGACCGCCTGTGAGAAAGCCCTAACAGTGACCTCTGCTGTCTTGCAACAGTTGCAAAATCAATAAGGTTACACAGAGTCAAGGTCACACTTTGTTGGATTTTTTTTTTGGTCCACAAGCCAAAGTGGCAGCACTTGAACAGGGCAGTCGCTTCTTTCTCGCTCTCCCTTATCTCCCTTCTTTCCCTCTGCCTGCAACAACACCCAGAGCAAACTTGCATTCGTCTACTCAAAATGACAAATATGGATTTATTGGATTTACTAAGCTGGTCTCTCAACGCAAATCAACTAAACTTTGAGGAATGCGGGGTCCGGGGAACCCCCACCCTCTGCCCAGACGGATCTTTCGCCGCGGGATACGGGAAGACAACAGCGATTGACCCTAGGCTGTGACGTCATGAAAATTGAGACGGGCGGTCAGTGAATTTGAACTGTGAAAAATGGATTATATCTGGATATATCATAGAAATTCCACTGATCTGCAATAAGAGAATATGAACTAAGTTGGGAATCAGAGACTTGACACCTGCTGTTGACTTTCTGGTCTGTGTGACCCTGGTCTGTGTGACGTGAAAGGAATTCCAGGCAACCAAAACATTTTATCCTAATCTGGACTCTCTACTGCCAAGGACGCAGCTCTCCTGATATTTCGTCTGCAACTGAGCTCTTCCCCCCCCCAAACCCCCCGCCTTGTTCCCTGACAGCTCTTGCATCATCCACCCCCCCCCCCTCTCCCTCTTCCTCCAATACATTCATCCATCTGGCGCTGATGACAGCGAGCCACTTGCGTTGTTTGAGAGCTAGTGCAACGGTGGCGCTGCGCACGTGGCGACCCGGCTGAGGGCAGCAGATGGTCTTTTGGAATCTGTACATAATGCAACAAATGTTTATGTATTGTATAATATTGAAGTGTGCCTTATTACTTTTTCAAACTAGTAATAATGTATCTCAATTCTGAAGTGTGCCTTTATTACTACTACCAAATTAGTAATGATGTTGTAATTTCCACTACTGTCTGATGTGAACCAAAGTGCCCTTCTGGGACATGTATTAAACTGATTGATTGATTGATTGATTGAAAGTGGCTAGTGGGGTTTTAAATTCTACCAGCCACATTTTGTACTGGCTCTTATGTGTGTAACTAGTTACTTTGTGTAACGTTTGTCTTGCTTTGAAAAAACAAAAAAAGTATTTAAAGTACAAAAATATTTATTCACATAATGAATAACCAAACAACTCAATTCTCCATCAACAGTCAATGAAAATAGTAGGGGTGGGGCAATATAGCATATCTAATGTCAAGTATTATAGTTTTTACAGGGTTCCCACACAGTCATCAAATTCAAGGACCTTTTCTCCCAAATTCAAGGACCCAGCATGGCACAGTTTGATACACGGATCATGGTTAATTACTGTTACAATACACATTTTAATGTTGAAAACTAGCAGAAGCTCGCAGACAAAAATAGAGGCTTGAAAGTGTGAACACTCCTCAATTGTGCTGTTAGTGATAGCAGACTATGTAGTCTCTTGCCTTATTTCACAGAGCACTCTGTTGAGACATAGGCTACCCTAAATTCAAGCACTTTCAAGGACCGATGTCTATTTTCACAAACCTTTAAGGCCTTGATTTTTATTTTTCGATTTCACAAACTTTCAAGGACCAGTGGGAACCTTTATTATACAAAATGTCAAGTGATTGCAAAAAATGACAGGCTTTTATGACAGTGTTGGTCATCCTGTCTGCTTGGCAATCCTATTTTGCTGCAATAACAATTATTGAAGTGAGATGAACAGACTGGAAACTTTGTCAGATGAAACAGATGTTTACAAAAGTTTGAAATGAAAACTAGATGTGAGAACTTGAACAATGCCCCCCCCCCCCCCAAACACACATGCACACCTTTACACATAGGCATCCTGCCATGGAACTAGACCTGCAGGAGAAACAAAGTACTCCTTCATGGTGTCCCGCTGCTGCTTTGCTTGGAGGCTGAAGTTCCGTCCTCTTCCTCCTTGCCAAGAATGGAGTGCTCCCAGCCCCTCTCTCCTCCAGTCTCCCTCCACGAACCTGTGGTCTGCATCCTCCCTGTCAGCCAGTCCGGGTGGTACGTATGCTTCTGACCGCTGTTCTCGAAGGAAGTTGTGGAGGCAGACTGCAGCCATGGTGATCTTCGCCACCTTGTCTGGGTGAAGGAGGATTGTGGAGTGGAACACCCTCCACCTGTTGGCTAGGATACCGAACGCATTCTCCATGACTCTGCGCGCCCTTGACAATCGGTAATTGAAGATCCTTTCTTCCTGGTCCAGTTGTCTGTGGGAGTACGGCTTCATCAGGTCAGTGCGGAGTGGATAGGCGTCGTCTCCCACAAACATGAAGGGCACCACAGCATCTGAGTTGGGAAGTGACTGTGGAGGTGGGATGTGCAGGAGTCCTCGCTCAAGTGCCCTTTTGAAGTCGGAGTGGGCAAAGAGACCTGCATCTGAGGCCCTACCCTGAGTGCCCACACTCACATACAGGAATTTGTAATTTGCATCTACAGCTGCCAGCATGAGGACAGAAAATCGACATTTGTAGTTCCTGTACGTGCTCCCGCTGCGTGCTGGTGGCTGGATGTAAATGTGTTTGCCATCGAGGGAGGCCAAGCAATTGGGGAACTGCCACTTCCGCTCAAACTCCTCAGCAATGGCATGCCACTCTGCCTCAGTTTTTGGTGTCTGCAAATAAGCCATGACAAGAATGAATGTAGTAATTTGTGAGGTCATGCTTGATAGGAAAGGATTTTTCGGTGCCTGGTTCAACCTAGATAAAACTGCCCACTCCAATCAGAAGGTGTTGACATATGTTAATACCTTTCCAGCGTGTCCAATTGTTCCAGATATATGAAAAATCAATACAACAAGCAATTCTGATATTTAGAACATTATTTTATATAGAGAATATTGCATAATGGTACAGAGCAAGTCAAGTGATATATTACCCCCTCAGAGATCTCCGTGGTGGATTTCCAGTGGTCTTTCCTAACAGCAAATATGTAGCAGGTCAAGAAAAAGACCCTTGAAAACCGACCAATTCATTTTCTTGAGGGTGGGCTTTTAAAGTGCATTTCCTTGAGGGCTGGTCTCTCCCCGAAGGCTCCTCCTCCATCTGATGACATCCTTCACTGCTGCGCTGACATTGGTAGTTATACGATCTCTCCTTCTGTCACTCTTATGGTAGGAGTGTTTTCTCCTCCTCCGGGGTCCTCATCACATGACCTGGCTCTTCCACTGGAGGTCACACGCACTAACCCTCACTTGAAATAGTCATCTATTAACTCCCCTGTGAACAAAACAACTGTCAATACATTTGCTAATATTACCAGCTTGATATATTTAAATTCCTATTTTAACTCCTATAATTTGGGTCAGCTAATTTAGCTATATTCTCTATTAGAAATCCTATAGTACTTTATCTATGGTTACTTTAGACTAGATAATCTAATTCTACATCCTGGATAAGATCAAATCCAACTAATCATGGGTTAATCCCAGTCTGAACTGGAAAAAACATCATACAGCCCAGACCACTACCTCTTGGTCTAAAACCACCCTAAGGATGTAAAAAGAATAAGATGGTAGCTTCTTAAGTTAAATTCAACAAACCAGAGAAAACCTCACCCTATTTTAACCAGGATGAGGAAACTCTTATCAATTACCAATTATCAACTAATTTGACGACCACCTGCCAATTCGGTCGGCAGATTCAACTTTAATATGACTATGAATTTGACTATATATTTATTTTCCAACCTATAGTTGCAGCAGTAACAATAAGCTAATATTTATCTAAATATTATATACGTGAACACCTTCTGATTTTAGTGGGCAGTTTTATCTAGGTTGAACCAGGCACAGAAAAATTCCTATCATGCTGTATTATGGCAAAACTAACCTCAGTGACAATTTAAGAATGAATAACATTCATCAAGGAGGCTGCCTTTCTATATGCACATTGCCCTTTGTGATTTATTAATTACACAGTTTAGGGATAGTTCAGATTATCTGATGTGGGGTTGGTTAAGTACAGTATTGATAATTATTTTCAATAGTCAGAAGTGTTTGAAATAATCAATAGTCAGTGTGTACCTCATACAACCCCACGTACATTTGTAAAATGTGACACCATATGGCGTTTTGACGCTCAATTAGGCCGAGGGCATTTTTCTGATTTTTACAGATTCTGAAATGGCAGACTGTAAGCTTTCAAATGATGTGTCACACATTGTAATCTGAAAAAAATTGAAGGAGATATGCTTATTTGATTGTTCACACTCTGGGAAGCAGGAACTGAGAAATCGGCTCTCAAAGTTTGAGAAGTTTTTCACACCTGGGACAGCCAGCCAAGGGGGAGTGAACAATGGCTCCTCATTTACATTAACCACTCCCCACAGCTGATCACTGTCACTCTGACACACTGGGACACAGGCCACAAGTAAGACAATGATAGAATGTAATAGCCTACTGTTTAGGTGATGGGTTTCATAAACTTTCTGTAATAAAACATCTGAAAGCAAAAATCTTATCAAATGGGGTACGCGCGGTCTAATTTTGAGGTATCCATGCTTTTATCACTTCTCATCTGGATTATTGTAATTATTATTACATGTGTGCCTATTATGTTCTTTTTGGGCTCCTTAAATAAAGGTTTCATTTATATAATAATAATAATAGGATATAATATGAATAAAGATTTGATAAGAGACAGGAGCTGCTGAACAAAAATAAAACACACACACACACCGTGGCTAGCAGGCCTCGCTAGCACGCTAAAGTTTTCCTTTGTTCTCAACAAGAGATGTGTGTGTTTCCCGTGTTTCCCCTCATTGATTGTTACAGTTGATCTGAAAATAGGCGAGTAATCTATATGGGCTGATATATGTGCCACCTCAAATTGAATTCGAATTGCTCAACTTGAATTCGAAATTTTTCATTTTGAATTTGAATTGCTCTTTTTGAATTCGAATTTTTTCATTTTGAAATTGAATTGCTTTATTTGAATTCAAATTTTTTCATTTTGAAATTGAATTGCTCTATTTGAATTTGAATTGCTCTATTTGAATTCGAATTTTTTCATTTTGAAATTGAATTGCTTTTTTATTTTGAAATTTTTAAACTGAATCTGAATAGCATAATTTTAAACTGAATTTATTTGCTTTGAAATTATTCAGTTTCCACATTCCTATTTCAAAATTCAATTCAAAATTTTCAGAATCTTGTGTTCAAAAATTTCAACATGTGTGTGCGCCATCCGGGTACTCAATGAGGAAGAGGAGGAAGGAGGAAGAGCAATCGAGCGCAGATTGACCGAACTCCTTTTTGGCAGAGGCACCAGAAACCCACCCACTCCCGCTAGAACTATTTGGTCTTGTTGTATTCAGGTTCGCTACAATCATAGAAGACCACTTTGAGTTGAACAAGGATGTTTATACAGTATATATCATTGAACAGTACATGACAGCGAATCTCGTGAACCCGGAACTGATCCTCCCCCGACCCCGTGACATCATCAACAGGTCAACACCACAGGTCTCCCACGACTAGCATGGATGTATTAAATTAGCCGCCCGCGGCCCGCCAGTCTTTCCATTGTCTGCTGATCATCATGGACGAGAGGACACCAACCACGGTAAATACCAACTGGCTCCCATGTATTTTCACCGGCATAACGTAACGTAGCTACACCAGCTGAGCTTGTTTCTGTGGCAGTTAGCCTAGTTGGCTAGCTAGCTAACTAGCTAGCCAACTAGGCTAACTGCCAACTAGCTAGCTATCGGGAGCTCTCTGGTCACAAATAACGATAGCCCACTGAACAATTCGGTGAACGAATCTTTCTAATGAACTGATTTTAATTATTCAGTATGTTAGCTGGTGTTTATAGACCCTTTTTCACAGCAACCATGTTGGAGGGTAAACACAGCCCTGGCTCACCTAAATCATAAATGGATCAGGGCCATAATTACTGTCATTAATTACTAGGGCCGGGACTTTATCGCGTTAATTTCGATAACATTAGCGCGTTAAATTAATTAACGCATTGTAATCGCAGATGCACAGAGGACGCATTCCAGTCATACCAAGCAACAACGTGCTTTGAGGACGTCAGACAACAAACCCATGCGTCGCTTTGCCCGGTGGATGGGATTTACTTTAGATTTGAACAACTCCCTGATGGACGCGTGGATAAGAGAATGGTTGTGTGCAAATTGTCACCGGACACCGTGCTCACGACTAGATGGTTCAGTGCCAAGATGACAAAGTAGCCAACTCATGTGTATACGAGGGATCAGAAGCTGGGGCGAACTTATAATGGGACCCTATTGAGCCAGCCTAGTTAGCAGGCTCGTGCTTGTTGTATTTGTTTATCCGTGATTGATTGAGTTTGACACTGTGCATGTTTGTTTATAGTGGTTTCAGATACATTTGACTTTTATCTAGCATTTATTAGCGATTTGTATTGATTTATATTTGGAATAGAAGCATTATCCATAACCTGCCACCAGGGCGGCAGTATGACTGGGGTTAATGTTAAGAGGGCTACAAATTGCTTTTCCCATGAAGAAGAGACAACGTTAACTCAGACTACTGACTGAATGAATGAGTAGATAGATGGCAACAGAAGCCGGCATATGAGATGTATTGCCAAAGAAGCTCATTAAACCTGACGTGGATTTGAAGTACCGTTTCCAGTCGTTCTTTAGACAGAAGTTTGTAGTGGTTGCCGTGATGATTCACAACAGTGCTGTTTAGGCTACTAAGACATGCATATTGTACATCAGACTCTTGAGTTGCTTCTGCTCTCACTCAGAATGTAAAAAATATTAGCGATGTATTGTTTTTTTAGATTAATATTTGTTAGGCACAACTCATACTGGGCTGTGACATCATGCTGATTCCTCGTATACAATAGAGACTACTTGAATCTTGTGAATATTGTCATCTCAAAACCCACCATATTCCTAAAATTGCTGCAATTTATGTTAAAAATTGCACTGATCTGTTGGTCTGTGTAGCTTAAGATTATGTATAATATACGTACTATTATGGCCATATTATGTCCATTCATTGATTCACTTGTATTTTCGAAATCCTTTTGAATGGAAAAATGTTGCTTCTCCTGTCAAATATTGATATGCGATTAATTAATCGCAAAGCCTCTAATTAATTAGATACATTTTTTTAATCGAGTCCCGGCCCTATTAATTACACCTGTGATTACCCTCCAACATGGCTGTTAAAATGATCATGCATAGGATTCTATGCAGTAGAACCTATTGGTCTTTGTCAATGTAGTCCCAGACAGGCCATATTTGCGGCTATACAGGGGTTTCAATTCAATCGATTGCATTGGATTCTATGCAGTAGAGCCAATCAGATAATTTGATACACCTGTGTAGCCCAGAAAGATGGCCGGTCTGGGACTACATTTGACAAAGACCAATTAGACGAATAACACACCTATGTAGGGCACAAAGATGTCAGCATTGGGAGTACATTTGGTACCCATGAATACTTGGCATAAATGATTCCTAGCAAAGCTCTCAATGGAATCCCATGTGTTCTGTTTCTTGGCCCCTCGCCCTCAGTGTTGCAGTAGGCTACTACTAACGATCACATTATTAATTTACATTCCTTTTTCAGAACATTGTCCTTCAGGAGTGTTTAGGAAGACTAAAGGAACGACTCCAATGGGCCCTCAACAACAACCCTTGTGACCTGGATTATTTGGAATACATAGTGACCCAAGAGAGAACCTTCATAAGTGCCTTGGAGAATGTAGGTCTGCCTAATGAGGTCCGTGAAGCGCTTGAAGACCTGAACACCTTGTTTGAGACGAGGAACCAACCTCCCCTTTCTAACGCTGTGATGAGGATGGTGGGTCCCCATGGACGTGTTAGGCTCCAGGTGACAGAGGACCACCTCCAAAGTGTTTTTCAGTTGGGGTTACCTGCTACATCTGTCGCACACATTCTTGGAGTCTCAAGACGTACCCTATATAGGAGGATGCAAGAATACAATATATCAGTTAGAAGCATGTACTCCACTCTGACAGATGACACTCTGGATATGGAAGTGAGAGCGATCAAATCTAGACAACCTCATGCTGGATACCAGACTGTCCGGGGGTGTCTACAAACAGAGGGTCATCGTGTACAATGGACCAGGGTCAGGGCCTCTATGCACAGAGTTGACACAGAAGGAATCCTATCGAGAATGTCAAGTATGGGCTGTGTTGTCCGGAGAATATACTCAGTCCAAGGCCCACATTTTCTGCAACACATAGACACCAATCATAAACTCATCAGGTATGTTTTATATTTGATTATAAAACTGCTCTCTCAAATCAAGCAATCTGATTGGTTCACAGCCGTGGTATAAATGCCGTATATCATGTTAATATACCATGGGGTGGTATATACTTGGAGTCATATAATGCAGAGTTGCGATTTGAACGTTATTTATTAATAAAACCTATTGAAGTCACAGTTGTCCTATCTCTGCGTGCCATTTATTTAACTACAATGAGTCATGATGGCGCCACTCTCTTATACATGTCTCTTATACATGGCTTTGGTCACGTGATTTCTTTCGACACAGAAATCTGCAAACAAAGATGGCCGACCAGTTTTCTAATTTCCTCAAATCTTTCTCTGCTTGTAACGTTACTAATACTTCGCAGAAAATTAAATTATGTTTTGTACAAGAATAGACACAGGCTAATATCTTCATTTAATGTAGGGTGCAAAAAAAACTGTTAACCCCGCATTTCTAAATAAGACGAACGTTAGCGGACGTTGTGCAAAACCCACACGAGTTGCGCCTATTTAACATCAGTGCCAGCGAGACTGCAGCCCATTTCACTCAACAAGCGCCAGGATTGGCCAATGTCAACTTCAGTCTCCAGAACGATCCAATCAAATCACCCACACGTGTTCCTAGAGGTCACGCCTTACAGTAGCGTTTCAACTGCCTATTGATCAGTATGCCATGTCAGTCGGACTTAAAGAATAATAGCCATTTAGATTGCTTTGCTTATTACTTTCATATATTATCATACTTGGAAACCGTTTTATAAAAGCAATATATCACTTGAGCTGCGTGTATTGTCGGCCTCGTGGAATAACAGCAGCGGTATAATTGCCACAATACACTGGCTCTCGTGATATATTGCTTAAATAGAACATGATTAGAAGTATTTTGTTGGGATACATTTTTTATCTTTTTTCTTTCATTTTTCTCACCAGATATAACATGGTAATATTCGGAGGCATTGATGGCTTCTCTAGGAAGGTAAGTGTGAAGGACATAGTGAAAATGTTGTATGGTACAGTTACAGTATAATATACAGTATAGTAGTATGGTGATGCCTCTCTCCTTCTAGTGGGCTGTCTGGCTGCCGAGATTGTTCCACTGGTTTTGCCTTTCAGTAATTCTGGAGTGGGGAGGGGGAGCAATGCCAGAGAGGGCGTAAAGGCAGTGTACTACGGGGATAGTTTTTATGCACACGGCCACTATCCTGCAGTTCTCAATGAGGATAGGTTTGCGTGCATGGCTTGATCGGCTCCAGTCCATGCTGGACAGGCATATTAAGTGGTGGATAATAATAATAATAATAATTATGTGCAGATTGCAGTGGTATTCACTGCACATGAGTAAAGTAATGCGCCCAGACTGGACCCTCAGGGAGAGGCAAAGATGGCTGCTCGCGTCCTAGCCTTCCTTTATAGGCCTTGGTTATTACTAATTCCTTGTACCCCCCCCCCCCCCCCCCCTCCTCTAGATCATGTTCCTTGATGCTGCAAACAACAACAAGGCCGATACTGCACTCAAGTTTTTCCTGGATGGAGTGAGAACATTTGGATGGCCTTACAAGTGGGTAATGCTGCAATTAATACTGTATACTTACAGTAAAATTAATGTTTCTTAGCATACCTATACAATATAGTCAGTCATTTATTAGGATATGTTCTCTTTGGCGAGTATATTTACATCCATCTGTTATCAGGATTAGGTGAAAGCTGACCGATTAAATTTCACAAGTGTATGTAGCATAGTCAGACTTAGAACCCGGGCGCTCCACCACACACTGACAAAATGCATTGATGAGTGGAGGTCTGTGCTGGGAGCATCCCTTCTCGTTAGACAACAGACCTGTTGGTTCAATGCTGCATTTACTGACCCTTGTGTGATGAAATTATCCAGAATTTGAGTACATTATTGTGGATTATGTTTATATGAATGTATTAATTTCAAAATCTGCACAGGGTAAGAGGTGACCAGGGTGTTGAAAATGTCCCCATTGCCCAGATGATGTTTACTGTGAGAGGCACAGGATGTGGAAGCTTTATCAGTGGGAAAAGCGTGCACAACCAGAGGTAAGGTTTTCCCATTAGCAATAATGATAAATTACCTCACAGTGTTTCCCACAGGATTTTGAGAATTTGTGGTGGGGGGACCACAGACCCCCTAGGGTGGTGCGGGGGCATGCCCCCCCGCGAGATTTTTTTAAACATTTTAAAGTAAAATGCATGAATTTGGTGTACTTTGAGAAAGCTTAAGAGCAAAATTAAAAGGCTAGATCTATGAAGAACATGTCATCATTACTGTGCTGTGGGTTTACAATGACAAACTAAATTTCTCCCTATAGGTCAGGGATACTCAACTTGCTTTGCCACTTTCGTGAAATGATAGAAGGCGAGGGGCCAGTTAATAAACAAACAATATACATTTTTCTGTAGCGGATTGTAGGTTTTTGGGGTGTCAGCCGGAGTTTAGGCTGACAGTGTTGTGCACACCGGATAGTTAGTTAAGTTAGTTGGGTTAAGTACATACATAAGTGCATGGGTAGCGAGCAGATGGCGGTATTTGACAATTTAGCAGCTAAATCATAGATTATTGAAAGATATTCCATATTCCAGACTGAAATGCTATAACAGAAGTATTGGCCAGAATGACATGAACATTTTTTTTTTTTTTTTTTTTTTGGTCAACATCTTATTGTGGCGGTCCAAATATTATTGTGGGTGTGGGTGTGGGTGCCCTTCATTGTGACTGTTTGGCTGTTTTTTTTAGTTTGATTAAGCAATGTGAAATGTTTGTATTTGTAGAATCGAACGTCTATGGAGGGATGTTTGGACTGGGGTCACGCACATTTACTATGATGTCCTACACAGCCTGGAAGAAGATGGATCCCTTGACATCTCAGATAGTCTTCACCTCTTCTGTGTTCAGTACACCTTCCTCCCTAGGCTCAAGGGTGATCTGACAAGGTTTTCTGCTGGATGGAATAATCATTCCATCAGAACGGAGAACTACTATACTCCCAATCAGCTGTGGGAGCTCGGGATGATGCAGCGCCCTTTCAGAGAGCCAGACACATTGGACCAAGATGTGGCAGTTGAAGAGCCAGACACATTGGACCAAGATGTGGCAGTTGAGTAATTATAGCAACCATATTGTTCTGACAAATGTGTATCCTTGCAGATATGATTCTCAATCCACACACTGACATTCTTTCTGATTTTCAGGGAATCCAGATCAACGACATTGATTGGGAGTGCTCAGGGCTGGCCCATAGCAATGCTTCTACCCCAGGTGTTACGGTGCCAGAACTGGAATGTCCACTGACTGCAGAGGACATTGAGACACTACGCCGCACTGTTGATCCCCTCTCTCATTCAGATAATTTTGGCAAAGACATTTATTTGGTCACATTATCACATGCTTTGTACCTACTACGGCATCATTGACGAACCTAATTTCACAAACAGATGCCTTCTGCCTTGCATGTCTAAATTCGATTCATGGTGATAATACATATGTTTTTATACCTTAAATATTATTTTAAATCACGAGGGTGGAATAATAATGATGAACGATAACTATCATAGACTTGGTGAGCGACCAATATAAATAAGAAGAACCAAATGCCCTTTAGGAAGCTACGAATGGTGAGTGATGCCAGCTATATGCCTCACCCTACAACTGCCAAAATCACCCCAGGCCTTCGGAAGAGCAACTTTCAGATGTTGGGTAATTTCGATATATGTTCTTGAAGGTTAGACGTGGGCCTTTAAACCAACCCCTATGTTGAGTGACCTGTACGTATGTCCCTATAAATAGTAATATTATAAATTTATTTACTATAGCATTGATAAATGGTTAAATTCGATTCATGGTGATAATACATATATGTCTAAATTCTTGTGAAAATTATAATTTTATATCCTCTAACATGATAAATGGTTAAATTCGATTCATGGTGATAATACATATATGTTTTATCCCCCTAAGGCGGGGGGGGGGAGTGGCAGAGCCTGGGGAGACAGAGAATAGTTTAGTTTAGAATCCTAGCTTTGGGAGTTAGGGGTAGAAGTTAGAATCTTCTTTCTTTGAGCAATAGGGAGGAATTTAGCCTCCGGCATCTGGCTTACAAGACCGGCGCTCTGACGCTGAGCTACTAGGGCAGGCTCATTGAAGGGCTTTGTTTTCCACTCATGCTGCTAAAGGGGAAATAATTAGGATGAGGAGGGAGGCTACTTGTCCAATGATAATATAGGGATCTTCTACGGGCATGCCTCCGATTCAGGTGAGGATACCAACGTTTGCAATAAGGGTTCAGAATAAGATTCGGATGAAGGGTCGAAATGTTAGGCCTCGTTTTGAGGTGTGGAGGAAGGGCACTACTATTAGGACAAGGATAGAGGCTAGTAGGGCTAGGACGCCCCCTAATTTGTTTGGGATAGATCGAAGGATGGCGTAGGCAAATAAGAAATATCATTCGGGCTTAATATGTGGGGGTGTGACAAGCGGGTTGGCGGGGGTGAAGTTGTCAGGGTCTCCGAGCAGGTTGGGGGAGAATAGCGATAAGGATGCGAGAATTGTAAATAGGATGGTAAATCCAAGTGCGTCTTTGTAGATGGAGAAGGGGTGGAAGGGTATTTTGTCTGCATCTGAGTTAATGCCGATGGGGTTATTGGAGCCTGTCTCGTGGAGGAAGATAAGGTGGATGATCACTATGGCTGCGATAACGAAGGGGAATAGGAAGTGGAAGGCAAAGAATCGAGTTAGTGTGGCGTTGTCGACTGAAAAGCCCCCTCAGATTCACTGGACTAGGGCGTCCCCCACGTAGGGGATGGCAGAGAGGAGGTTAGTAATTACAGTGGCACCTCAGAAGGATATTTGGCCTCATGGTAGGACATAGCCTACGAAAGCAGTTATTATTGTTAGAATTCTAACAATAGGTATTCACAAACAAACAGAATTGGAACCTATAAAGAAAGTTAAGTTATCCTTTATTTATCCCCTTGGGGAAATTCATCCTCTGCATTTGACCCATCCTCTACTAGGAACCTTCCTAGAACTAGGAGCAGTGGGCAGACGCAGTGCAGCGCCCGGGGACCAACTCCAGTTCTTTTGCCAGTACCTTGGTCAGGGGCACTGACAGGAGTATTAACCCTAACATACATGTCTTGGATACATGGAAAGACATCACTCACATCACAGGGTTCCAATTTTGTTAACCTTTGTGTATCCCTTGTGTTTTTTTTTTATACTTCTGGGCTTGTCGATAATTTTGACTGTGTTAACGCATATGGCATAAATTTGTCAGGGGGTGTGTACTTTTGCAATAAAAAAAGTCTATACTACACTGTGTAATCAAAATAGCTCCTCCCTTATCCCTTTTGTATATTTTTTTATCCCTTTGACTAATTAGAAGTGCAATTTTTGGACCCCTCGCTATTACCGTAAATTCCGGACTATAAGCCGCGGCTTTTTTCCCGTTTTTTGGCCCCTGCGGCTTATATAACGGTGCGTCTTATCTATGGATTTTTTCAGAAAAAAAAAAAAAAAAAAAAAAAATCTCTCTTTTTTAGCACTCTTTCTAACTATAAATCCACTTCTGTTTTAATTTCCTCTCTTGCCCTCTTTTCACCACACCGCGGACACTGTGTGCACTGTAAAAATAAACAACGGTGGTGTTGTGTTATGTTGTTTTGTTGAAATGTTACGGTAATACGGTAAATGGGAGCTTCCTCAAACAGCCATCTCTTTCCCGACAATCCCCTCTGTGCGTGACCACTTACATATGGTAATTACGGTAAGCAAACGGCCACAAGCCCATCAACTCCCTCCCCCGACTACCAGGAGAAAATCACAAACTTCGGCGAATTCACACAAAGGAAGATCAAGGAATATTCCATCGAACCGGAGCAGATCATAAATATGGATGAAGTGCCTTTGACGTTCGACCTGCCACTCACTCGGACTGTTAACAAGAAGCGCCCTGGAGGATTCTTTCACCAAAAAAAAGCTTTGCTCGTTCTCGACAGCATGAGAACGAGCAGTAGATGATCATGAGGTGGTTTTTCAGACGTGTCGATATAGCAGTTTATCGCAAAAGTGTAATGGAAACACATTTTTCGCATTTGCACGTCATGTGACCCATATTATCCCTTGGAAAAGGAGCGGAAAATAAGTTTGGTAAGTAAGGTTCGATAGCCGTGTCAAAACCTCCGCAGCAAGTGGAAAACTTTGAAGCAACGCTACCTAGCAGAAAGACGAGTGTTGTGCAAAAGCGTAGCCGGGCAAATTAGATAATGTTTAATGGCAGAAATCGGTCCATGGTGACAGCAGGCTGCCTGTGTGCGCGCATTTGGCACAGCGGCGAGATGAGAGGATGAAAAGCACACACTGGTGCGGTGGTGCTGTCTGAAGTGAATACAGTGACTGTGAGTAGGCTAATACATTGCACACGTTTCAGGTGCAATTATAGAACCAAATCAGCCTTTTCCCCCCTCCATCTCTAAATCGGACCAGTTGTAGGCTATTAGGCTACCTTTTTTCCTCTGCCTGTCGCGCTGACTGCATTCACGCAGCCAGCAACATTTTGCGACTCATTTTCTTTTGAATTGATAATCAGGCTCGTTTATATGCATTGTAACTTCATGTTGGGATTTCCATTGACCATTGGTTGGATTTGAGCATGCAGGGGACGGGATATGGGGCAGATCCCCGTGCGTAATCACTGTGGCAGCTGCTGCAACGGGGAATCACTCAAACGCAACTTCAATGGAAACGCCTACAAGTCGCAATTGTACATTGTCGAAGTTGTAGAAATATCGCAATTCTTTTGCGAAAAACTGTAATGGAAACACAGCTATAGATGAAGAGGAGTTCGTTGGTTTTGAGTGACAATGAAGGAGAGAGGAGAGTGGTTGACGAAGCCACCCTGAACCTGTTCGTTTCCGACACTGAAGATGAGGACTTTGGTGGTTTCAGTACGCAGGAAGAAGAGGAAGACGAGGATTAGTGACTTGACTTCTCTGGTTACAGGTTTGCTGCACATATAGCCTATTGTTGTGTGATTTTGTCTGGGGATTAGTGACCTGACTTTTGTTTTGTTTTGTTGAAATGTTAATAAATGGGAGCTTCCCCAAACAGCCATCGCTTTCCCGACATTCCTCTCTGTGCACGAACCCTTTCATATGGTAATTAAACATCAAAACACCCGCGGCTTATAGACCGGTGCGGCTTATAGAAGAAAAAAATAGTCAATTTTGGTCCCGCGGCTTATACACCGGTGCGTCTTATAGTCCGGAATTTACGGTACTTTATTTGACCAAAAACACAAATTGTATTATTTTATGCCAACATCCTGGACTTAATGCTTCAAAATTGGTTTTCAACCAACCTCCGCTAGTTTGAGTTACCGCCTGGATTTTTCCTTTTTGAGCAATGATTTTTCCCTAGTTTCCACAAGATACCATTTCCTCATATTTGGCATATATTTTTATACACCGTTTTTTTGGTTGAGTTGGAATGATAACATTGTTATTGTACTGAATACTGTTTTGGGATTACTCCGAATATGATGCAGAAACAAATTAATTTAACATCTAAGTCTTCCAAATGTTTCATATCTACCAAATATACATTTAAGTTATGGTAGTTCATTTTGTCCCAATGTTGATTTCTTATACTAAATGGCAAGTCAAATAAATACAACTTTTCAACTACAGTTGTAGTTTGTAAGTGTCAGACATATCTCATATAATCTTAGTATTTATCATATTTTTGCTAAAGGATGCCTGCAAATCAATTTCTCTTGATACAAAAATGACAGCCATCTCATAATGTAGCAAACAACGCATTCTTTAAGAGCGTGGTGGTTCATTGTGTCAATTCATTCTGTTCATTAGGAAGTCTTTGGACCATCTGCAGATGGAGTTTGGCATGCCCGGCTGGGAGAGCTTCTCATGCAGCAAGGCCAGGATGATCAATCATATTTATGTTTATCTCAAGGCGCTTTACAAATAGAGTAGGTAGAAGACCAGGCTCTTTATTTCAGACCCAACAATTGAAACAAGTCTCACATGGACCGACGATTTTACTGTTGATTGTACTGGCAATTGAAACAATGACCCAACAAAAGCAAGCACTAGGTGACGGTGGCAAGGTAGAAAACCCCTTTAACGGGGAACATTTATTGGTCTCGTCAGCACAAAACATGCTGTCACTTGAACCGTATAATGAAAAGTGGATACAGCGTCAAACATAAATTAAATTTGTACACTACTTGTATGACACTTGATTTGACCCGATTTACTACCACCACTACTTGATTTGACTCTTGTTTGACCCGATACCAGGGTCAAACAAAAACAAGGGTGATTGGACACTGCGAGACAGCATTTGTCACTTAACAGAAAACACATTGAAAACAGGAAACCTATCATCTAGTTCTTATTATAACAGCTGTGGAGTGGAGAGCCTGCAAACAACGTAATTTAAAGAAAATCAATGACTCATTGAAGACCACAAATACCGGTTAAGAGTTTCAAAGTGTGCAGCAACAGCTGTGGAGACCCTGCAAACATAATGATTAATAAAGAAACATAAAAGCTGACATTTGAGGGCTGTTACACTATATCTGTAGTAAGAACAGGCAAGCATCTGCCGTGACACCCCTACAGCCTCATACGCCATGGGATGAGTGTGAGGTCAAACTTTAAGAAAACCTGCTCCGCCATAGAAGGCCTCTGTCATTACTTCTTTGAACTCTGTATAGGTTAATAAATGAGGAACAGGCAGGCAGATGGTATTTGTACAGGCAGCAACTGTTGGGTAGCAAACCCTGTGAGCACCATATGTCACATGGCATGTGTGGTTGAACTCCACATAGACTTTCAATTTCTCTTCTCGTAAGATGGGAATGTGGCCCTGTCCTGTCAGCCACTGCAGAAAGGTACTGGGGGTGAGGGGACCTGGACAATCATCCACTTCTACTTCACCTTTTGGATGGTCACCTTTTCAGAGACAGAAAGCACAATAGAATACTTACACAAGTCCACCACTTTCTGAAATCAGAACTGCCATTTTATTTCATGTCCTACAGTATTGAGTTGAAGTGATTAATCAGATGTGTCTGATCAAAAGTCACACCTGATTAATCACTTCATTCAACACACTTTAAGAGTGACAACCATAAACTTATTTGTGTAATGTGGAAATGTGTGTAAACTTTGTATAATTGTCGTCTGTGTGACCCTTTCTTAGATAATTGAAATTGTATCACACCAAAAAGAGCCCAAATTATGTCATTGTGATACAATTTCAATTATCTAAGACAGGGTTACATGGACGATGACGATTTACAAAGCCTACACACATAATTGAAGCATTCACTCCAAATAAGCTTGATAATGATAGTGTAAACTACATGGAAACATGACGTGTATGATGAGAGACACCAAGTACAGAGAGTTTGCAAGAAGAAACGAGCAATTACAGTCATCCAGCTCCTGCAAGAAGTCCTGCAGATGGTTCATGAGTTTGACCTCCATCTGAAGGTTGTTGGAGCCCTCCTCGCTGAACTGAGGGTGGCACGCTGCAAAAACGAAGTCGCCATCGGCCTGGTGAGAGAAATATATATTATTCTAGGTTCCTGTAGTGGGAGCTATTGGTGCATATTGGGAAGAAACCAGATGCCATATGGTAGACTATAAGACTAAAGACACCTGTTTCAGAAAGTGAACGTTATACTTGGTTAATCGAATTACCGGACCGAAAGAGCGAGAAAGAGACATTTTACGTGTACACGGACAGGACAGATAAATTGGTAGATTCACACAGACTTTTCTACCTTAGTAAGTGGGTTTGTATTGTCCTCAGGGGAGTTGAACGCCCCTGCCCAACATAGTTCCCGGTCACATGGGCAGATGGGGCTCATATAAGCCATGGTAGGCAATTCATCTAGGAGATGGACACTCCAAACAAAAAACGCAGGCGCTGCCTGGCTCCGCACCATACACCATCCGTAGGTTGGCGGACGAGGGCTTATGCCCGAACGGCCCACAGTTCTTGTTTGCACATTGAAAAGCTTGCCAATGATTTGTGCAGGCTTGTCTGAGAGAAAGTAGTGCTACAGGCTAGATTCATGCTTGACGCAAGCTACATAGAGTGCGTTTACATGCACACCAATAAACTGTTTATTAGCGGATTTCTGAGTTACCTGATTATTCAAGTGGTCATGTAAACAGCATAAACTGATAAGCTTTATCCGTTTATGGTCATAAACGGGTTATGAATAAACCGATAAACACACCTAGGTTTCTGGCCAATAATCGGTCTTCTCTCTGCATGTATACCCTTAACCGGGTTTCTTTCGGGTTTATATATCTGCGCATGTACGAGTTGCGGGAGAGAGCACAGGAGCGCGTGAGGTAGGGAGAGACGCGCTGCACTCACTGGCCCCTCTCTCCTCCCTCTCCCCCGGCCACAGCACACCACAGCCGGCTTGACGAGATGAAAGTGAGCACTGGCTGAGCGGAGCGGGGAGCTCTGCTAACAGGCACCGCTGCTGCACTGCACTGTGTTGAAATGTCGATATTCTACAGGAGACGACTGTGGTGTCTGCTTGCACGAATAAAGTCCCCAGTGCCATGCCGTGAACATTACAGGGACAAACATTTGTCTCGGATTGCAAATATAATGATGAATTTATTAATAGAACGCATTGTCCAAGGTGCGTGCGTGACGATGTTTTTCAGATGACAGATTAAAAAAAACACGTAGCCTACGGACAACAGACTCAGTCGTTCAAAACACAAGACACACATAACGTTAATATCCGTGACAAATTCTGTCCGTTTTCTGACAGGTAGAGTATTTCAATTCAACAGACGTTGTGGCCATGAACATTTGACGTGCTTAATTCACCTCACCTGCCTGCCTCTGTGCTGTGTGCTCGGTAAAGTTGGAAATATTATTGACAGATGCACTTCCAAAGCGACGCGATGCCTATTCCAATTTTAGTCAAGTAGACGAGATACATAACCTAATTTTCACCTAAACCATCCTCTGCGCTGGACAAATAAATTAGGAAAATGTGATTTTGCATTTTGCAACTATATTCTGTTGTTTTATTGCGGAATTAATGGTGCCTTTCTGGAGAGAAATCCGACTAATTGACTGAATCATGTAAACCCGGGTTTCTCCTATTGTCGGATTATTAAAGTGCATGTAAACGCAGAAATCAGATTATTGCCATAAACTGATTATTCTCAGTTATCCGTTTATTGTCTGCATGTAAACGCACTCATAGTTGCAAGCGACTAAGCTCTGCAAGGCTCCACGAACCTTCCTTGCAACCTTGCGTATGTCATGTCAAAACTTGTAACTTGACGCAGGCACAAGTGTAATTACTTGTGTTTCCAAACGGGCCGCACATCAAATGCATGGGTTTCGTCGATTGATCTATTTGGCCCCCTGCTGGACAGGCGATGTATTTGTGACATACGAGGAGGCATGCACATCTGGAGCTTACATGGCTTGCGTTTAGCCTGATTTGTAACTCTCATGGCTCAAGCCCAATTGAAAGTGACTTGAGCCGTGAGCCATGAGACCTGAGACGTGAGGTATAAATCAGGCTTTATGTTGCTTATGTGGATTAAAAATACATATATAAATATCACAGGGAGACACCTGAAATTACACACTGTAAACAGTTAAATTTGATACCAGTCCATCCTTACATGATTAACTCACCTTCACCTCCATTCCAGGAACAAAGAGTGGTTGGCAGATGTCTGGGTATCGGCTCATAAGATCAGCAAGACCATAAAGGTTAAGACCATCACGTAGCTGGGAGAGAAGGGCCACCAGCCGGAGTGTGGAATGAAGAACAACAGCGCTGAAAATTTGGGGTGAGCATGGAGAAAATTAGGGGTGGGTGAGTAAAGTTAAAAATAAAAATCTCAATAGTAACACACCACAGTGTAAAGGCAAGAATTATACCGAACAATTTCTTCTCTCTTTGCCACGGTAACAGGTCCACGGTAGCCGCAGGTAGAAATATCTTCAACCAGTTCAAGCATTGCATCTTCTGTGGCCGACTCGACCTTAAAGCCAGAAAGACAGACAGACGGACACACACAAAGATCCCAAAGTGAACCCATCTCTCTTTAAGCATTAAGGTATCCTAAATACTCAATGGATAACTGCAAACTCTTTTAAGACAAAATGCAAAAACTCATGGGTTTACCATCTAACATTCACTGTGAAAGCCCCTGACCTCCCCCATGTCCAGTGACATTTAAGTAAATTCTCACAATAGGCTCTGTGCACCAGGTTCATACTTCCCGAAAGGAAGTGGGCATGAATATTTCCTGTCTCAGACTATTGGATTAATTGATTAATCAGCTGTGCACTGGGTGTTCCAAAAGTGTGCTGCACAACTGATTAATCAATTAATCCAATAAAGTGAGACAGGAAATATTCATGCCCACTTCCTTTCAGGAAGTAGTGGAGCTGGTGCACAGAGCCAATAGACCCTTCTCACGGGGGCCATTTTGTGTCGTAATGGCAGGGTAAACACAGGTGCAAGCAACACACTAATGAGGGTTTCCAATTTCCATGATTGGAAGTTGGAAACGCTCATTAGTGTTTTGCCTGCACCTGTGTTTACTCTGCGATTTCGACACAAAATGGCCCCCGTGAGAAGGGTCTATTGCTATAATCACAGAATTAAAGAGTAGAAGTGTCATGGACTGTCTGAATTCCAGGAAGTCCACGTCCGATGGAAATGGCCATGTTTTTTTGCCCTGCGGTTTTCTTTCCTGGTTTTTTGATCCCCGCATAGACATTACCATAGACATGATCAGTAGGTGGCGGTAATACACCTAATCCGCCGTAGAACCTATGCGTAGAACTCAGATAGCAGGGCAAAAAAAACATGGTCGTTTTGCTCAGACGATTATCGGGGCTTGGCCAGTCTAGTGATATGTCTATGGCTGATGCATGACGCATTACCGTGATGTGATGCCAAACATTTACAGCAGTAAAACAAAATAGTCTTTACCTTGGAGATAAGTGCTGTATAGTGAGAGTCACAGACATCCTCTTTTGAAAGGTGCTCCAACTGCACCTCTCCAGTACAGAGGTACTTGTAACACCACGGTTTGAGGCAGCAGGGTGGTGGTCCACCTTGTGCAAGACTAGCAGCCCATATTTCACCAGCACTCCTAAAAGAGATGCAATATACATAGCAGTCACATAGGCATACTGTAAAAACTGAAAAGATCATTGGCAATTTGGCAAAGCTTTCTTAACAGTCATTGGCATGATAATATGTAACGAATATTATGTTTGAGGTCTCACAGATCCCACTATGTAGTATATCCACATGACATACCTGAAGTTGGCTTGGTCCAGATCTAATACAGTATATTTTGGACATTTTCCAGTCTGGTCACCCTCAAACAGCCTCCGTTCCATGCCAGCAACCATGTCTGTTAACGCAAAGAATCAATCCATTGATGTAATAATAACTACAGTAACTTTAACTGCTGTTTTACAACATAATTTCAGTCACATATTATAATGTGTGTACCTGTGAGGAATTCCTTCCGGAGTGCCCCTGTATCGACACCTGCCTCTCCTATGAACTGGACCGTCAGCTGGTTGGTAGGGCCGGACTTCTTTTGGCGCTTCCATTGAGCAAGACCGCGCTCCAATAACTGGGATCTTGACACAGTGATGGGAAATTCTCCCTCTTTGTTCACAGCAGCAGAGATGGTCTGAAGGACATCAGCAACCCTGAAGGAGAAATTATTGAATGAAAAAAAAAAGGAAAAAAACGTATTGTGTTTATTTATGTCGGTAGTTTGTGAGTGAGTGTTGTCTTGCTTAAGAGTGA
This sequence comes from Poromitra crassiceps, assembly GCF_964638095.1. Classification (NCBI taxonomy): domain Eukaryota; kingdom Metazoa; phylum Chordata; class Actinopteri; order Beryciformes; family Melamphaidae; genus Poromitra; species Poromitra crassiceps. The sequence goes on along the minus strand of NW_028152234.1, from coordinate 155,223 downwards.
CAACACCAGCCTTTTTAATAAAACAATTTGAAAAACTGATTAAAACGTGTGGGACCTTACTTTTTTAATCGAAATAACAAATCACTCAGAAAGGAAGAGAAGAACACAAAGCATACACACCTTGAAATGCTGTCATTTGAAGTAAGGACGTTTTTTTCATTGCTGAAATGACAAAGTGAATATGAAGAGTAGTGTTAAAAGCCACTATATACATGATATACAACATAATATATGAAATATAGCAGACCGGTCTTATAGCAGTCAGTATTTAGGATAACTCGGTCCATATCAAAGCATCAAATCTAACCGATCAATATATTAATCCATTGGAGGGATGACGGATGGTTCGAATAAGATCCCAAACTCAGGCGCTGAAATGCTGTCATTTGAAGTAAGGACGTTTTTTTTTCATTGCTGAAATGACAAAGTGAATATGAATTTCAAGTAAGATCTCAAACTCAGGCGCTACAATGCCATACAGCATTTGTGAAATTGAGCTAAAATATTCCATTACCTCTCTCCGCACATGCTTGCATGGATCTCTAGCTCGTGCTGAGGAAACATCCGTCCACATATTGGGCACACGGTCTGTAACCGGAACCACAGAAATGTTGAATACCGGTAATAAAAACAATTTAATTAATCAACTTTGCCTCTACGTTTGACCCATCCTACCTGGCTGGAATGACTCGCTAAACTGCAATCGACATTTGATTGGTTCTGGTTGTTTTCCACCGAAACCAATCAAAAAGCTGTTTGAGACTGCATGTCCAGCCCATGTGTTTGTGTCAATCACAGTTGTTTGCTGTGATGCAAATAAAAATAAAGGCTATGGCACAGAGAAGTTCAGACCATGGCTGGCATGAGAAAAGCCCCCTTGAGGCTCTATGTGGATGGATATGAATCCAACGACTCATCTGGAATTGCCAAAGAGATCAATAACCCTCTGCCTGGAACATGGTCAAGAACACTGACAGGAGGATGAACCCTAACATACATGTCTTATTATTAATCTTAAAGCTGCAGTCCCTCGCGGCTGGAGTCACACATAGCTCCCCCTCAGGCGCCCACCCCTTTAGCTTTAAAATGCACATGTCTTTATGGTGGGGGAGGAAACCGGAGCACCTGGCGGAACGCCATGCAAACATGGTGAGAACAAAATCGCACGCAGTAAGGTCTGAACCCAGAAACGTCCTGTAGTGAGGCAGCAGTGCTAAAAAAACATGTCAGGTGGACACAATAACGTCTTGAAATATACACAAAACATAACAAACCTCTGTGTTCGAAGACACGGCCACATCATCCCAAGACATGGGCACCACATCATCATCTGTAAGCTGTCAAGAGGAAAGGGGAATGGAATGGGGTGAGTGGGGGGCAGTTTTAAAGATTAATGGTATTTAGATGTGAAGCGGATGCAACAATGTTTCTGCAGATACTGTTCAATTACAAATATGTGACGGTCTTCGGTTGAAAACACTTTCAATATTGGTTCCAATACATAGCTCACTAAACTCAAAAGCTGTCTAACAATGAACATTTGTTCACTATTTAAGCTTAAATATATATTTGTGAATAACATTTTTTTAAGTTTTATGTCCCAATAAGTAGCCTACTCCAATATACCATTGGATTATGCATATACCCCAAATTAATAACTATTTGTGGATGTCTAAATGATTGAATTGACATGCTACTGCTTATGCCGATGGAAACATGATTATACACAAAAAGGGTAACTGGCCCGACATGCTAGTACCTGATTAGAGTTCCTTCCCCTCCCGCCTTCCACATCTGACTCGAGGTAACTGGTACACAGCTCATCATCACTAATCTGATAAAGGAGAGTAGGACATTCTGTTACAAAAGTGACAGTTTCCCAAGTAAGTAGTGTACAAGTGTCATTCATCACGTTGGGTGGAAATGAATAATCTGTAGCAGCAGGATAAATTCACCGATTAACACTTTAAGCCCTATTTCTAGAGTCCTTAGCATGTTTCTGAGATGTACAGATTAAAAGTTCTCAAGTACCAAACATGACATTCATGCAATAGAACACGAGCGGGAGTGCGATATTGGCGGATAACAGCACTGCTGTGATTCTGTCGTAGGTACGAGCTTGTGTTGTATTGCTTTTATACAACAGGTCCACGCTGTCAATAAAGGTTGTCAATAAAGGCGACAATGATTCGTTTTATTCTGCCCAGACTAGTTCCCCAACTACACTTGTATCAGCACTGCTGTGATTCGGTGAATTGCTTTTGTTGAGGTAGCTGCGAAAAGGTACGAGTTACGATAATGTGGAATTAATATATCACTAATTCGCCTCTGTCTCTACAATGGGTGGCCGGAACTACCTGTTGTAGAATGGTCTATACCAGTGCTGACCAATTTGGGGCCCGTGGGCCAAGTTTGGCCCGCGCTCTGTTTGTTTTGGCCCGCCACGGATTTGGGGGATTTCCCCCCCCCCCCCCCCCCCGATTTTTTATCCAGAATGCAACTCCGGCAAGTTATCAGATATCTGCACTGATTGCAAAGGGTGGACAAGCTTTTTCATGTGGTGACTTTGTGAAAGTGTCTGAATGTGGCTGCGGATACTGTGTTCACTCCTGAGATTGCATGCCTGCAAATTGTCATGGCAAATTGTTTACAAAAGATGGACAATAAAGCTGATTTTCAAAGTACCTTGAGGATTTTTCAAGTTGTGAATTAAGTCAAATTTCTCTCTTGATTACAAAGGTGGAAAATACAACTGTTTTGAACTGGGTGTTTACTGATTAAATGTTTAAGCTCCCCACAAACGCAGATGTTTTTTTTAAATATATATAACCAATTGCAAATTATTACAATTACCAAACAGATAAAAAGTAGATTATTATATTGAAATGTTATTTTAGATTTAGAATGTTAATTTTCTATAAAACACAATACATTTCAATGTAATTCCACAACGTTTATTTTTGGGCCCCGGCCCTCCACCCAGATTGAGTTTTGGCCCTTCATGGGAAAGAATTTGGGCACCCCTGGTCTATACATACCTCTTGTGCGTAAGCATCTTTACCTTCGCATGTTTCAACATGGAGTGCAAGCATTTGTAATGGATAGCTGGTGTGGCAGGATTGGCACATTGCCCTTGCCATATTGGAGAATGACTCAGAATCAGGGGGCAGTGGTTTAGTGTCTAGTTCTTCTTGGATTGGAGCAATGTACAGGACACACTTTCCACCTGTACTTGCAGTCTTCAGCCTTAGCCCAGTATATCCATCTTCAGGGGACACCATATGGAGTTTCCGAGCACCCCATCCCCCTAACAAGAAATGTTACGCAATAGTTTCACTCAAATGAAGGTGACAGTACTCATTACAATTTTATAATGTACTGATCCAAGTAAATATACAGCTGTTGATCAAAATATTGGGATTTGATATCTATTTAACCTACCTGATGGTTTGAAAATCAACCAGCCCCCAGACACACTTTCCAATTTTGGATAAAGACCTTTCAGTGTTGAAGATATCTTCAGGAGTAATATGAAACAACATAAAATTAATAAAATGAAAGCATTGGATGGAGTCATCAGATGACTGCAAATCTGGAACAGGCCTTACCTCATCGTGAGTGCAGTTCTCAGGAATCTGTGTGGACGTCCTGCGTCCCAAACCAGCTTGCAGATGAATGGCTTCTTCAGTAGCTTTTGGAGTGCGCTCAACAAGCTTGGGCAGGAGATAAAATGTGAGCTGCATCTCTTTGACTGGTGTGCAGTTGGTAGAAGGCCCTCTGAGGCACCGTCGCTTTCCCTTGGCTCCAAACATGGCAGGAAAGGACCTATGATGAGAATGTTTTAAGTTGACATTTGTACTGTTTTGTTTCATTAGCAGACATCTGTGAATGTCTCCAGTCCTGTGGCAACTAAAAAATGCTGACGCTATTCGCTATTAACAATACCTGCTAGACTCATTAGATGGCGCTATTGAACAAATACAAAATGTTTACTAGCCTGGTATAATAATTGTTATGCCCCTACTATCTACATTATTCAATGACAGTCCATCTTTTCAGGTTTCTTTAGGAAGAAGAAGGAAACAACGACAAGTTGCAGGCTGACAAACAAACCAAACAGTTAGGACCTGGTCATTTCTGTGCGGACACTGGGTCGGTCATCTCTCCCTCTCTCCTGGCCATCTCTGCCTCTGTCCTGACTCCTTCCCTGTATGCTAGAATAACATGTTGGAGGAAATGCATTAGTTCATTTGATGCCGAGTTATATTGAACAAATACAAAATGTTTACTAGCCTGGTATAATAATTGTTATGCCCCTACTATCTACATTATTCAATGACAGTCCATCTTTTCAGGTTTCTTTAGGAAGAAGAAGGAAACAACGACGAGTTGCAGGCTGACAAACAAACCAAACAGTTAGGACCTGGTCATTTCTGTGCGGACACTGGGTCGGTCATCTCTCCCTCTCTCCTGGCCATCTCTGCCTCTGTCCTGACTCCTTCCCTGTATGCTAGAATAACATGTTGGAGGAAATGCATTAGTTCATTTGATGCCGAGTGACGCTAGTCGATATTCATATGGATTTGTAGCACTAGATATATGTTGAACGTAGGGCTGTCAAACAATTAATTTACACAAAGAAAATAATTACATGATCTTTTATAGTATTTCTTTCGAATCAATAGAAATTTAATTTAAGACCCAGTAATACAATGTCTTCTTCAAAACTTCAACTTTATGTTTTGCATACTGTACCCTATCCGAGATGCAATGGTTTTTTTGAATGGATTTCAGGGTTGCAGCAAAGCCTGTTCATTCCTTCAAAGTGCTTGCCTGTCTGAGTCTGCTGGCTTTGAGACAGAAGGTAGTAGCGTTAGCAGTCTGCAGTCATTGCCACCCATGTAAACGTTGTTTCTAGATGTAACGTTAGTTAGTCTCACAGGTCTGTGGCGACTTACACGTTCTAAAACACTGCTTTGCTTCGGCTTGAGCAAGTGCAGCCTGAATGATTGACAGCGGGACCTGCATGTTTGTGTCGGAGGTAGCGTTAACGTTAGCTCGGACGCTAATAACGTTAGCACTTTGGTCATATGAAATTCCGTCTGACACAAGATACATATGACTTTTGGTTTGTAAACTGAGCAGTGTGGCAGTGAAACCAAGCATTCCAAAGCCCAGTAGAGTGTTTTTAACGCGTTAATGCTGACAGCTCTAGTTTAACGTTAACTGGGTGTGTGTTCTGAAATACCTGGGAAACGCTGGAGCAGTTTGTTGTTGGCCAGAATGGTCACTGGGACCCACAGGGCCAGGGGAAGTTAGATTGGTGATCGAATTAAGGAGGTGCCTGCCGAATCTACCACTTGTCTTTGGTTTTCTTCCTGTCGAAAGTATAACAAAGGAGCAGTTAAATGTACAATACAGGCCGCTAGCGAAACTGCACTAGCCAGCTAGCTAGCAAGCTAACATTAGCTAGCTATTCATGGGTTTCTGCTGTAGTCTTCTACCCCGGCCACGTAGCTATTTATTTACCTTGTTTGGCGTCCTTCCCTTGTCCATGATGATGAGCAGTCTAACGACAGACAATGGAAAGACTGGCGGGCGGCTAATTTAATACATCCATGATCCATGCTAGTCGCGGGAGACCTGTGGTGTACATGATGCGTGATGTTGACCTGTTGATGATGTCACGGGGTCGGGGGAGGATCAGTTCCGGGTTCACGAGATTCGCTGTCATGTACTGTTCAATGATATATACTGTATAAACATCCTTGTTCAACTCAAAGTGGTCTTCTATGATTGTAGCGAACCTGAATACAACAAGACCAAATAGTTCTAGCGGGAGTGGGTGGGTTTCTGGTGCCTCTGCCAAAAAGGAGTTCGGTCAATCTGCGCTCGATTGCTCTTCCTCCTTCCTCCTCTTCCTCATTGAGTACCCGGATGGCGCACACACATGTTGAAATTTTTGAACACAAGATTCTGAAAATTTTGAATTGAATTTTGAAATAGGAATGTGGAAACTGAATAATTTCAAAGCAAATAAATTCAGTTTAAAATTATGCTATTCAGATTCAGTTTAAAAATTTCAAAATAAAAAAGCAATTCAATTTCAAAATGAAAAAATTCGAATTCAAATAGAGCAATTCAAATTCAAATAGAGCAATTCAATTTCAAAATGAAAAAAATTGAATTCAAATAAAGCAATTCAATTTCAAAATGAAAAAATTCGAATTCAAATAAAGCAATTCAATTTCAAAATGAAAAAATTCGAATTCAAAAAGAGCAATTCAAATTCAAAATGAAAAATTTCGAATTCAAGTTGAGCAATTCGAATTCAATTTGAGGTGGCACATATATCAGCCCATAAATCTATGGTTTATGTCGCGCCAAAGAACTTATTGATAAGAAGCGCTGGAGAGGGACAATCGCACACAAGAAACCCGCCATTTTGGAGACACCCATGACGATGACACCACGCAAAAGGAGACGATTTTCGAGCCAAAATGGCGGCAGCGCTGAGCTAAGACTCGCTTCTTTCTTTGTTTCTTTGTGTACTCTTCGACTACTCCACACGTCAAAATGTGCTAAAACATTTATATTATACAGTCTATGGCTAAAACACACATCTATCCATAACTATATGTTCGCACAGTCCTAAAACAGAAACAAAACGTAACGTTAGGGCTCATGATTAAATACAAACTCACCGAGGAGGAAACTAACTCTCTAACTAAGCCTCCCAGAGCTGTGAAACTGCAGGAATAAGCTTTTCAGGCCATTAGGAGCTCAAGTAATGTGGTCGTCTTCATTCTAGTATAACTGCCTAATTCAGCCTTTCCCTGTACTTACACTAGTTGGTAACTCTCTAACTAAGCCTCCCAGAGCTGTGAAACTGCAGGAAAATGCTTTTCAGGCCATTAGGAGCTCAAGTAATGTGGTCGTCTTCATTGTAGTATAACTGCCTAATTCAGCCTTTCCCTGCATGTGAGGAAGCTTTTGTGCTTGCCTCGGTGTGCTGGATCGTAGTTGAGGGCTCACGGGCCGTGATCGGTTAGAATCACAGAGATGTCGGTCCTCGGACACGGTTGAAGGAATACCACTCGTGATCTGGCTGGTTGTAAGGCAGCCAGTCACCAGGGCCTGGCTGGTTGTAAGGCAGCCAGGATTCAGCTTGGGTTCGGATTTGGTCGTGGGAAGGGTAGACATCATGAAGTAGAAGAAGGTATAGAAAGAAGAAGTGGAGCAAGTGGACATGCCTTTGCGGACGGCGAGGCAGGAGCCCCAGATGCTTCACGGGGCGGCCGTCTCCCTCATCGTCTCGCCGGCAATTTGCCCAGAGCAGACCTATTGCACCAAGAGAGCCTCTACGGAACCGAACCTTGGTCTAGGCGAGCAACCTTACAGTGAGTCTCTCTAGTCTCAATGTATGCACATGACTGCCGAATGCGTGTGTGTGTGTGTGTGTGTGTCTGACATCGCTGATGACCTCACAGGTGAACTCTATGCTATGACATCATCGGTGACCCCGTAAAGTCCCGTCTGCCATCACAGTCAGCCTAGACCGTCTAACATCGCCGATGACCTCACAGGTGAACTCTGACGTCATCATTGATGATGTCACGGCGGTGTCATCGTCATTACGTCGTTGGCGCATTGGTTCGTGGGCGTCAATTGCCCCAAGAACAGGCCTGACGGTGGGCCATTGTGGACCCTTTTCTACACTGCACTTACACTAGTTGGTAACTCTCTAACTAAGCCTCCCAGAGCTGTGAAACTGCAGGAATAAGCTTTTCAGGCCATTAGGAGCTCAAGTAATGTGGTCGTCTTCATTGTAGTATAACTGCCTAATTCAGCCTTTACCTGCACTTACACTAGTTGGTAACTCTCTAAATAAGCCTCCCAGAGCTGTGAAACTGCAGGAAAATGCTTTTCAGGCCATTAGGAGCTCAAGTAATGTGGTCGTCTTCATTGTAGTATAACTGCCTAATTCAGCCTTTCCCTGCATGTGAGGAAGCTTTTGTGCTTGCCTCGGTGTGAAGTGTGCTGGATCGTAGTTGAGGGCTCACGGGCTGTGATCGGTTAGAATCACAGAGATGTCGGTCCTCGGACGCGGTTGAAGGAATACCACTCGTGACCTGGCTGGTTGTAAGGCAGCCAGTCACCAGGGCCTGGCTGGTTGTAAGGCAGCCAGGATTCAGCTTGGGTTCGGATTTGGTTGTGGGAGGGGTAGACATCATGAAGTAGAAGAAGGTATAGAAAGAAGAAGTGGAGCAAGTGGACATGCCTTTGCGGACGGCGAGGCAGGAGCCCCAGATGCTTCACGGGGCGGCCGTCTCCCTCATCGTCTCGCCGGCAATTTGCCCAGAGCAGACCTATTGCACCAAGAGAGCCTCTACGGAACCGAACCTTGGTAGGCGAGCAACCTTACAGTGAGTCTCTCTAGTCTCAATGTATGCACATGACTGCCGAATGCGTGTGTGTGTCTGACATCGCCGATGACCTCACAGGTGAACTCTATGCTATGACATCATCGGTGACCCCGTAAAGTCCCGTCTGCCATCACAGTCAGCCTAGACCGTCTAACATCGCCGATGACCTCACAGGTGAACTCTGACGTCATCATTGATGATGTCACGGCGGTGTCATCGTCATTACGTCGTTGGCGCATTGGTTCGTGGGCGTCAATTGCCCCAAGAACAGGCCTGACGGTGGGCCATTGTGGACCCTTTTCTACACTGCACTTACACTAGTTGGTAACTCTCTAACTAAGCCTCCCAGAGCTGTGAAACTGCAGGAATAAGCTTTTCAGGCCATTAGGAGCTCAAGTAATGTGGTCGTCTTCATTGTAGTATAACTGCCTAATTCAGCCTTTCCCTGCACTTACACTAGTTGGTAACTCTCTAACTAAGCCTCCCAGACCTGTGAAACTGCAGGAAAATGCTTTTCAGGCCATTAGGAGCTCAAGTACACTGAAAAAACGGGAACTTGCCTCTCACAGATATACTAAACTCGATCTCATGTGTTCAATGTGATTAATTAATGTTTGAGCTTGGAACATGATTGTACTCCTTCAAGGTAAGGTTAAGCTAATTCATTTCCTTTGCAAGCAATTTGATCATCTTTTGATAAAATGTTTGAATCTCTTTCAACATAAACTTGGCAGTAAAAAATGAAGGTCAAGCTGATTAGATTCACCTGGAACCCATTTGATCACTATGTGCTGAACTGTTTCAATCACATTGGCAAGTTGAAATGAAGCTTAAACTGATTAGATTCATCTGGAACCCATTTGATCACTATGTGCTGAACTGTTTCAATCTCATTGGCAAGTTGAAATGAAGCTTAAACTGATTAGATTCACCTGGAACCCATTTGATCACTATGTGCTGAACTGTTTCAATCTCATTGGCAAGTTTGAAATTAAGCTTAAACTGATTAGATTAACCTGAAAGACTTTTAATCATCTCTTGATGAACTGTTCAAATCACATTACACTTCAACCAAAAGTAATCAAGCCAAGCCTTATTGAATGCGCATGCGCATTTGCACGAGACAGATCTGGTTCCGGTTTCAGCAGCGTGGTGCACTGGGAAGAGCAGGTGGCTGGCGGCATTTTTGGAGCTTACACATATCTTGGTTGCAAGGTAAGTTTGCCTGTTTAATTCGATTTGTGATAATAATGGGGCCATATTATGTGCGATGTGATACTTGTTGATATGTTACTTTTCATATTTTAATCACATAAACTCGATGTTGTTAGCACAGCCATGGCCCACGGCTCAGTCAAGTGGTCCACGCCGCCACGCACGCCGCCAATTCACTGTTAAGCTGTCTAGTCTTCGGGCACTGTCAGTCCACTCTCGTGTCAGTCCACTCTGGTGTGGGCCGTCTGTAGCCTAGTGTAGCCTACCGTACCGTGTGTAGCTTCCGCTGTGGAAGCGCTAATTTAGCCTGTGAAAGGGCCTGCAATGTGCGTCCATTGCGCGAGCGTTCTCTACGTGCCCTGGTGCTTACTCACTCAAACACACACATACACCACGTGTAGAGGGAGAGAGAAAGAGCGCACAATGGATGCACTGCAGCGCCATTTCACAGGCCAAATTAGCTCTTCCACACACGCATGCACGCACACACACGTCTCGCCCGGTGCAGAGGGTATCCCCCACTGCATCGGCCTGGCTCGAGGCCGCGTCCGTCCGTCACGTCACGTCTCTCTCTCCCCCTGGGGAGAGGTTGCGTGGCGGCCGGCGCGCATTGAGCATCTCTGACTCTGGATGGCCGCTGTGGTCCCTCCCCGTGGCCTGGCTTGACACGGGTCGGCTGGGGCTGTCTGGCACACAGTGTGTGTGTGAGTGATCAGAGAGACAGACATCTCAAATACAAAGGGTTAGTCTGCTGTAAGTTATTTCATAGTATCTCTCTCTCTCTCTCACACTCACTCACTCACTCACTCACACACACACACACACACACACACACACACACACAAATTGTGTCTAAATTCAGATGGTTGTTTTAATATCAGACATTGTGTCTGTTCATTTATAGGGTGACCCAGACAGACTGTTTTATCAGGCAGAAACGGTAGGCTTCCTGTTACTCATATAGATTTGTGGGTCTGTGTGCATTTTGATAGTTGCTGATATCACTGTTAATATTTTAATCACAAACTCATGGTGATGTCATTTTTTAAAATATAAGGTCACATAAGCTGAACATCCTGTTCAGTTTATTTCATTAATGTTTCGACCAAAGGATCTTTGTCATTCTGACGCAGGAAATGGGAGCACTCATATATAGAAACAAATCTCAACACCATTTGGCTGAGAAATTGTTATTATTATTATAGGCGAACCGTGCCTATCAGAATGGGGCCTTCTGTACCTTGTTCTTAACCACACACACACATTCACATAGGCTCACTGCATTCATTACACTTATTGTTATAATTAACATTTTATTAAAATAATAGTAATAATAATAGTAATAATAGCATTAATTGAATATTGTAATTGGTATAATTATCATAATTTTATTAAATAATCACAATGATTATAATAAACGTAATTTTATTATTATTATTATTATTATTATTATTATTAGCCTATTATTATTTTAAAACACTTGGAGATGCAACCCCAAGCTATTGTGATGGCTTCTCAAAAGCCGTGGCTCCAATTAATTTCTCCGCACTTCAAACATCGAAATAATGTATTATCAAAAATGCTAATTCTTTTTTAATTACATCACAAAGAAAGGTAACGAAAATCTATGCCATCAAAAGTGTGGTCAAATAGTGGTCGAAACACTATATTGAATCAATCAAATTGTTATTATTATTGTAATTATTACTTAGGGATGGTGAAAAATGAAAGAAAAGAAGCAAAGCTTCCGCACACCTAAAAACGACAGGTGGTTGGAGGAGGGAAAACCTGATTGAATCAAAAGAAATAAACTCCCGCACACACTCTCCAACAGTGGCAAACCCTGCCTATCAGAATGGGGCCTTCTGTACCTTAGCGCCCCCCCCCCCTCCACCTGCAGTTGCGCAAATTGGTTACACACACACACACACACACACACACACACACACACACACACACACACACACACACACATTCACATAGGCTCACTGCATTCATTACACATAGTTATTGTTATAATTATTATCATTTTATTAAAATATAATAATAATAGTAATAATAGCATTAATTGAATATTGTAATTGGTATAATTATCATTATTTTATTAAATAATTACAATGATTATAATAAACGTAATTTTATTATTATTATTATTCCATAAGTCCATATTTCCGGCCGTTTTCAACAATGTCCATTTTTTCATTAAACGGCCGTCTTGAAAAGGGCACTGCCAGTAAGTCCGCGATAATATCTGCTGCTGGCCCTATCATCTCCACCTGCTGCCATGTTCTATCAAATTCTTATTCAATACTGTGCTGAACCAGCTCGCTATGTGGAAATCCCCGCATCTCACACCAAAGGCAATAGCTCCGCCTCAAGTCACATGAGCACCGAGGTCAGCTAGAATACCCCTGAGCATGAAAGAATACGCCCATTGACTACAAACTCAAATATGATTGGTTGAGTCAATTGTCAATCGACACATATGCTTTCATTCATTGGTCAGTGAATTCTATCAGATTCTATCAAGGCTCAGCATCCCTTGGATAGAAGATATTCTCCCCAGACACTAGTCCGTAGAAAATATCTGATTGGTTGAAATGCTTTCCCAGCAGAAACCACTCAAATGTGGCCTGCATGTACAAAAAACAAGTTTTAACACTATACAATCACAGATAAGACCCACATAGATACATTTTTTTATTATTATTATTATTTTATTTTTATTTAATTTTTTCAATCTGAGAATTCATGGTATTCTCAGAATACCTTTAAGGCTCTGACACTTCCCCACTGCTCTCCAAATGCAAAATGTTCATTTAACAGAATAACGTTTCGGTCCAGAGACCTTCATCAGATTCTTCTGAATGTGTTGTGTGTTGAAATAAGTCTGATATGAATCAGACATGATCTCCCAATGCACAGAAGATTCTTTATCCAAACAGTGCTATTTTAAAACTCAAGTTGTCTCCAAATAACACATCTTGAATTAAGATGATAATTTATTTTATTTTAGGGGGGGGGAATCCTTGGATGCAGCCCGTTTATTTGATAGGCTATTTATTTTGCTTTCACAAACTTGTGTGAAAACATTCCAGCAAAAAAGTTGCACTTTACATTGCAAGTGCAATGTAAAGTGCAATAGAATATTTATCGGCCCAGTCAAAATGTAGCCTATTGAAAAAAGATAGATGTAGCCTAATCATTTCTTAAATACCTAACATATTATTGCATAATTTTTAGCAAACGAAATCTTCATTTTAAATAATTTTTTAACAGAATAACGTTTCAGTCCAGAGACCTTCATCAGATTCTTCTGAATGTGTTGTGTGTTGAAATAAGTCTGATATGAATCAGACATGGCCCAATGTGACTGTAATCTAAGTGGACACATGGGATATTGCCTCTCGTTGTGAGTCGCACATGATTGAAAATGCTGTGTGTGTGTCCTCGCCCATTTCCAGAGGCTGTACTCTGCTGATTGGCTGACTGCAGCGTGTCTTGCTCCCGTTCCAACCATATGAAGGCTTTATTCAAACACCGTAAGTCCAATTTTGTTCAAAATGCCTCCTGAAATTCATCTCCCAATGCACAGAAGATTCTTTATCCAAACAGTGCTATTTTAAAACTCAAGTTGTCTCCAAATAAAACATCTTGAATTAAGATGATAATTAATTTTATTTTAGGGGGGGAAATCCTTGGATGCAGCCCGTTAATTTGATAGGCTATTTATTTTGCTTTCACAAACTTGTGTGAAAACATTCCTGCAAAAAAGTTGCACTTTACATTCCAAGTGCAATGTAAATGCAGCCTTAGGTGCACATACAACGCAGGGATTGTTCGCTACCATTTTTTCTGGCCGGCCAATGGAGCAACATTCCAGAATTCCGGCCTTATAGAATATTTACTGGCCCAGTCAAAATGTAGCCTATTGAAAAAGAGAGATGTAGCCTAATCATTTCTTAAATACATAACATATTATTGCATAACGTTTAGCAAACGAAATCTTTATTTTAAATAATTTTTTTATTTAAAAATAATTATCTAACTATTCAGTGCTGCACACCACTCCTTATATAATTAATTAATTGGGTTCGGGTTTGCAGACTCATTAAGATTAATAAATAAAACACAAAAAAACAAAAGCTATTATCCAGTCATCCAACAAATGTATTTTATTATAGTGAATGAACTCATCACAAACTTTGGACAGGAGCCAGCTGGTTTTGTCTGTTTGATGTTATTGACTGTAAAGATGAAAGCCAGATTATTGCCAATTCTGGCAGTAGCAGAGGTTGAGGATTGCTCTTGGAGGAGGAGAGGTAGGAGGAGTGAAAAGACGAGCAGCACGCTTTTCCTCCAAATGTTCAACTTTTTTCAGCTTTAAACGCCCAGAGCGCTCTGTCAAAAAAACTAGATGCCACCAGCGTTTAAAAGCCAGGTGTGTTCCTTGAAAGAGGAGTGTGCTAAGCGGGTCCTTACATAGAGAATGATTTGCAGAAAGACGCTGGCAGCTCCAAAACCGCATTGTATGTGCACTGCCCCGCTTAAAAATATTTAGAAATTTGGGTCAGAGACACAATATCATCATCAAATGGGGGTCTGTGGCCCTAATGCATAGACCTGCTAAATTAAATCCTAATATGGAAATGGTTGAGAATTACTGTAAAAGTGACCTTAAATACTCGGGCTGTGAATTTTCGCTGGCCTCGCAATTAGATTATGATTCACCTGTCAACAGTTTGATTCTACGATTCATCATGATGCCTTTTGATGTTGTATGTTGTTACAGATAACCATCCCACACACTCCCTCCCTCAGGCTCATTTGTTTTGGTGAGTATATTTTTTGTTTGTTCATATAATCAAAGATTATATTCCAATGGAAAGTACCATAAACCCTGATAAATTATATAAGACAGTCTATTTTGGGGGGTCTTCCACCTGTAAAAAAGGTTTCCTCTAGCTAATTATTTATAAACACGTTTTATAGAACTTATTCTGCAGCTGTCAATCGTTAATATAGAAGTTCCTTGCTGTTAACACATTGAGTGCCAGCGACGCAATATGGCGTCATTAGAAATTTACCGTAGGCTGCCAGCGACGCCAAATGGCGTCAGTAACTCGAAATTGTTTTTTTGACGGGGGGGGGGGTGTCGATCTATGCCTCTTACATCGCCTCTTACAATATGATAGCTATTGAATGTGTCTAACCTATTTTACAGAACCCTTAGGTGGCGACAGCGCACTCCAGATGAGAGAAAGTGGAGTAAAACCATAGAGTAAAACACACAGAAGAAGTCGTTTGGGAAGAGGAAATCGCATCGCATCCGTCCGTATGCAGCTGCTTCATTGAAGCATAACGTAGCTGTGCCCCTGCAGCAGCCAATCTGCTGTCACAATTGAGCACCTCGTGTCCGCTGCATTCGCATGATCAGCCGTGGAGTTCTCAACTGGAAGCATGGTGACATACACGCGGGTGTAAAAAAGCTGGACTAGCGGACTTTTCACTGCTGAGAGCACACGCAGAGCAAACGCACTCACAGCAGAGCAGAGCAGAGAGATACTCCTCCCACAACGGGGGGGGGGGAGGAGGAGGGGGGGAGGTGGGGCACGCAGGACACTACAGCATACAACAGACCCAGGCAGCTGCAGCATTACATCAGAAAATATTAGCAATGAGTCAATGATGTGCTTGAAATGCTTCCTTTCACAAAAGGGTAATTATCTCAGCTCGTAGAAAAAAAGGGCTGTTTTTGGTCTAATCAAGCTATCTTCTCCGGCTCATAACTAAAGAACGGAAAATGGGATCAATAAACTTTTTTTTGCAGGTGATAGAAGAGAGTCTCATCGTTATTTGTGCGTGTTCAGTGTTTACATAGTAATTATTAAAGAAATTATATGACTGTTTTAAAATGCATTGCGGCCTATGTGGCACAGTACAGCACCTTTTGCCCAAGGGCCGTGGCACTCAAAGTGTTAACTAATGCTAATTTAGTGACAGCCTAGGTTTCAACAGTGCTATACATTACGAAGCTTGCCAGTGTTGGTGTGGTCTATTAGTTTCCGATATATCGTGCATCCCTATTAACACGTTAACTGCCAACGACGTACTGATACGTCAAGCAGAATCCAACCGTTTACTGCCAGCGACGTATGGATACGTCAAAAAAATCGTTTTTTTTTTTTTGACGGTGGATCGTTGATCTGGTCCTTTTGCATCTTCTATTATACTGTTAGAGCCGCCGGGCGTGTGCAATCCATTCCGCCGACCCACTGAGTGGCGACGGTGCTCAGACTATTGAGTGTTGTTTGGCCAGAAACGCACGCATTCCAGCTGAGCTCAACCGAGGACCCAGAAGCGAACGAGCCTCATTCTCATACTGTAGGCGAAAACCTTTCACACGGGCGCACGGCGGTGGGGGCTTCCACAGGTGGACTGGGTGGAAAGCACACTTTGAAGCGCGCAGCATAAGCCTAGAGTCACACAAGGCTTCGTCAAAGCTCTCAACCGAAAATCCAAGAACGGATTAAGCCACATCCACGCTCGCCGACGAGGGAGAGGCTGCTGCTCACTGCTCAGACAGGCAGGAGAGACTGGCTTGTGACTGACAAACGCTGCTGAAATCCACCAGACACGCCCACGGAGGGAGGAGTTGTAAGGAGAGGGGGTGCGGGTGCTGCTATGGAGGAAATTACTGTTCAGAACTATATTGTTTATGTCTGATGTCTCACTGATGCCAAAAATAAATGGTTAAAGTGACTGTTTGATATTGAATTTCACAAAACTGCGATTATCTCAGCTTTTTGTCTCAGACGCTGAAACCATGCTGTACTCAACGGCTAATATCTACATAACTACTAACTCTACAAACTAACTCTTTTAGACAGAGAAAGCACACATTCTATTAGTACTTTTGTGAACTTTGTGTTGACAAACTCCAAGCAGAAAATTATCCTTGGCTCTTGTAAAATGAGCCAGAATCCTCAAAAAAACCCTCTGGCAAAAGCTACCTACAGTAAAAAAAAAAAGGCTGGCAGTGAATGTGTTAATACCTGAGCAGCCATGGTTTGGGTGTCAATGACAATCATTCAACTAAAGTAAATGTTTAGGCGTATGCATTTGAAACAGGCATTTACAAATGTGTAGAGTAGGCTACATTTAGCCAATAATAGTTTTAGTTATGAGATAGGCTATACCCCATTTTCAAACCCTATCCTGTAGAAATTTGTGCCACAAATATCCACCCATCAGATGTGAGGTTCATCATGAATCACCAGACTAATAAGCGTATCATCTGTTGCTTGGTCAGATGGCCTCTAGAGGGCGGCTTTGGCTAAGATATGTGTTTCCCATACATAATATAAAAAACTGATCGCTTAGCCTAATTCACATCCCACACAAATCAGACATTTTCTTATTGTGTATATAGACATTAAAGGATCCCATTACCTGAATGACTGAAATTATCTGTGGTAGCCTGCATTGAGTATAAATGGTTCAAGTGTTTACCACAAATATAAAGTTTTGCCACCACAACATCAGGCAGTGAAGGAGGCGGGTCCAAAGGCAGAGCTGGTGTTTTAGGCCCAATTCCAATCTGCCCCCTTACTGACTCAAGCCCTTAGAGGCGCGTTCACGTGAAGGGAGTGAGGGCTTAGGGATGTCCCACAGTGAAATCGCAAAGTGAATGAGGGCTCAGAGTGAGCCCTTTCTGCCCCCTTACCGTAAGGGAGCAGCTGTGGCCACTTACGGAAAGGGAATTGCCCACAATGCATAGCGTTGTGACGTATAAAACGGGGAAGGCTGCAAATATCTGTCAAAAAAATAAAAGAACACACGCGCGAAACGAACGTGGTGTTTGCGAGTGCGCTGGAATGCCTTAATTGACAATGAAACATTACATTAATAGGGATTTCAGAGTAGACAAAAATATTATATCATAGGAATGCAAGTAGTTATTTTACACAATCCGAGTATAATCATTGATCATTTCTTTTACAATTGCAATACACAACTTTTTTGATGAATGAGAAATAGTTTTACCGAATCTGTATTGTGCAGTATTGACATTGTGTATAATGTTGGGTGACATGTCATTATTACGCTTATTTTAATTATAATTACACATGTTGCAGATTGCAGATGTTGCATACGGTACATTTATTTTTAAATTACCTGTTGTCCACTATGTAGAGCCAGAGCCTGGATGAGAACAGACTCATCAGGGAGTCTATCCCTCAAACGCCTTAGGTGTCTTGACAATAAACAATATATAGCGAGCCCCAAACCTGCCAGAGTCAACATCATCTTGTCAAGTGCAAAGGGCTCTGCTGTCCCAATCCTCCTATTTATCCAATGTGGATCCCTTCCACACTTGATGACTCTCAAATTACTTTCAGATGGCGGCCATTAGAAGAGGGAGTGAGGGAACAGGGCTTGAGTGTTTAGGGGGCGGATTGGAATTGGGCCTTAGTGTCATAGCTTGTAACAGTGGAGGCTGCCCCATGCCGGTAGTAGGGCTCTATACTTTCTGCAATAGTGAAAACAGGTGGAGTCACAAATCTAGGTTTACAAATGGAACTCTAACTTAAACACATAACACAACACAAAATCTGTTATTTTCCCCCGAATTCTGTTTTTTCCATTTATAATTTTAATTTAGGGGTTAGGAACATTTGTTTTCTTTTGATGACTTGACTCTCTGAGACAGCCTCTGGGACATTTCTCAAGGTGAAAACTTAAGTTGTGAGGTGCTGTAAGGGTCCCATGCAAGACCGACCCGCCTATCAAAACACCCGAATCGAAAACTGAATCATTTCTCTATGCGTATTTTACAATTATGAAATCATTTAGTATAGCTAAATATTAGCTACGATCATTAGATCTACTTATTATTGTGATAATTAGGCCTACCTTTATCAAATTCAGCCAAATTATGGAACATTCTGCAATATTCCATGTTTTACAGACACTTTTACATGTTTTATCCCTTGGATTGTGTTGTCTTTTATAATCCACAATAAATCAAATCAAATTACATTTTCATTTTAAGTTATTTTCAATTTTGTCATATGGCCCTAAACACATGATAACTTGGAATTTGGAGATGTGGAGTTACATTTATGCAAAACAGTATTTGTATTTCAGTAATTGTGCATTGATTCGCTAAGCCCCAAATTGCTCCACTCTCTGTTGCTCTGTTGCTCCCTCTCTCTGGTGTATTTTTCTTTTTTAGGATTGGGTTGGGTATTGTTTACATTAATTTAAAATAAAAATGATACCAGTAGTAGTACCAATACTAGTACCCTTAATGGGATACCGATACCAATAGAGTACTTCATTTGATGTGTTTTGTATTTCGTTTCTTAAGAAGGTGTATTGTTTATATCGTGTTGCAAATCACACTCTTTACGGCAATATTGTCCGTCATTTGGACGACGCTGTGCTTTTGTCATTGTTTTCTTTTTTACTCAAGTCCACGCACGCACCAGGAGCCTGTACTACGAAGCTAGTTTAACAGATCCGCGATAAGTCCCTTTGATCTGGTTTGACTGAACAGGATCAAAGCTATCTAGTTAACTGATACTACGACGCTGGTTTTCTACTAGGTAAGTGGACCTGGGATCTGCCTGTGCACGCGCACGTTTTTCGCTCGTGCACAGGCGCGCGTCCACGCGAAAGAGGTGCGCTAGCCAATGACATTATGAACAGCTGAGTTGATCCACGCCCACACCCATTTCCACACCCATTTCCTCATTGAATGAAAAAGCGCAGCCACAGTGGGATCAGAGATTTTAGCGGATATTTAATGTAACCTATGGCAGAATGAAAATCCGCGTTGGATATAGTTGGGGGAAGGACTGTCTAAAGCTGCCGCTTGTATTCACATCAGTCATTTGATTTACTTTGATCAGCGATTTCTGTCTCCTACAGCTTTGTGCGAGTGTAAATGTACATTAAATTTCCACAATCTGTAAGCCTATTTAGACCATAGATTTAGAAAGCATGCTCAATGAATAATGATCTCTATCACTCATTATGTCTGTGTGGTTGCACTGATCGAATAATTCATATATAGGCTATAATAATGATATCCTAATATAAAAGAGAAAACTGCTGGACTGAATTGAGACGATGCGGGCATACTTTTCATTGATAAAAACTAGCCTATTTTTGCTCATATATTGGCATACAGCCTACAGGACACAGTTCCAGCTGAAACATGCAAGAAGCCTGCATATTTAGTATTGGGGCTATCCCATATTTATCCCATCTATATTATATGTATAGGCTTTTCTGGCATGTAGGAGAATATCACCCTCACTCCCTTTGAGGCTCCGTTTAGCCTATGATATGCGCTGCAGTGATTAATAGTGCTCATATTTCTCCAGCATAGTTGAGCTGTTAAGACATAAAGTGGTAAGTAGGCTTAATTTAATTATGTAGCCTACAGAGCCACAAATGTTTTTCTTGTTATATTCTCAGTTGACTGCAATCTATTTTTCATATGGCGATCTTATATGAACGGTGAGTGACTCCAGAGAGCCGATTATATGGGTCTGTCATGGATTTTGATCTTATCCTCTGAAGCTAACCTGGTCGCGACCAGGTTAGCTTTGCAGCGTCAGTTGCCATGGTGATTGAAAGTTAACTTGCTTTGTAGTACGGCTAAACCAGGTTTAAACTCAAACTTACTCGGATAAGGCATTAAACTAGCTTCGTAGTACAGGCTACAGACTCAAAGGAGTAGAAGGAGCAGGGAAAAGTCCACCTAGTCCACCCAAGCTAGGGTTGCCAACTTCTTGAAATGGAAATAAGGAATGCGGGACGGTCCAGCCGGGGGGGGGGGGGGGGACTGTAATGGCTTCAGCTTCAACCATTCATTTACCCATCAATACAAGCAAACACACAAACCTGGTTTTGACCAGTTCTTGCTGGGGTTTGTTTGCGCTATGGAAGAAAAACAAACGGCACAATTCTTCTAGAGTCAAGCTAAATGAAGCCTGCGGTAGTTCATTCAAGACATGATGTCATAGTCGACGCCCCAGCTGTACCAGCTGACAGCCTCTGTTTGGTTCACCGTTTAACCAATTCTCCAATCACAGTCATTCTCACAACAAGGCGGTCCGTTTAAATAGGGCAGCCTTTCACTCACTGATCTGTTCCCCACCTTACTGGATCCTTGCGGATCGTGCGGCTGCTGGCAAACGCTTTGCATTTTTCATCAGGTATGAAAAGGAAATTACTTTGTGTCTTTGTACTCACCATCTCCTGGCTCATGATGTCTGCTATCGAGCAGGATGATGTGTTTGAAGAAAATCCTCTAGTTGATCCTCCTGAAGACGAGGGCGGGTCCGAAACAGCCGAGGATATCGGTGTGCGTCGGAGTGGCCGCCTAGCGAATACTCTGCCAGTGATTAAAAATTGGCCTGTTTTCAAAATTATAGAGAGACTCTATAATCATGGTATCTCTGCGCCTTTGGGCCTTTCCCATGAAGAATTATTTGAGTTTTTTGTCTATAATCTCAGAGCCGGAGATGTTCTGGCCACACCAGTTGCTAAAAAACGCAAAGCAAAAAAGAATAACTGCCCTCTTGCCAACGTTAGCGCTGATGCCGCAGATGGGCCCTCTGCCCAAGCTAAGGTGCCTATCATTAACGTTCCTCCAAAAAGAGCCCGAGTCCAGCAGCCAGCAGTCCAGGACCCGGTCCTCGTCGCCCTAGCCAACATCCAGTCGTCCATCGGCACCATGGATGCCCGTCTCCAGCTTCTGGAGAACCGCTCGGATCCCATCCCAGTGTCTGCGATTCCGGGGCCTTCATCATCTCTGATCTTCGGAACCTTCCACGCTCCGTCCACGTCACAGCCATGGTCACAGTCGACAGCCGGCGCACCTCCGGCGCTTCCGATTGACGTCACGCCGCTGAGATCCCTGGGATCTGCAGTCCCTGCAGCTCCAGCCGGAGTACCGTTCTTTCCGCCTGCGGCGGCTATTTCTCCACAGCTGAGAAGTCAGATCCTGGCAGGTAACGACATTAACTTGGTAAAAATTCTTCTGTGTTCAAATGAGACCTCTGACAGACGTGTGGTCGATTTCGGGGAGGTTTCAGTCATCCTGAAGGAAAGCGATCCGAGGCTGTCTAAAATCCTGACCATGGCTGAGTTCAATGTGGCTTTCGGGGTGTTCAGGGACATTATATGTGAGGTGTACCCAGAACGTAGATTTGAGCTGGACACATATTTGGCGATCATTTCAGATCTGGCACTGTCTTATGGCGGCAGTCATTTCTATGAATACCACAAGTCTTTCTCTGCTAAGGCAGCCATGTACATTCAGAAATTCAACCAGAGATTAGACTGGGCCGTGGTGGATCTGGCTGTTATCAGCAGACTGTTCACAGGGCACCAAGCTCTCTCCTGCGCTGTGTGCGGGTCCTTTTCGCACACGTTGAGTCTCTGTCCCAGAACTGTGACTCAGTCCAGTGCTGTTAAAAAAGAATCTGGCGAGAAGGTGAATTCTAAGTTTAATAAATATAATAACGTGTCATCCATTCAGACACCGCTTTGTATAAACTTCAATGAGAATGTATGCAAATATATAAATTGTAAATATATGCATGCTTGCAGCTACTGCGGAGACGGACATGCCCGGTCCGCGTGTCCCCGCCGCAATCCCAGAGCCGTGCGAAAGAAGTAAAAAACATTAAACCTTCTACTCCAGTCAACGTTCCAGAACTGGGGAGAGCACTGGAAAAGCATCCAAATCGTTGTTTTGTCAATTATTTAATGACTGGTCTTGTTCAAGGGTTTTTTGCCGGGCTATGTTTTCTGCCTAAAATGTCTTATGTCTGTGATAATCTGCAATCTGCTATGAAGGAACCAGAAGTAGTCGATAAGCTGCTAGCTAAGGAAGTAGAGAAAGGCTACATGCTCGGGCCTTTCGATAGCCCCCCCTTTCCTAAATCCCGTATCAATCCTATCGGAATAGCAACTCGGAAGTACTCTGGTAAAAAGCGTTTAATCATAGATTTATCAGCTCCTCATGACAATAGTGCTCAAAGCATCAACAGCCTTATTCCTCTGGCGCCATTCTCTTTATTTTATGCAACTGTTGACAACGCGATCCAGTTCATTAAAAAGGCAGGTAAAGGTGCATGGCTAGGAAAGGCAGATATCACAGATGCATTTAAAGTCATGCCGCTCCATCCATCGCAGTGGCACCTTTTCGGTGTCAAATGGAGGGGAAAAATGTATTTTTCCGTCAGACTAACTTTCGGCTGTCGCAGTAGCCCCTGTATATTTAACACTCTGTCAGAAGCTCTTTGTTGGATTCTATTAAATAATTGTAAACTGCCATTAGTTCTTCATCTGCTAGATGATTTTTTAGTGGTAGATTTTCCCGAGTCCAATCCAGGTAGGTGTATCAACGCGCTGAAAGAGGTTTTTAACCGTTTAGGAGTTCCTCTTTCGGCGGAAAAAACTCAAGGTCCTCTGAAGGTGATTGAGTTTTTAGGCATTCGTTTAGATAGCAACATCATGCAGGCTTCCCTGCCTCAAGACAAACTAGTAAGAATTAGGCAAGTTATGAGATGTGCGCTGGAGGCGGTGGCATTGTCAAAAAGAGAATTATTATCGTTACTAGGCCACCTCAACTTTGCAATGAGGATTATTCCGCAAGGCAGATCTTTTATTTCCCGTTTATTAGACTTGTCTAAATCTGTAAATAACCTCCATGATCTTGTCACCTTAGATGAGGGCTGTAGGTCAGACTTAAAGTTCTGGTCTCTGCTATGCGACCAGTGGAACGGCATATCTTTTTTCTATAATGATCATGCGGAAACGTCAGTCGCCCTTAAATTCTATACTGATGCGGCTCCTTCCAATGGTTTTGGGGGGGTTTTCAATAATCAGTGGTTTGCAGACGTTTGGCCAAAATAATTAATATCTCTTTCGGCAGATGTCCAATCTATTGCTCTGCTAGAAATGTATCCCATTGTTATAGCTTCCATTCTTTGGGGTAAGTTCTGGTCAAGGAAACAGATTGTCGTGTTTTGTGATAACGAGGCTACTGTTAACATTATTAATAAAGGGCGTTCTTCCATTCCTTTCATTAACAGGTTTGTTAGGAAATTAACATGGTCATGTGTGATGGGGAATTTCACTCTCCGTGCAGCGCACATTCCTGGGCTGGACAATAAAATTGCTGACTCTCTGTCACGTTTTAAATTTCAGGAGTTCCGAACCCTCTGCCCCCATGCTGCACCTCAGGGCCTGCGTTGCCCAGCCTTCAATCAAACGGTGCTAGATTAAATAGCAATCTGCAGTCCTACATGAACTCTGCTGCTAGGTTCATGCGTCTCGGACTGGCAAAGTCTACAATAAAAATGTATGACTCTGCATGGTTCCACTTCACTTCCTTTTGTGCTGCTTTTTCTGTCCCAGTCATGCCTGTTAACATTTCCATGATATGTGCATTTATTGTCCACTGTTTTGAATCTCGTAAAATGCATCCATCTTCTATCAAAGCATCTGTAGCAGGTATTCAGTTTCATTTAAGATGTGCAGATCCATCAGCCTGTAGCCTGCTTGGAAACCCATCCATTCATCTCCTCTTCAACGGCCTAAAAAAAGAGTTTCCAGCAAGCCAGGATAAGCGCCTTCCATTCTCTCTTCCTTTAGTTCACAAACTGGTTTCTCACCTTAGGCAGGGGTGTTTCGGTCCTTATGTCGATACTTTATTAGAAACTGTATTCCTCACAGCCTTTTATGGATTTCTTAGGTGCGGGGAATTTACATCTAGCTCAAACACGTTTAACCCTCTTCACGATCTTTCCATGTCAGATGTCACGGTTTATGCAACCTATTACTCCATTTACCTTAAACACTCTAAAACTGACAGGGAACGTAAAGGATCTCATGTTGTCATATCGCAAACTAATACTGTGTTTTGTCCATTGATTTCTATGTCCCGATACCTCCAATGGCGTCGCCATGCCAGCCAGGATGAGCCTCTGTTCCTGACCGACAAAAGAGTGGTCATGGCCAGATCATGGTTCACCTCCCGTCTCCGTCTCCTCTGCCAACGGTGCGGCCTTCCCCCGGCACTGTACACCTCTCACTCCTTCCGCATCGGAGCTGCTACCTCCGCTGCTTCACTGGTCCCTGCAGCCACTCTGAAAGCGATGGGAAGATGGTCTCCGCAGCATACGTACGTTATGTTCGCCCAGGAGTTAATGACATTCTCTCGGCTCAAAAAGCCATGGGCTCTGGCACCTGAGGAGACGGCTCATACATCGGATCTTTAAGATTAATAAATGTGTTAATATTGGAACACTTGGCTGGTTTCATTGCACTCATGGCTCAAGGTCGCAGGCTTGCTTCCTCCTATCTCATTGCACTCATGGCTCAAGGTCGCAGGCTTGCTTCCTCCTATCTCATTGCATTCATGCTCAGGGTCGCAGGCTTGCTTCCCCCTATCTGCAGCATTCATGCTGCTTCTTCTTAAAAAATGGTTCACTTATGATAGAATGACCTTCGGTGTAAGCATACATCTATTTAATTGAAAGGTCGGCAGTGGCATACTGCCACACATAGGTAATTCACTTAATTATAGTATGGGCCTCTTTTGAGTTACTCGGTGTATCTCTTTTTAAGGTGACCCGAGGTCCGCAGCATGCTGCTGCTACACATAGCTTCTATAGTCTGGCTGATGCATTCGCATGGGCGTTTCATGCTTGGCGTTGTCGAGTTCCGTTGTTTGGGGATTCTGCTTGCGCTCCCTGCTCGGCGTAGCATGCTGCTGAGCCGAGTTCAGGGAGAATTAAATTAATTAAATATTAAATTAAATATTAAATTAATTCTAAGAGCGGAGCCTTCAACGCCAAACATAATTGTATGCATTATATTCATTTATGCAATAAATGGTTAATTCTATGACTTGAGTGTTCTTGAATGAAATGAAGCCTGCGTTAGTTCATTCAAGACATGATGTCATAGTCGACGCCCCAGCTGTACCAGCTGACAGCCTCTGTTTGGTTCACCGTTTAACCAATTCTCCAATCACAGTCATTCTCACAACAAGGCGGTCCGTTTAAATAGCCTTTCACTCACTGATCTGTTCCCCACCTTACTGGATCCTTGCGGATCGTGCGGCTGCTGGCAAACGCTTGCCACCTCCACCCCAACCTCCACCTTTTAGATCAAATGCAAATGCTATCATGTATTGTAGCTCTGGAGTCTGCATGGCTCAAAAAATGAACATGTTTCCATGTCTTGCTTTTAGGCTCCCTCTTAATTTCTATGGTTTAAATGTATCTGGAATATTTTATTCCCATGGGGGATTCTGCTTGCGCTCCCTGCTCGGCGTAGCATGCTGCTGAGCCGAGTTCAGGGAGAATTAAATTAATTAAATATTAAATTAAATATTAAATTAATTCTAAGAGCGGAGCCTTCAACGGCAAACATAATTGTATGCATTATATTCATTTATGCAATAAATGGTTAATTCTATGACTTGAGTGTTCTTGAATGAACTAATAATTTGGCCAATTGTAGCCTATTTAACAACATACAAAATAAAACGGCAAAATCTAAGAATGCAACGCCATGTAACTGGGTCGTTTAAACTTGCATTCCAGGGAATTGCGTTAACGTCTGCGGGTCTTATAAGACGTAAATGGCGCGAGGCAGGAGTAGAGTGAAAACTATCTGCTTTCAGTATGTTTGAGTCCAGGTATGTTTTGTACAAGGACGTCTCTCAGTGTGTTGCTGTTAACTCCCCATTTCGTCGTTTTCTTTTTGTTGATCTCGTCTTTTTCCTCTTTGACTTGATTTGTATCAGTGATAAGAGGCAGCGCACGCTCTCCCAGAGTGCCTGGCTGCTGGTTGCTGTAAGTTGTAAAGAGAGGGTTTGACAGTTGACAGCTGAGAGCCCGGCTTCTGTCAGCTGACCAGAACGAAAATCTGATTTCTAAATAGCCGTTATTTTAATAAACTGAGCACTCAGGGGTAATCTAAATAGTTCATTTGACTGACTATTTTTTTTTCTAAACTTATAAAAGTGCCATATTAAGCGTTAACTTTACTTTACTTTACTTTATTTGTTTATTTGGACGGGACAGTGCATATTCATGAACATTACACAAGGCAACGTAAATAAGCCGGAGTTAGCAAGAATGCTAAATTACATCCGTAGTCCCCACAGAGAGACAGAAAAACGACAGAGGCAGCACCAGGACAGAACTAAACAGAACAATACAAAAAACAACATGAGCAATAACAAAACCAAAACGGATCAGAAACTAAAGTAAACCAAAATGAACTAAACTAGGTTAATAAGACAAGACAAAACAAAAACAAGAAGCATAACAGAGCAAGCAAAACAAGAGCACTACAGTACAATTTACACATGGTCGCAGATTTGGCTATTTAAAATCCATTTTTTTACGTTGTGTTTGAAAGATGGGAATGACAGACAGTTTCTTATAGTTTGAGGTAGCGAATTCCAGATTTGGCAGCCCTGGACTGAGAGGGTGTTTTTGCCGAAGGCAGTTGTCCGGTGTGGTACTACACAGTCCCCTCTGGCGAAAGCCCGAGTGTTGAGTCCTGTGTCAGGCTTCCGTTTTATGAATTCCCTCAGGGGGGGCGGGCAAAGTCCATGTAAGGTCTTATAGACAATACCAACCTGTTTAAAAACTTTAAAGTTGACAAAACTTAGAAAATGATACTTACTGAGGATGTTACAGTGGTGATATGAGTAGGGTTTTCTGTCAAAAACCTTCAGTGCACTTTTATATAACTGTTCAATGGGTTTGAGGATCGTTACTCCTGTGCAAGACCAGTTTGTGAAGCAGTACTCAATATGTGATAGTATCATACATTGGAGATAAGATTTGGCAGCCCCTACTGTCAGATAAGGTCTGATTTGTTTAAAGTTTTGAAGGTTGAACTTAATTGTGTTAGCAACCTTTTTTACATGTTTTTTGAAAGTTAGGGTAGAGTCTAACATTACCCCGAGGTATTTGAACTCAGACACCAGTTCAAGTTCCTCCCCGCCCAGGAACACATTCGATGACTCTAAAACCACAGATCTTTTGGAAAAAGCCATGCAGACGGTCTTTTTGGCGTTCAGGAGTAGACATGAGTCTGTGAGCCAGTCCTGGACGCTACTCATTGCATCAGTTAGAGTTTTTGACACCTCTGCATAGCTTTTACCATGGGTTAGTAGAACCGCGTCATCTGCATACATCTGTGCATGTACATTTTTACATACATCAGGTAAGTTGTTTATGAATAGAGAAAACAGGATTGGACCTAATATTGACCCCTGGGGGACACCAACAGAGCAAGTGTGATAAGCAGACTTGATACCATTTATGCTGACGCACTGTTCTCTATGTGATAGGTATGATGAGAACCATTTGATGGCCTCAGAGGAAAAGTTGAAGTGTGTTAGTCTGGACAAGAGCACCTGATGGCTGATGGAATCGAAGGCCTTCTTGAAGTCCAGAAAGACTGCCATTGCACAGGGGGCCCTGTCCAGGGCACACCTCAACTTTTCGGTAAATAAGCAATTTGCTGACTCGGTTGAATGAAAGGCTCGGAATCCGAACTGCATAGGATGCAGAGGGGTGTGGCCTTTGTCTAGGTGTTTGACTATGGACTTGACAATCCACTTTTCTGCCACTTTTGATATAGCGGGTAGGATACTTATCGGTCTATAATTACAAATGTCTGTTTTGGTGCCGGATTTGAAAATGGGTGTGATTACAGCTTTCCACTGCGAAGGGACAGTGCATTGTCTTATGGACAGGTTTATCAGGTGTGTAATAGGTGCCACCAGGGAGTCAATATTAGTTTTGATGAAGTTTGTATCAAGCCCATGTGCATCCTTAGCTTTCGATGCTTTCAGTGATCTTACAATGTCTCTCACCTCGTTCTCTGTGATCTCCTCCAGGTTGAAAATGGGGAGATCATTTTGAACGGGGTGTGGAACAGACTTGGTGGGTTTGAACAGCTTTGTGATTTCATACACAGAGTTTAAAAAGAACAGGTTCAAGCTGCTCGCGAGCGTGTGGGGGTCTTTCACCAGGGTGTTATCTATCTTGAGTTCTAAGCTGTTTTTATCCTGCTTATAGAATTTACCTGTCAATTTATTTATGTATTCCCATACCTTTTTACCATTGCCTCTGGCATTCTCTATAATAGAGATATAAAATTTTGCTTTTGCCCTTCTTAAAAAAGTCGTTACTAGATTTCTAGCATGTGAGAAGGACTGTCTGTCCGTTGTTAGGCCAGATTTTAAAGCCCTCTTTAAAAGTATGTCCCTGGTTCTCATAAGGTCTCTGCATTCCCGGCTAACCCAAGGAAGCGTGATCCTTTTCCCCTTCCTCTGGCTCCCTCCTCTGGTGAAAGATTCCATTACACTGTTGAGTTTGGAGATTAACAACTGGCATCCAATCTCTACATTGTTGCATGAGTGGATGTCGTCCCATTCAAGCCCTTGTAGTGCGACTTCAAGGCTATGTTGCAGATGTTTTGGGATTGTTTTGACCATTGTTTGGGGGTGGGCTTTACTGAAAGACTGTTTTGAAAGTTTTCTGGTAAAGAATATTATGTTGTGGTCTGAGAGACCTGTTACAAAGTTATATGTTTTAGCGATTCTTTCTACTTTATTTGAGAATAGTAAATCTATCTTAGTTGCCGAATGGGGGGTTATCCTTGTGGGTTGCTCTATTAGTTGGGTTAGACCATAGCGGTCTGTTACCTGTTTAAGATGTTTTCTTATTTTTTTATCATCCCAATTTACATTTGTGTCTCCAATCAGGATTACCTCATGATTGAAGTCACATGCTGCAAGTATGGTCTTTAGCTGGTCGTAAACTTCTACCTTAGCCGATGGCTGACGGTATAAGCAGATTAGAGTGAACTTCATTGCAGTGGATAGAGTAATTTCTACACCCACACATTCGGCCTTGATCTCAGTAGGCCATACAATTTGTTTACACTGTAGGGTGTCCTTGATATAAAGCAAGGCCCCCCCACCCTTTCCTGCTGTTATTCTGTCCCTTCTGAACACCTGGTAGCCAGGCATGCACACTAAGGCATCAGGGGATGACCGCTTTAGCCATGTTTCTGTCAGTCCCAGACAGTCAATGTTAGAGTTCACGAGCAGATCTTCTAGCTCACTGTGTTTATTTACCATGCTACGGATGTTAAGGTGTCCACAAAACAACCCTTTTGGTTTACACAGGGGGTCCCACACAATTTTAGCTTGATTTAGCGTATTAAAAAATTTAAGTTTTCTATGTTTTTTAAAAATAGGGTTTCTGTGTTTTACCTTGTCCACGGGTGGCTTTGGGGGTTGTGGGGGAGGTTGGGGGGACAAGTTGTCCCACTGACCAGAGGCTCAACAGATTCAACCGACCGTGGGGGTCCAGCCCACGCTCGTGTTGAAGTGACCGGATGGTCGGATTTCGGCCACGGGGGCCCAGTCCGTGGTCGAGGTGAGAGCGTCTGTGATGGTAGGTCACAAGCTGCCAGGCTGTCGCCAGTTGACAGCTCGTTGGAGGCTCGTGTTGTGATGGCCGGATGGTCAGGCCTCGGCCACGGGGGCCCAGCCCGTGACCGAGCTGAGACGGACTGTGATGATGGGCCATCTGGGGCTGCTAGGACCGCCTGGTCCCTTGGCACAGCCCCGCCGCAGATGGACTCCGGGTGTCGAAATGGCGCTGGGACTGCCGCTGCTGTGGCCATACTGTCACCAGTTGATGGATCGATGGATACTTTAGCCAGGTGGATGGCCGGATGAATGGCCGACGAGCGCAGGGGCCTAGCCTGCGCCCGTGTTGAAATGGCCGGGAGCACTGCCGAAGGCCGCGGGGGTCCGGCCCGCGGCCGCGGATGCTAGATGGTAAGGCGAGGGCCCGGTAGGCCTGTCTAGCGGCCTAGCTAGCAGCCTACCTGGCGGCGAATGGTTGTTGTTGTCCCCCGGTGGCTCCCGGGTGGCAGCTGGGCTCGTCAGCGGCTTGTTAGCGTTAGCATTAGCAGCCCCGGGCGGTGGCTCTCCCCGGTGCTCGCTCAGATGCGGACGCTCGCATGGATCGACCTCCCTGGACTGCCACGGGCTGGTGAGAAGACACGGCTGGATGACCGATGGGTCCTCCGTGGGGCTCCGGTAGGAGGTAGGGTGAAAGAGATTACCTCCGGTTGGTTCGATTCCACTTAGCCGCCTGAAGACCGGTGGGGGTAGGTGAAGCCATGCTAAAACGTTAGCTACTGACTGTTGTGGGAGCCAGGCTAATTGCTGGAATGCCGCGTTAGCATTAGCATGCACAGTTTGTGTGTGTGAAGCTGCCTCTGGCGTGCCTCCGGTGTGCGGTGCGGGGCCTGGGCACGGATGGATGTCGCCCGAGATCAGCAGGCAGATGGTGATAATATTCCTGCGGACGTCAGTTTCCTTTACGATGAGAGGCCGCCATCTACGCCGTAGCAGTGAATCGTGAGTAGCCGCAAGTCCATGGCCGAAATGTTTGTTTGTTTGGACGTTGCTGTCGGGGATATAAAACGTTGGGAGATTTTCCATGGTTTCCCCCACTAACCTCCGATCCAGTATTACTGGTCGTAGATTCTTAATCGCAGTTGCGAACAGGGAAATCGTGCAGAAAACACTCAAAAGGCTAAAAAACAAACTTGTCCGACGCCGCAGCACGGGCACAGGCTGCTGCAGCCGCCGCCGCCATGTTAGAAGAGGAGGAGTCATGACAGCGCCAGTGTTAGCTTTTCAAAAACGGTGGTATAAAGCTCAAATGGCCGGGCTCGCCCCCGCAGGGCACAGCTCCCCCCGCTCAGCTTGCACGCGCGCGTCACTTAATGGCTCAGAGCCGGCTTCTGTCAGGGGAGGGAAATCTCCGAAACAAAAATCAAAATTGTAAATAAGAGTTATTTTTGATAAACTGAGCACACAGGGGTGATTTAAATACTTACTTTGACCGACTAAATTTTTTTCTCAACTTTAACGGGACTATAGAGCTCAAACTGCTCTCTTGATAACTCTGTTGAATCTATGGCGCATTGATATGAATGGTGAACAGACCATTTGGCTGAACGACTTTATCAACTGTACATTATCACTTTTTAATGGACACCTTGCAGCCAATCAGAATCGAGTATTCACCCAGACCATGGTATAATGTTAGTTAACGCTATGCATCTTATGAACACACATTATGCCCTCCTCATACACATGTACCCTTAACTAAGCCTGCGTGTGCATTCTGTTGTCACTGCAGGCCATCTCTGGAAATGTGCCTTTTTTCAACAGCGAAAAGTCAGCTAACATCAATGCTAGCGGGAGGGAGGGAGGACTTACCAGCATTCAGTCATTGTCTGCTTACTGCTGCTTGCTTGTTAATCCCATGTCCGAAAAAGTCTCCAGATGTGTCGCTAATGTTAAGTTTCTTTTGAGAAAGATTGTCTCCACGGGCGTGACATAGAACCAACAATCATGACCAACAAACTAGGAATAGTGCCACCTAGTGGCAAAAACAAAAAGCTGTTTATCTTGAACGGTTTGTCCGATCGACTTCAAACTTGGGGAGTGCACTTAGTGGGAACTGATGGAGTGCAGTGCTGAATTTCGTGCTCTTTGGCATAGCGCCACCTATTGGCAAAAACAAAAAGCTGTTTATCTCGAGAACCGTTCTTCCGATTGACTTCAAACTTGGGGAGTGCACTTAGTGGGAACTGATGGAGTGCAGTGCTGAATTTCATGCTTTTTGGTATAGCGCCACCTACTGGCAACACAAAAAGTGGTTTATCTCAAGAACCGTTTGTCCGATCGACTTCAAACTTGGGGAGTGCACTTAGTGGGACCTGATGGAGTGCAGTGCTTAGTTCCGTGCTCTTTGGTATAGCGCCACCTACTGGCAACACAAAAAACTTTTTCTCGAACCGTTTGTCCGATCGACTTCGATATAGCTGATGGATGCAGCTAAAATGGCTTGTGTAATGTTAAAGGCTAGTAATTTAACAATAAGATACAGGGACAAACGGCACAGAGTGTTCCTTCCTGGTCAAAGCGAGAGACTGAAATGGAGCAAGAGCACGCACTGAGCAATGATGGGTGGAGCAAATCTATGCACTACTACCTAAATTAAAGAGTAAAAAGAAAATATCAGAAAACAATTGTTTTCTATTGGGAGAAACCCTGTAATACATTTGCAAAAACAGCTATTCATTATGCTTCACAAATATGCCCACACACATTTTGAATAGTTTCATATATGCAGGAAATGTTTGGAAATCACAATAATAATAATACAAGTAGAACTGCTTTTGACGTTATTTAATTACTATATTGTTGGCTAATTGTAGCATGTCTTCTGTTTCAGATAATGTTGGTGTGAATGTGGCAGTGTAAGGCCTGTGGAATAGCTGTATCAAGTAGGTCCCAACTATTGAAGCATTATCGCGTGACCCATGGCCATTATGGGCAAAATAGACGTTATCCATGTGCATATTCAAGCTGTCCTTGCTCTTTTAGAACGTGGAATGCTCTTCGAAGTCATCTAAATAGATCTCACATTACACAAACCAGTCAGAGACAATCGGGGAGCTGTCTGTTTAGTTGTCATATTTGTCTTTGTAAAGATATTGCGTCAGAAAAGGATTATTGGGCTCACATATATGCACACCTGAAGAAAAATGAAATAGTTACTTGCATGTTTTTGGATTGCAATTTTCAAACGTGTATCTCTGGAACTTTAAAATCTCACAAGGCTAGAAAACATAATTCTCATTCACTAGCAGATTTCAAACCAGATATTGTGACATCTACCACAGTAGCTTCTCAAGAGTCCAGTGAACACGCCTCAGATGATGATTTAGGCGAGGCATCCAGTGATGCACAACCAGATTCTAATACAGATGCCACAAAGGACCTTCCAAATATCATAGAACACAGCTTTGCAGCTGCTTTGTTGAAGCTAGAACATTTTTCCCATGTACCAGGTACAGCAATCAATGATTTTTTACAAGAGCTTCACCACCTAAATGGTTCTGTTTCTAGTCCCTTCATTGATAATGTTTTAGGTGACATTTTTCAGAAGCACAATCTCCAGGTTGACAGATCTATCATAGAGGAAATAACAGCTACTTTGTGCACAGTGAACCCTATACATAAAGCTATACAGAAGGGTGGTCCATTGAGTTCTACCCATCTACGTAAGCAGTACTATAAGGCTAAATTTAATGTTGTGGAACCAGTCGAGTACATTTTGGATGATAAAGAAAATAAAACCTTTCAGTATGTTCCTATTCTTAAATCCCTGCAAGTGCTTTTGAATAGGAAAGATGTTTTGGACAAGATAGTTGGTACTCACAGAACGCAAGGGGAAGCGGAGAATGAAAAAGGACTCTATAGGTCTTTCAGGGACGGCCAACATTTTAAGCAAAACAGTTTCCTTTCAGGAGAGGACTTGAGAATATCTATTGGTTTATACGTGGATGACTATGAGCTATGCAACCCTCTTGGGACTTCCCGTAAGAAACACAAGCTCTGTGGCATGTATTGGGTGCTCAGTAACCTTCCCCCAGGCTCTCATTCCTCATTGTCCTCAATTTACTTAGCCATTTTGTGCAAATCAAATCACGTTAAGACCTATGGGTATGCAAAAGTTTTAGAGCCACTGCTAAATGATATTCGTTTATTGGAACAAGATGGCATTTTCGTACATCACTTAGGAAAATCGATAAAAGGTACAATTCAAACTGTTGCAGCCGACAATCTGGGGGCTCACGGGATTGCAGGCTTTGTTGAAAGTTTCATAGGCCCTTATGTTTGTCGGATTTGTACTGCAAAAAGCGTAGACTTCCAGTTGCAAGAGGTGAGATCAGGGGCTTTTAGCCTCAGAAGGAAAGAGCTTCATGAAGCTCATGTCAGATCAGCTGAAGAGAGTGGCACTAGCTGTTTTGGAGTGAAAAAATCTTGTCCCTTGACTAAAGCACTTTCTCATTTTGATGTCCTTACTGGCTACCCCCTTGACATTGCCCATGATATCTTTGAAGGGATTGTACCTGTCGAACTTGCAAAGTGTCTCACATTACTAATATCAAAGAAATACATCACTGTGGCGGACATTAGCAATTCCATTCTGCATTTCCCCTACAAGTGGACGGATAAGACTAATAAGCCACATGTTTTGCCACAAGATCTCTCAAAGAGGAAAACCATAGGTGGTAATGCCCATGAAAATTGGAGCTTGCTACGATTGCTTCCATTTCTTATTGGGCCCCAGATTCCTGAGCATGATCCAGCATGGCTGGTGCTAATGGACTTAAAAGAGATCCTTGAGCTTGTGGTTGCCCCAGTCCACGATGATGAGTCCATTGGATACCTAGATGCCAAAATCTCTGAGCACAGACAAAGATATCAAGAGCTTTTTCCTCAGTCTAGACTGCTGCCCAAACACCACTACTTGGAACATTACCCTCTAATGATTAGATTGTATGGTCCTCTTGTGGGGCTTTGGACGATCAGGTTTGAGGCAAAGCACAGTTACTTTAAACAGGCCATTCGACACACCAGTTGCTTTAAAAATGTGGCCCTCTCGCTGGCTGTGAAACATCAACTAATGATTGGGTACCACTTGTCATCTCCAAGTCTTGATAAACCAACACTGGATGTCTCAAATGTATCTATAGTCCCACTAGATATTTTGAAGGAGGACATCGCTCAAGCTATTAAGCACAGATATCCTGACCTATCGGAAATCCAGCTCGCAAAAGATGTTTGGAGCAAGGGGATAAACTACAGAACAGGGATGATAGTTGTCCATGGGGATGAAGGTGGACTACCTGAATTTGGGGAAATTCATCAAATGTGTATTTTGCACCAGAAGTTGTTTTTCATTTTGAAAGTTCTGTGTGGGTGGTATACAGAGCACTACAGAGCCTATGAGCTGACTTCATCTCCCACACGAGAAACTGCTCTTGTCGAGATCTGTGAACTTTCTGATGATTACCCCTTGGCTGACTATCTAGTTGGACATGTGCGGATGGTGACCTTAAAGAGGGCGATCTGTGTCCAAGGTCAGGTAACAAATTTAAACATTATGGGTGGGGGCATACATACTTTGTGGGCTGTACGATATATATGTGACAGCTGCTGGTATTTCGACCCACATGTAGGCGGAGTTAATTTGTTTATTTTTTTTACAGATTATGACATTTCTGATTGTAAACTCTCAAATTATGTCATACATTGTAATCTGAAAAGAATGAAGGGAGATATGCTTATTTGAATGTTCACACTCCTAAAAGCCACATTTAGAGATAACCCTCAAAGTTGGAGAAGCTTTTCACACCTAGGCAGGCACGTAAGGGGGGACTGGACAACAAGGACTTTTATTTAACAAGATACACTTATTTACTGATTCTAAAACGACTGCATTTTATGTAGAATGGATAGTTCAAAACCTAAACTTGTGTATTAATGGAAAAAAAAAGAAAACCTTTTTTTATTTTTGAAGAAACTATTTTCAAATCTTCTGCCAATTACAATTGGCCTACATGTGGTCCCTTCCTCTGGGGAGTGTCATAAAAAAAAGTATCTATATATATAGATATATATATATATAGAGATATGTGTGTATATATAAATATGTGTGTGTGTCTGTATTATATGCATCAATTGTAGAGTTGCATCCTTCATGCTCTTCTAGAACAGGAATGACTGTTGCTTTGCAGTAAGACCCTAAATTCGCCTCACTCCCAGTTCCCACCTAATTCGCCCATTTTCTTTCTAAAAGGCAGGAAGTAACAGCTGCAAGCAGAACACTAATGAGTGTTTCTACCTTACAATCCATTTAGGTGTTCCAGTGCCGGGCCGTAATTAATGTCTTGTTGGTGAATTGACTGGGAATAGTGAAAAAAGTGAAATAG
Organism: Poromitra crassiceps; assembly: GCF_964638095.1. Lineage (NCBI taxonomy): Eukaryota > Metazoa > Chordata > Actinopteri > Beryciformes > Melamphaidae > Poromitra > Poromitra crassiceps. Next base: position 118,639 of record NW_028152234.1, on the reverse strand, counting down.
GCTAATTGCATTATTTTATATCTAAAATATAAATCACACATCCTTACAGTGTCTACCATTGGGAAAGGAATACTTTTGATAATTTGTTTAAACCCTGAAGTGGCAACACATTTCACGTCATTCAACTTCCAGCTAAGATGCCTCTTGAATTGATATCGGCTCTACAGCTTGCATCATGTTTTCTATTGTGTGTTTTCACAGACACAGAAGTTTGACCATGACAACCCCAGCGGTTCTCAAGGTCATCCTGGGTGAGGACAACTGCCAGAGTGTGGTGTTTGCCGGTGGCCTACCTGAAACTGTGACTGAGCTGGAGAATGAGATAAGGAGGCAGTGTCAAATTGAGAACCCTGTTCGACTGCAATTCATGGATCCACTTTTTGGAAACGACTTTATGAACTTGACTCACATCGAGGAAATTCAAGACAAAGCTCACGTCAAAGTGATCCACATGCCCTTCAGACCGGTGGATGCTGCTGCTGGTGGCTCTGGGGACAGTTCCCAATTAACTACAACAAATGTTCCTAGTTACTCTGATGGATCTATTTCTTCTGGTGGCGATACACTCATGCTCTCCCCACCGTCCACTCCCACGAGGTTGGCATGGCCAGGAGTCTTCACTATTCCTGCTTTTCCATACGATGCAGAGTTGAAGCTTGAGAAGCACAACAAGGCCTACAGAGAAGAAGGAACACTGTTGATCATTGAAAGTGATCCAAAGCTCAAGAGTGACATACTTGAGGCGTTGCTTCAGGCGATAGTCAAATACAAAGTCTATCTCAAAGGTGGGGAAGTTGACACAGTTGCAGCGGCGCTCATCCAGAAACATCCATGTTTAGCAGAAGCAGGCTCATTTACTGGGTGTGGAGGATGGAAACGACGCATCAAACACAAGGTGGCAAACTACCGCACGTATCTCAAGAAACTTGGATGTCCTGAAGTTACCGTTAATGCCTTGAACCGTAAACCAGAGGATAAACGTAGTCCTGCTTTTGGTGTTAAGAAACCAAAGAGGGGGGAAGTGGCTTACTGCCCCTCCAATCCCTGTGGAGTGAGTGATCAGACCCTAGAGAACATTAGGGTTGAACTCCTGTCAGATGTTAAGATACGCAACAACAGGGAGACTGTTAGGGCTAAAATGGAGAGAACATTCACCTTAAGAAGACAAGAGGTTGTTGCCTCTGAACCCCGGGTCATCGATTTCATGACGAGATGGCCAGCACTCTTCGATGAGACTGAGGTTAGTAAATGGTCTTCTGTACTAGGGTTGTTGTGGTGGGCCGTGTTCCTGGTGGCATGTTCTTGGATTCATCCTGGTCTTACTAGCCCCACACTGGGAACACCGTTATGTTTGTTAAAAAAGAAAGAAAAAAGTAGCCTACATATTCAGAGGTTCCATTTAGAATGTAGCCCACTAAATGTTGAACATACAGTACCAATAACGTACTGAATTAATAAAATTAGTGTTCATTTTGTGTGTAACTTTTTGTTTTACTGAGCATTACAATTAATCACAATTAATTAAGCATGTTATCATTGATATTTTACCAATAATTGAGCATACTCTCCAGATTACAGGTCACACTTGGATCTTAATTATGGTAGCGGATTTGGTCCCCACCCCCCAAAATATCTTCTCAATACTACTAGTACTGAATAAGTGCTGGAAGTGATATCTCCCTATATATCTATCTAATATTTTGTTACAAAACAGTAACGTGGGTCTCCCAGTCCTGCCGCTCTGCAGTAAACAGAAAATGTGTGGAATCCTCTCTCCAGATTGGTTAAAGAACTATCTGTTCTATTCCTAATAGATGCACATTTTGAGTTATACATTTTGACCTTTAGAATATTAAAAGTAAGCTAACGATTATTCATAAGTATGTTTTTCCATTAAATTTAACTTCCAAGTTACATATTGTATGTCTAGAATTGGCTTTTTCATTTATTTTGACAATCGTGTACTGTCACTTAAAGAGAATTGCACCCGCACCCTCAGCTAAGCTGTTGTACGGTGGAATCAGTTCAGTTGAGGCAGAGACTAGCCGTGGTGACGCACTGTTTTTATACAGTGTCCTTTTTGATTAGTTTGATATTATCCAGCAAGAGAAAGAACAGTGGGTGTAACCTGTGACACCTTGTGGGTGTGGAATAAAAGTTGTTTGTGTTTTTCCAACCTTACAACGGACTTTGGTGTGGATGATTAAAAGCTATCAACTGAACACGTGTATGCTATGACTAGCAGCTAAGTGGGATTGTTGCTGTTGCAAGCATGATGAGCGGCTAAGTTAACGTTAGCTCTGGCCTCCAGGCAGCTGCAACATGTTTAGCATTGAGGTGATACCGGAGGCTGCCTTGAACAACAGTGTTCTTATCCACACTTCCATCAGGGAGTATCTTTTTTATCCAAAATTCCCATCCACCAGGCCAAGCAACGCATTCTCATCTGCTTCTTCCATGTTTGTCAGCGCACTTCCCATATGTGGGGATTTGTTGTCTGAAGTGGTATGATTGCTATGCCTGGAATCCGTCCACTGAGAGACGTGGTCTCTGGAGTGCAAAAAAAAGTGCCATTAAAATGCGTAATTTTTTTTAACGCATTTTAATCTCTGTAATTAATTAATCGAAATTAACGTGTTAAAGTCCCAGCCCTAATATATATCTCCCTCTCTATATATATATATATACTGTACATATGTGTACTCTGTGTTGAGTTTCAGTGTGGCTATTCCAGACATTTCTGTTTGGAAATCACATCTGCGACTGAGTTTGGTAGTGCTACCACCGTCCAGCGGCCAAATGCAATATTAATGGTATTACAGGGATTGAGAAGAGAAGCACCACCAGTGCAAAAATGGCAACACCATGACAACCCTATTCATTACTGTAATGGTAGACTTGAGTGTATGTCAATGTGCTTGGTGGAAATGGTCTAATGAATTGGTATGCATGTGATTTAAGATAAATGCAGAGTTCAAACGCATCACGACCATCCCTCTACAATCGAAGTTCCTATCGCAACTGGACCTGCACTCTGAAAACCTGCTGAAGGTGTTTACAATGGAAAAGGGGCAGCGAAGGACCAGGCTGAAGGAATTGAATCCCATGGTCTCGGTAAGAAATGACTAAATTTCCCGGTTTTCATTGGCTCAGTGTAAGACATATTTTGTCGTACACTGATTGGCTGAGAGATTTGTCAGTGTAGCGGTATTTGACAGCCAGCCTGCCTGGGCCACTAACTTCCTCCCCCAGGGAAAACAGACAGGGCTCTGTGTGGAGGAGCGGAGGCCTGTGGTTATTGTTTGCATTTAGGAGTGGGGCAAGATGGAAGGGCCAGCTCGCTGTTGCCTTGTAGACGACTGAAACCTTTCACCAAAGTATAAATAAAAAATATGTGAATATTTTATTTCTGTCAAGAGACACTTGTCAAAAATGGTGAGCATCCTGCCATAAATCAACCTATAGTCTAGCTCACAGACCCTTGGATGTTATATCAGGGATCTGTTAGCAACACGTCTAGATTGTGTGGAGGGGATGTTGACAAATATAAACTTTAACAAAACTAAAGTCATGGTTGAGGGTGCAGGGATTTCAAGCCCCAGTGTCATCAGAGAATACATTAAATAGAAATCTAAGGGCGGGATCACACCAGCCTTGTTTAGTCCGGTCTATCGGACCTTTCCCCTTTAGTACGGTCCGTAGGGTCGGTGTGAACGCTCCTACTCGAACTCTGGTGCGGACTAAAAACCGCGCTCTGGTTCGCCTGTGAGAGGTGGTCTCGGTCCGCTCTCAAGCGAACTCTGGAGCGGCCCATTTCTGGTGTGAACTCCACCCGGACTAGTCAGAGGAAGCACGTGATTTTTTGGGTTGATTTTTTGGGTTATTTCCTGTTTTGGAAGATACCGCGGAAGAAGAAGCTGCTTGCTAGCTGTAGCAGTTAGCTAGTTTATCTCGTCTCATTACCAGCGACATTACAAACAGACAAAAAGGACTAGTGGCAGGGTTTGTTTACTTTTGCCCCGACAAATTGTATGGCCAATCCACCTTATTTTGGCGGCCATGATGCACCATGGGTGCTGCTTCCTTCTGCTGTCCTCTTCCCCCGTTACGTCTAGCTTGACACAACACAGCCCGTCTAATGTACCCGTCTGTAAACGTTGCAGCTGAGCTGATAAATGCCGACTTGTTCAACGAGCAACAGGTTAGCGGATGTGATAGAAAACATTATTAGGCTACATTCCCAAAACTAGTGTTATTTTGGAGTTCGACAAGGAAATGCGATGCGAGGAGGCACGCGCTGCAGTCATGGGCTGCAGTGCAGATTACCCCGCTAGCCGGGCGCTTCTCGCTCATACAGTGCACAGTAGTATCCAGGCAGCGTCAAGCAATCGTAAACACATAGCTGCTCACGTTCTAGTCCGGATATTGCTCCCAGAATTATTTTACAGCGGAGCCTCACAAAAATAAGGTGGATAACAGAACGAGATTTCTGCCCACGTGACTTTGGTTCATGTGGGCAGGACTAGTGGATTTTGGCCTTGTGAACGCAAACCGAACCAGCTGAAAAACGAAACTATGTATCATCCTCTTCTCCGGCCCGAACCAATGACCCGGACTTTCTGGTGTGAACCCGCCCTAAGTAGTGTGCAAAAGTCTGTGTTGTAGAAAATTGAAGTTCCATTGGCATTTCGTAATCAATAAGCTAATAATTGCACGGAGGTCAAAACACACTTTCACCCACTGCATGAGGTTGACCTTGCTGATACAGACAGGCAGCCCTGTAGGCTCCAAGTCAAGTCATCACCCCTCCTCTCTCTGTTTCTCTCTCACTTCCTTTGCCTATAAAGCGTATGTCAAATTGTGACATCGCCACTGAATACTTCGGACTCTGTAAATTTAAATCACATTAGTCTGCATTAGTTAGCATGGCTCATTTGCACCCATCCCAAAATTAAGTTGGTCATTGTATAAAGATGGATCTAAAACTATATCTCTTTTGTTAAACCCCACACATCTTAGAACACCATGTGCTCCTTTTAGTAATTGAACAGCATATTGCTAAATATACCGCTAAATATAAGTTTACAAAAGTGTTGGGGTGTGGAGTTGCTCTTGAAAGGCATGCTGTGCAATTCACTGGCTGAAACGTGAGTCTGTTCTGTCATTTATCTTTAAGGATGATATTGATGCGGGAAGGGAGTATGTTATCAACGGACTCTGCCTCTACCTCAACGAGGATCCTGATCTCCTTGTCCAGAAGTACATAGTAAGTCACTCCTACTGTACTGATGTACTGTATGTATACATATGTGTGCACGGTATACAGAAATCACGGGTGTCACGTACACAGAAGTCATGGTTTGGTACGTACCTCGGTTTCGGTGTCACGGTTCGGTACAATGGGAAAAAATTCACAAGGGTAGGTTTGTTTTAATTAATTTTGAACCTATGGTGTTGATTTTTAACAATATAGTGTACCACCTAGTGTCATAAGTTGGTACAGCATGGCCCTGTAGTGTATTAAACCAGTAAACACTAACAGTGAGACTCTCTTGCATTAGGTTATAGTTTTATGTAGGGCTGGCTCTACGACTGCATATGGGGAAGCAGTCGGTTAAACATTTGAACATCCTTGCTAGTCGGCACCAAAATACTAGTCGGTTAAAGGAGAATTCAGTTTTTTTACACCCCGGACCTTATTTCTAGCTTAAAATATGATGTTTTACTCACCCAAATAACTTTAGTTTCATTCGGAAGCCCATAGAAGATATTCTCTGCTGAGTAGAGTCAACATATTTTCTGTCACACTGCCGTTCACTATAGTTGTTCTATAATAGACAACATGGATTATTTATGTAACAAACCTCTGTGCTGCCGACAGCCTGCTCTGTTTGCTGTCCGAGTGTCCGTCACATTGATAGTGCTCCTCACACTCCTTGTGTATTTACGTTATTCCAGACCGGCGCAAATAAATACACGCAGCCATTGAATTCATTGTCCATAATCTCGAGATCAGATATCAGCCAGCGGTGTGTTGTGTATGTTCTGTATGTCTACAGAGAAGTCGATCTACAGAGCTGTAGATTGACTGCTCTGAGCTCGAACTCTGCCCTGCAAGGTAGATTTCAGAGCGCAGGTTAGTAGATCTGTAGCATGCTACACAACATACACAACACACCGCTGGCTGATATCTGATCTCGAGATTATGGACGATGAATTCAATGGCTGCGTGTATTTATTTGAGCCCGTCTGGAATAAAGTATATACTGTGGGAACTCTGATTCAAGCCAGTAGTCAAAAACAGGTTTTAAACGCAATAAGCGTTGTTTTATTCAACCAACAAAAGAAAGTTCCTCCCTTCTCGGGGAAATCCGGGAAATATAACTCATTCGGCCCGGGTTAGCCGGCGGCTCCGTATGGGTGTTCTCCCCACCCCGTAGCCCGGCCTCAGTTCCTCTCTTTTAATTGCTCCAATATCTTGCCTGGGAATGAGAGGAGAGAGTCTGGGTCAGGTAACAGCAATATCATCACATGCGAATGTTTAGGGAGAGGATCGGGAAATGTACTTACCGCCCGACAGCAAGGAGCTTCCTTCTGGAGGAGAACCGGCCACACAGTGAGGTTCAGAGCGGTGTCTGGTTTTCTATGGCCCTTAATTGGGGGATCCGCTCCAGCCGTGCGCTCTGCTCCTAAGCGTGCCCGGCTGTCAGCGGTCCCACTGATTCAACATGAAATTGGGGAAGTACCTGTTGTCGATGACGCGGCCTAGACACCGTTTCTGTCGGGAATCCCCGGCTCTGACGTCACTGTGGTGGCTGGTTGTCCTCCCGCTCTCACCTGTCAAGCAGTATGTTACCGAGACTCCACACATCCTCCCCCTAAGCTCGCTGCCTGTGCGGGGAGCTTCTTTTTCTTCTGCTTCATCCCGTCGTGACATGGCATCTGCGTGTGGTATCTCCCTCCCTGGTCTGTGTTCCACTTTGAATTTATAGTTTTGCAACTCTAAGAACCACCGCGTTACCCTTTCATTTTTATCTTTGTTCGTTGCCATCCATTTGAGGGGGGCGTGGTCCGTGATGAGGGTAAACACCCGGCCCCAGAGGTAATAGCGGAGATAGTGAATGGCCCATTTCACCGCCAGGCATTCTTTTTCCACCGTTGAATAGTTTCTTTCGTGCTTCAACAACTTCCTGCTTATGAAGGTCACTGGGTGTTCATCTCCATCTATTACCTGTGCCAGTACTGCTCCTATTCCTGTCCCGGAGGCGTCCGTGTGGAGGAGGAATGGCTTTGTGAAGTCTGGGGCTATTAATACCGGCTCTCGGCATAATGCCTCTTTTAGAGCCTCGAAGGCGGCGTTGGTTTCGTCTGTCCATCTGACATGGTGTGGCAGCTTCTGTTTCGTTAAATCGTATAACGGTGCTGCTATGGTGGCGAAATTTTTTACGAACTTTAAATAGTATGCAATCAGCCCCAGGAATGACTTCACTTGTTTCTTCGTTACGGGTCGTGGCCAATTCCTTATTTTCTCCACTTTTGTGATTTGTGGTTTTACGCACCCCCGGCCTATGGTGTATCCCAAGTAATTTGTTTCCGTCCAGGCCAACCGACACTTCTTGGCGTTGGCGGTGAGTCCGGCTCGGCGGAGGGCTCCCAGGACCGCTTCCAGCTGTTCCATGTGGTCTTCCCAGTTGCTGCTGTGTATGACGATATCATCCAAATAGGCTGCGGCATACTCTCTATGTGGCCGGAGGACCCTGTCCATCAGCCTCTGAAAGGTGGCGGGTGCGCCGTGTACACCAAAGGGGAGGACGCGGTACTGAAACAGGCCATCGGGTGTTGCGAATGCGGTCTTTGGTTTCGCCCGTCTGGTTAGGGGAACCTGCCAATACCCCTTGGTGAGGTCCAGTGTGCTGACGAATCGAGCTGGTCCCAGCCGTTCAATGAGCTCGTCCACCCTTGGCATCGGGTATGCATCAAACGTGGATATCTCATTCACTTTTCTAAAGTCATTACAGAATCTAAGTGTCCCGTCTGGCTTTGGTACTATTACAATCGGGCTGGACCAGGGGCTGTGGGATTCCTCTATCACTCCTAATTCAAGCATTTTCTTTACCTCTTCTCGGATCGCTTCCCGTCGGGCCTCGGGGATGCGGTAGGGCCTTTGTCGTACCACTTTTCCTGGCGTCGTTTCTATGTCGTGTTGTATGGCGTTTGTCCGGCCAGGCAGGTCGGAGAAGACGTCCCGGCTCCGTCCTAGGAGCTCCTTTACATCTTGGAGTTGTTCGGGTCCCAACTCCTGTCCGATGTCCACTGGGACCGTCGTCGGAGCCCGGTGTGGGGCGCTGTTGAGGAGGGCTAGGGGAGCGGGTCTCTCGGCTTCATGCCACGGCTTCAAAATGTTTATGTGGTAGAGCTGTAGTCCTTTTCTCCGTCCCGGCTGACAGACTCGGTAGTTCACGGGCCCGACCTTCTCGACTACTTCAAACGGCCCCTGCCATTTGGCCAGGAATTTGCAGTCATGGCTGGGCACTAATACAAGGACCTTCTCCCCGACCTGGAACTGCCTGGGGTTGGCTCCTCTATTATAGGTGCGGGTCTGGGCGGCTTGTGCCTCCTCCATGTGCCGTCGTACCAGCGGCCATACCTTTTTAGCTCTTTCTTGTAGCCTCTCGACATGTTCGATGACATTCCGTAGTGGGGAGGGCTGGCTTTCCCACGCCTCCTTTGCCAAGTCGAGTAGACCCCGGGGGTTTCGGCCGTAGAGCAGTTCAAACGGGGAGTATCCAGTGGAGGCCTGTGGCACTTCTCGTATGGCAAACAGCACATAGGGAATGAGTTGGTCCCAATCTTTCCCGTCCACATCGATCAGTTTCTTCAGCATCTTTTTCAGTGTTTGGTTAAATCTCTCGACTAGGCCATCTGTCTGGGGGTGATAAACAGAAGTTCTTATGCGTTTTATTTTCAGCCATTTGTACAAGTCTGTCATTACTCTGGACATGAAGCATGAGCCTTGGTCGGTGAGCACCTGCTCTGCGATTCCCACCCAGCTAAACAGCATGAATAGTTCTTTAGCGACATTTTTTGCCGTAGCGGTGCGTAACGGTATTGCTTCAGGGTAACGAGTAGCATAATCCACTATTACCAATATGTAGCGGTGTCCTCTGCTTGACTTCGGGAGCGGCCCCACGATGTCCATGCCGAGACGGGAAAACGGGACCTCGATGATGGGTAGAGGGATCAGGGGGTTCCTGTACAGTGGCCGGGGAGCAGTTTTCTGGCACTCACCACAACATCGACAGAAATCCTCAATCGCTTTTTTTATGCCTGGCCAATAGAACCGGCGTAGCACTCGGTTATATGTTTTTTGAACCCCTAGATGTGCTCCCAACTGATGAGTGTGGGCCAAATATAACACTCGGGACACATAGGTTTTAGGCACTAATAATTGTTCCATGACTTCCCCCCCCGGAGTTTTGGTGGATCTATACAACAACCCCTGTTTCACAATAAATTGTGGGAATGTTTGCCTCACCCCGGAACAGCGCTTCCCATCAATGGCTGCGACGGCGCGACGGCTGGCTTCCAGATTTGGGTCCGCCCATTGGGCCGAGGCGAACTCTCCGTGGGCCGGGGGTTCGGGTCCGTCCGGGAGAGGAAACTCCGCGAATGGGTCCTCCTCGAGCGGCGGCGTCTCATATTCAGCGGGCCCGGCGGGACCTTCTTCGGCGGCCGATGTGTCGGACTGCGGTCCTTCGGATCCCGGCCTGAAGGCTGGGCAGGCAACGTTTTGCCGGGCCATCCGTCTTCCCCGGGGTTTGTCCCGTCGGGGCTTCTCCGGGCGCCGACCTGAACGCCAGTATCGGAGGAATAGGGGGCAATCAGTGCCTATCAGGAGCGGGACCGGGAGATTGGGCACCACGCCTGCGGCGACTCTGGCCTCGCCTTTTGGGGTTTGGACCCGTATATAGCTGACCGCATAGCTTTTTACGTCCCCGTGGACGCATCTCACGGCCATGGTTTCTGTCGAGAGCTCCCCCGCGAGGTCGGCCCGGACGAGGGTCACCACGCTTCCGGAGTCGAGGAGGGCATGGGTGTCGGTGCGCCCCACCCGGACCGGTAGGGTCGCCTGCTGGACGGGGTAGCCTCCGGTGTGGAGGGAGGGTCGGGGTTCGTCACCTGCTGCGGAGGGCATGGACACATCTCTGTCGGGGCAGGACCAGGACATGTGGTCTTCTTGTCCGCAGACGTAGCACCGCCTTAGCTGTCGACTCCCTCGGTCAGCCGTGTTGCGCGGCTCTCTCTGGGCCGTGGGCCGGGCCGGTGGCGGTCGGCGGTGGCTGTCCCGGCTGGGTCTGTCTGGGGGGGCTGTCTTGCGAAGTGGCTCACTCAGGGTGGATCGCATCATGTCAGTGCTGACTTGGTGATTTTCCAGCAAGGCTACCAAGGCGTTCAGGGAGGAGGGGCTCACCTGTGCAGCGTATTTCCTGGCGTCGGGCGGCAAGGAGCGGATGCACCGGTCAATTACGAGTCGTTCTATCCACGGGGGATCTCCCGTGGAGGTGAGCCAGCTCTGTGTGAGCCTCAGTAGATCAGCTACCTGGGAGCGGGGCGGCTGGTCCGGTGTGTATCGCCAGCCATGATACCGTTGAGCACGAGCGGGGAGGCTGTAGCCGTAGCTGGCGAGGATGGCGGTGCGTAGTTTCACGAAATCCCTTGCCTCTCCCATGGACAGGTCCCGACAGACCCTCTGCGCCTGGCCCGTGAGGAAAGGCGCAATGATGCCTCCCCAGTGTGCGGCAGGCCATCCCTCTCGTACCGCCGTTCTCTCGAATAGCTCCAAGTAGGCTTCGATATCATCGTCTGGGCTTTGCTTTGTTAGGACATCTCCGGGGGCCCTTGCAGTCGAGTCGTCTTTCTCTATTTTTTTTATTAGTTCTTTTACTGCCTGCTGCAGTTCAGTTTGGCTTTGGATCAGCGTCACCAGAGCCTGGGCCTGCTCCATGGTGCGTGAGGAGGTTAGCGTTGAATCAGAGTGCCTGCATTCTCCACCACTTGTGGGAACTCTGATTCAAGCCAGTAGTCAAAAACAGGTTTTAAACGCAATAAGCGTTGTTTTATTCAACCAACAAAAGAAAGTTCCTCCCTTCTCGGGGAAATCCGGGAAATATAACTCATTCGGCCCGGGTTAGCCGGCGGCTCCGTATGGGTGTTCTCCCCACCCCGTAGCCCGGCCTCAGTTCCTCTCTTTTAATTGCTCCAATATCTTGCCTGGGAATGAGAGGAGAGAGTCTGGGTCAGGTAACAGCAATATCATCACATGCGAATGTTTAGGGAGAGGATCGGGAAATGTACTTACCGCCCGACAGCAAGGAGCTTCCTTCTGGAGGAGAACCGGCCACACAGTGAGGTTCAGAGCGGTGTCTGGTGTTCTATGGCCCTTAATTGGGGGATCCGCTCCAGCCGTGCGCTCTGCTCCTAAGCGTGCCCGGCTGTCAGCGGTCCCACTGATTCAACATGAAATTGGGGAAGTACCTGTTGTCGATGACGCGGCCTAGACACCGTTTCTGTCGGGAATCCCCGGCTCTGACGTCACTGTGGTGGCTGGTTGTCCTCCCGCTCTCACCTGTCAAGCAGTATGTTACCGAGACTCCACACAACACATGGAGTGGGAGGGTGAGGAGCTGAGTGACGGACACTCGGACAGCAAACAGATCAGGCTGTCGGCAGCACGGAGGTTCGTTACATAGCTAATCCATGTTCTCTATATTATATAACAACCATAATGAACCGCGGTGTGACAGAAAATATGTTGTTTACAGAGTGCATTATGCATGCCCCGTCATAGCCTGTTCGAGGACTCTACTCGGAAGAGAATGTCATAGGCTTCCGAATGAAACAAAAGTTATTTGGGTGAGTAAAACATATTTTAAGCTGGAAATAAGGTCCGGGGTGTAAAAAAAATTAATTCTCCTTTAAATGAATAATTAAATAATCATAATAAACACCCACTACAGCCCCCCTGGGGATGTTTTCTGATGTGCACTGTTCATAAACAGCGCAAGATGATTTGGATATTGACTATTATGCCAAACGTAAGGAGTTAGTATTCATGTGTTCGTCGTAAAGCTACACGCACCGAACTGACGCCCATGCCATGACGTCACAGGACGAATAAAAGTACCATGACATCCGTAATTCACAATATATTTAAGTGGTAATCCTCTCTGAGCTATGCGCTTGATAAAGTCTAAATTCTTCACGTCTGCCATGTCTGAAAATCAAATTACCGTAAATTCCGGACTATAAGGCGCACCGGTATATAAGCCGCAGCAGCTAAATTGACTGTTTTTTACATATATAAGCCGCACCGGACTATAAGCCGCGGGTGTTTTGATGTTTAATTACCATATGTAAGGGTTCGTGCACAGAGAGGAATGTCGGGAAAGAGATGGCTGTTTGGGGAAGCTCCCATTTATTAACATTTCAACAAAACAAGCATATCCCGCTGGGGATCTTTTCTTTTGGCATTGTGAGACGCTTAAAAATCACCATCGGCGGGAGCTTTACTCCAGATGCTGTGCAGCCAAGAACACAAGTGAAATTCGTTCTCTCGTGACCTGTGGTTCTCAACGTGATGGACGATTCACCTTTCTTGTTAACAGTCCTAGTGAGAGGCAGGTCGAACGTCAAAGGCACTTCATCCATATTTATGATCTGCTCCGGTCCGATGGAATATTCCTTGATCTTTCTTTGTGTGAATTCGCCGAAGTTTGTAATTTTCTCCTGGTAGTCGGGAGGGAGTTGCTGACACACAGTCGTCCGCGCCCTGACGGACAGTCCCTTTCGTCTCATAAATCTGAAACACCAGGATGGTCCACCTCTAAAATGTTCAATTTTCATTTCGGTGGCGACTGTTTTGGCCTTCAGTCGGATCTGAACGGTGGACACACCTCGGCCGTCTGCTCTCTGTGTCAACACCCTGATGCCAAGGTTACGTGCTGCTGCTCGATTTCCTTCTTTCCTTCTTCTTCTCGCCGCCATCGTCGTAACACAGCCAGTTCTCCATCTTTTGAAGCATGATGTTAGATTATATATAAAATAATCGAAAAAACAAGCAGCAAAGCAATGCACATAAAATGTGCTGATGAAGCTGTGTAACCTGTAAAATCCATCGGCCGTTTGCTTACCGTAATTACCATATGTAAGGGGTCACGCACAGAGGGGATTGTCGGGAAAGAGATGGCTGTTTGAGGAAGCTCCCATTTACCGTATTACCGTAACATTTCAACAAAACAACATAACACAACACCACCTTTGTTTATTTTTACAGTGCACACAGTGTCCGCGGTGTGGTGAAAAGAGGGCAAGAGAGGAAATTAAAACAGAAGTGGATTTATAGTTAGAAAGAGTGCTAAAAAAGAGAGATTTTATTGTTGCACCGTTATATAAGCCGCAGGGCCAAAAAACGGGGAAAAAGCCGCGGCTTATAGTCCGGAATTTACGGTACATGTAAATAATAAAAGTAATTTGATGGCCTTTTTCTTATTGAAGAAAACACAATTAAGTCTACTGTCTAGCAACCTAAAACTTATGTACATGCGTAATACTGTGTCCTCTTGCTGCGGCTCTGCAGGAAACGCCGAGAGAAAGAGAGAGGAGTTCAGTTGGTTTTCTCTCGAGTTGTGCTGGCAATGTTCCGCTGTTATAGAGCTGTCCAATAATTGATAGGGCAAATTTTATTTCAACAATACTATCGATATTTCAGGAAAATATTTATGTATCAATTTTTTTTGCACCGTGTGTTCAGTGACACAATAAGAATACTTGGAGGACATAGGACATTATTCACCTCAGCTAGATAGATTAACCAGGTGCTGTTTGATGATGTCACTAGGTTGACTGTACTGTATGCGATATGTTTTTCCCCATGCTGGTGAAGGCATAACCCACCCATCTCTGCCTCTGATTGGCTGACTGCACTCGGCTGCTACACGGCTGCTCTCGCCTGCTTTCCAGGCGAGCCAAAGCCATCTCAAATGCAATGAAAGTGTTAATACCGTTGCTGTTAAGATGTTTGTCTTGTTTAATTATGTGCAACATGTGGTGCAGTATGTAGCAAAGGGACAGAGGAGGAACAATCGTAATATTAATTTTCACCATCCAGATAAGTAACAGATAAGTAGGGTCGTGTGCCCCCCCCCACACACACACCTCGATATGTGAAGTATTATTACTGTAGGTATGCCTATCTTACTGTATTGCTTTTCATGATAACACACGCTGACAGGCAGATGATACGTTTGTTTTGTTGTTGTGACAATGCCGCTCTGTTTTTTTCTCAACACTAGGACAAGGATACAGCCTCAATCGAGCTCGCCATCAAAGCGACAACCTTGGGGATCTTCACCACCAAGCATTCTGCCACCCCTGAACTCGATGATGTTGGGGTTATTATCGAGGGTGTGGCAGTGCTACAGGAGCTGGACAACATCCCATTTGCATGTGCCATGTTGATGGGCCTGATCTACGCATTGAACTTGCAATACCCCAAGAAGCTGCGCTTCACATTGCAGTTCTTTCAGAAGTTCCTTCTGGAGTTGGATGCATTTGAGCTCAATGGCAAGCTTCAAACCTTGAAGATTAAACTGAGCCAGTGAGCAACTCCAGTCAAGGTGGAGATTAGTGTTTTTTGTTTGTTTGTTTGTTTGTTTTTTTGCTCCGCCCTCTCCTGATCTGGTGAGGACTGCTTCCTCCGAGACTTGTGCAGTAGCCAGCCGCTTCTTTTCACCTGACAGTGTGAACTTCACGGGTAGGATGTAGCACGTGGGAGGATCATCTGAAATGTTATAGGCGCTGCACCTCAGGCTACCGTGTACACTACTGACGCTCTGCTCTGAGGGGTTACATGCTGCCACTCCGACGTGCTGCCACTCCGATGTTCTGCCACTCCGAAATATCGGCACTCAGAAAGGGATCATGTCTATGTTCCCCGGGTTCTATATTCCCCGTTTTCCCACGCCAAACCTAACCTCCCCCTATGCCTAAACCTAACCTCCCCCAGACCCTAACCCAAAACCTAACCTCTCCCACCCCCACGCCTAAACCTAAGGTCGGCATTGCGGCTTCTAAGGTGAACGACCGCCAGTCCGAATAATGGAAGTTAACGTTCGGAGTGGCAGGGCTTCGGAAAGGCAGACAGTTACCGCTCTGAGGAACGTGGACACTACTGACGCTCTGCTCTGAGGAACTTGTACATAGTGACGCTCTGCTCTGAGGAACGTGTACACTACTGACGCTCTGCTCTGAGGAACGTGTACACTACTGACGCTCCGCTCTGAGGAACGTGTACACTACTGACGCTCCCGGCGGCCCGGGTGGCGGTCCATTCCCTCGCCTACCGATTATTAGGGTGGAGACTCTATACTGACTGACTGACAGACACAGACAGACACCACCCACCGTCTTAAAATTATGAAGCAATAAGCACTTAATATTTTATGTTATATACTTGAACAAACGTTAAAAAGTTTCTGTTTTAAATAATTAAATAGCACTTTATTTCTATATTTTTTGAGATAAATAAAACACTATTTTTATATTTTTTTTACTATTTTTATAAATAGTATAAATTTACATTCTGTGAAATATTATTTTCTAGATTACACGCACATACAGCACGAGACGTCTTTTCCCTGTGTTCCAGGGGTCTCTCGTTTTGGCTTGAGTTCCACAGAGTTTTGGATACTGCGACGCGTGTGCAACACTGCGATGTCCATTGTAAAAGGGTCTATTGAATTTGGCAACACTCAGAATTAAGCTACACTGCGGCCAACTTCAGTTACATGTTCATAAAGTTACTGCTGCGAGGAGCCGATGGCTGTACCCGGTCGGCATTTAATGTTAGTTACAAAAGCACGTCGACAGTGTTTTCTCACTGCCAGTAGCCTAGAGTAGGGTTTGACAGATAGCTAGTCCGACCGGTGTCAGCACAGTCAGCGCAGTCAGCGCTCCCGGTCTTCGCTGCTCGTTAAAGATTTCAAATATTTAAACTTTAAAACAGTTTGGGGGTTTTTTAGCTTGAAAACGGCTTTCTGGCAAGTCTAAATGACTGCGGTAGGTGTACTCTACTTCCGTGTTTAAAACCGGAAAGACGATTACGAAATGACTGGGCAAAAAAAAGCTGTATCGGCAAAGAATAAGGTGAATAGGGCAGGGGTTTTTAAAGTCAGAATCTGGGCCTCCCCATCACAATTGTTATTTGATCGCATTGCCACTGACAAATTGAGCCAATTTAACTATCCCTTTAACCATCTTTTAATATAGATATTTTATTCTAATGTAATAACTAATGTAATGTTTAATTAATTCACTGAACCCAACCCCCGCCCCACTCTCCATCTTGAAAACCCCTGCAATATTTAAATGTTTTTTTGTCATATGGGTCAAAACTGTTTGTTGGAAATTGTGCTTCGTTTGTTTACTTCTGACAGATCAGATGGTTTTTCCATAGTTCGGAAATAAATAAAAATATTCTGCCCAGTTAGAATGTGTCACTGAACTGTTATTCATAACATTGTGTCGTGGTTGTTGAATCATGAACAGTGTATCATATTTTGGGTTTACAGTATTTTGTTTTTATTAACTTGCAATTCATGTGCAACCAATTTCTATAATTCAATTAAATAAAAGTTTTTATTTATTTTAGCTACATGTTTGTGCACTTACTCAAATGTCTTATCAAATGGTTCAAAGTATGTAATAACTTCACTGTACTTGTACAGTGACAATAGTTACTTAGTTACTTTGAACATTTTGATAAGACATTTGAATAAGTGCACAAACATGTAGCTAAAATAAATAAAAACTGATTTAATTGAATTATAGAAATCGGTTGCACATGAAGTGTTTGCTTTGACAGTATACAGTCATGTTGTGTCAACAAATAAAAATTAAATTAATCCAATGTAATTTATTCATGTTAAAATAAAATGACTGAATTATGTTGTGGTAAAGTGACTGAATTACATTGGAAGTAAAGTGATTGAATTACATTAGGCTAAAGTGACTGAATGATGTTTGACTAAAGTGACTGAATGATGTTTGACTAAAGGGACTGAATTATGTTGTAAAGTAAATGAATTATGATGAACTAAAGTGACTAAATGATGTTGCAGTAAAGTGACCAAACCAAGTTAACACTTCCATACTAAGTTACATTGCATGGTTTTAATTTGATTTGTTGAATCAACATGAATGTATAGGTTGCTGACAAAGCAAACGATTCCTGTGGAACCAGTTGAATTGATTCAATCACTTAAATCCAACGACGTTTTTCTTTCAGTGTAATGTGGTCGTCTTCATTGTAGTATAACTGCCTAATTCAGCCTTTCCCTGCACTTAGACTAGTTGGTAATTCTCTAACTAAGCCTCCCAGAGCTATGAAACTGCAGGAAAATGCTTTTCAGGCCATTAGGAGCTCAAGTAATGTGGTCGTCTTCATTGTAGTATAAGCCACTGCTTCATTCAGTCGCCTGGCTCTGTGCTGTTAGCACAGAGGCTAATAGTAGCCTATCGAAGCCCGCTGGTCTCCGTGAAGAGCTCAGCTGTCCAGTTGTTAATGAACGCATTGCAATGAATGGCATTACCGCGCCGCAGCGACATAATAAATTATTATTCCCCCCACCCCCGCCAATGACGATGCCATCATGGATCACGATGGTTCACTGTGGAATAATCACGATGGATAATTTACTGACATCGCACAACCCTAAACGTAACGTGTTAACATCTGTTCTATTAATAAGCGCCCTGGAAATTAACGTTAATGTTAAGACACCAATTTCACAAATACGGATGTCTGCAACGTTACTTTATGGAATGGTATCCGCAGCTCAATTCACTTCTGTGAGCAGAGACAATCTTGAACTGTTGGAAAAGTTTTACTTGTACTTTGGGACAGCATTGGAATAACTCATTGTGTCATCTATTGAGCACACAGCTTATGACTTTATGTCTTCTGCTTGGGCGGAGGCTTGATGGGTATATTAAACTGATATGGAGAAATGTAGCTCTCTCTATTGTGCGCACACACACACACACACACACACACACACGTGTGCACACACACACACACACACACACACACACACACACACACACACACACACAGAGTGAACAATGTCAACACATTTATTACAAAACAAGTTTGTAAACAGATAAAACCGTGTTTATTTAACATGTAACTCTGGGAAACGGTTCTACAAAACATCAAAATGTTCAGCTTGGAACGATGACATGAATCAAATACCAAATATAACAAAGATCAAAATAAAGATATTTGAACCTGTACAGAGTAAAGCATCATGTCAGCAGCTGTGTTTGGTCACAGTGTGTTTCTCTCTCACTCCTCTATCTGACACAGAGACACTGAGGAATCATCATACACACTAAACCCAGGGTACAGAGGTTCAGTGAAGGTGGAGTTGAACGTGTGGAGATGAATGAGTTTGTCAGAGGAAACTGTGTAGAAGGACAGAGAGCCAGCAGGCCAGTCAAGATACACTGCGACTCTGTTAGAGACAGATGAGGGGAGAGATATGACTGTGTCTCTGCTATTGTGCCAGGCTCTGTAAGTGTTATCATCAGAGCAGTTCAGACTCCAGGACTTTTCATTCATTCCAAGCACACAGTCATTAACCGCTCCTCTCCTGCTCATTCCTCTGTAAGTCACTCCTATAAGAACCACTCGTTCCCTCTCCACCTCCCAGTAACAGCGACCAGTCAGACCATCTCTACACAGCAGCTGAGGCCAGAAGTCAAATCTCTCTGGGTGATCAGGATATGGCTGCTTCTCTATCACCACCGTCACCTTTCTGTTGTCTTCAGACAGGAGGAGCTCTCTGTGTGCTGTGTTTGGGTCCAGTGTGAGTTCACAGGCATCTGATGAGAGAACAAGACTCAATACAACAGCAGCTTCTCATCTAACACACCTGTTGTGTTGATTATTGTTCTATTAATAACTTCACTCTTTATTATTCAACTGTTTCATTTTTGTGGCTCATTTTATTTTATATTCATTTATTGATTTAAATCAAAAGAGAAACCAACCTCAAAAAGGTAATAAATGCATTGGTGTCTGCGTAGTGCAGCGGTAGAATCCCTGCCTACCAACATGGGGGTTGCCCGTTCGAGCCCCCGTGTAACTTTACAGGCACATTTGGCCGTGTCTGCGGGTGGGAAGCCAGATTAAGATTAAGGGCAGTTTTGTATCTATTCTTTTGTATTGAGGGAGAGACAGAAGAGGAGCTGTGTGTGTGTGTGTGTGTGTGTGTGTGTGTGTGTGTGTGTGTGTGTGTGTGTGTGTGTGCATGTCTCATGATACGATACGGTCACAATACTTGGCCCTCGATAACGATGTTATCACGATACAGCGATTCTACGATAATTGATATATTCAGGGTACAAATTTAACCTACGATACATCACGATATCTGTGTAACTGAAGAGAAATAAATACCTCTAATAGGCAAGAAGCAGCTATTATTTATTTATTAGCAGAATTGACATGAACTCACTCGGAGTTCACTCACTCACTCATACCATTTTCGATACCACGGAGGAAAAATTACACATTAAGAGTCTTTTTTATTATTATTATTAAAACAAGAGAACAATGGCATATATTCACAATATATTTTTAAATTGTCTTAAGTAGTTAGTGGGGGGTGGGGATGTTCCAGCTTTCATGTTTCATGTAGGCTACAATTCCCTCCAAAGCCTCCCTCAAGCTGAGCTGCTGCCCCCAGTATGCTCAGAGTGTAGCCCAAGACAGCCCAAACAGCAGTTCTGAATGTCCATGATTCACTTCTAAATACCACAGTGTCTGCTATTTGTTACTGCCATCAGTGTGCCTCTTAGCCTAAAGTTTACCAACCCCAATGAATCCATTCCAAATGAATCATCATTAGGCTCTGGACGCTCTGCTATGCCCACTGATTCGGTTACGTACAGACTGGTTGCAGTCTGTGTCAATCATCGAGTAGCAAAGCAGGACAACTTCGACAATAGCAGAATGTGTAATACATTACTATGTTTTGGTCTTATAGTGGCATATGGGAATAAATTAAATAATTATGTGATTGTTTTTCATAGCGATACAACAATACGTGTAACAATATGTTACTAACTGTTTTGGTGTCTGTGTAAAGTTAGTCCTGATAGCTAGTAGAGTATGATGATAACCAATCGTTTTTTGCATAATAATATTTAGCAGAACATTTGTATGTAAGTCAAACGTTACACTGAAAATAGTCTTGCCGCTCTAATAGTGTTTTTTCTTTGTTTGTTTGCTGACAGTGTCGTGACATTTCCTCCAGTGGGGACTACAGTGCGAGAGAGGGAGGCATCGTTGTATTGTTTTGCCAGCGTGTTGTGCAGGCGATCCATGTACCCTTCACCTGATAAACAATACCGTGGCTTCCAGCAAACAATCCATGGCATAGAGAACATTTTGGAAATCTTAGAATTAGCTAGACGAACATTTTTCATTTTCTGTAGGCTACATCTTATTATTATATTTTGCATAGTGTTTATATATTGTCAGAACCTGTATTCAAATTTTAAATATATGTTGCTTTGGTTATTTGCCACTATAATCAGTCATGCCGGTATGGGGTTGTAAAAGCTCTAGAGAATAGGTAGATATTTACATTAGATGCAGTAGATTCTTTGAGATCTTTGAGCAGTTATTGCTGGCATCTATTATTTCTGCACCTGCCTCAATACTACTGTGTTAACCAAAGAAACGTGAACTTTTTACTGTTGTAAAAACAAAGTATAAACACATGGGATGCAGAGCTGTTGATTTTCACACCAACCTATAAAATGTCTTCATTTATGCCAGTAGAAATCACAGATCAGTTCGTCATAGAAATCCTACTGCATTTTCTAAGACAGTATATG
Source organism: Poromitra crassiceps (assembly GCF_964638095.1). Taxonomy (NCBI): domain Eukaryota; kingdom Metazoa; phylum Chordata; class Actinopteri; order Beryciformes; family Melamphaidae; genus Poromitra; species Poromitra crassiceps. Next base: position 97,675 of record NW_028152234.1, on the reverse strand, counting down.
GTTCTCAAACTTTTCATGTCAAGGACCCCTAAACTGTGCCAAATTAGACCACTGACCCTCATTTGATAATATTATGTTCCAGAGCACCACATCTGATAAGATTTTAGCTTTAGATGTTTTATTACAGAAAGTGTATGAAACCCATGACCAAAATAGCCACATTCTGTCATTGTGTTATATTGCAACCAGCCAACTCAGTCTTTTCCGACTCTGAGCTGTCTCCGTGGCTAGAAAAGAACGTTGATAGTCCTCTTTCAAATGACTAGGTTATTGCAAACTCGCAGTTCCAAGCTAATGAAGGCCTATGCTAATGCTAGCTACCTAGCGGTTGGCTAGCCGTAGCGCTCAATCTTTTGGGGAAAAATGCGAAATAAGCGCTTTGCCCGTTTCCTCTCCTTCTCTCCTCTTCTTTGCCATGCACGCGCTAACTACACATTTAACCCTTGCCATTATCATTTGATGAACAAACGAAGTAAAGATGAGTAATAGCAAGATTGCGTGAATTATGTTTTAGCCAGCGCTCCTGCGGCGCCTGCTTGCTTCTTCTTCTTCTTCTATTGTGTTATGGCGGTTTTGCAAACAACTTTTTGTGCATTACCGCCACCTACTGGAGTTTGATGTCTTCAGAGTGGAAGGGCCTGCCTGCGGGCTGGGCGTGGACTTATTAGAAGGCCACGAGCCCAGTGCATTGTGGGAAGTGGAGTACCCCTTCGCACCCGCCCCTCCCCTCCCACCCCCACCCCACCCCACAGAGTGCATTTTCTTTGATTTCTCTGGCTAGCAACCATCGATTCAAAAAATTTCAACAGATTCCAACTCCATAGGTGCGTTACATTTAATAGATCTTCATATTCACCACGGAAAAGCCATCCTTTAACAAGTTAAACATTTGGTCACTCACACTGTTGGTGTAGTAGCAGTAGCAGTAGTGGGATTAGCTAATGTAGCTAACAGCTGCTGTGTGTGTCTGTGTGTGTGTTGTGTGCGTGTGTGTGTGTGTGTGTGTGTGTGTGTGTGTGTGTGTGTGTGTGTGCATGGAGGAGGCAGAGGAAGCGCTGCTGGTATCGATAAACTTGATATAGTAGAAAATGAGTATTGTATCCATTTAAAATGTCGAGTAAGTATTTAAGTATCAATATTTTTGACAACCCGACGACCCTGTTTATCAAAATGGCTGTGGGGGAATCAGTTTCAAGATCCTGCATATTTTAATAAAATATCAATACTTGGTGCCAGTGTCTCCCCCCTAGTGTGTGTGTGTGTGTGTGTGTGAGTGTCTGCTCTGTATGTGTGCGTGTGTGTGCGTGTCTCTGTGTCTGTATGTGCGCTAGGGTTGGCACGATGGCCGATGGCATCGACCATCGTGATTGGCCGACCCCCCATCGACCTCTGGGCCTTCTACATCAGATCATCGTGATTAATTATTAATTATCTGTTCAAAATAAATGTGTGCCATTTTAAAAATAAAAGAGGCCAAGTCCTCTTACCGTGACATGCGGGGGATGCGCCCGCGGCATTAAACAAGCACGCCCAGTTCAGTTCAGGAAAGCCTCCACCCCCCCTCCTCCGCTCTAGTGCTTCTCTGCACTGGGAGTGCTTGTTTAATGTCGCCGGGGCGTCCCCCGCGCATGAGAAGTCAGTTATTTTGTTGTGATAACTTTTAAGACAAAAAAGAAACTTCACGTTCTTTCCTGTTTTCAACCCAAAGTGAGTACAAGTCTTCAACTGTGAATTTAACTTGCCTGTTTCCAAAGTGAAAGGTGAAGTCGCTCACAGCAGCAGCCTCAATGCTAGACTCAAGTCTGAATGACTGATCAGTCTCGCGTTGAGGCTACAGCATTGGGCTACAGCAGCAGCAGCTGTGTTTCTCTCTCAACTCTCCTCGCCTCTCGTCAAATCGCTCTCATTAGGTTCAACAGCCCACGCGAATCTAACGTTATATCAGCCAGTAATTCAGTCAGTTTACTGCCAGCTAGTTAAATTCAACACACACACGTTGTTGGTGAGGACCTGTAACGTTAACATTTTGTTATTTGCGCCGTTCAAATTGCTGGAAGTGAGAGCCACTGCTTCATTCAGTCGCCTGTCTCTGTGCTGTTAGCACAGAGGCTAATAGTAGCCTATCGAAGCCCGCTGGTCTCCGTGAAGAGCTCAGCTGTCCAGTTGTTAATGAACGCATTGCAATGAATGGCATTACCGCGACTTAATAAATAATTAATTATTCCCCCCACCCCCGCCAATGACGATGCCATCGTGGATCACAATGGTTCACTGTGGAATAATCACGATGGAAAAATAAGTGCCCGGGAAATTAACGTTAATGTTAAGACACCAATTTCACAAATACGGATGTCTGCAACGTTACTTTATGGAATGGTATCCACAGCTCAATTCACTTCTGTGAGCAGATACAAAGTTGAACTGTTGGAAAGGTTTTACTTGTACTTTGGGACAGGATTCTAATAACTCATTGTGTCATCTATTGAGCACACAGCTTATGACTTTATGTCTTCTGCTTGGGCGGAGTCTTGATGGGTATATTAAACTGATATGGAGAAATGTAGCCTATCGCATTTTCAGCCAGGCAAGGCTTTTTCTCGCCCAACCAACGGCGCGCGGTCGCCCTCCAGCCCTACATAAGCCTATGGCATATTTGTAGTTAAGCAAGTCAAAGCAAAACCCAGGCTTTTCAACACCTCTGATTCACCTAACGTTAACCCTACAACCCTGAAATACACGTTACCAAACATTTTTTTAGAAGGCTGGCAACGCTAGGCTGTCATCAAAGTAAAATGTCACCATGTCTGTAAATTACTGCTTGCAGTGTGTGTGTGTGTGTGTGTGTGTGTGTGTGTGTGTGTGTGTGTGTGTGTGTGTGTGTGTAACAAATTAAACCTACCTGTGTGCCTTGAAAATAAGGTGGTTCAAAATGAAGTGGCTAAATGCAACCTTTTTCTTCTCATGTTTTTTATTAATAAAAACGGGTAATTCAAATTATCAATAATTATCGATATCCCGCATGTGCGTGTGCGCATGCACGTGTGTGTGTGTGTGTGTGTGTGTGTGCATGCGTGCGTGCGTGCGTGTTGGAACAGGATATCCTCATGCATAATTGTCTCAATCAATGAGCAGAGTGAGATGGTTTGTCTTTTCTATGATCTTATTTCTTATGGTTTGAATAATGTCTTGTGTGAAGCACTGTCTATGTGTGTGTGTGTATGTGTGTGTGTGTGTGTGTGTGTGTGTGCGTGCGTGCGTGCGTGCGTGCGTGCGTGCATGCGTGCGTGTGTGTGTGTGTGTATGTGTGTCTATGTGTGTGTGTGTTAGGGTTTAATATTTTTCCCGAAAATGAGCCATACCAGGAAACGGGAAATGAAGAGCTCTTTCCCGGGAATCCCGGGAAATTTGTTGTTTTTCTTTTTTTTTATACATCAAGGAGAAATATACCTATTTGTTCCCAACCTGACGAATGTATTATTTGGTGCCATTAATATTAATTAATTAAGGCAAAACATCACAATTTAAAGGAGAATTTCGGTTTTTTCGAACCTGGAGCCATCTCCTGCCATTAATTATGATTTGTCCACTCACCAGGCGATCCCCGCGGCGTATCTGGGCGTCCTAGCGTTGTTTTGATATCAATAGCGTCCAAGTCAGTCGTAAAGTGGAGTTGATTTGGGGCCAAGTGTGAGCCTGTATTTCCTGCATCTAAATAGCTATTTTTCTTCCCTTTTTCGCCAAATATCGCCGTAATCTGATCCGTCAACATCCAGCCGAGTGTTATTTCACCCCAGGCTGTTTCCTGGACTGCACAGGGATCAAATTACCTCAAACGTGATCTAGGTCACCAAGTCTCGTGAAGTCCCGCGATACTTTCCTGTCGACTGGCCAAATACAGGCAGGACGCTTTGCGGTCGTGGTTTTAGCGTAACCTATGTGGGGTTTGGCGTAACCTATGTGGGGTTTGGCATAACCTTCGTTATTTCGAATCCCACATAGGTTACGCCAAACCCCACATAGGTTACGCTAAAACCACGACCGCAAAGCGTCCTGCCTGTATTTGGCCAGTTGACAGGAAAGTATCGCGTGACTTCACGAGACTTGGTGACCTAGATCACGTTTGAGGTAATTTGATCCCTGTGCAGTCCAGGAAACAGCCTGGGGTGAAATAACACTCGGCTGGATGTTGACGGATCTGATTACGGCGATATGTGGCGAAAACGGGAAGAAAAATAGCTATTTAGATGCAGGAAATACAGGCTACCACTTGGCCCCAAATCAACTCCATTTTACGACTGACTTGGACGATATTGATCTCAAAACAACGCTAGGACGCCCAGAAACGCTGCAGACATCGCTAGGTGAGTGGCCAAATCATAATTAATGCCAGGAAATGGCTCCAGGTTCAAAAAAACCGAAATTCTCCTTTAACTAACTTTTTAGGCTGTTTGAATAAATGTATGAATGTATGAATAAATCCTGTAGTAGCCTAGGCTAAATATTTTCTTAGAGAGTTGTGGAAACTGCCGTGGAAGGAATGGAGCCGTAAACGCGTCAATCAGCCTGTTTTCACGCTCTTTTACGCACAACATCAATGCTGTCTGATACCTGTCAATGCGTGCTTTTATATGGGCTGCTGCGCTGCGCTCTGGCGGCTGCACTGCTCGTCTTCCAGCCGTGCCCAGACATCTCCATACCGCATACTGGAGCACGGCTGTATCAGACTATCTCCACCCCTCTGTGCATGGACATCGCCTACGACCAGACCATCATGCCCATTGCCCAACCTGGGGCACACGAACCGAGGACGCACGGCTGGGCTGATTGTCGTTTTCACCGCTGGTGAAGTTTGCACGGTGCTCAATCGCCATCTCGTAGGCTACTGCATTACCGGTCATGGCACAATCCCCTCAAGCAAGTCAGAAGTATAGTAGAAAAGAAAAGAAACATCGTCGGCTTTGTGTTTATTAGGCTATGTTGTGCAATAAGCTTTCAGTGTGTTCCACCGGTGCACAGTGCACAAAGGCACATGGCCAAAACACGCCGAAATAAAATCAGAAATTAATTCCACTCTACAAAGGATATCAAATTTCAAATGACTGGCTATAGCATTGTTGTCAGAGAAGATAGTATTAAAATCTGCCTGCAATACCTCGTTATTTGGCGCTATATAAATAGAAAATTGATTGATTGTTGGTTGATTGATTCACTTTGATGTCTCCGAAATGCCTAGACCTTATTCGATTGACGTCACTCACGTACTGGCACGCTAACCACCGCCATATTGTTGACATAACGCAGCAGCTCTCAAAGTGACAGCCTATGTGGAGCAGCGTTTATAGGAAGCTAGCCGCTGTTAGTGTTACCTGTATCGTTCCAATTGTGTTCGGATGGTGACCTGCGTTAGGCATGGCTGTAGTAATGACAGCAATAAAGTCCCCGTGGTTTGTTTCTAGCTCTACGGTCCTCAGACGTGAAGGGAGCGAGACTGAGGATACGTTAGCAGCACAGGAGAGGTGTGTGGATAGTTAGTTGAGACAGGTGAAACTTTCTGACAGCTCCTCACAGCAAAGTCTGTTCACCTCGTTCTTTTGTTTATTTATTACAGGCATTAACGGCTGCCGTCGGCAGCATGCAAATAACAACTGTGGGGTTTTTATTGGTATCATTAGCATCGCTATTTTGTAATGGAACAGAAATGACAATAAGGCTGTTACTAGTTGTCAGCTGCAGCGCTGTGTGCGCGCAGGATGGTATGTCAACAATATGGTGCTGTCCAGGGTTAGCGAATAAGGTCTATACATGTACATCGTGATCATTTAATGACTTTACAATGCTTACAGTAGCCTAATATATTACATGTTCTTTTTAAAACATAGGCTACATCATTTAAGAAAGTAAACTGTCTGCATATTTCTAAATATAGGCCTATTCCAATATGTTCTGCATGTAAAAATACAACAACATTTTTTCCCAGTTTCCCGTCATTAATTTCCCGGAAAACCGGAAATGGGTTCGATGGCATTTCCCGGGAATCCCGTTTCCCGGGATTAAACCCTAGTGTGTGTGTGTGTGTGTGTGTGTGTGTGTGTGTGTGTGTGTGTGTGTGAAGCACTTTGAGCTGTATTTGATCTGATGAAAGCTGCTGGATGAGCGATCATGCTGTTTGGAACAAACCGCTTCACAGCTTCTGGAAGAAACTGCTGTTGGTTTTAAACAGAGTTCAATGTGAAACCACGCCCTATTTGACCTCTAACTGCTCCTTCATACTTTAACACTCCATTTAAACTTTCAACGAGTCAGCACATTTAGGACTTGATCACCTTAACTCAGCTTTAATTTATCTTTTGTACTCTTTGAGAAATCACAGTTTATGTTTGATGCTTTTTTCAGCCTTTATAATGGGACCAGCCTTGAGTGTGTCTCACATAGCAGGCTGTACTTTAGACTAAATCCACACAAAATTGTGACAGTTCACACGACTTTAACACAACATACATATATTATACATCAAACCCTTGAGCTACTTCTGCTCTCACTCACAAAGTCTAAATATAAGTGATGTGATGGATAGTTTTTGAGATATTAACGTTTGTTTGGCACAACTCATACTACTTAACTGAGTTCACTAAGTGCTGTTTTTGTTGTTGTGATGTCATGCTGATTCGTCCTATATAAATAAAGTTATTTATTTATTATTATTAGTAGTAGTTGTAATATTATATTACTATTTGAGGGTTTTTTAAATAAGTGGGTCTTTAATTTATTTATGAAGTAATAAACCTGAGAGAGACATAGACAAAACAGAGAGATTTGGAGAGAGAGAGAGGTGTAGATTGTGGTAAGAAGTGGTCTCAGCTCGTCTTAACAAAGTTGTTTGTGCTCATCTGTACGATGGCAGTGCGTCAGGATTTTCCATGGACACACCTACTTTTCAGAGCAGCACGCCCACGGGCGCGTTTGGGAGCACAAAGCTGCTTGCTATCTTCCCAGTACCGGGCGCATGGCCTGCAGGTGTGCAGGTGGACGATAGGAAAGAGAGCGAGCACAGACGCAAACGCTACCGCAGATGCCTTCTGCACCGGTGTACGCTATAGGGCCCCAACGCTTTAACGAAACATGTCCTCCTAACACTAAACTAGCCAGAACTTGTAATCCATCATCATCAAATCCCACGAAAAGTAAGACATGTTGAGCAGTGTTGCTGGAACACACCCAAACTACCACTAGTGGGTGCTAAAAATGCAAAAAGTTCATATATTATCTGTATTTCTCTATCTCTATATGTGTCTATATACCTACAGTATAGTAATGTTTTGTCTCTCTGTCTGTCTGTCTTTTCAAATTGTGCCTGGACGCCTCAATTGCCGCTTGCAGCTATATTTTTTAACTTGAACTTTTCTCTCTTAGAACGTCCCTCAGGAGGGTTAGGGTTATATATGCTTATAAGTCATAAGCACACACTACATTTCTAGTGAGCCTCTCAGAGCTGCTTTCACATTAACACATTGAGTGCCAGCGACGCCATATGGCGTCATTAGAAATTTACCGTAGGCTGCCAGCGACGCCAAATGGCGTCAGTAACTCGAAATTGTTTTTTTGACGGGGGGGTGTCGATCTATGCCTCTTACATCGCCTCTTACAATATGATAGCTATTGAATGTGTCTAACCTATTTTACAGAACCCTTAGGTGGCGACAGCGCACTCCAGATGAGAGAAAGTGGAGTAAAACCATAGAGTAAAACACACAGAAGAAGTCGTTTGGGAAGAGGAAATCGCATCGCATCCGTCCGTATGCAGCTGCTTCATTGAAGCATAACGTAGCTGTGCCCCTGCAGCAGCCAATCTGCTGTCACAATTGAGCACCTCGTGTCCGCTGCAACAATCCATTTGCATAATCAGCCGTGGAGTTCTCAACTGGAAGCATGGTGACATACACGCGGGTGTAAAAAAGCTGGACTAGCGGACTTTTCACTGCTGAGCACACGCAGACAAACGCATTCACAGCAGAGCCCAGCAGAGCAGAGAGCTACTCCTCCCACAACGGGGGGGGGGGAGGAGGAGGGGGGGAGGTGGGGCACGCAGGACACTACAGCATACAACAGACCCGCAGGCAGCTGCAGCATTACATCAGAAAATATTAGCAATGAGTCAATGATGTGCTTGAAATGCTTCCTTTCACAAAAGGCTCATTATCTCAGCTCGTAGAAAAAAAGGGCTGCTTTTGGTCTAATCAAGCTATCTTCTCCGGCTCATAACTAAAGAACGGAAAATGGGATCAATAAACTTTTTTTTGCAGGTGATAGAAGAGAGTCTCATCGTTATTTGTGCGTGTTCAGTGTTTACATAGTAATTATTAAAGAAATTATATGACTGTTTTAAAATGCATTGCGGCCTATGTGGCACAGTACAGCACCTTTTGCCCAAGGGCCGTGGCACTCAAAGTGTTAAGGTCCCTATCGTTGCATCGGCGCTGTTTCTAGGCCGAACGCCTGGCGCAGCTCAAATCAGTGGGCGTGGACCAGCGCACTTGATATCGTCGTGCTGGCGCTAGACGCAGCCTCAACCATTACAACCACGCCTTTTAAGCGTAAAATTATGCACCGTCATGCTCATTGGATAACTGCAATAAACGAATCGCACGCTTGCCTTTTTAGCTCCAATTCCAGTGATCCCGCAAAACCAGACGAAAGCCAAACGCTCTGCCCCCCCCCCCTCCCTTCATCCAGTCGGTCTGTCTGCATTATAGGCTATTATTCCATATTATTATGCTTCTCAAACCAATCTAACTGCAGTTTCAATACTGCAAGCATGTAAATACGCTACACTATAGCAAGATCAAAGTGAAAATAATGTTCTAAACGCATCAGCTAGAAAAATATAGCCTATTAGATTGGTGAAAGTTTGTCCAGAAAGATATCATTTTCTCTCGCCTGCTGCAGGAAGGATGATGCACATAAATATAGCCTACATTATGTAAAGTCATTGCATAAATGTGTTTTTATTGTAAAACTAAATGTGGAGTAGGGCCAAGTTATTGGAGCGGACATCACAGTATAGCAGATGACAGTAGAAGCTTCCGAAGCGCGTTCCGCTGTCACTTTTTACAGTTTTAAAGTTTATTTAACACTGTAAAGTATCTGTATTTGTTTTTGTTTTCTGTTTCTTTTTTTTCGATGTAATTTTTAGCTATCTTATTTGTTCATTATGTATTTTGTGTTGAGTACTGACATTTAATAATTTTACATTTGCAATTGTACTAATTTGTTTGTATGTTTGGACCCCAGGAAGACTAGCTGGTTGCTATGGCACCAGCTAATGGGGATCCTTAATAAAATCAAATCAAATCAAACTTATCTAAATCACGTTAAATCCACACAGGGTATATATAGGCTCAAGAGGACATATATGTTTCACATAGGGTGGTGTTTCATTTTGATGTTTTATTTGGTCCAATATTGAAATGTTGTACAATTGCAGGTTGTCTTACCATTACACATTATTTTAGATCTACCTTTTATATCTATTTCGGCTCATTTGGTTGCTATTTAGTAGCGAAATGGAGGACCCAATTGCATGCTGGGACAGGGACATTCACAGGCAGTAAACTTACAACTGCTATTTCCTATGGGAAGCTGGGTGCTGCTATGTGTTGTGTCTGTCTGAGCGAGGGAGTCAGAGAGAGAGAGAGAAGGGTGACAGAGAAGCGGCAGAACAGCACTGGCGCACTGAATAGGCCTGGTTTCAGAGAGAGACAGAGAAGGGTGACAGGGGAGAGGCAGCAGAAGAGCACTGGCGCACTGAATAGGCCTGGTTTTCAAAGGCGCAAAGCGCTAAATTTACGGCAGGTGCGAAGATAGCAGTACGCCGAGATTTAAGGCCGACACGCCCACTTTGGCCCATTCTGGGACTGCGCCACGCCCATTCGGCCTAAAGCGCATTTGGCAGCGTAAAGCCATATTGATATCGTCCCAAAACAGGCGCAAGGCACGTTTTTTTGCGTTTAAGGCCCGTTTTAGCGCCGAAGGCCTGTGGGAGAATAGGGCCCCATGTCTCTTAGAAAGTCCCTCAAGAGGGAGCTATTGTCCACGGTCGTTCATACAACTAAAATTAGGCGGTCACACCAAGTCATTTTCCTTGTAAGTGGAAACATACCTTGGTGAATAAAATAACTCTGATTCTGATTAAAGACATGACATTGAAGTTAGTTTGTTAATGAATCAAACTAAATACACACTTACATCTCCTCACACCTGGTTTCAGCCTCTGCACTCCACCATGGTCCACACTGGAGGAATAAACAAAGTCAGACCAGCAGATTCCTCCTCTTCTCACTGAGACAGAGAAGATGTGTGTGACTCTCAGCCTTCTAGCAGGCGTTGTCTCTCAATACCTGAGAGTCTCCAGTGTCCAGTGTGGATCCTCCAGTCCAGCGGAGAGGAGCTTCACTGAGGCTCCTGGATGATTGTAGCTCAGGTCAAGCTCTCTCAGATGGGAGGGGTTGGAGCTCAGAGCTGAGGCCAGGGAAGCACAGCCTTCCTCTGTGATCATACAGCCTGACAGCCTGCACACACACACACACACACACACACACACACACACACACACACACACACACACACACACACACACACACACAGTTTCATTATATGGATGTATAGATCATTGACTGTAAAAAGAATGGACAGGATATCAGCTCTTTTCAGTGAGGCCAAATAATAATAAATAATAATAAATTCAATTTATATAGCACGCTTTAAAATCCAAGGATTTCACAAGGTGCTTTACAGATGCATGATAAAAAAAACACGATAAAAACAAAAACAATCAAGCAATCAAACAGGGAAAAAAGATATAAAAATAAATATAAAGGAATAGCTACTAAAAGAATAAAAAGATAAAAGGATAAAAACATAAAAATATAAAACGTGTAAATGGAGAGGGAGGACCCTAGGGGAAAGCTAAAATAAATAAGTGGGTTTTGAGTTTTGATTTAAAAACGTCAAACGAGTCTGTAGCCCTGAGTGGTCCTGGGAGCTGATTCCACAGCCGGGGGCCCAGTGAGGAGAAGGCACGGTCACCCATGCTTGTAAGTTTGGTCCTAGGGACAGACAGGAGGTTGGAGCTGCATGATCGGAGTGTCCGGAGTGAGGATTGAAGGGTAACTAGATCTTGGAGGTAGGTTGGAGCAGTGTGATGGATGGCCTTGTATGTTAACAGGAGAAGTTTGTAGGTGATGCGGTGGTTAACTGGGAGCCAGTGAAGGGAGTGCAGAACCGGGGTGATGTGCTCTGACTTGCGTGTTTTTGTAAGAATCCGGGCGGCACAGTTTTGGACATATTGAAGTCTCTGGATGGTTTTGGAGGGAAGGCCAGCGAATAGGGAGTTGCAGTAGTCTAAGCGGGAGTTAATGAAGGAATGAACCAGTTTTTCTGCATCAGGTTTACTTAGTGAGGGGCATAGTTTGGAGATGTTTTTCAGATGGAAAAAGGAGGTTTGACAGATGGATTTGATGTGTGCGTCCAGAGATAGTGATGAATCCAGTGTGACACCAAGGCTAGTTATGAGTGAGGAAAGGGGGATGGATTGGCCACAGATGGTGATGTGGGTGATGGCAATCATCTTAGATCGCCGCCCTGGCGGTCAGTCCCAGTATAGGTCACAAGTCCCGCCTCCGCCATGTTAGTGGGTGGGAAATGAGCCAAACTAAACAATCAACGTACACATCAGATATTATTTCCCAAAGGTGGTTTCTATCATTTCAGATCATCAATCAAGTGGTCATGTTTCTGATCAGTTTGTAGTTATTTGACGATATACAAAGGGATGATTGACAGCTGTGGCAGCCAGTCTCAAGCCGTCACTGGCTTATCCCCTCATCACAGCCTTGTATATGTGTGTTGGGGAATAGTAAGTTGCGTAACGTTATGGCCAGACGGGTTCTGCTTGATGTGTGATGGGACCACAATAAAAAGATGCTGGTTTGGAGAAAAGTGTGTGAGGAAGTAACGTTAGGACGTATGTTTAGGACTGAAGTGGTAAGTTCAGAAAATGTGTTTTATTACACAAGCTAACGTTATCGGTTTTAACGCGTGCAAGCCAACGTAATATCATACCAAAGTAATACTATGAACCAGGTTGTGTTAGCTTGCATCGTGCTAGCCTTTCACAGCTGGCATAATAACGTTGCGAACAACCGATAATGTTAAAGGGGCCATATTATGCATTTCTTAATTTTGTATCATATATATGTTGTTACAATCTTGGATGGTCATATTAAACATGGGCTAAGCTTCAAATAAATATGTGAAAGTGTTTTAATGTTACCCCCATGAACCCCCCTCCCGCCCATGAACTCTCGTAGACGAGATGACATGGATTTATGCCGATTTTGTGCGAGAACCATAATTTTGGTGATGTCAGGTAGGACTTGTTACCCTGGCAACAAAGCGTTGCGGCCGGCCGGCGCGCAGTCCCCACCCTTCCTTGTGTTGACATTTAGCGCTGCTAATTTCCACTCGTCTCGGCCGTATCTGCCTTTCACTTTCACACAAAACAAGGAGACGACTTGGAAGTGAGCCAGGATGTAGGCTGACTGAAGTGGTAAGTTCTGAAAATATGTGTCTCATTCCAGCATCGGTTGTACCTAGCAGCTAGGAAGCGCTAACGTTACTTACCGGCTGGGTAACGTTAGCACTTGCTATTAGCCTAGCAGCACAGCTGCCTTTCATAGACATGAACAACCAATGAATGACGAAGGCACACATTTTCAGAACTTGTAACGTTAGTCCAACTTGCTGACTTCTCCAAGTCCTCATTTTGGTTTGGTCCGTGTAGCCTTTGCTAGGAGAGGCACACTTATAGTTACAAGCATTTGGGAAGTTAGCTAACTAGCTACATTAGCTAGTGTGAAGCTCTCCGGGCAGGGTGTAACGTTATGGCGGCCACGGTAATAGAATCCCTGCTCGGCCAGCCACCGAAGGAAATGTCCGGGTGCACCGGGCCTAGCGGAGCTGTAGATAGCTAGGGGGATGTTGATATATCAATTGATAGCTTGCTTTATGTCCAAGTCACGTTTTTCATCGTTGCTCGTTGATATAATTGTTTTACAACTACCAAATTTAGTAGCCATAGCAGAGATTGCCTGTCTGTTTCTGTTATGCATGACTATCTATCTATCTATCTATCTATCTATCTATCTATCTATCTATCTATCTTATCTAGATAGATAGATAGATAGATAGATAGATAGATAGATAGATAGATAGTCAGACAGACAGACAGACAGACAGACAGTCTCGCTTCTACAGCGCTATAGCTCTCTGGGCAGAAGTTTGCAAACACAAAAACTCCTCGCGCTGCCCACCTGGAGTATTTCCCAGAGGGTGGGGGTTCAGGGACAGGACTTAAAACAGAGCGTTTCAGACAGAGGGTGAACTGAAGGGGGCAGTGAGAGCCAGTACAAGATAAACTGAGTTTTTTCAACTATGACTGATGCAATAAGTTACTCTAGTGGAGGCCAACAATAAAATAATAATACATTATATTAGCAAAATATGGGCCCTTTAACATTAGCTGGAATAACGTAATAGACACGTTTTCAGAACTTACGAGGTTGTTGCCTGCCTATGCCAGGAAATGTGTTTCATAACGTTACAACTCCCGGCTATAATATGGGTTAGGGTTTAACACAAGTTTAACACACAACCAGCCATCAGCTAACGTTAGCTGTTAGCTATTGAAGCATTGACTATAATGCAGGGGTGGGCAACATTTTGTTTTCTCCAGAGGGCCATACTGGTTTACATAAAGTAAGCTTAGGGCCACACATTGGACATCATACCTGCCAACATGATTTTCATGGGAGTCTATTTTTAACCCTCTCTCCCGCTGTGATTGGTCATTTCTCCTGTTAATCCCCTGATATAATATAATAGTGATACAAATCAAATGGCTCTATAGCAGATGAGATTTATTAACATAACTCTGCCTTTTATTGAGTTTTGGGGGGTTGTTTTGTTTTCTGTTGAGGACATTGGGGGCCAGATTGAGATGGCCCAGGGGCCGGGTCTGGCCCTGGTGCCGCATTTTGCCCATGTGTGCTATAATGTCACGCAAGAGTCACACAAACATACACTGGAGGTTTTATTTGGGGTCAAGCATGAGGAGAGTTTTTATAATGGATATCTCAGAGAAGTGTTTTGACTGTGGGGATGTTGTTCACAAGCTCCTCTCCTCATAGCTGTTTTAAGGATATACAGAAGAGACCAGGCAGCCTGGCTAACATTAGTTAGAGCCCCAGACTGAGAGGCAGACCTGGGCTGCCCAGTAAGGGACAGTCCGTTATTTATGAGAGGGGGGGTATGGTGCAGGGGCGACTTTGTTTTCGTTTTTTTCCTTCACCCTCCCCAGATCTATAAATATTTTTCCATGTCCCTCCCTGAGTGACTGGAGATAAATGCATGACCATCCCTCCACCATAAATAACCACACTTTATCATATTCACACCAAAGGTATGGAAAATATGACATTTTCCGATGATTTGGCTATGTTTGATAGCGCCCTATGACATCGGGGGAGAGAGGGGGCGGGGGGCATATAACGTTTAGTACCCAGCCCATAAACGCCTCATGTCCTAGTTATAAAGCCGATCACCTGCTCAGTACCGCTCAGTCCCGCTCCAGTTTCAATCACAACATGTTCGAAACAGAATGCATGGGTGCGTGGCTAATTGAGCCACATGTGAAATCTCCCACTCCCAGCATGCATTGAGGGTAATACATTGACAAGAAATAGCAACCAAATCAGCCTAAATAGGCTAAGTGGTAGATATAAATAATGTTTATGTTAGCACAACATGCAATTGTAGAACATTTCAATATTGGACAAAATAAAACAATAAAAATCAAAACACAACCCTATGTGAAACATGTATGTAATCCAGGTGCTATATATATCCCTTGCAGAGTTAACGTTATTTGGATGAGTGACACTGATGCACTGTGATGTCCGCTCCAGCCTCCAATAAGACTTGGCCTACTTCATGTGCATGCCCACTATTTTCTTGCCAGCTGCTGCGAGAGAGAAGGAAGAGAAACTAGCATGCAGCCTCTGCTGAGCTCATGTTATTTGTAGTGAGCAATGCCCATTGCCCAGGCGTTTAAACGCAAATTAAAACACCCTGGCCTTTTTATCTCTTTTATTCTTTTGAGCGGAGTGGTGAGTGCAAGCGGGTGAAATCTGTATCGAGCGGCGAGCGGTCTGGAGCGGAGTCCAGTCACCATACAGGTAAACCATAGATATAAATAGGGGACTAAACACAAATTTTGGAACGAAAAAACGCATTTAAAAATATATACAAAATACAAAAAATTAAAGTTGTATAACCCTCCCTAAAGCCAAAATAAAAAACACAAGTCCATCCCCAGTACTCAAAAAAATATTTGATACCCCTCCCCCTTTCTGCACCATACCCCCCCTCTCATAAATAACGAACAGTCCCTAAACCCTATGTAACCTACATAGGGTGGCCATTTCCATAACAGCAAAAAGGAGGACACGTTACAACTCACGATATGATACTATCACGATACGTTGCCCATGATAATGATGGTATCACAATATGGCGATTCTGCCATACTGGATACATTGCAAGACAATTTATTTACCATACATCACAATATCTGTGCAACTGAATTAGAAAAAATACCCCTGAAAAGGCAAAATGCAGGAACTATGTAATAGTCTTCTATGTTATTACAGGAACTTTGTATTTCTGGTCCTTCTTTAACATTATAGTGTTAAAGAAGGACCAGAATTCCATAGACTCCCAACCCCCCGCTGTACGCTGTCTCTCTCCTGTAGCCCTGCCTACTCACGGGTGGCGGTGTTGGAATCGAGGTGAAAAAATACATTATAGTCCTTTAGAGCAGGCGCGTAGCCACCAGGCCCGTATCTAGCCTGCCACACTATGTGGGCTGGTAGGGGGCAACTTTGGCGGTAGGTTGCCAGAGGTTCTGGGTTCGGGGATGGGGATTAAATTGCATTATATTCAGTGGCGCTGGAAGTACTTTTAGGTAGGAATGGACTCTCGGTGCTGCCTGCAAGGGCAGCGCCGAAGAAAATTTGACGTTTTTTGGACTTTCATCCAAGAATATTTAATTTTAAATTAACATTAGGATTATACTGTTGTGATGTCATTATTCAGTATCTTCTCCTTTTCTCACTCACTTTCATGTAACCACCTGCTCTCCCTTTAGTCGTTTTACACTACAACAGACAGCAACACAGGCATAAACACTGAACCAAATTGTTCCAGTAGGAGTCACCATTCTGTTTTGGGTCACCAAACTGTAAGTAGGAACTTTCACTCAGGTGACAGGCCAGTGTTTACATTATTATTGTCAAAACTATTAGCAAACTATGTACAAACTAACTATTTACAAAACTATTGCTATATTTCCAAGACGTTTAGTCTTATTCAAATTCAAACTGAAAAGTGACAAAGAAAACTACTTTGAAAGCAGATTGACTTACCCTAGAAATAAATAAAAATACTTCATCCAGTTTAAAATAATCAACTCCATAACATTTCTTTTCATTGGATGATCTTATTTCTCAAATCAAATTAAAGACTAGTGCAGTGAGACTTAACCATAGCTAAAAACTATTTGCCATTTAGCCTTCAAACCTATATTTACAAGACTTTTAGTCTTATTCAAACTCAAACTGAAATTAAAACTTTGAAAGCAGATTGACTTTGTTACCCTAACAAATAAATAACAATCCTTCATCCATAGTTTAAAATAATCAACTCCATAATATTCTTTGCATTGGATGAGCTTATTTCTCAAATCAAATTAAAGCTATAACTACTGTTAGGTGCCCTAAACTAACTAACTCAGTGGTCTCCAACCTTCGGGTCGCGACCCTAAGTGCGGTCGCCTAGAATTCAAAAGGGGAGATACAATTTTTTTTTAATTTTTGGGTGGGCATAGCCCACCCCTGCCCCCCCCTAGAATCGGCCCTGGTAGCCACGGGTGCGCTACGGTGTGCAAATGCCACCCAGACAGGCCGCTGGCGCACCCCAAAAAAATGGGATAAAAAAAGTGTTTTGTTTGTCTGTAAAACACATGTCAACGCTGTCATGCACTGTGTCCAACTTATCCTATGTGCGAATAAAAATCACGCTCCGCTGACCTATGTGCCCCGGAGCATCATGGGAAACTAGTTAAGCTGTCGTCCACGTAAAGTAAACAAATGCACGCACAGCAGCAGCAGCAGCGCCAAATCAAGAAGACATGAAACAAAGCTCGCTTTTAAGCTTTTTCGGCAAAGGCAAGAAATGTCGCATTGACGACGAGGAAGAAGATGACTCGTTGTCACCCCCCCCCCCCCCCCTCAACAAGTGCGGATTGTAGTGCACCCGTTCCCGCACACTGTATTGGTGGTGTACAGTGGAGAAGAGACAGACGATGATGAAGAATACGCAGCCGAAACAATGACGTTAACAGCGGGGAACGCAGCCAACAATGAAAAAGGAGAGCCGGCACTCACGGTAGGCTAATTGAAAAACAGCCTTTTATTGGGCAGTGAAAAAATTGGACGTTTCGGCTTCAAGCCTTTGTCAACAATTTGTTGAGTGCCGGCTCTCCTTTTTCATTGTTATCCATTATCCAGGCACCCGGTCTGTTTTTCTTACAAGGAGTTGTGCGCTTTACCTCAATTCAACGCAGCCAACAACACACATTTTAACAACCATAATAATAATACTGATAACCGTGATATGCCATTCAGCCTAAAAATACCCAGATATGATCCCAAGCCCTATTTTCTATTAAATAAGTTATTTTGGGGTCTAAAATTATGGTTGTTGAGGTCTTAAAAAGTCTTAAGAAGCATTAAATTTGACTTTGGAAATAGTGCAAGAACCCTGAATGTGATGTGTGTAGTTCTTCATAGATCTAGCCTCTTCATTTTGCCCTCAAAATGCACCTGATCCATTTTACTTTATGATGTACTTCTGTGTGTGTGCGTGTGAGAGAGAGTACTGTGTGTGTGTGTGTGTGTGTGTGTGTGTATGTGTATGTGTGTGTGTGTGCGTGTGCGTGTGTGTGTGTAAGCGGGGGGGGGGGGGGGGGGGGGGGGGTGCTGAGCACCCCTAAAGGTCAGGGCCCAGTTGCACAAAGCACCTTAGGTTAAGATTTCCCTCAGGCTCAGAGTTAAGGTGTCCTTAAAATAGAATTTGCTGTACAAAACACCCTTAAATATTGTGCTTATGTCATGCCCTCAACCTCTGCCTCCTAGTCTCTCTCGCCCCCTCCCTTCTGTTGTGATTGCAGGATTGGAGCCAGGTGTGTGGAGCTGGTTCCAGCTATCGCAGCTGCCAATCATCACTGATCAGCAGGCTTCATATACCCAGCCCAGACTCCAAGACACTGTCAGATTATCTTCTCACCTACACGGAGAGGAACGTCTGCTGTCCTAAATCTGACTACCTGCGCCAATCCTCACCTGTCTGTCTGCCTGCTCGCCATCTGCCTGGACTTCAGCCTACCTGCTCTCTGCCCGTCTGGACTTCAGCCTGCTTGCTCTCTGCCAGCCCGGACTTCTGTATGCCTGCTTGTTCACCTACCTGGACTCTAGCCTGCCATCCTGCAACCTGGGTATCTCTTCCAGCCGGACTCAACCAATAACATTTAAATAAACAAACGGTGTTACAACTTGATATTCTGTCTCTGTCTGTCTCTGCCCTTGAGTCCAACAAACAAAACCCTAACAGGATAATCTGACCAAAATGGACTCGGCAGAGGCAGAAGCAATGAGACAAGCTCTTGCTCAGCAGGGCCAATGGCTAGGAGGCCAGGAGGAGCGTCTGCGGACCATGACCACAGAAATGCAGAGGCTTGGTGTGACCATCACGGGCCTCACCGAGCGTCTTACACCAGCTCCAGTTGCCGCTCTGCCTCAGCCCGACCAGCCAGCACTGCCTGCTACCACAGCTCCGGAGCCTCACATCCCACCTCCAGCAAAATACTGCTGTCGTCAATTTCTCACACAGTGTCACTTGTCATTCAACGCTCAGCCCATCCGCTTCTCTACTGAAGCTGCCAAAATGGCATACCTGGTTAACCTGCTGGAGGGACCCCCGCTTAACTTTTTCAATGCTCTCTTTGAACAGGGCTCTCCGCTCACCCAGTCCTTTGCGGGATTTGCTGTCGAGCTCAAACGAGTGTACGACCACCCAATACGAGGGCAACAGGCAGGGCAGCGCCTGTTGACTCTTCGACAAGGAAGACTCCCAGTCCATGAGTTTATAAGCCAGTTCCACAGTTTGGCTGTTGAGTCGGGGTGGGATAATGTGGCCCTCATTGCAGCATTTCAGAGTGGTCTGAATAGAGAGATTGGACGGGAAATAGCACTACGGGGGGAACTAAATTCCTTGGACGCCGCCATTAGTCTGGCCATTAACTAATTCCTGGCCATATACGTCTTTAACGTCTTATCAGGAGTGTGCCTCCCAGCCAAATACGTGTTTGACGTGTTTTTGTTTTTATTAGAGCTTAGCGTAGTTCAAAGACTTCCCCAGCCTGTGACATGGTATCAGGTCCCTGGCCTCAAAGTCAAGCCGACAACACGTGAACAAACAACTACGCAGCTGTTGTTTTGAAATGGGGGAGGAGGAAATAACAGAAAACGGAGAAACGCTGCCTGTTGCAGAGTAGGAGAAACGCCATTGAAACGCCCCTTGGCGCGCTGCGCTGGTCGCCTTGCTGCAGGGCAGCGAACCTGGATGAGTTGTTTGCGGTAGTCAAACCTGTGACCAACATGATCGATCCGGTTCCAGCGTCTGGTCCCAAACCCAAGCCGGACCCCGTTCCTGTGTCCCAGCCCGAACGAGAGGAGGAGAACGAGGACAACACAGCAACAGACAGGAGCCATTTTTCAGAGCGCATTTGCGCCGTGCAAAGACCCGCCGGGATTACATTGAAAGTGACTATAGGCTCTTTCAAACACAGATCACGCAAAATTGTAGTTCGGGAAGCCCGTAAAGCTTGGCAGCCTCGCCACACATTTTGTTGTTGATATATATGCATTGCCAACGATGCAGAGGCAGAGGAGGCTAGACGCTGATCTCAGACCAGTTTGGTGTTCTCCTCCTATGCTAATTTGCGGGGAGATCAATAGTGTTCCCTGGGAAGGAGGTGCGATCCAGCAGCAGCTGTGGACAGAACTCTCTCTGTGTGTGTGTGTGTGTGTGTGTGTGTGTGTGTGTGTGTGTGTGTGTGTGTGTTGATGTTACTCTACTGCTGCAAGGGTGTATCTGTGTAGATGATGTTCCACAGTTGATTCCACTAATGTAATGTAAAGAGACACACATGGGCCCCGCGCACACACACACATTCACACTCACTCACACTGAGTAAACTGTATTGTTGAATGTTAAAAAAAGCACTTCATGTATATATATATATATATATATATATATATATATATATTTTTTTTTGTCATTTGTGTCATAACAAATAATATTTACATGTCTGATGTCAATACAGTTCAAAATAAAAGAATTGAGAGCGAGTTCTGCCTGAGATTGTGTCCTTTACAAAAATGCCTTTTTCTCGAATTTCTCTTCTCGGAGAGACCTTTTTGGTGAAAACAGGGTGTATATAAATGGCTATAAGTAGAGTACAGAACATGCTAAAAGCTCACTTTTTTTTTCCTGGTGAACCCAGAGACGTACATCTTCATTTTGAGGTATTGCAAATCACTTTGGTGCTAATAGATAATTTACTGTGGGTCTTGAAAGATGACCAACAATTATGAAAATCTTTGGCCTGTGCTAAATATTGGCAGTCCTAAACTGGCCATGAATGAGTTAAGCTCACTTGTACAGTAATTCTCAACCATTTCCATATTAGGATTTAATTTAGCAGGTCTATGCATTAGGGCCACAGACCCCCATTTGATGATGATATTGTGTCTCTCTGACCCAAATTTCTAAATATTTTTAAGCGGGGCTGTGCACATACAACGCGGTTTTGGAGCTGCAAATCATTCTCTATAAGGACCCGCTAAGCACGCTCCTCTTTCAAGGAACACACCTGGCTTTTAAACGCTGGTGGCATCTAGTTTTTTTGACAGAGCGCTCTGGGCGTTTAAAGCTGAAAAAAGCTGAACATTTGGAGGAAAAGCGTGCTGCTCGTCTTTTCACTCCTCCTACCTCTCCTCCTCCAAGAGCGATCCTCAACCTCTGCTACTGCCAGAATTGGCAATAATCTGGCTTTCATCTTTACAGTCAATAACATCAAACAGACGAAACCAGCTGGCTCCTGTCCAAAGTTTGTGATGAGTTAATTCACTATAATAAAATACATTTGTTGGATGACTGGATAATAGCTTTTGTTTTTTTGTGTTTTATTTATTAATCTTAATGAGTCCGCAAACCCGAACCCAATAAATTAATTCAATAAGGAGCGGTGTGCAGCAGTGAATAGTTTGATAATGATTAAATAAATATAAATAAAAATGATTTAAAATAAAGATTTCGTTTGCTAAAAATTAATATGCAATAATATGTTATGTATTTAAGAAATGATTAGGCTACATCTATCTTTTTTCAATAGGCTACATTTTGAGTGGGCTGGTAAATATTCTATAAGGCCGGAATTCTGGAATGTTGCTCCATTGGCCGGCCAGAAAAAATGGTAGCGGAATCCCTGCGTTGTATGTGCACCTAAGGCTGCATTTACATTGCACTTGCAATGTAAAGTGCAACTTTTTTGCTGGAATGTTTTCACACAAGTTTGTGAAAGCAAAATAAATAGCCTATCAAATAAACGGGCTGCATCCAAGGATTTCCCCCCCTAAAATAAAATTAATTATCATCTTAATTCAAGATGTGTTATTTGGAGACAACTTGAGTTTTAAAATAGCACTGTTTGGATAAATAATCTTCTGTGCATTGGGAGATGAATTTCAGGAGGCTTTTTGAGCAAAATTGGACTTACGGAGCTCTATCGTTGCATCGGCCTATGAACTGCGCCCAACAGCAGACGCAGCCCAGAGTAATGGGCGTGGACCAGCACACTCAATATTTTGGTATCGGTGCTACACGCAGCCTTAAGCATTACAACCACGCCTTTTAAGCGTAAAATTATGCACAGTCTGCTCATTGGAGAAGTGCAGTAAACCAGTCCCCAGCTTGCCTTTTAAGCTCCAATTCCACGGAGCGATCCAGTCCGGTCAAAGCCAAGCGCTCTGCTCCCCCCCTCCCTTTCATCCCCAAGCGCTCTGCTCCACCCCTCCCTTTCATCCCCCTCTGTCTGTCTCTATATATAGGCTATTATTCCATATTATTATGCTTCTCAAACCAATCTAACTGCAGTTTAAATACTGCAAGCATGTAAATACACTACACTATAGCAAGATCAAAGTGAAAAGAATGTTCTAAATCCATCGGCTAGAAAGAAATAGTGTTGTTTAGAATGATATCGTTTTCTCTCCCCTGCTGCACAGGTAGGATGATGCACATAAATATAGCCTACATTATGTAAAGTCATGCAGAAATGTGTTTTTATTGTAAAACTAAATGTGAAGTAGGGCCAATTTATTGGAGCAGACATCACAGTATAGCACATGCAGTAGAACCGTGTTACGCTGTCACTTATCTAAATCACGTTAAATCTACGAGGGATATATACAGGCCCAGGATGACATATATGTTTCACATAGGGTTGTGTTTGGATTTCGGGATTTTATTTTGTCCAATATTTGAGGGAGGACCACCGCTCGACCCAGCCAAATCTCAGCCAAGGTGCTGGAAAAATAACTAGAGTTACAAATATAAAAGGAATTTCCGCACACTTGAATCTGTACAGATTTCACATTTATTATGGTGAGCTTTCGGTCGGCAAGACCTTCATCAGAGCATACAGATCACAAATGACAGGCAGGCTAAGACTCCTGCTCTGATCATCAGCAGTATGCCGAACACCTGTGCACACTCAGGTAGAAGCAACACCTTCTGGGAATTGGTTCTTAAACTAAATTTGTTCTCCTTCAATGGGGATTTTTTTCTACAGTGTAAAGGTACAGCGATGGGCTCCACCTTTGCCCCGGAATATGCTAATTTGTATGTGGTTTTTTTTTAACATAGTTTTGTTTTTGACACTAACAGAAACCCCTTTTCTCACAAAATCCTCAAATGGTTTAGATATCTTGATGTGTCTTTTGCATTTTCCAAGGGACCAGTAATGAGCTGACTGACTTTGTTAACCTTCTCAATAGTGTGAATCCTGACCTCAAATTTTCAGTGAATTGTGACCATAAACGTGTGTCATTCTTGGATATGTGGATTGAACTATGCAATGGAAGCCTCATCACTACCTTGTATCAAAAAGATACTGACAAAAACACTCTTCTCCTCTCCAGCAGCGCCCATCCGAGAGCTCTTAAATATGGTTTACCAAAAAGCCAGTTCTACAGGCTTAGACGCCTTTGTCATTCAGATCAAGACTTTCTTGACAAAGCTGCTGCCATGAAAAAACGTTTTCTGGACAGAGGCTACACAGTACATTGTGTGGATGCGGCTTTCCAGGTTGCTATTTCAAAACCCCGCTCTGATCTTCTAAAGAAAAGTGTTAAAAAAGACATAAACTTTTCTGTTTCTTGTATTTGTACGTATACCCCTCAGACTCATATCCTTAAGAACACCATTCTAAAACACTGGCCTATTTTGACCTCTGACCCAGCAGTGGCTCAGCATTTTAAAGATCCTCCTCTTTTTGTCCACAGAAGAGGTCCAAACCTGCGAAACAAGCTGGTGCGAGCTAATATTAAGACGAGCCCAAAACAGACTCTTCTAGCCCCACTGAAGGATGGGAACTATCCATGTGGCCATTGTGCCCAGTGTCACAACACATGGAGGACTCCAGTTTTTAGACATCCTAGATCAGGCAAAAGCTTCCCTGTCAAGGGCTTTATCACATGTAGTACAGAAAATGTCATCTATCTATTGAAATGTCCATGTGATAAAATTTATGTAGGTAAAACAACATGTATGCTGAAACAAAGGATTAGTGAACACAAGAGCTCCATCAGACGAAATGATATTAATTATCCTGTAGCTCGTCACTTTAATTTGTGTTCTCATCCTATTTCTTCTTTTCGTTTTCAGGGCATCGAACATATTGAACTGCCAAGAGGGGGAGATATAGATAGGAGATTATGCCAAAGAGAGCTCTTCTGGATTGATACCTTAAATGCTTTAGAACCCACTGGCCTTAATGAGGATTTTGACATGAGTGTTATGCTGTAGATCAGGATGTTTTTTCTGTTCTTGCCTTGTTCACTAATTCTTTCTTTCTTGTGTAGAGTAGGAGGTCTGACAAATGACGGCTCCAACCTGAAACCCTCTCATAGCTCCCTGCTCTACTTTTGATATTTAGTTTTTTATCTTACTTTGATCAAATTTAAGGTATTTTCTATACCTGTGATATTTGTTTTTTTGTGGCACTTTACTGTAATATGCTTTATGATTGTTTCTTTGTTTTTCTGTATTCCCTGTGTTACACTGTTTTTTCAGTTAGTCTGGTAGGTCCCTTCAGTGGGACTCACAGCCTGAGAACTACAAACACCAAAAACTACAATTCCCAGAAGGTGTTGCTTCTACCTGATTGTGCACAGGTGTTCGGCATACTGCTGATGATCAGAGCGGAGTCTTAGCCTGCCTGTCATTTGTGATCTGTATGCTCTGATGAAGGTCTTGCCGACCGAAAGCTCACCATAATAAATGTGAAATCTGTACAGATTCAAGTGTGCGGAAATTCCTTTTATATTTTGTCCAATATTGAAATGTTCTACAATTCCATGTTGTGGTAACATTACACATTATTTCGATCTACAGAATTTCGATGTACCTTTCTATCTATTTAGGCTAATTTGGATGCGATTTATTATCGAAATGTATTAGCCCAATGCATGCTGGGAGATTTCACATGTGTGGCTGTTGCAGGGAAGCCAGGCAGTGAATGTTTGGCCAGAATGATCTTGTTTTCTCTCGCCTTCACTGCACAGGTAGGATGATGCAACAGCCTCTGAATGTCACAGGCTCAAAACTGTCATGTTAGAAAAAACTGTCATGTTGTTATACTATGTACGGTATAACAACTTCTTTTTTCTGAGAGAGAGAGATAACCGGCGAACTTTTTTTCAAGCAGTTGTATTGTGCTTGTCAGACTGATGAGCAAGAGAGGGGGAGTGACACAGAGAGAAGGGGGAGAGAGGAGAGGCAGGGGAGCGCTCCGTGCAACCGGCGCACTGCATAGGCCTGGTTTTCAAAAGCGCTAAATTAACGCCAGGAGGGAAGATATCATTAGGCCGGTATTTAAGGCCGAAACGCCCATTCTGGCCTATTCTGCCACTGCGCCATGCCTATTTCGCGTAAAGCGCATTTCGGGGTGTAAAGCCATGTTGCTATCTTCCCGAGGCAGGCGCAAGGTGCGTTTTTTTGCGTTTAAGGCCAGTTTCTGCCCCTAAGGCCTGTGGGAAAATAGAGCCCACGGTGTTTGAATAAAGCCTTCATATGGTTGGAACGGGAGCGAGACACGCTGCAGTCAGCCAATCAGCAGAGTACAGCCTCTGGAAATGGGCGAGGACACACACACAGCATTTCCAATCATGTGCGACTCACAACCAGAGGCAATGTCCCATTTGTCCACTTAGATTACAGTCACTGTGGGCCATGTCTGATTCATATCCGACTTATTTCAACGCACAACACATTCAGAAGAATCTGATGAAGGTCTCTCGACCGAAACGTTATTCTGTTAAATGATTTAAAATAAAGATTTAGTTTGCTAAAAATTATGCAATAATATGTTAGGTATTTAAGAAATGATTAGGCTACATCTATCTTTTTTCAATAGGCTACATTTTGACTGGGCCGGTAAATATTCTATTGCACTTTACATTGCACCAGGGCCGGCTCTAGTCATATTGGAGCCCTAGGCGAGACTTGATTTGGCGCCCCCCCTCCCCCTTCACACACACACACGCACGCGCACACACACACACACACACACACACACACACACACACACACACACACACACACACACACACACACGTACATCTGTGAATCACCAGCATTTATTATTATTATTATTATCATATAAAGATTTTGGTCGTTTGAAGCCAGATTTATAGGAAAATCTCATTTTAAATTAACATTAGGATTAGATTGACTCCTTTTCTCACTCCCATGTCACCACCTGCTCTCCCTGCAGGGCTTGAAATTAACTTTTGATCACCAGTCAATATAGCTGCTAGATTTTAAAGTTACTAGCCAATTAGAATTTCCACTAGCCAAAATGTTTTTCTTGAAATAAACCAGAATATGAGTGCCACTGGGTTAACACATTCAC
Organism: Poromitra crassiceps; assembly: GCF_964638095.1. Lineage (NCBI taxonomy): Eukaryota > Metazoa > Chordata > Actinopteri > Beryciformes > Melamphaidae > Poromitra > Poromitra crassiceps. Next base: position 71,247 of record NW_028152234.1, on the reverse strand, counting down.
TGCCAGACGTTTTTTTTTTACTGTAGTTAGCTTCTGCCAGAGGGTTTTTTTGAGGATTCTGGCTCATCTTTCAAGACCCGAGGATTCTTTTCTGCTAAGATTTTGTGAACACACAATATCTCAAAAGAACTAATAGAATGTGTGCTTTCTCTGTCTAAAAGAGTTAGTTTGTAGAGTTAGTAGTTATGTAAGCATTAGCAGTTGAATACAGCATGGTTTCAGCGTCAGAAAAATTATTCAGAGATAAACGGCTTTTTGTGAAATTCGATAGAACAGTCACTTTAACCATTCATTTTTGGCATCAGTAAGACGTCAGAGATCTAAACAATAGTTTTGAACAGTAATTTCCTCCATAACAGCAGGAAACCCCCCTCTGCTTCCAACTCCTCCCTCCGTGTGTGTTCTCCTCCTGCCTCCCTGGCTCTCCAGCGGGCGTGTCACAACGAAGTTGCTGCTGCTGCTGTGCCTGTTTGCGCGGCCGCTGTTTGAGGAAGTCTGGGTGGACTCGCTCGTTTCGTGGAGTTTTGGTTGAGAGCTCTGATGAAGCTCTTGCGATTCTGGGCTTATTTATGCTGCGTGTTTCAAAGTGTGCATCCAATCTATTCTTGGCAGTGAACGTGTTAATATAAGTATCAGTAGAAAATATGTTATAGCATAATGAATCTATACATTACAGTATTTCACTGATAAATTGTGTGATTTCAAATTGTGTCAAAATGAAGAGATTTTTGTTTATTTATCCATTTATTTATTTTTTACATGTGAATCGGTAGCAGGAGTCACTGGTTACTCTGTTTCTCCAGGCCTGACTTGTATACTTTATTTTTTTTATAAATAATTATGAGGGGGTGCCCCTTTTTCACTTATGCACGCACCAGGCCCCTAAACTGTCTGTGTACGTCTCTGGATAGCAGCAGCAGCAGCTTGTTACTTACTTGCACGTTGGTTTCTCCCACAATCTGCTCTGCTGTTTCACTCACGTCTTTTCTCCCCCCCCCCCCCCCTCTCTCTCTCTCTCTCGCTCCCCTTCTCTGTCAATAGTCACAGTATCTGTAGGTTCTTCACAATAAAAATTGTCCGGGTGCTTTGTCAATGAGTGCGCCTGAATCAGCAGAAATGTTTCAAAATGGCTCCAGACTAGAGGTCTTCACGGGTCTACTCGGACCCTAGGACCCGGGACCCGTTCCGAGACCCGTACGGGTCCGGGTCCATATTTCTTATGGTCAATTACGGTCCCCACGGGTCCGGGTCTATTTATCGTTATGTGTAATAAGAGTGGATCCGAGAAGACATGAGATCAGCGCTGATCACGAGAGAAACGCATCAAAACAGCGCACGTGAGGCTTGTTGTCACAAACTGCAAGTAAATCCATAGAGAAAATAAGTAGCAAAGAGCGTTCCCATCTGCAACGAAAATTACGTTACTTCCTCGTTTACATAAAGCGCATGTATTGTGAGCGCATGGGTACACATGCGTCTCAGGCAAACAAGGAAGTGATTTTCGTTGCAGAGAGGTAACCCTCTTGGAACCACTCTTGCTGGTTCCTCTCGCTATGGATTTACTTTGAAAATGACAGTTTCGCGTACTTTGGATTATTATTTGATGATCACATGGTGAGTACACAAGTCACAACATGTATGTGATTGTTTCTAGCGCTGTTGTGTGTGCTTTTGGGGGAATGAACGGCGGTAGCATATTAGAGACTGCCACACTACTGTACTATCTAACTAGCGTTAACAATACTAGCAGCCCCCATGTATCCCTGTGAAACGCACTTTCTAATGCACGCCACGCACAGTGAAGATGTTGGCGGCGTGTCCCTTCGCATTTAACGTTAGCCAGGGGACTTTTCAGTCATGCATCTGCATGCGTCTCAGATTTCTAATAATATACGGGTCCACACGGGTCCGACATTTATCGGTTCTGAACGGGGCCGGGTCTCAGATTTCTAATAATAGACGGCTCCACTCCGGGTCCGGGCACAAATGTCCCGGGTCCATTAGGGTCCGGGTCCGTGATTTTGGACCCGTGAAGACCTCTACTCCAGACTACTGAAAGCGACCACGATTAAACGCTAGTCTAGTAGATGTCAAACAGAAACAAAACAAAAAAAGAGGGAAACTAAACTAAAGCAGCCTACAGCCTTTTAAAATGTATTTTCCTGGTTCACTTTTGCTGCGGAGGAGAAGGCACTAAGGCAGGTGAAGTGACACTCACCACCACCTCCGACGTAGGCTACTCAGCTGCTGCACTGACGCTGTCTGTGACAAGCGGCTTGTCGGGATTCCCGCAATCCTGCGCCCAATTTCAAGCACTGATTGTGCAGAAAAGGAGGGGGCGCCTGGGCGCACACCAGCGATTTTAGTTTTTTGTTTGTTTGTTGTTTTGTGAGGGCTACAGAGCGCCCTAGCCGAACTGGCGCCCCAGGCAGGAAACTGTTTCCCCTGTAGGGCGAGCCGGCCCTGCATTGCACTTGCAATGTAAAGTGCAACTTTCTTGCTGGAATGTTTACACACAAATTTGTGAAAGCAAAATAAATAGCCTATCAAATAAACGGGCTGCATCCAAGGATTTCCCCCCCCTAAGATAAAATTAATTATCATCTTAGTTCAAGATGTGTTATTTGGAGACAACTTGAGTTTTAAAATAGCACTGTTTGGATAAATAATCTTCTGTGCATTGGGAGATGAATTTCAGGAGGCATTTTGACCAAAATTGGACTATGGTGTTTGAATAAAGCCTTCATATGGTTGGAACGGGAGCGAGACACGCTGCATTCAGCCAATCAGCAGAGTACAGCCTCTGGAAATGGGCGAGGACACACACACAGCATTTTCAATCATGTGCGACTCACAACGAGGGCAATATCCTATGTTACTTAGATTACAGTCACTGTGGGCCATGTCTGATTCATATCCGACTTATTTCAACACACAACACATTCAGAAGAATCTGATGAGGGTCTCTGGACCGAAACGTTATTCTGTTAAATGAACATTTTGCATTTTGCAGTGGGGAAGCGTCAGGGCCTTCAAGGTATTCTGAGAATACCATGAATTCTCAGATGGAAAAAATAAAATAAAAATAAAATAATAATAATAATTAAAAAATGTATCTATGTGGTTCTTATCTGTGATTGTATAGTGTTAAAACTTGTTTTTTGTGCATGCAGGCCACATTTGAGTGGTTTCTGCTGGGAAAGCATTTCAACCAATCAGATATTTTCTACAGACTAGTGTCTGGGGAGAATATCTTCTATCCAAGGGATTCTGAGCCTTGATAGAATCTGATAGAATTCACTGACCAATGAATGAAAGCATATGTGTCGATTGACAATTGACTCAACCAATCATATTTGAGTTTGTAGTCAATGGGCGTATTCTTTCACGCTCAGGGGTATTCTAGCTGACCTCGGTGCTCACGTGACTTGCTCTGAGGCGGAGCTATTGCCTTTGGTGTGAGACGCGGGAATTTCCACACAGTGAGCTGGTTCAGCACAGCGTTGAATAATAATTTGATAGAACATGGCAACAGGTGGAGATGATATTTGCAGCAGCAGATATTATCGCGGACTTTTACTGGCAGTGCCCTTTTCAAGACGGCCGTTTAATGAAAAAATGGACATTGTTGAAAACGGCCGTGCAACTCCCGGAAATATGGACTTAACTCAAGCTGTAAAAGGCTATGTTCGCCACTTTCAAACAACCAACTGGGAACGATACCCATGGCTGACCTCAACCCGACACAAGAAGCAGTATTGCTGGGAGTGCTTGCTGTTTGGGACCGAGAAAGGTGCATGGAATGACGATTTTTATGCTGCTTTTGCTGGTGTTTGCTGGGGGGCAGAGCGAGGTGATGTGTTGGGCAGGTAAGGCCTTGATTCAAAATAGTGTTTCAACCACTATTTGACCACGCACTTTTTATGGTTTCTGTTCCCTTTCTTTGTGATGTAATTCAAAAATAATTAGCATTTTTGATAATACATTATTTCGATGTTTGAAGTGACAAGAAATTAATTGGAGCCACGGCTTTTGAGAAGCCAACACAATAGCTTGGGGTTGCATCTCCAAGTGTTTTAAAATAATAATAGGCTAATAATAATAATAATAATAATAAAATTGTGTTTATTATGACACAATGTCTGATATTAAAACAACCATCTGAATTTAGACACAATTTGTATGTGTGTGTGTGTGTGAGAGAGAGAGATACTTAAAGCAGCTACGAGCAACTTTTTCGATTGTTATTAAACAGTATAAATTTAATATCAATGCATCACATCTTACCTCTAATAGTCGACGAGACCAACGCAGAGTAGTCTCACTTGAACCCCGAGTGAATCGGCCAGCGTAGTCTGTCTGTAGCCAGGGCAGATCAGGAAGTGAAATGAAACGGTTTGCAGCAGCCACTTCGGCCATAACCACAAAATAACTTCCAAAAAACCTGTTAGAATATAACGAGAGATGTTCCCGAGAGTGTCCGTGGCGTTCACATTGTTTATGTTATGTTGCTAGGCAGCGCAAACGGCGTAGGCAGGCATCTGCGTTTCACTTCCGGGTTTCACTTCCGCGTTTCACTTCCGGGTTACCCGGTCCGGTCTCTCTAGAGAGCCCCCTGTTGACGCGAGTTTAGACAGACACAGAGTTATTAATCACCTAAGGGAGCAATCTCAGATACACACGGCTTTGGTCTCGTCGACTATTAGAGGTAAGATGTGATGCATTGATATTAAATTTATACTGTTTAATAACAATCGAAAAAGTTGCTCGTAGCTGCTTTAAGCAATATAGCATGAGAGCAAGTGTGTTGTGGAGAATATATCCCGGGATATATTCCACAACACCACGCAGCTCGAGTGCTATATTGCTTTTATAAAACGGTTTCCAAGTATAATAATATAATAATAATAATACTATACAGATGCAGCCAGCCAAACTGGGACCATCGCCCCGCGTCTGTCGTGCGCGCATCGCGCGGCAGTGCTGCGGTGTGAATATTTTTTTTTCACCCTGGAAGTCCACTTCTGTTTTCACCCACCAGGAGGCGCAAAAACACACCGTCTGATTAGCTTTCTGAAAGACTGACTTCGCCCTGTGATTCGCCTGCATCTTAGAGCAGTCCACTGCCAGTAGTACACAGTACACAGGAAAAACTGGAGGGTATTTTTCCCAGAGTAAATATTATTTTCCTCTCAAATAGTAATATTTAATCCTTTTGGAGCATAATTATTACCTGCAGGCAATAGAGTGAGCGCAGAGTTCCAGACAAAATTATGTTACTACTAACTAACGCCCACTTTATTTTCCATTCGGTCGCCATTTTTCTCCCCCCGGCCTATACAGTAGCGTTCTGTAGCGTATCTGGAAGGCCTTTTCTTCACTTGATGGATCAAATGCCAGGTAAGTTTATTATTATTGATTAACATGTGTCAGGTTAAACTGATTTGCAACATTACAGGTACAGTTACCTACATGTAACGCTAGCCATCTGTTCAAAGGGCTGGGCTGGGCTGATAACATGCTAACGTAGCGCTACGTTAGCATGCTAATGCTACGTTAGCATCGGACTGACTAATTAAACCTCTTTTTAGTGGTTTATCGACAGTAAGTTATTAACGCCAGGTGGGTCGGTGCAACACGAGTATTAAATTGCTAGCGGACTTTAAGACACGTGTGTTTTGCTCTGAACAGAGTGGCACGTGTGGTTGACTGAGTCTAAACAGAGGACTGTAGGGTGACAGTTTTACTAGCGGCAGATGGACATAAAAGTCTATACAGGTCATGTGCACCTATGTGCAGTGAATATGCCACTGTCTCGGACGGTCTTATCACTATACTGCCTTATTGCTTATTGCTTATTGTTTTTGCACTCATTGTTATATTTGTACTATGTCGTAAACGGAGTCCACAGCACAAGAATTTCACACGTGATACTTGTACCATGGAGTGACAATAAAAATCTTGAATCTTGAATCTTGAAGTTAATTTGACACACTCCTCATAATGCACAAGTTGTACTGTATATCTTAACTAGTAACTGTTAAAATGGTAGGGCTGTCCCAGAGTCTATTTTTTCAAATACAAATAGACTCTCGGTTCCCAGATTGATTCAAACATAATATTTTGAATGCATTCCCCCCAGCTGGAGAAGCCGGATATAAGCTCTTATTCTAACAGCTGGAACACAGTGTCTGCGTGAGCAGTGCGTGTGCGCTGCAGAACTGTTTTTAATTTTGTTAACAGGTATTCTATCTTGTCTGCAGATTGAGCAGGATTTCACTCTGATGTCTCAGAGACGGAGAGAAGCCAGAGCAAGCCGCCGAAAGACAGCACGCAGCAGCCGACAGCCAGCCACGTCCCAGTCTGTGTGAGTACCTCACCTTGATACTGTATAGTGTCACTGTCTGTCTAGTCGGGAGTTCCTGCAATAAAGCCACAAGTTACGTTAATCTGCATTCTGCAATCACAGTATTGCAGTTTTCTTACTGTGGGATTCGACACCCGTACTCGGCAGCATCTTGAAATTGAATGTACATGTAACGTTCCCAATTCTATATATTAAATTCTAATATGTGTGTCAGTCTTTTCCAGTTTGAAAAAGACTGATATATTTCTACTCTGTTATCCCCCCCCCCCCACACACACACACACACCAGGTCCAATAACACAGACAAACCCACGCTGGATGATGTCCATCGAAAAACAGGTGCTGGTTGAACGGCCTTTGTGCTTGGGCTGGCTGTAGTCTTCTCCTCCTACTATAACTTCAACCTGCAGTACCAACATGATGGAGCATGCATGCTGGAGAGAGGTACAGTAGGACCTTCTTCTTCCTCTGACACAAGAACATTGGCACAGCAGTCTGAATGAAATTGAATGTAACGTTCCCAATTCTATGTATTAAATTCTAAAAAACGACCCTCAAAATTTGGGAAGGCTAAGCCACACAACTAGCTCGTTATAATCTAACGTCATGCTTTGAAAGGCGACTTTACGACGATGAGCCAAGGCAACGCTGAGTCACATTTTCGAGCAGCCCCCGTCAGCCGACGGCGCCCCCTCCCCGTAGGACGGCGCTCCACCCGCCGTCATACGGGGAGCACGTGGCGAGGCTCTGATGGACGACCATGTTTAGGCCTTAAGAGTGACAGGGTTGTCTTTACCTTTCACACGCCATGTGAAATGTACTGTACAACATTTTCATTGTTTTAAGCCTAACCTAATTGCTAACCCAAACCATAACCCTTAACCTTAACCTTAAAGAAGAACTCACCCAAAAAACTACTGATTTCTTTTGCACATACTGTAATCTGACACATATCTGAGAACTGTAAACATGCACTAATTACACACATTCCACATGAACTCAGAATCAACTCTCAATAACTGTCAAACTAACTGAATGTCTGCAAAACTGTTTACAGCCAAATAAATCAGCATTGTTTTTTGGTGGACTGTCACCTTAACCAAATTGTTTTACTTGTCTAAACATAACCAGACTATTTTAGGTTTTTACAAATAAGACACTTCCTATATAGCCACGAAGCTCTCGAAAATATCAAATCCCCTAGGGCAATAGAAACGCTGTTGATCAGTCTCCAAATTAATAACTCAGTGGACAAACCCATATCCAGCATGTAAAATGGAATGGTAAAATGGACTGCATTTATATAGCGCTTTTATCCAAAGCCTGCTCTACCGCCTGAGCCCCAGCCGCCCCTGCATGTACAGTACACGTCGTTTTTAACAATGGAACAGACAAACTCTTATTACTTTTCACATACAGTATAGTCACGCCGAGGGACTTCACAAATAGTCAACATAAGACGCTTTGGATACAGTATGTCACATTCATAAATTTATGTCACCTGAAAGAAGAATATTTTTGTGTTTCTACATTGTTTTTCAGAGCCTGCCTGTAAGCAGTGTCGTCCAAAGCAAGAAGAGTGGCAAGATGGTCTCAAAGCGGCATCAACAACTGCAATTGTGTGTACGCTCATCAAGAAGCTTTCGGACTTCAAGTGGGCCTTCTTTTGATCTTTTACACATACATACTGTACACTCATTCTGAACTGCTGACCGATGTTCCAATATGATGTTTTCTACAAGACTGATTACAGTGTGACCACTTGCCATAGCGTTCTTACTGGAAAAAGTGCGTTGGGTGTGAACGCCACCTTAGAGTGAAACAATGTTATGTTCTTTAGGCCAGAGGTCAGGCCAGGGACCCCCTCATTCTGATTTGACCATCGCCACTTGTCCTCTAAAAGCTGGTAGACTCATAATCAGGGAACAAAGAAATGTTAAACATCCTACTGTTCAAAGTCACTGGATGGATGTAGAGAACAAGTTCAACAAACATGTGACATTAATGTTGTAATTAATGTCAAGATGATCAGCATTGCTCCTTTACAACTGAAAATGCCAACGAGTGTTCCACTTGTTCCACATTATTTTAATAAATATTTGAACATGAATGAATAGTGTTGCTTTGTCATTATTGTTATTATTAATTATCTAATAATTAAATACACGAAAATCCCATTTTCAAAAGGCTAATAGCCTATTGTCATTGTATTCTGTATAGTTATGATTATTCTTATTATTTATTATGTCACGGGTGCACGTGTGTGTGTGTGTGTATAGTTAATGAAAATCTGTATGTACATTGCTCGTACACTACTAAGACATTAATACACATTATGCAGTTAGAACAAAGAACGAGGAACACATTTGCTATGTTGCTATGTAGTAAGTTTTATTAAAATGTAAGAGAATAAAATTGTAGTACAGTACAATTGAGTACAGTAGGCCTACAGTATCACCAAAAAATTGTCTCTCTGTAGGCCTACCTGTTTGGCCTCTAAAAAATGCCATGTGTAAAAGGCTATCAAAAGTATTCTCAGGCTGTATAAAAAAACATAAAAAAAAAAACTACAGTACAGTATACTGTATGTCCCCTCTGCCAGGATCACTTCCCACTGTGGCATCCATTGTTCTTGACAATCAGGGGGAGAACTTTAGCTAAACCATTAATCAGATTGTCGCATGTTTGTTGGGACAGTTTGTTGTACCAAAAGTCGTTGATGCCAGAAATCAGCGCGTCTTTGCTCTTCGGTTTGATCACTCTTCGTATGTGATCTTTCAGAAGATGCCAAACGATTTCGATTGGATTCAAATCAGGAGATTCTGGGGGGGTTCGGATCCAGTTGATTCCCTCTGCTTGGATACAGGCTCGAGCGGCGGAGTGCTTCGGATCGTTGTCCTGGAAAAAACGATGGTATGGGCCAAAGTTTTTTCGAATGTATGGCCCTGCACTCGCCTTGATGATGGACTCCTCGAAGAAAATTCTGTCCATTATTCCCTCGAAGATGACCAACGGCCCGGGCCCATGCCGTGAAATTGCACCCCAGCAGTGAAGCTTGATAGGGTGCTTAGGGGTGGGTTTGGGAGCGAAGCGGCCCTTCTTGGTAAAAGTGAACCTTGCAAAGTGTTCCAAGGCCACAGTCGTCTCGTCAGTGAATATGACGTCATCCCAGACCTCATTTGTGTCGATCCATCGCAGAGCCTGGGCGAGTCTCAACTCTTTGTTTTTCTCTCTAATCATTGGGGTGAAGCAGGTGGGGTTATAGTTCCATTTCAGTTGCTGCCGAGCTCTGCGTATGGACGATGCGCTGATGCAGATCCCCAGATCTTCGTCGAGTTTGTCGTGGACTTGTTTCGCTACCAGCTCGTCATTCTCGTCTGTGATGTTGTCAATGGCAACTAGCACATTGCTGAAGAACAGAAAAGATAACAAAATTAATGCAATGAACCGATAATAATTTCACAAGATTCAAATGTGTTAAAGTGTTATAGTTCCCTATAGCAACATAAACTGTATATAGGCTACTTACTCAAACATTTTCCGCTTCCGTGGACGCGAAGGTGCCTTGACTATGAAATGGCGTATTATTGTCTGGCGGCTTACATTGACTCCAACCGCAGCAAGATGTTGCCGTATCTGGGCTGTGGTTTTTCCTGACGCACGAAGATAGCGGATGTCCACGCTATGCTGCTTACAAACCCTCATTGTATTTTGGTTTTGGTTTTGGATAGGATCAGTGTAGTAGTAGTAGTAATCTTGGTACCAGTGAATCATTTTACCCCTGCTATATAGGCCTACTGTCTGAAACCACGCCCCACTCCATATGGTCGGTTACAATAGAGAGCTCCAGGGATGACGTATTTTTGTAGGCTGAATGCGGAAGTCCCGAACTTCCTGGTTCTTCACTGTGTCCGTCGCATAGGCGTCCACGCATTGATTGCGAGAGAAAGAATTTCCGCGTTCACTCGTGATGACGTATAATATCCGCGTCGACATTGTAGTCTCATTTAGCAGTTTGCTAGCTAGCCACCCTTTTAACGGCACATAAAAGCTTCAAAACTCATAAAAGTGGTCTTTATGTGTGAAGATGATGTTACTAAACACTGGTTCGCGTTTGATTACGCCAGCGTTGCCCAGAGAGATTATTAGAATCTCTATAGCAGTCAAACCGGTTCACCACGGAAGTACCCCAGTGTGTGGTTTGTTTGGCTAACGGATAGCTAGCCATTAGCTCTTGTTATTATCCCTACACAACGTTACAGGTAAGCAACTGCCGATCCTTTTCATGTTTTAATTAAATACACATATTTCACGTCCACTTTGGCCATATCGTTGATATTTGCGCATATTTTTGATCGCGGTCTTTGACGTAAATATCACAGCATAACGTAGCCTTGTACCAAGTCTTGGTACAAGGCTAAGCATAACGTAACGAGAAGCTAACTAGCGTTAGCTGTGGCTGTGTCTCTACTGGGGCGTCTGGTATGGCCATCCAGTGAGGGAAACATACCTGCTCCTTGCCCAAAAAAAAGAGAGATGGCATGACCTTTATAAGGTAAGATTATATGGCGTATCCATGTTCAAGTTAACAACATGACCCTAACAGCATGGCACTGTAACATCAGGTACAGTATGTGAGTCCAGTTAAGTTACTGTATGTGCATTGTGTGTACAGCCAGGTATCTGCACAGCTCAGGGATTACTGAAGTATCCCAGCAAGATGGAGCAAGGTGACTCTCTACTCCAAGCAGGGCTTCAGGTATGACCTCACCTTCACCCACTCATGCCTCCTTGGCCAACAAGGTGAAATAGTCATATATAATTGCACTGGGACTTATTTTTCCCTCTGTGTATCTTTCTCAAGGTGAGCGCCTACACTCCAGACAGCGTGTCCCAGGCATTGGAGTACCTGCAGGAGCTCCTGATCGTCATCCAGCAGCACAACCACATCCTGTCTGCACGGGCACACATCCCACCTGCTACAGCGAGCGTGGACCAGCATGCACAACTCTTGACAGTGAGTACCTGATTGTGTCTCCTGTCCAGATTGTGTTAAAAACATTTTACAACCTCACACAGACAAGACTCAAGTCATTACTATTGCTTCAGACAAATTCATTTCCAAGGTTGCTCAGTGTTGAACTGTATGGTCTAATCTTAGAAATATTGGTGTTATTTTGATCAGGCTATGTCCTTTGATCAAGTTAAGTCATTGTCCTGTACATACCCCCCCCCCCCCCCCCCCCCCACCCATTTTAGAAACAAACACTCAGGTCTGTTGTGTCACACAGATTATTATTGATGCCTTTATATCATCCCACCTGGAGTACTGTAATTCCCTTTTGACATGCCTCACCAGTCCCTGGACTGTCTACAAATGGTCCAGTACACTGCTGTTGACAAAGGCCGCATGCCCACAGGGATTGTTTTTTTGTTTTTTGTTTTTTTTCCCAGGTCAGAATGCTTTGGAAATCATGTACAGAGTGCTTCCAGCATGCACAGAGACACAGCATTTATTTGTTGCTGCTGAAAAAAATTGACATTGATGAGTAGCATGCCTCTCCAAAAGTGTAACTTTTCTCTGCTTGAGGCGCCCAGAGCACCCTGCCCAAAAACACTAGCCATCGAGAGCGTTTAAACACCATGTGCGGTGCTGGGAAGAGGAGCGCTCCTAGAGCGTCCTTACCATAGAGAATGAATTGCAGAAAGGCGCTGGCAGCTCAAACAGACGTTCCCTGTGGACACAGCTGCTTAGTCCAACACGACATGTCACATCACATCCATCTTAGCTTCCTTACATTGGCTTCCATCAAGTTAAGGTTATTGTAATCACTTATAAAGCCCTGCATGGTCAGGCACCTGTGTAAATCTGTGACCTGATCCATCCCTACATCACCAGTCAATGTGACTGCTCTGTGAAAGGTGCTATATAAATAAACGTTACAAATAAACGTTACTTTCTTAGTTAATTGCTACTTAGCTGGATTCAATTTACACCTGGCATTAAAACAGGTCCAGGATCTACATCAAAAATGTGATTCATCCTGTTTAATCTATGCCAACTATGTCTCTTTTCATCTATCATCTACAACGTGTATCTATCAGTCTGATGTGTCCCATGTTTGTGTTTTCCCTACAGTGGTGAAGTGTCACTGTGGTGTCTGCAGAGCCTGCTCGCCTCCAACACAACCCACCATCATCAAGCAAGGCCGCTCTATCTGCCTGTTTGTCTCTCTGCCAGTGCCCGCATGTCTGTTTAGTGTGCGTGTGTGTGTGGCATGTCATTTTTAACGCTGTTCATAACGAGCAGAGCGTGTTTAGGCTATCGTACGGCTCCGTCCCCAAATTAATTTTCATCGTCCCTGACGCTACTGTGCGCCCACACTGCGGAGTGGATAGGAGCTGACTGACTCTGACTGATAAGCTATCAAAGTTTTGTGGGGAGAAATACATTTCAAACTAGTCAGATATGACTTGAATGTCATAAAATAAATCACCCACAGTGATTGACGACAGTCCGACCACTATTTTGACTGCGCGGCTTTATGTAGCTTAACAAAGGCATTTTTGGCACATTGCCACCCCTCGTTGTCAATGGACTCCGTTAAAACATGTTTTTTGAAGTCTCCAGATTTGTCGCTAACATGATGCAGCCAATTCTATTGTGTGACTGTGCATCCACACTGTGGAGAGGATAGGAGCTGACTGACTGATAGGCTATCAAAGTTTTGTGGGGAGAAATAAATTTAAAACTAGTCAGATATGACTTGATTTGTTTTTGTTTGGTTACAAATTCGCTAAAGCTGTTTCCTATCACATTTCTTGTTTTTGATAGATGCTACCGCCCCCCCCCCCCGCCACCCACTGGCAGAAAAAACGGCTCATATCCAGTTGTTTCTTAACAAAGACCCCTCATGTTTAGAAAGGCAAAACCTGAAAATATCCTGTTCTCTCTAGCAGGACATGATCCAGATAACATGTTTAAAAGGCACTATAGGCTATCAAACTTTTGTGGGGAGAAAATTAAATAAATTTAAAACTAGTCAGATATGACTTGATTTGTTTTTGTTTGGTTACAAATTCGCTAAAGCTGTTTCCTATCACATTTCTTGTTTTTGATAGATGCTACTGCGAAAAAACGGCTCATATCCAGTTGTTTCTTAACAAAGACCCCTCATGTTTAGAGAGGCAAAACCTGAAAATATCCTGTTCTCTCTAGCATGACATGATCCAGAATTCATGATTAAAAGGCACTTAAGATGTTGGCTTTCTTATTATATCTAACAGCCAATCTACAGTAACAGCCAATGTCATTTTTATGGAAACTTGTACAGTATGACTCCTGTCTCCTTAGTGTGAGGTGGCTATTTGCTGTGAATAAAGCTTGACTTTTGAACTTGATTTGCTGATCCTTTCTTGATGATGAAACAACTGTAAAAAAATAAATAAATGAATGTGGGTTTAGAGAAAACTTTATTTCAGATTACAACATTATTTCCCAGGGGGCCATACTGACTTACATCAAGTAAGTGAAGGGCCACACGGAATGTACGGAATGTACACTCGTCAGCCCCACCCAGCCAGGTGTTTTCCTTCTCAAAGGCCATGATTGTCCATGTAAATTAACCACTCAACAGTCAATGTCTCAATGTCCTTCCATGAGTGCCTGCTACATTTCACTTTTGTGGGGAGAAAATGAAATAAATTTAAAACTAGTCAGATATGACTTGATTTGTTTTTGTTTGGTTACAAATTCGCTAAAGCTGTTTCCTATCACATTTCTTGTTTTTGATAGATGCTACCGCCCCCCCCGCCACCCACTGGCAGAAAAAACGGCTCATATCCAGTTGTTTCTTAACAAAGACCCCTCATGTTTAGAGAGGCAAAACCTGAAAATATCCTGTTCTCTCTAGCAGGACATGATCCAGATAACATGTTTAAAAGGCACTATAGGCTATCAAACTTTTGTGGGGAGAAAATTAAATAAATTTAAAACTAGTCAGATATGACTTGATTTGTTTTTGTTTGGTTACAAATTCGCTAAAGCTGTTTCCTATCACATTTCTTGTTTTTGATAGATGCTACTGCGAAAAAACGGCTCATATCCAGTTGTTTCTTAACAAAGACCCCTCATGTTTAGAGAGGCAAAACCTGAAAATATCCTGTTCTCTCTAGCAGGACATGATCCAGATAACATGTTTAAAAGGCACTATAGGCTATCAAACTTTTGTGGGGAGAAAATTAAATAAATTTAAAACTAGTCAGATATGACTTGATTTGTTTTTGTTTGGTTACAAATTCGCTAAAGCTGTTTCCTATCACATTTCTTGTTTTTGATAGATGCTACTGCGAAAAAACGGCTCATATCCAGTTGTTTCTTAACAAAGACCCCTCATGTTTAGAGAGGCAAAACCTGAAAATATCCTGTTCTCTCTAGCAGGACATGATCCAGAAAAATAACACAACCTCTTAGGACACAGGCAGGCAGGCAAACAAACACAACAAAACAATAGTAGTCCATGGGCCAAAGCCCAAAATTTCACTTATCGGTATCACTCAAGGTGGCAAAATCTAGTCCAATTTTTTGAAAAGGTACATGTCCATAGATGATATTTTGGTATGATAACCTTTGCTAAGTGGTAGCTTTGTCACAGTTATCAGCACATCAAGTTAACCACCCCCTACAATAAATTGGTATCTAGGCGCTGGTGCATATCCTACTTTAGGCTCATTTTCAGGACCTTTACTCATGTTTTATGAAGGTATGTTTGGTCTAATTTTAAAGGGTAGACTCATAGGTTATTTTAAGCACAGTTGTGAGTTTGTCTAATAAACATAGAGGTCACATGGGCTCTTCAAATTGTCAACAACATCCATTTTTCCATCTCTTTTTTTTCTCTTCCCCCCCCCCCGATTTTTTTTATTCCATTTTTATCCCCCATTAGTGCTAATTTAATTTATTTATCCTGGTTGCTGCTCCACCATATTATATTTGTGATAGTGGTGATGATAAAGATCATTGGTTAAATAAATGATTGAAAGTTAGAATTCTTGATTCTTTTCTATCACATGTTCTGTTCAAATAAAGTGACACGATTGTCTCTTTCTTTGGATCAACGTTTGGTGTCATTGTGGGTTAACTGTGACTAATAACATCAAGTAAACATGTCATTATGAACATTAGCTGTCAATGTTAACTGTTTAGTGAAAAACAAAACTCAAACTGTTCCTTTTCTATTTTTTCTTTTCACCTAGAATAAACAATGAAATTAAATGTGCAAGATTATCTTCACTTTCTCAGTTTGTTTGTTTGGGGGGGGGGCGTGGGCATGGGGCGTGGTTTTCAGCGCCAGGTACAGTAGCCTTATAAATAAGCAGCATTCGTCATTGCCACGCATCCTTCAAGATCTGTTACTAACACTTTTGAAGATGCCAGCGACAAAGAGCTTTTACACCAGCCAACCAGCAACCAATAAGGTATGTTTTCGTATATATTTACATTACCCCGCTAGCCGGGCGCTTCTGGCTCATACGAGCGCATTAGCAGCGCCCGGCGAACGTCACGCATTTTCCTATTTTACACTGTGACATTTTCACGTCTAGGTGTAAATGCATATTTACAATGCTATTTGTTTTCACATTTTCAATATATTTAGATGTGATAATAAAGGCTTCGAGGGCCTGGTTTAAGTACCTTGAAAGTGCTTGAATTGTACTCTTAAAAGCACAAACCCTGCTTACAACAGTCGCTGATTGTTTATTCTACAGTATTTTTTGTTGTTTTTTGTTTACAGAGAGCTTTGTGCAGTGTGGATCGTCCAGGGCTGAGTCCGGCTGCCGCAGCCAAAAAACCAAAGATCACCACCCGTCTTGTAAAGAAAAAAGCTGTAAGTACAGTTTTCCTTTCACACACATGCGCACACACACACACACACACACACACACACACACACACACACACAACTGTCCGCCTGCAAGTAAATCCATAGAGAAAATAAGTAGCAAAGAGCGTTCCCATCTGCAACGAAAATTACTTCCTTGTTTGCCTGAGACGCATGTGTACCCATGCGCTCAGGCAAACAAGGAAGTGATTTTCGTTGCAGAGAGGTAACCCTCTTGGAACCACTCTTGCTGGTTCCTCTCGCTATGGATTTACTTTGAAAATGACAGTTTCGCGTACTTTGGATTATTATTTGATGATCGCATGGTGAGTACACAAGTCACAACATGTATGTGATTGTTTCTAGCGCTGTTGTGTGTGCTTTTGGGGGAATGAACGGCGGTAGCATATTAGAGACTGCCACACTACTGTACTATCTAACTAGCGTTAACAGTAGCAGCCCCCATGTATCACTGTGAAACGCACTTTCTAATGCACGCCACGCACAGTGAAGATGTTGGCGGCGTGTCCCTTCGCTACTGACACACACACACACACACAAAGTAGTGTAATAAGTAGGCCTAATGAGTTACTCTACACAGACAGTAATATTGTAAAGTAGGCTAGTTCATTACTTTCAAATGAAAGTATCTAATAGGCTAGTACAGTATCACATTTTGAAAGTAACTTGCCCAACACTGCACAAAAATTATAGGCTTTTTTGTTTTGAATATTCATGTATACATATGTTCATGTTTTTCCTACAGGCTGTCGTAGTGCAGAATACCGAGAACCTACCCCCTAGCCATCTGAATGAACAGGATGCGGCTCTTGGACAGAGCCGCAACAACGCCATGATGGGAGTGGATCTGAAAATTCAACAAGCAATTGGGCGAGCAACAGATGGTTTCCGCAAACAGTTGGAGGACTTCAAAGTCACGTCCACCAAAACTACAGAAGATCTCCGCAAGGAGATAGCTGACTTGAAAGTCACGTCCAGCAAGCAACAGACACAGCTTGATTTGCAACACGGGCAGCTAGAAGACTTGACTAAGCAGCTCGAGGCCCGCAGAGACAACTGTACTGTACAGGCTCACCGGCCCTCAGCAAGTTCAGCAAGTTCACGCGAGCTTTTCAATAGCCCATTACAGCTCAGTTACACTGAGCTTCTGTCACCCGCTGTGAGAACTGAGCTTCTGTCACCTGTGAGAACTGAGCTTCTGTCACCTGTGAGAGACACTTTCCATTTGGCACTGTCGCCGACGCCCACGCCCACGCCCACGAGGAGAAACACTCGACATGCGGCTATTGAAACAATGCCTGACATCACGTTGCAGAGTATTACAGTGGATGAGGAGTCGGCATTGTTCAATCAGTACCCACAGAACCCGGACGCATATGCAGCAAACATATTCATGCTACTGGTCGACTTCAACGTGTACCATCGGGATTTCGTTCACAAAGTGAACTGGAAGGGAGGTCACGGCAAACACGCATTGCCGAAGAACCTCAAGGCAAAGGTGCTTGACATGGTGAAGGCAAAATACGCGACTTATGTTTTAAAAGATATTCGTGATCGGATCAATGAACGTCTCCGTAACCCGAGAAACGTAGATCCGAGGGCACGTCACGACCCCCTCCGCTAAACAGACTGACTGTTTTACTGTTGCCTATACTGTACAGCCTGATACTTTTCTGATAGCCTTTTCACATGGCATTTTTTTTTTAGGCCTAAACAGGTACAGAGAGACATTTTTTTTGTGATAGGCCTACTGTACTCAATTGTACTGTACTGTACTACATTTTTTTTTCTCTTACGTTTTAATAAAACTTTAGTAACATAGCAAATGTGTTCCTCGTTATTTATTCTAACTGCATAATGTGTATTAATGTCTAGTAGTGTGTACGAGCAATGTACATACAGATTTGTATTAACTGCACACACACACACACATATCATAATAACTACATAATACAATGACACAATAGGCTATTAGCCTTTTGAAAATGGGACTTTTATGTTCATTTTATATCATGCTTGTCAAATGCAAGAGATCACTGCATGGCATGCTATCAAAACGATTTTGATTTATGTAGCCTACTGTGTGTGCGTGTCCTTTGTGCGGGGGGGGGGGAGGGGGGGTGAGTGATGCATCTAATTAGCTGATCACTGTATGCTGTGTGCTGTGTGCAGAATAGCAGTCAAACCGGTTCTGAAAGGTAACAGTAACACGTTCCTGCTTCCCCCCACAAATTTCATTCTTGAGGCTGCGGTCACATGAGGCCTTTTAATTCGAAATGAAATAATTCGAATGAAATCATTCGCATTGATCGTTATTTCCTGCGAGTTTACAAGAGAAAATAGTATCCAATCTCAATCCTCTCTAACTCACTGCAGTCTTTCTGCGCATGCCCGTTTCACTTTTGACTGAAAAATGATGCCTCTAGATTAAAGAAAAGACACTGTGATGTTGACTTTTATGTAGCCTAAATGTGCGCATGTATAGAAAAATACTTCAATCGCATTGAGAAACGAACTACACCACCCCCTTACATCGAATTTGACTTCACATCGAATTGGCCGTTTTCATTCTGCTTTAGGTGTTTACAAGATAAATTTGAAGAGGATTGGGATCGAATTCTGAGTTAAAGAGGATTGAAACTGTCCATGTGTCCATGTAACCACTTGTCACTTGTCAACCCAGTTGATGTCACAATGTGCATGCACGTGGTCTAAATACGCTGCGCTGATTTGCTCAATGGATTTTTCGGCTTCCGCAAACAAACAGCTGTGGTGCTTGTTGCTTGTTGTCTTGGAAACATGAACTTTGAGCGCTTCCTGAATGGGTCAACCAAGGAGCAGGCAAAAGTGGCTTTGCATCCCAGCAAACATTTTCACGTATAACGACCGTGTGCTGTACGTCAAACCAATGTCCATCTGTTTAAATGAATTGTGTATGATTTTTTTTTGCAGGAACACTGACAATATCAGATGGTAGTGGGCAGGAAATCAACCCACAGATCCTTTTGATTGTACAAATGTGACCGTTTTGACAGAACTTGGTGTGATGATGCATGTTTTAGCAAGCTTCTTCTGTGACAAAGCATTTGATATACAGATGTCATAAGAGTTGTGACGATTCAAGCTCATTTATTGTTCCATATTAACTAAGGGTTAAGTAACAATGACAGAGCTTTAAAGACATTGGAATATCTATCAATGGCTGATGTTAGATAATCTATAATCCTCTAACAGCCTGGAAATATATTTGGCAGATAACATACAACAGCGTAGTCACTATAATGTACATGTAAGAGTGACCCGATACAGTAAGCTGGTCATTCTGAAGACACCTCAAAACCTACTTCGATACTTGATATCTGAAAGTCTATGAACCTAGATCAGGGGTGGGAAACATTTTTTTCCAGAGGGCCATACTGACTTACATATAAAGTAAGCAAAGCACATTGGACTGATAACTGCCAACACTCCTGATTTTTGTGCGGGTCTCTCTCTCTCCCGCTGTGATTGGTAATTTCTCCTGTTAATCTCCTGATATCATAGTGATACAAATCAAATGGATGTAGCAGATTAGATTTATTAATGTGATGCTGTCTTTTATTGACTTTTTGTGGGTGGTTCTGTTTTCCTTTGAGGACGTTGGATGCCGCATTTTGCCCACGTGTGTTATATACCTGCATAGAAAACAGAAGAAGTCACTTTTTAATCTCATACACTGCAGTGTTTAGCAGAGCCCTGCCCAGTGCCCACAGAAGTTTACTTAAACTCTATAATTATTTTATCTTCATTTATCTACAGACCAACATTTACAGTATAGATTCTCTTTCACATTTGACCTATTTCCCTGAGTTGGATTAATAAAGTTGTTGATCAATTGATTGACTGACTGAATGATGGTGGTTCATGTACTGTATGCATAGGCTAGTGACAATGAATAGATACCAGGGGAGAAATCAAACTAGGCTACTCATACAGTAAATCCTCCTATTTCAGGGTGAAAAGTTTGGCTGTCAGCTAAAGGTGACTAGTCGGTATTAATACAGTATTGTGACTGTATTGTGACTAGCTTTTCGGATGTTAGGTAGTAAAGATCTGAATGTATATCAACCTAAAAGCTAACATCTCCCCACTGTCATAACGAGATGGGTCCATGCTACTGTAACGTTATATCAATTCGAGAAAAACTAGCTACTGTACAGTAGTTAGAAATGGCTGCAGGCCAATTCTAGATTCTATTCACAGATCGTAGTGTTTGCTAGCTAGCTAGCGCTAAGCTAACACTGATTCAATGTCACCATACAATATGCTTGAACCAAATTAACCAAATTAAAACTTAACGCCCACACGTATAGTGACGCAGCTGCAGCTATCATGTTGTTTTGTTTAGTGTACTGTACAATAACGTAACGAACTCTGATAGGGCACATACTGTAGGTTGGCGTTAACCAGACAGTATATAACGCATCCGAGATATAAACGTTATGAATATAGCCACGTTATAAACAAACTAACGCTGGTGATCCGTATGGAAACATTCTTACTCGAAATGGTTAAAAGTTATATCAATTTGGTCATTCTGTAGCATTTTACTGCCATATAACATAACTAGCAGCTATGTTAGTAAGCCACATAGGACAACTAGCGCTGAACCGGAAGAACAAATACGTTTGCGTGGACTGTGACCCCGCAGCTTGAAACTGCTGCAACAGTGAGAGACACATTATGGACTATGAGGGCCCCTAGTGGTTGAATGCCATTATTCACATCTCAAACCATCTCAAAAACGTCACCGCATCGTCAAGCACAAAGTAATGAAAAAAATCTGTCACGACGGGAGTGGCTGCATCTGTAAGTCCGACTGGCATGGTATTCTGAGTCATTCTGAGTCAGTTGAAACACTACTGTAAGGCGGGACCTCTAGCAAGAAGATAGACGTGCGGGTGATTTGATTGGATCGTTCTGGAGACTGAAGTCGACATTGGCCAATCCTGGCGCTTGCTGAGAGCTTTTCGCAAAGCCCGACACCAGAGCCGTATGCCGACACCAAGTAACGTTGCGTCTTATTTAGAAATGCGGGGTTAAGAGTGAGGGCGCGCGAGAGAGGGGTTAAGACATTAGCCCGCGTCTATTCTTGTACAAAACATCATTTTCTTAGTAAAGTTATAAGCGAAGATCGATTCACAAGGATCTGAAAGCTGTCTCCGCCATTTTGTTTTTGAGGTACTTTTAGTAAGAGAGTTGCGCCATCATGCGTCCATAATGACTCATTGTACAAGACTTGAAGGACTAGTGACCCTCCATACAGCAGATCAGGAGAAAGCTGTTTGGCTCGAGCGCAGCGCTGCCTTTTAGTAAGAGAGTTGCCATGGCAACCAATAACCCATGGCCATGGGTTATTGAACTCGGTTACTGGAATTATACAATGGCTGTGAACCAATCAGATTGCTTGATTTGAGAGAGCCGTTTTATAATATGAAATAACTTACAGCAGACTAACCCTTTGTATTTGAGATGTCTGTCTCTCTGATCACTCACTTAGACCCACCGTGTGTGGGTGTTTTTTTCACCCACACCCACCAGACAGCCCCAGCCGCCCCGTGTCAAGCCCGCCGCTCCCACTCCAGGAGACGTCGGGACAGGCCATGGGGACGAGTGCCCTGGGAGGGACCGCAGCGTCCGGTCGGATCGGCCATCCAGAGTCAGAGATGTTCAACGCGCGCCGCCGCCATGCAACCTCTCCCCGGGGGGAGAGAGAGACGTGAAGGACGGACGCGGCCTCGAGCCAGGCCGATGCAGTGGAGGTTACCCTCTGCACCGGGCGAGACGTGTGTGTGCGTGCATGCGTGTGTGGAAGAGCTAATTTGGCCTGTGAAATGGCGCTGCAGTGCATCCATTGCACGCTCTTTCTCTCTCCCTCTACACGTGGTGTGTATGTGTGTGTGTGTGTGTGTGTGTGTGTTTGAGTGAGTGAGCACCAGGGCACGTAGAGAACGCTTGCGCAATGGATGCACATTGCAGGCCCTTTCACAGGCTAAATTAGCACTTCCACAGCGGAAGCTACACACGGTAGCGGTAGGCTACACTAGGCTACAGACGGCCCACACCGGTGGTGAATCGAGAGTGGACTGACAACAGTGCCCGAAGACTAGACAGCTTAAACAGTGAATTGTTGAGCTCAATAATGGCTGCGTGGACCACTTGACTGAGCCGTGGGCCATGGCTGTGCTAACAACATCGAGTTTATTTTATTAAAATATGAAAAGTAACATAACAACAAGTATCACATCGCACATAATATGGCCCCATTATTATCACAAATCAAATTAAACAGGTAAACTTACCTTGCAACCAAGATATGTGCAAGCTCCAAAAATGCCGCCAGCCACCTGCTCTTCCCAGTGCACGCTGCTAAAACCGGAACCAAATCTGTCTCGTGCAAATGTGCATGCGCATTCAATAACGCTGTGTTTGATTACTTCTGGTTGAAGTGTAATGTGATTGAAACAGTTCATCTCGTGCAAATGCGCATGCGCACTCAATAACGGTCTGCTTGATTACTTCTGGTTGAAGTGTAATGTGTTTGAAACAGTTCATCAAGAAATGATCAAAAGTCTTTCAGGTGAATCTAATCAGTTTAAGCTTCATTTCAAACTTGCCAGTGAGATTGAAACAGTTCAGCACATAGTGATAAAATGGGTTCCAGGTGAATCTAATCAGCTTGACCTTAATTTTTTACTGCCATGTTTTTGTTGAAAGAGATTCAAACATTTTATTAAAAGATGATCAAATTGCTTGCAAAGGAAATTAATTAGCTTAACCTTACCTTGAAGGAGTACAATCATGTTCCAAGCTCAAACATTAATTAATCACATTGAACACATGGGATCGAGTTTAGTATATCCGTGAGAGGCAAGTTCCCGTTTTTTCAGTGTATAGTAAAAAGTAAAAATAATTAACACAGGACTGAAGTGGTTTTCATCGGACAGCAATGATATCAATAACTAAAGGAAAACAACCAAATCTAAAGGAAACTTCACTGTGTTACATATTATGGATAAATCATCGGGGGGGGGGGGGGGGTAATTATTTTAATTTTTCGATTGCCGGACCAGTGAAAATATAGAAGTGGCCAGTAGAACTCTGATCTACTGGCCAAGTGGGTCAGTGGGGGAAAATGTTACTTTGAACACTGCAGATATTGATATTCACAATGACATGAGATCAAAGCATGGAGGATCTTCTCTCAGTCCTCCAGGTTCAGAGCTGTGTATGAATATTGGTCAAGACAAAACACATTCTGGAAAATCCTAACTTTATTTTCAGTGAAAATTACAATGTAAAATGTTCTGGAGTCCTGATGTAAAACTTGCAGATTGAGGAATACTGACCTGAGAGTTTTGAGAGCAGGGACCTTATTTTGGAGAAATCAACATGTCAATCACATGAGGAAAGCTGTGTATGGATCTTACCTGAGAGTCTCCAGTCTGCAGTGTGGACTCTGCAGTCCATCAGAGACCAGCTTCACCCCGGAATCGTGCAGCTCGTTGTTACTCAGGTCGAGCTCTCTCAGACTGGAGGAATGGGAGCTGAGAAGTGAGGCCAGAGCTTCACAGCTTCTCTCTGACAGCTGACAGCCACTCAGTCTGCATGAGAATTAGTGATGGAGACAAACAACTTTAAAATGTTTTCCATTTAGCACTCATAAATGATAAACCACTTTTTGTGTTTTCAAGTATAGGTGGTGCTATGCCAAATAGCATTAAATTAGGCACTGCACTCTGTCAGGTTCCCAGCAGCGCAATCCCCAGGTTTGAAGTCAATCGGAAGAACGGTTCTTGAGATAAACTACTTTCTGTGTTGCCAGTAGGTGGCACGCTTGTTGAGAAAGCAAATGCACGAAGCGAAATGTCGAAGTATTTTGCTTACATTGCCGACAGTGAAGGCAAGCCCCTGGACACATCAAACGAAGCCAGTCTGTAAGTCTGTAAGTGCTTCAACGCGACGCAGGTGAATGGATAAACATCGAACCAGCCAGGCTATTTCTCTCAGACAAGGATCCCAACTTCTTCAAAGGTTTCAGTTCAAAGACTGGTTAGCGAATGTGAAGGATACAACATACATGCCCTCTTAAGTCAAACGAGTGTGATTTAAGGCCGCTTCACACAGATGCGGTGCGAATGCAGTGCCGATTATTCGCACGGAGATCCGCACCGGTGTGAAACGGCCTTTATTGTGTGACAAGCTAACTTATTTCACCATCGGAGTTTTGCCGCCTACCCCCCCACCCTGCCCCCCAAAATAAGGGCGATTCCCCCATCCAAGTGCACACATCACTCCCCACCCGCTCTGATGGCTTCTAGACGATATCAGGGCTAAAAAAGTTGTGAGAGCAGGGACCTTATTTTGGAGAAATCAACGTGTCAAATCACATGTGGAAAGCTGTGAATGGATCTTACCTGAGAGTTTCCAGTCTGCAGTGTGGACTCTCCAGTCCATCAGAGACCAGCTTCATCCCTGAATCGTGCAGCTCGTTGTTACTTAGGTCCAGCTCTCTCAGACTGCAGAACTGGGAGCTGAGAAGTGAGGCCAGAGCTTCACAGCTTCTCTCTGACAGCTGACAGCCACTCAGTCTGCATGAGAATTAGTGATGGAGGCAAACAACTTTAAAATGTTTTCCATTTAGTACTCACGTCAGATTTTGATAAAGCGCTTTTTGTTTATGCCAGTATAGGTGGTGCTATGCCGAATAGCACAAAATTTGTAGGGCTGACCCAAAAAATCGACGCTTCAAAGCTAGAATCATTGCCATGGTAATCAACGCTCAAATCAGCAATCAACGCTTTGTTGTTATTGTTTTTTCCCCTCCTCTCCTCTCTCTTTCTCTCTCCATAATATCTAACGTGGAGTGAAGCTTTGTGAGACAGTCTCTAGTTTCCTGGCTGGGCGGGTCATTCAGGCCAACACTGTTTTTAACACGGGGAACTCACACCGGCACGTGCCGTGAGAACAAACAAATGCACCCAACAGCCAGCCAGTAGTCACACCTGACGTTGAGCTGTGGTCTGCAGAGCTGTTGTAAACATGAATCTTCGTACACTTCTTTTCTAACCCAGTGTGAGTAACGTTACAAGTGTTCAAGTGAATTCAAGTCCTTTAATTTGTTTATAATGTTATGAATTAGCAGCAGTCACAGATACTAACGTGAATCTGTCACATGGATTTGTTATTACTGACTGGTAGTGAAACTGAAGTTGGCTCCATCTATCACATGGATGTACATACACATCGCATTAGGATTATCAACACGTGGAACGTGTTTACAACATTTCATGCCGATAACACGCACAACACTAATGGAGTTTTTATTTTGAGCAGTTGAGGAGCAGATGAGCGTTTTGTCAGGAGAAGCCTGGAAGGAATGGTGCTGAGCTGAGAGTGCTTTCAACTCTGTGAGTAGCCTACAACATGTTTGTTTGTTCCCCAGCGGGATCGCCACAGCCGAGAACACGCACAACACTACTGGACTTTTTATGCCTCCGCCGGCGATAGCCAGGCCGGAGGCATTATGGATCCGGGTTGTCCGTCCGTCCGTACGTCCCGATGTTCGTTAGCGTAATATCTGAGGAACGCCTTGACGGAATTTCATCAAATTTACCTCGAACATCGACCTAGACTCAAGGATGAACTGATAGATTTTGGTGGTCAAAGGTCAAAGGCCAAGGTCACTGTGACCTCTCGAACTCCATTTTCAAGCTTGTTAACGCGATATCTCAGGAATGCCTTGACAGAGTCTCATCAAATTTGCCTCAAACATTAACTTGGACTCAAGGATGAACTGATAAGATTTTGATGGTTAAAGGTCAAAGTTCAAGGTCACTGTAACCTCACACACCCAATTTCCAAGCTCTTTAACACAACATCTCAGGAGCGCCTTGATGGAATTTCTTCCAATTTGCCTCAAATGGCGATTTGACTTAAGAATGAACTAATGGCATAAATCCGCAGTGCGGTCGTTCTAGTTATTTTTGTGTGACCCCCCCCCCCCCCCCCCCAAAAAAAAAGAAAAGAAAAATAAGGAAATAATAAATAAATAAACCGGAGTAGAAGCTTTGATTATGATCGAATTTAGTCATCTGTTGTTTGCCTAACATTATGTAATGATTGGTGGTTGTGATTGTGAACGTTCACATCACTATGATCACATTTTAATACAGTTAATATATCCAGTTTAATTGTCACCTACAAAGCTTTATTGGAGGCTTTGACCACTGGCAGCAGCCTCAGAAGAGCCTCCTCTGAAGCAGAGTATTTCTTCAGGTCAAACTCGTCCAGCTTCTCTTCTGATGTCAGTAAGATGAAGACGAGAGCCGACCACTGAGCAGGGGAGAGTTCATCTGTGGAGAGCGTTTCTGATCTCAGGTGCTGTTGGATCTCATCCACTAGAGAACGGTCATTCAGCTCATTCAGACAGTGGAACAGATTGATGGTTCTCTCTGGAGAGGGATTCTCCCGTATCTTCTCCTTGATGTACTTGACTGTTTCCTTATTGGTCTGTGAGCCACTTCCTGTCTGTGTCAGCAGGTTTTGTAGGTGCTCCTGATTGGTCTCCAGTGAAAGTCCCAGGAGGAATCGGAGGAACAAGTCCAGGTGTCCATTTGGACTCTGTAAGGCCTTGTCAATAGCAATCCTGTGAACCTTTTTTGCAGATGTTTTGCTGAAAAACATCCTCAGATTTTGGAAAGTCAGTTGTGGCATGGGCATCACATTCTTCTTACTGTTGATGAGTGACAGGACGACATGAAGAGCAGCCAGGAATTCCTGAACGCTCAGATGGACAAAGCTGAACATCTTGTCTGTCCCCTTCTTCCGTCCACGCTCCTCTTTAAAGATCTGTGTGAACACTCCCGAGTACACTGAGGCTTCATCGAAGTTAATGCCACACTTTTGTATGTCCTTCTCATAGAAGATCAGGTTGCCTTTCTCCAGCTGGTGAAAAGCCAGTTTTGCAAGTGACTGAATGTACCGATTGCTGTTTTCTGCAGCATACTTCTTTTCCGTCTGATGGATCTGAAACACCAAGAATTCTGTGTACATCTCAGTCAGGGTCTTGGGCAGGTCTTCTGTCTCACCAGTTTCTAAGCGCTCCTTCAGAACTATAGCAGTGATCCAGCAGAAGACTGGGATGTGGCACATGATGTCAAGGCTTCGTGAATTCTTGATGTGGGAGATGATTCTGCTGGCCTGTTCCTTGAATCTATTCTTGAAGTAATGCTCTTTGTGTGGGTCAGTGAAGCCTCTCACCTCCGTCACTCTGTCAACAAAGTCTCCAGGGATCTGATTGGCTGCTCCAGGTCGTGTGGTCATCCAGAGGCGAGCAGCGGGAAGCAGTTTCCCCTTGATGAGGGCTGTCAGCAGCACATCCACTGTGATTGGCTCTGTCACATCAATAGAGCGCTTTTCATTGGCTTTGAAGTCTAGTTGAAGGCGGCTCTCATCCAGACCGTCCAAAACAAACAGGAGTTTGAAGTTACTCTTGTCATAGCTGGTGTTTCCTGACTTCTGTAGTTCTGTGAAGATGAAATTAAGAGCTTCCACCTTGATGACTTGGGTTTCCCCGATGCATTCGTGAATTAGTTCTGCCAAACTAAAACTTTCTCCCTTCCATAAATTCAGCTGGCGGAAGGTGAAGGGGAATATGAGATGAACATCTTGATTTTTTCTTTTTTTAGCCCAGTCCAGGATGAACTTGCGCACAAGGAATGTTTTGCCAATTCCTGCAATCCCGTTGGTCAGCACTGTTCTTATAGATCTTTGCTTTACAGAAGTTTTGAAGATGTCACTTGGTTCAATTGATTCCTCTGTGCCCACTGGCTTGTTTGATGCTATCTCAATTTGTCTGACCTCATGCTGCCTGTTGATGTGTATGACACGGCCGTCTGTGAAGTAGAGCTTAGTGTAGATATCATCCAGAGGTTTTTCATCCTTTTTCTCAAACCATCCTTCTTGTAGACACACAAAACTGTCCTCAAAGTTAGGTTGGAGCTTTAGTTGGTACCATGTGATGAGTTGTGGAGGCTCTGTTCTCACCAGCAGATCTGTGTAGAGCAAATTAACAATAATGAAAAACTGAATCACAATTACAAGTATATACGGTTATTTTGCAGGTAGCAGCAATAAGCAGATGCTTGAGACAAAAAGTAATTTGAACCTCAGTGCTTTTTTCACCCTAAAAGTTGGTGTTTTAAAAATAACAATCGTGTTCTCACTGTCAACATTAATACAATGTTTATTTTTAAAATAAGAAAGAAGCATCTGGCATCATTGTGAAAAGAAGCTGTTGACATGCAGCCTTAGTGGAAGACATAGGTTGTGATATCATGCAGAACAGACTGTGTTTCCATCCACCTGTTTTGATTGCATTGTGAAATATCACATTAGAAAAGGTTGCTCTGAGAACTAGCTGAACTATAACTGTTTG